>NC_142609.1:4678750-5318125 GCF_041222555.1 Hakea prostrata
ATGTCCAATCAAATGTGACCGATCTTGATTTGGTCCATCCGATTGAGAGCGGTTCACATGTCCGGTTTATTTTTTACGTCTCTGATCTCTGCCCAAAAGTTTCAGCTTTTCATGTTGCTCAAAATTGGGGAAGCAGATAAGCTTTTCCAGAGTTCCAGTTTGTGTGGCAGTTGAAGTCTTTATCGCTAAAGCTAATGTTTTTAGCTCATCAAATGCTTCTACAGTTTCTCTCACTTCACAAGCCACCACCATCAATCACCTCTTCTTTTCTTGTCAAGCGTACGACGATCACGTCTTCTTTACTATTCGATAACTATGGCAAGAATACGAAGAAAACAAGAACGAGCTCATCTATGAGTGCAGTGGAGAAAGATTCCCAGTTCGAGTTGGACAGTGATAAGGCCAGAGAAGCACTTGCAGAGCTCGATCAGCAGCTCGAATCACTCGCTCAGAAACAAATTACTCCTTCCAAGGATAGGGCCTCTGCTTCCAACCTGGGTACTCTGTCTTTCTCTCTTTCTTTGACCATATAGTCTTTGATTGAAGCTTTTACTCTTTGAATTCATTTGTTGCACTCTTTTCTTTTTGGTGCTTTGCCTGGTTAAAAATTTATTTTTCTTCTTCTGGGTGGAGCTGCACAGAAAATGGTTGTTTGTTGCATATTTGGTGTTTGAAAGATAAATTCCATATATCACATTTTGCAATTACTGTTGAGAACATAACTTCCTTCACTGTGGAGATTGTTAGATTGGTACACTATACTACAATATTTTTGGCCTGTTTTAGCTGCTGAGTGGACAATCAGGATGCTTTCGAGATTATTGGGTAGATTATAAATTTTCAGATTTGTGGAAACTGTTGATTGGGTTTATGGGCAAATCAGTGCATTTCATAACTTAGATAGTATTTTAATTGTGAAAGCTTGAGCAGGGTTGTGGTTGGGATTTGTGATGGGTCTCATGATTTTTCACTCACTGTTAATGCAACCAGCGGTTCATCTTGCACAACTAATTAGATGAATCAACAACCACCACCCATGAATGAGAACCTACCAGGCAACCCAAGTCTAGTTTAGAAGATCATAAGAAGACTTCGGTTGTAGAGATGTGTATGTGATCAGTTGGGATGGCCTGAGGAGAACTGTTAAAAACCACAGTCAAATGAAATTTTAAAGGAGATCCTGACTTACATCTGGTTGCTGATATGTTCAGCCTTACTGTAGTTCGAAAACAACATGATTGTCCTCAAATTGCTTGTGCTAGTATCAGAACAAGTTCAAAATTCAAGGCTTGAACCCCACATATCCTGTGAGAAATTATTTTCATGAAAACTCTGTTTGACACTGTATTACGATACCATGGCTTAAGAATTCCATAGGGCTGCCCACGATCCTGGGGTTGTAGAAAATGAAATACTCCCAACATTTTGTTTCAGTCATGTCTAATCTAAATGTTGCTTTTATTTTTTATTTTTTATTTTTTCATTTTTGGTAAAACAAGATATTGATTTTATTTAACACCAAGAGGTTTAGTTTCTTGACTAGTTGATGTCTGTGAATTACTGGACTCACACTAGGAACTCACTACAAAATGATGCAATGCACTAAAGTAAGCGAGTGGGGGAGTTTTAACTTGGTATGATTGAGATTCATGGTGATGGGTGTCTATGCTCTACAAAATTTTCAATTATCCCCTCATAGCATTAGAGGGCTTTACATAACCATCGTTCATTTATGATGCTTCTGATAGAGGACAGAATTCACTTGAAGTTTGAAGTGGAGGAGCCTTTTGCTCTGTACCCAGCAGTCATTGGATAATGGGTTTTTTCTTCTACTTTTCTCATCTTCCACTGAGGTAGTTCTATCTGATTATAATTTTTTCTAAGACACTGTTTACGAAAGTTTCGGCAAAAAACCTTAAGATTGACTGATTTGCAGGAGTTTCAGAGCTTGAACAGCTCAGCTTCGCAAAGAATATCAGGTAATCAGGCGATCAACGAGGCCTTCTCTTTGCCTTGACAAACCAAGGACTTCTAGGATGTTCTTCAATACTAATGAATGGTGAAGACTGAAGACAGAACTTTACTGAAGAGTAAAAAACTTAAACAACTGGCCATGCCAGAGAAGCTACAAGATAAAGGTGAAAATGGACAGAAGATAAAAATCAATCTGCAGCGTTTGCAAAGAATTTGAGTTTGAAGGGAGGAAAGAATTGTGATCTCTCGTTGATTGTTGAGTCAATATTTGGATTTGAACCTTGTCTTCCTGAGGTGAATGATCTTTAAATTGATCATCACCTAATTAGCATTCCAGGACATCAACTTTCCAAATTAGACTCTCAGAACTTGGGCAGGTCCAATGCGGCATGGAACAAAGCCTTAATTGATTGGACAACCAAGAAATAAAGCATTGGTCAAAAATACCTGCACATTCTCTCCCTATGTCTCATTGTAAATGTCTGATATTTTTGCTTGCCTGAATTTAAATGAACCTTTGTATATGGGATTCAAAAGTGTGCCTTAAACAAATGTTTGCATTTGTAAGCATTTGTTTTATGAATTTGGGTTCTGTTCCACTGAAAATGATCTACATAAATGTTTGAATTTGTTGTATGAAATTGGGTACTAATGTACTATTTTGAACCAAACGCAGCAGCTCCAGAGCCTGATGATGCGAGAGATCTATTTAGGGAAGAAATGCCTGAGCTTTCTGGGTCATTTCTTGGATATTCAGCATTTGTTCTTGTGATGTTCACTGTGTTTTATAATGTCATTTTCATTACTGTTATAAAACCAGCAGTGGATGGCGGCAGATAAGCAATTTCAGTTGAAGCTATAGATCCAACCATGATGCAGCAAAGACACTACGAGCACCACCACTAGCAGCAATCAGCCAAGGCTGCATTACATGTCTTTGTAATATATATTTAGTTCTAAACACTTTTCAGAAGTAATCCATTAAAGGCGTTCTCACTTGCTTTTGTAACAATTCAGAGATATTTACGTGACACATAATATCACTTTGGGAGAGAACAAATTTTAAAGCTCCATTCAGTTATCCAAAAGGAAGCTAAAGTGGCAGTTTCTCCTCAATTTGTTTGGAAATGCTTTTTCTTCTTTCTTCTTTCTTCTTCTTCTTTCTTTCTTTCTCTTTCTTCTTCTTTTTTTTTTTTTTTTTTTTTTTTTTTTTTTTTTTTTTTGGGTAATCAATTTGTTTGGAAATTTTATGCCTACGTAGTTTCTATGTATCCTTGCCAGGACGAAAGGATTTTTACGAAGGAACCCACCAGGAGGATTGGGACACCCCGCAGGGACACAGAGGACTCCAACCAACCACAAAACACGGGGCCCGGGAAAATATGGGTTTTTTCTTTTCTTTTCAAAATGTGTTTTTCACCTGTGGGCCCCACTGTTTTTGTTGTTAGAAAGCCGTCGAGGAACACTTTGTGCTTTCCTGATGGGGAGATGATCCCGACTCTCTAGTTGATGGGCGTTAGATTGAGTTAACTTAATACGGAATAAGTTAAAAGGCTTGATTCTTTTTTTTTTGCATGGCACCCCCTTAAATGGGGCCCAGATTCATAACTATCCCCTTAAGGACAATATATTTCACACTTCCTCTCTAGTCTCTGCATAAAACTCAATATTCCAAGGTACCTTTCATAATGATCAAGATGGGATTAAGGTGAGATTATTTATTCCCTTCTTTCTATTAGATATTTAATTTTAGTTTGAGGGAGAGTGGGCATTAGGGTTCGTTGAAGTCGGAGGAGGAGGAGAGAGAGCTTCATTTCAAGGGAGTTTCTTTGGGAAGATGACGGAGGTAAATAGAAGTAAATGAAAAAAGAATTACCAAAAGGGTATTTGGTATTTTACATTAACGGAGATATGATAGTCATTTTACAACCCTCACTTAACGGTCAAAACACTTGAGCGTTTTGGGGGATAACTTGAAATATTGAGTTTTATACAAATGGGGCACGGTGAGATATATCGCCTTTGAGGGGACATCATGAATTTGGACCCCACTTAATAGGCGCCATGCAAAAAACTCTATTTTTATTTGATTTTTTATGACAAAGATAAAAATAATTTATATAAGTCTTAAATTGCAGTTAGTACAATCGTTATCAAAGAACTTGACTCAACTTGTTCCATCAGCTTTAATGCTTTTGGCGCATTAATCAAATATCTAATAAATTTCAACTAGAAGACGTGCAAATTGAACCAAATTTTTTCTTCTTTTCAAGTCATTTTGTAGTACAAAAGAAAATGGCATTATAAAAGAGGAAAGGAAGGCATAACCTACAATCTAAAGCACATGTTACATACGAATGTTCTTAATAATTAAGAAAACACCAACTAGATATTAATGAGAATGATGGGTAAGACCTGATGATGAAAAAAAATACTTAAAAGTCACTCAATGAATATTGATGCGATGTGATGAACTAAAATCTTAACTTACAAGGTTTTTGTTAATGATTAGTAGTAAATGATTTAAGAGTGACAATGGATTATCATAGTAAATAATGGATGCAATTGGAAAATATGACAAAGAAACTTCCTAATGAATTGCATGTCTTCTTATACCACATCTATCTAATGGAGAGTGAGAAAGCGTTTAATTTGATATAATGTAATAGGTCTCGCGCAATAATAGAGGCTAGTTTATGGACACCTCAACTAATTCGAAAGAAAGAAATTGCACGTACAGAGGAAAGACTCCGATTTCATTGCACCACCACTTTATAGGCTGCTTCACTAATCTAAGAGGAGAGAATTATGCATATAGTTAGGAGCGTAAGTGGCTTAAGCCGTCATCCTTCCTAGTCTTTCCAAACCTTCCCTAAACCAGTTATCATTAACAAGAGCTGAAACACATTGAAGCTCAAAGCTACTCGTTCTGTCATATTTGCTTTTGTGTCTGTCAACTCTATTGAGTATGGTTCTATAATGAAAATGAAGACCACGACCCCATCGTACCGGTCCATACGTTGCTCAACAAATCTTAAGGGGAGAGTTTTTACATACAGGGTTGAAAGGCACTCATCTTATGAAGATTCAAACTCTTAATCAAGGTTTAAAGTTTTGCACGATACCATATGATACTAGCCCATATATATATCCACATTTGACCTAACCGATACGATACGTCTCTCCATTAAGTTACAATAAAATACATTAGCTAGAGCGATACAATACTCGATATAAGACACTACGTCTCTTAAAATCACCTGACCGATATGATACTCGATACCGATATTTTAAACCTTGCTCTTAATTTCTAACTTATAAAGGAATCCAAATCTACGTGTAGAGAATCATGTTCCCTTCACATCTTTTTATCACACATTTGAAAAGGGTTAGGTCCATTTGCATTGACAAGATCAACCAAAGAAAGGCCCCAAAACAAGTGGTGAAGGAATGTAAGGTGAAGACAACCCTCTAACTGATATTTGTCAATTAAATCCAAGCATAGGGATTCTTGCAATAGTTATTGATACCAATCGGACGGATAGGAAGCTGATTTCATGTGTATCAAGGTGAAATCCAAAGGCCAAGCAGAAACCTTCTAGAAACCATAATATTCCCAAATCGGAGGACAGAGTCGGTTGGTTGGTTACCTTTGATGGTTTTTTACCTTTTTTTTTCAGATTCGAAGTTCAAATGACGAAATTACCCCTATCAAGTATCAACTGCTTGGCAAATCGGAGGACAGAGTCGGTTGGTTACCTTTGATGGTTTTTTACCTTTTTTTTCAGATTCGAAGTTCAAATGACGAAATTACCCCTATCAAGTATCAACTGCTTGACAAATCGGAGGACAGAGTCGGTTGGTTATCTTTGATGGTTTTTCACTTTTTTTTTTTCAGATTCGAAGTTCAAATGACGAAATTACCCCTATCAACTGCTTGATCTCATCTCTCCTGACTCCTATTGATAAAAATATATATATAATACAGTTGAATTTGGGCGGGACGTATGCAGTGGGTCCCACGAACAGGCCGCCAAGCGCACGAGAGTAATCAACTGAACCAGATATTTTTATAATGACGTGATCACCCTTTACCATATTCCTATTACTCGCCATTGATTTGTTGTCGTTGTCGACAATGGCTAAGGGTAATTTCGGCTTCATAAAATATATTATTACCCGACAACAGAATAGTCGAGGTATAGTATTACTGTATTAGTTTCTAGAAAGACTCTTTTCCCAAGTGTATATCCACCAATAGTTAATGGACACGTAGATGGATAATTAACGTCAGCAACGAACTTTAAGCTGGCCCTTGTATAAAGTGTTAATTACCATATTGCCATTACACGCAGTCAACAATGTTATGGGGCTTCTAGCCTTCCACGCAAAAAACAAGGAAAAATCTTAGAGGGGCTGGATATTCAGATTTATTTACTAAAATGCCCCTGATATATTAATTGACGAAAGTAACCTTCCAAGTGTAGAACAGTAGAAGTAGAGAGCAATTAGCCGTCAAATCCATTATGGTTCAATGACCACCACTATTCAAACCAAAAGAAGAAAATTCCAAGTACGAGTTGACATATAATACATGTTATGTAATTAATGAATTAAACGTAGAAAAGAGTCTAAGTAAGGGTTGACCTAAAATACATGTTATATCATTAATGAATAAAGCATAGAAACTAGTCTAAATTCATAGTTCGACCCTAATGGTTTATTCTAAGTTTGAATATAGTTTGAACATAAAGTTTTGAACCTATAGGTAAGTTAGAATATTTTTGCTTTAAACTAAACTTATGGTTGAGTTAGGATTCAGTATTTAACGTGACCCGATTCTGTCTAGCCCAATCCTGCCACGTTGAGTTTTCACTTTTCGTAAATATACTGTAAAAATATACAATTATAGATTGCTCTATTATTCAGATGGTCAGAGAAAATATGGCCTCAACACAACTCTATTGCAGCCTAATTGCATGATTTCAATAAAAGCTATTTAATTGAAAAGGAAAAATGAAGAAATGATTATTAATAATAAATTGAAAATAAATATATTATTAAAAGAAGAAAATTCATGCAATACTTAATTGATCACGTAAAAGAAAATGACATATATGGCATCTTGTTGAAGCTGCATGACAACTAAAGGGTTTGGTAGAACCACTATTCTTACGTGAATGAAAAACAAGAAGAAGAAATTAATGAAAAACACTTTTAAACCATTCTAACTAGGTCACTAGTAGATTCACCACAATTCATGCTACTTTGAGGTGTGGATGCTATAACTTGTGAAAAGAGTTTGGATTCTCTATCACATACTTAGAGGGGTAGAAGACTATACTCTTCTCATATTTCTCTACCAAACATGTAGGAGAGATAATTACTTTTGAGTACTAACAAGATGGATCAACGCGAGGGTATAGCCATGATTTAACATTAGGAGGGACCAAGCACCGATATTTCACACAGAACACATTGAATTTTCTATCCATTATTTTTATAGCAAAAATTTTCTCCAATCAGAGTCCAAGTACAAATATTTTATAATTGAAAAGAGAGTCAAGGAGAAAATTCCAAAATTTTGAAAAATGAATGAAGAAAATTCACAAAATCAGGGGAAAAGCATGAATTCCTGCCCCAATGTGGCTTTGTCTATGCTAACAAAAAATGTGAAACAGTATAAATACAACGAATGTTTCCCCCTCACAACTAGATAATTCTAAGTATGAATTGAACTAGAATACTGTTAGGAATAATGGATGCACAACCACGAATAGAGAAGAACACAAACAAAGCACACAAGAGGGATTTAACGTGATTCAGCAAAATCCTGCCTACGTCCACCAGAGAGAAAAGAAATTTCACTATTTCCAAGAAAACCTCACACCACTCTCACACCCACAAAGTGTTACCCTTTGCTTGCCCATAATCCTTATCCTCATGATGAGTTCCCCAATCCCTACTGGGATTGATTCCCCAATCTTCTATAGAAATTGATGCCTATAGATTTATCCCACAGAGAATATTTATAAAGAAACCTAAAACCCTAATCCCAATGTAATTACAATTTTATCCCAGTATTGGTAATTGACCCAAATCATGTTTCAATTACAAATACAACCAAAATCATAATTATATGGACCCATAGAATACAAGACACCCAAACCCAACAATATATTTACCAAAAAAAAAAAACCCAACAATATACATGATAATGAATAAAACATAGAAAATAGTCTAAATTTATAGTTCAATCAATTGCTTTAATATTGCGTGTTGGTTTGTCATTCTTTTGTTTTAATATGTTTATGTAGTATTCTTTTTTCTTTCTCTTAGAGGTGGACATTCCTTCTAAATATGTGATGGAGGGTCGTGGAGAGCAAGTTCTCTACTTTCCGATCCAACTCTTGTGAAAGATCCAAAGATTGGGAACTAATTAGATATGGTCAAGCTTACTTAATGTATTCCACTGGGTCCTCATAAGTCTTTTTCTTTGGGTAAAGGTCCTCATAAGTCAATCAATACAAACATCAGTTTGTCAAAACCCAAGATGCCTAAAAATGGTGGATTTTTGTAATTTCATATGTACAAGAGGGGTACTATGGGAAGAAAAGTATCAATGTCATAAAAAAAAAACTATTGGGAAAAAATTAGGGGCATTTCTAGAAGGTGTCTGTTTTTGCTGTTACTGTAAACGGAACTTCAGTTAACAATTTGGGGAGCTCTCTCTCTCCTCTACTTTCTCTCTCATTCAATTCAGGACAGAAGATATAGACGAGCTCGGCAAAGAAGGAACATCCAAGGTGAAGAGAGAAATGTGTCTTCATCGCGGTTTTGACCCTTTTCACTTTCTATTTTCAACCTTTGTCGTCACATACAACTCCTCTGTTCCATTAATGTCACCACCTTAGGATCTTTAACTCATCTGGTTTTCCTTGGATATCTCTTCCTTTGTGATGCTGAAAATATTGTGGGTTTTCCATGTGTTAATCTATTGCTTTCTGGGTTTTAACTATTTTTAGGATATGAAGGTTGTTGTCCTTCCTGTGAGTTTTTATCTCTTCGTCTCTCCATCTTTTTCTTCCTCCAGAACCGGGGAATGTTCTGAGGTAACATTGGGTTCTTGAGCCTGTCCCTGAAACTGGGTTTCGGCAATTCTGCAGGTAAGAAAAAGTAGAAGTTTAAGATTTTATTTTTAATTTCTCGCTTTTGTTTGATCTGCCTTCGAAATCTTTGTTCGAAAAATTTCGAAAAGCTGGGAAAGCTTAAGCTTGTATTTATGGGGAATTGCTGTACCACACCGGCCATTTGGTCGGAGAGGAAAAAAGGTAGAAAGAAACCCAACCCTTTCTCTTTTGATTATTCTGGGCATCATGGAAATGGTGGGAGTAAGCCTGTCTTGAGCAATCCTACGGGTACTGATATTGGTGTCAGCTATGAGCTGGGTCGTGAGCTTGGTAGAGGTGAATTTGGGATTACATATCTCTGTATTGAGAAATCTACAAAGGTTCCATTTGCCTGCAAATCAATCTCCAAGAAGAAACTGAAAACTGCAGTGGATATAGAAGATGTGAGAAGAGAGGTAGAGATCATGAAGCATTTGCCTCCACACCCAAACATTGTGACCTTGAAGGATACATATGAGGATGATAAGGCTGTCCATCTTGTCATGGAATTGTGCGAAGGTGGTGAATTGTTCGATCGAATCGTTGCGAAGGGACATTACACCGAACGCGCTGCAGCCGTTGTTACCCGTACCATCGTTGAGGTTGTTCAGGTCAGTCCTCGTCTATCTCTGTTTTTCCATAGACTTATAATCGATTACTGATAATGCTTCATTTGATTTGATTTTGGGTTTTAATATGAGAGAACTCTTGTTTAAGGTTCAATCCTTTTGTCCAGGAGTTGTTTTTAATTATGGGTTTTCATGTACGATCTTGATACTTCTGCTTCTGCAGTGATCTTGATAAAAGAAGCTTTACTTCTTAGGTCTCTAGAAATTGATTTTTCTTCTTCTTCTTTTCTTTCCAGTTCTTACCTTTTGTGCATAGAATCTTCTTTCCTATTGTGTTTATGGAAATCCTTCTCCTAGTCTCTAGTCCACATCCAATGAACATTCGTCCTTATGATGTGAGATTCCTTACTGACGTGTGAATTAAAACAAAGATGGAAACTTGACTAATTTTTGTTTTTATATTACAGGTCTTTCTCATTTGTTATCCATGATTCTTTTTCTGAAGTCCCCACAAAGTTGTATCAGCTGTTATTTATACCTGGTCCTATATTTTGTCTTCTTTTGTCCTACCCAGTTTTTTAAAACTACTCTGTTTTTTTGGCATTGCTTCCATTTTTCCACTATTATTGTGCCATTTTTCTGTATCTTTGTAGTGATCAGATGGTCTATCATCGATCTTTTATTTGATGTGGAAGCGTTTGAATTGATTCATTTTGCAATTAGAAAGGTGTAAATATTTGAAACCTCACTATTAGAAAGGTATAAATATTTGAGATCCTCACAAGTTTAAATCTGTACTCCTAGTATGGAATTAGAAAGGACTGAGCAGGGTCATCAGTATCTGTTACTGCCTTTCTGTTTTCTTAAACTTGAGATATAGTTCTGTTCATGTGGTTTATTCTTTGCTCAACTTGTTCCTGGTAAATTGCAAATTGTTAACATGCTGCCTTGCAGGCTTGTCACAAACATGGGGTGATGCATAGGGACCTCAAACCTGAGAATTTTTTGTTTGCAAACAAAAAGGAAATATCTCCCTTGAAGGCAATTGACTTTGGGTTATCAGTCTTCTTTAAACCAGGTAATAGTTTTTCAGTTAAGTTATTCCTTTGTTCCTTGTCTTTTATATCATATGATTTTCCATGGCCTAAAATCACTCATTCTTCACAGGCGAAGTGTTTACGGAGATAGTCGGAAGTCCTTACTACATGGCTCCAGAGGTTCTGAAGCGAAGTTATGGCCCAGAAATTGATGTCTGGAGTGCTGGGGTGATCCTTTACATTTTATTATGTGGTGTCCCCCCTTTCTGGGCAGGTACATTTCCTCAATTCAGAGAATTTATCTGCCTGTAGTTAATTTACCTTTGCCATATGGATTATCCTACTGGACATGCTTCGGGTTTTTGAAAGATTCATGAGATCTTGCAGTGGAACTGTACATAATTTAGTTTTGTCCAAGGGGATAGGGGAAAGAGGGATATCAATCAGATCTTGCTATGTCCTATATCCTTGAGAATGAATTTGAATTTCATTATATCATTCTTTTCACCTTTGTATGCATCTAATTCCATGCAGAAACTGAGCAAGGAGTTGCACAAGCTATTATTCGCTCTGTTGTAGATTTTAGGAGAGACCCTTGGCCCAAAGTTTCCGATAATGCAAAAGACCTTGTCAAGAAAATGCTTGATCCAGACCCAAAGCGCAGATATACTGCTCAGCAAGTGCTTGGTAATGTTCCACTCTTGTTGTCTAGATCTAGTTTTAAACTTTTTGGACAAATGAGAAGTTACTTGCTGTTTTAGCACACCCCAACTGGAGTATTGTAGAAGCTTGAAGCTTTTATATCCTGAACTTATGGATGCAGATCATCCTTGGATGCAAAATGCCAATAAGGCTCCAAATGTCAACCTGGGTGAGAATGTCAGAGCAAGACTTCGACAATTTGCTGTAATGAACAAGCTCAAGAAAAGAGCCTTAAGGGTGAGATACAAAACTTGGTTGGCGTCTATACAAATCTTCAAGTCTCTTACTGTTGACATTGATCTGAAACTTTCACTTCCACAGGTGATTGCAGAACATCTTTCAGTGGAGGAAGTGGCTGGGATAAAGGATGCATTTGAAATGTTTGACACTGAAAAAACTGGAAAGATAAAACTTGAGCAGCTAAAAGCCGGAATACGAATGGTTGGACAACCATTCTCTGATTCAGAGATCGAGATTCTGATGCAGGCTGTAAGTTTGTTCCATGATCTTTCCCCTTTTTCTTTTCTCCTCGCATTTTTGTTTCATTTCCAAGATTCTAGTCTTAACCAGAACAGTGAGATGGACTGCTATTGATGGGTTTGTGAATGCAAGCAACCTCCTAAACAATTGTTGAAATTTCTTCTAGTTCATATAATGTGATGAGCCCACTTTGTTCATTTGAAAGTATTCAGAACTGGTATTTACAGGGAGATGTGGATGGTGATGGGGCTCTAGACTATGGAGAGTTTGTTGCAGTTACAGTGCACATGAAAAAGATTGGAAATGATGATCATCTTCATAAAGCTTTTGCATTCTTTGACAAGAATAAAACTGGTTTCATTGAGATTGAAGAGCTACGTGAAGCTTTATCTGATGAATTGAACACTAATGCCCAAGAAGTCATCAATGGCATTATTCTTGATGTGGACACAGATAAGGTTGGTTAGTCTCATGCTATTTTCTACATATACACATACATGAATGTGTTTCTTGTAGTCAAATCTGACTATCATTCCTCTATACTGTAGGACGGACGAATTAGTTACGAAGAATTTGCTGCGATGATGAAAGCAGGGACAGATTGGAGGAAAGCATCAAGACAATATTCTCGGGAACGTTTCAATAGTCTCAGTATGAAACTGATGAAAGATGGACCATTGCAGTTAGCATCTGAGGGTAGATGAAACATTCTTAATGAGAGAGAGAGAGAGAGAGAGAGAGAGAGAGAGAGAGGGTATTGTGAAAATGATAAGTAAAGAAAGAAGAAGTTCCTTTCACTGTATATGGCTATTGTCAGTCTTGCTAATGTTAGGAATTCCCCTCCCATTGTCATCTTCCAAAAATGAAAGAAAGAAAACAGAGAGATTCCATGATTGGGTTATAGGGACTAGTGTTAAAGATATCCAACTATTAATGGCTATTTTTATACAGATTCAGTTTACCTATATCTATCTTGAAAATGGGTTATGTGGGGGCTGGGCTGGGCAGGCATGTTTGGTGCATCTTGAAAATGATAGTCCAGCCCATATGGCCAGCTCCAAATAGAGAGTTAAGACTTTGAAAGAGGACAAAGCTGTGCAGGATGGAGGTCTTGATCAGACCATTGAGTTACAGATGCTCGCAATCAAATAAACAAATATGGCTTAAGATCCTCAAGGAATTGTTCAGTTAGCAAAAATCAATGCCTCATAATATTAATTTAAGAGTGCAAATCTTCTTGAGGCCAAGTCAAGGTTTTATTATACATTTAATTTATATATATATATAATTATCATGAGGATGTAGTCGATGTCCATGTAAGCTAGCCCAGGTAAATCTCCGATCGTAAAAAAATAAATAAAATAAAAATGAGGTGGTAGGTGGTTCATTGTCGTAGGGTTCCTTGTCAATTTTAGTGTCAATAGATCCGAATAAGAAATGGTCCTCGAAAGAGCGATCAGGTCTCATTTATTAACAAAACATTTTAAGTTCATTTTCTCAATTATTACTAGTAGGAGGAAATGTGTCAGGTCCATTTCCTTGTCAAAAATGGGCCATCCATTTCCTTTTAGATGTGTGCCATGTGTCTTAACATCACATCAAATGGTTGAAAACCATTTACAAGTCACATCAAATGAGTGATTGATGTGACTTATAAATGGATTTTAACCATTTGATGTGATGTTGGGCCACATGTCACACATCTACAAGGAAATGAACTTGATATGAGAAGTAAATTTACGGGTGTCAACGTGCTGTCTTGGGTTGGGTCAGTCTAAATCCAATCTTATCTTAGGGATCTAACCCACAAATCCAAATCCTACTAAAAACCTTATCTTATCAAGGTTCTTTTGGCTGCGTTTGTTTGCAAAGGTGGGGTGGGAAAAAAAAACATGTGGGTCCCATGTGTAGTGAGGTGAGGGAGAAGGAAAGGAAAAGCAGTGATAGGGATGGATCCCACTTTTTACTTTTCCCAACTTTCCCTCAAAGTCCCACCAAATACGTGGGGTTTTAAAATGGGATGGGGTGGGAAAGTTGGGTTGCCACATCAGCAGTCAAGTCTCCCACTTTCCCACCCCAAGCAACCAAACAATCTACCATTTTGGGATTTAAGAGAAAAGTAAGAAATCTACACTCTTTTCAAGAATTTTCCCACCCTTTTTTTCCACCCCACCTTTATTCCAGCAAACAAACGCAGCCTTAAGTCTGATCCACCATGATTTATCATGATAGGGTAGGGTTAGCCCTATTTTACCCTAATCCTACCCCTAATTTTCGAGTAAGAAAAGTTAGGCCTAGATGGCGTCGGGCTCAGTACAGGTTTCGGCTGATTTGCACCAAGAAGGTCATATGAACATGCGACCCCCTTTAGAATTAGAGGATATCTCCCGAGAAGTGCCTATTGAGTTACTATATTTTGCCATGTGTAATATTTTCATCTAAAGGTGATGGTAAAAAACATGTTTTTTTACATCAATGACAACCCATTTTCATCAATGCAGGGTTGGAGATTTATACTTTTTAGTGGAGATGTCATAGGTTGGATCCTTGCGGACAACAAAGTTCCTTTTGAGGATGTAATCGAAGTAGGGGTGTAAATGGATAATCGAAATCTACATCCGAATTCGCATCCGCATCCGTTTAGGGGTACCCGAATCCGTCCGATTATTAATAGGATGCGGATATGATATACCCCTTTCTTACCGAATATTATCCGTCTGATAAAATTATCCGATTAAGTTACTTATTTACATTTATTATTCTTATTTTTATAATTTTTGCCTATAATATGTGAACTATTTTTCTAGATTTTCTACAAAAATAGTTACCAGAGTTGTTAAATTCTTAAATTTCAAACCTGGCCCTCACAATAAAAAGGTAAAGATATAAATAGGTAGTTGAAAACTTGTATTCAATCTATATTCATGTTTGTTTAGAAGAATCTACTTAAGAAAATAACTATCCGATTATCATTTGAATCCGACAAAATCCGTCCGAAAATCGATAGGATATTATTCGAATCCGAATATAATAGGATACGGATATGGATATACTACTATCCGATCTGAATCCGATTGGTTTACACCTCAAAATTGAGGTGTGCACAAGCTGATCCGGATGAACCTCAGACAAAAAAAAAAACCCATTTTCCTTGAAAACTGGGTGTACCTTTCTTTCCGCATTTTCCCCTCGAGGTAAAATGTAAAATATAATAGCACACTAGGCACTTCGTGGTAGATATCCTCCAAAGAGATGAGCCAAACCCTAGAAGTAATCCGGTTTGGTGGACAAACGATTGATTTTTATTGTGTTTGATTTTGATTTGTGAAAGAATGCCACGTTGGATGATTCCAAACCATCCAATTTAGTAAAAGGTGGGACCAGTAGAGGGTTCCCATCTAAGTCTCAACACTCTTAACTTGACATCCTTATCCATACACACAACAATTGCCACGTGGGATGATTCAATGTATCCATTCCTATAGGTTTATCCAACCAATCCTCCACCACCACCACATGCTACGTGGAAGATGCATGATGTGGCATGTCTTATTAAACACTTTCCACCAACTATGTGACACGTTTCCACATATGGGCCATAAAACCTTTTGTAGATTGGGCCCAAACTCTTCCCTAATTCATGGGCTGACCCAGTCTCGACCACACTTTTGGTTCTGGGCCCACTACCCACAAGAAACAGACAAATCTAGCCATCAGATTGGACACACATACATAAAATCCAATAATTCTCTGTGGGCCCCCTTATCTCTCTGGACCATACAGATGGGCTTCACTGGCAGAGATAGATCCAGACCATCTGTCTAGTTCTCTGGGTCCCACAAAGAAGATATAAGTATCAATTCCATAGAATAGCACTTGTTCTCCTAGAACAGTTTATTCATTAGTTGAAATCTCTGAAAATTACAATCCTTACATTTGCTTTCCAAGTCCAAATCGTAGATCTGCTTCGAATCATCAAATTCGACACTTGTATGGCTGTTTTAATCTTGGAATAGAAACCACTTGCTCGGAAAAATATCAACAACCGATGTGTTATGTGCTTAATGAAGTTCACTTCGATGTACGAACTTCAGATGATCCAATTCGTTTCATCGTGTTTGAAACATTTAACGTATCGATTAAGTACTTAACATTTGGTATCAGAGCTAACATTAACTTTGCATCTGAATAAAAAGAATCGTCAGAACCAAAACCATATGCTTTGGATTTGGAATTGATCCTTTTAGGGTACCTTATTTGCTATTCTCGAAACTCCGGATAAGATATTCTTTCTTCACCGGGCTTGAGATGGTGATAATGCCACGTCTTAATTTTACCTTTAAAAGAAAATAGAAATTGAAAAGCCTTTTAGGCTCTTTTCGGTATCAATTATCATTGTCAATTATGAGAAATTTTCATTATTTTAAATTGTTTGGCATCTATTCTTAATTTTATTTTTATTTAAAATAATAGAAAAACCCAAAATCCAAATGAACTTTTTGTCCATTATGGATTATGATGAGAACATTATCTTCATTGTGTAAGTTTACAAGTTTAAAGTAAGAGAGGGTAAAAAGCAACAATTCTTTTATAAAACCAAATTTCCTTTTCCAGTTTACTATCATTTTTAACAATGATCTTGACACCAAACTTATTTCCATTTCAAATTATTTCGATAAAATTTACCAAACCATTTTTCATTCTTGACCAATAATGAATTCTTGTACTTATTTATTTTAAATAGGCATAATAGAGAATGAGAATTGATACCAAAAAGATCCTTAATCCGCGTTTCATTGCTGGAAATAATTTGATTTCTTGTCTGTTATTAGTCAAAAGTAGAGACATAGATCATCTTCTTTTTGGTAATGATTTATTCATTGCTTTTTTAGGACTAAAAGACGAAATTCATTTTTGCTTTCTCAACCTACTTGTCCATGTAAAGGGATTTCGTTCGATTTATTTTTGCCTAACTGAAAGTGACTCCAGTTTTCACTGTACAACTAACAAGTGAAAAGTAAAGAGAAACCAACCCCTAGACGAGGTTGACAATTGTCATCTCCCCAATAGTGAAGATTTTTTCATCATAAAATTGGGTGGGGTCAATGTAAGATTCACTAGTGGTCCCACTGTTAATTTTTTTTAAATTATTATTCGGGTGTGGCCACAATTGATTTTGTTGTGAAAAAACATTAATTGAGCACATACTCTTCTTCTAACGGAGTGGTGATACAAACTCCCCTTTGGATACAGTTTGTTTATCATCGAAGTGAAAGATAATCCTCTACCTTCTCGGGTAGAAAAAGTGTCAAGGGAAGATTATCCTCTAGTGTCGAAAGTAAATATCATGATCCAATTCCATAAGACTAGAGTGATTAGGACTGGTATTGTTGGATTTTGTTTATTTAAAATAATAATATAATATAAAATAATATAATATTTTATATAAGTTTAAAAAACGCTAAAACTCTATCTCCCTAGTTTTGTTTTAAGAACTCTTTTTTTATTCTCAAGTTTTGTTTTAGAACTCTTGTTTGATTTTCATTTATCTTATATATATAAAGATTTCAATCCAAGGATTTTAGCCATTTAGCATATACAATGTAGCATAATTTTCCATATTTGTTTAGTCTCACATCAGATGGAGTTAATGATAATGGTGATTATATATACATTGATTACTCCTAAATAGAGTATATGCCGATAGAGAGTTAAATATAGATCATGCACATGGACCGAGTCGGACTTGGTCGAAGCTATGGCTTGTGGACCCTAATCCAACCAGAGCATAGGACATATATAATATTAATAAAATATTAAATGTCTATGATTAAACTTGGATTGTGGGTTATGACCCAAAAACCCATTTTTGGATTTTCCTATGAGGAGGTGACATTATAATTAATCACAACTCTTTTCCTTCAAAGATGACTTTAGGAACATATACCACTCGCTCTCTGGTTTTTGAGTAGAAAAATTCGTATTATGAAGAAGTGAAAAAATAATAATTCTGTTTTGTTTTCTTCCCTTTCTGTGCCGTATACTACCTTTGTGTCTCTTTTACAAGTAGAATCTAAATGAGTTATTGTATCTGAAGGTGAGGATGTCAATGTCAAACTCAGTCTGCACTTAAGGGGGCTTTCAAATACCTTAAGATGTACCATATTCAATATAATCAAACTAGAGTGATTAGTACTGTTCATTTGGACCATTTTCCATTGCGATCGATTTCAGATATCCTATCAAATACTATCATGAAATGGATATAGATAGGGAAGCAGATTTGGCCTTTGATGGCCTCAACCAGACTTTTTTCCTTACATTATATTGATTATTCTCTCATAACAACTTGGAGTTAAAGAGGCATTGTCTCTCATTGAAGGTGAAGACAAGCTTTCCCTAAAGAATGTCTTGATAGTCTCCATATATCACATTGATTTTATGTGAATCACGACAAGGTTAGGTAAGTAAACATGGGAATATCCCAACAACCTTTGCATCATCCACACTACAAAAGTAGATTCTTTTATAGTGCAAAAATATCAACAACATCTATTAATTAATTGAAATTTAGTATTGCACCCACAACATAAAAAGTATTCCATCCACTTAAAAGAAAATGAGGATCTAGTGACATGGTCTTGAACAAAGCTATTCAAAACAATCCTATCACCTACTTCTTGTTGTATTAAAATGAATCTACTCATCAATGGGGTTGGTTCAAGTGGTAAGCAGCTTGATCCGTTTAAGCAAGGTTCGGTAAATAAAATCAATGAAAGGAAGAGTTCTAGATCATTTATTTTAGTGATGTTTTGCAATGGATCTAGACACTAAAAGTGTCTTTTTGCGTTCCATTTTCCTTTTTTCAGCTTGTAAACTTTATAGCTTATTTCCACGCTTTCAAATTGGCGAACCACAATGATAGAGGTTCAAGATTAACTTGGAGAATCGTAGAACATGGGAGAGTATTCTAAATCATGTGTCTTTCTGTTTGGTTTAACCTTGTGGATGCAAAAAATCCCCGCTGAGAGACTCACCCACCACAACCCGGTGTGCGACCCGGGTCGAACACCGGATTAGTCAGGGCAAAGCCTAGGAAACCGGGGTTGGCAAAAAAAAAAAATCTACTCTATGGGTTTCCAAAAAAAAAAATCTGAATTTTCCTAAGATCTCTCTATTTTACTCTCTCTTTTCTCTTCACAAAATTAGAAAAAATTTCCAAGAATCTCCGTGATTTTCTCGTCTTTCTTCTCTGCTAACAGGGGTAAATCCTAATTTCGCGACTTCATGGGAGATCTCTTTGACTCTCTCTACTCAAGGCGGCAAAAGCTTTGCAATTTTTCCATTGTGTCGAGGAAGATATCTCTGTTCTTCTATTTTTCATTCGATTCTTTTCTAACTATACTTGATAGGTATTTTAATGTATATGGAAGCATCAATACAATGAGAAAATTGTAAAACTTTTACCGCCATGAACAAAGAGAGTGAGAGAGAGCTTCCACTAGAGTCACGAAATAAAAATTTACAACGGTGAGCAGAGAAGGAAGACGAGAAAATAGCATTGATATAATATTATTTTTCCTACATGTTTCATGCATGTATTAGTTTACGTATGATAGCAATCATTCATTTTCTTTTATCTTAGAGATTAGTGGTTCATTAGCAAGACTTTGTAATGAGTTGATGTCTATAATTTTAACTGACATGTCTCAAACCTTAGTGATGGATTGTGTAATCAAGATTGTGATATATAAGAAAAACTCCTCTACATTACATTGTGAATAAAACTGTTAAATCTATAATAAATGTGTTCTCTCTAAGTATTCCAAGACTTTTACAATATTGATTAAAAAAATTTGTGCATGGGAGTGCTTTCTCATCTTTTCCTTCTCATGGGCATCTCTTCTTCTTTAACACTATTATAGTGGAACAACTTTTATGTAAGGGAATATGCTAATCCATACAAATAATGACAAATATAAAGATCTAATCTAGTTTTTTAAATACAAATCACAATTCAAAACAAACAAATGGTCCATAATTTCAATTCAAAAGATTCTACTTTCATGTGAGCCATCGAATATGGAATCATAAAAATCCATAACAATTATGAAAGGAAGAATTTGCAAGGTGGAGTATTCATCTTACAATAATTGTCATTTCTTAAATATACAATGTACAGGTGTTACCAACATGAATGAAAATCATAAAGAGCAAATTTCTAAAAAAAAGAAAATTTGAAGTGAAAGCTTTGCCCATTTCATTGAGTGGGTTGGAGAGAATTATTTTTATTAGTTTTGATAATGTAAATAATGATTTGTAAAGAAAGTGATACTAATGTGGGTTGGAAATATTGACAAATAAGTGGAGAGAATATATTTCTTATCTTATGATTTAACTCATGAGATGAAAGCAACCAAGTGTTACAAGACAGATTAATTTTCAAAAATATTATTGGGTATGACTTATGCCAACACAATCACTCATTTTAAGATATTAAATTCCTCTTATGATGTTATATTGATTCTTATGAATTCATATCTTAAATTTTGTTTAATCAATGAAAAGAATGACCCTTACATAGCTTTCGAAAAATAGGGCTAGGAATAGAGTTTGGCTAAAGAGTCATGTTGCAATCAACTAACCTTCAAGGCTAGGGTACAACAACAACAATAAGTCTTGTCACAACTAAATGTGGTTGGCTACATGGATTTTTGCCTTCCAATTAGTTATGTTCGAGGTCATGCTGGATATTAGGCCTAAGCTATGTATATCCTTTCTCACCACTTCTCTCAAGGTTATCTTAGGTCTACCCCTAGCTCTTCTAGTTTCTTCAATCTGGATTATATCACAAAATATAAGCTCAAGTGCCTAATATTTGTGATAATAGACTCCATTTGGGGTGGAGGAATAGTTGGCTTTGGGTTGGATATCTATTAAATATGAATCAAAAATAGGAGTGTCAATCAAATCCTGTGAGCCTGAATCAGCCTAAATCTACCCTGAGCCCGCCCCCAATCCAACCTAACTATTCACCCTAAATGAAGATTTGGATAACAAAATAACTAGCCTTGACAGAGTTAGGTGGGTCCGCAATTAGTTATAGGGCTAAATCAGTCATCCCAATCCGATCCTGTGTTAGTAAATTAGAATTATATATTAATTGAGTATGAATAACTATTTAACCAAGTATACCGTTATAACCAACCCAAGGGGTTCATTCAGATAGTAAAGACTCGAAACTTCATAAGTAATATAAAAGGTTAAGAATTCAAAGCTCCTTGGGGCCACAAACCCGTGCTTGTTATTTTGTTTTAATGAAGGCTAGTCAAGTTTAGGAAAAAACACTCTTACAGGGTAAGGTTTGGGTTGGGGTTTTTTAAGCCCTAATAGGGTTGAGTAGAATTGACTCGATACTATCAAGCTTAGAGAAAACCTTGATATGATAGGGGCTGAGTTGGGAGTTCTTAAGCCCTGATAGGGTTGCGCAGGGTTTGAGTTTATGGTTTAGATTCTTAGGGTAAGAATTAAATTTTGACTTGTCCGACCTAACCTGACCTACTAAAACGGTTATACCCCTACTAAAAAGATGTCTCTCACGAGAAAAGATAAAAAAAAATATTAATAAATCAATAATTTCAAGCGCAAGCCTCAAGTTCACATACGGAGTTGTGTTCTCCTGACACTTTTGAACCATATATGCGAGGTAGGACATGCATAGGACCCACCGAGCATTTTACTTTTAAGTTTCTTTTTAATATTTACAAGTGTGTCTCATTACCATGTATATTTTAAAAGTGTCAGAAAAACACATTGTATGCAAAGGTAGTCAATCCATCAATCCAGATTCCAGTCGCCTGATTCGAACCAAAGCAGTCAATTTGTCGGAAACAGAAAGAGAGAAGTAGAGATTAGTGGAGCATGAATCATCTTTTCCTTCCTCCCAGGGTAAAAGCCAACAAAACTATCTAACATGATCTTACTTTCCGTCTTCTTCGGTTCTTCCACATTTGTAATTTTGTAACAATTTAGTCCATCAAGTTGCAAACCATGTGCAGCCCTACGTAAAATAAACACGTGTCAGAAAAGGTCTGTTAAGCTGTGTCAGACGCTGACTAGGATCCACCGTCTGCATGGACCCAACCAGAAATATTTTACCAAACCGGTCCAAATTAGGTCAGAAAAAGGAGTGCACTATGCTGTGCACTACACTTTCGACCGCTCATTTTTGAAACTTGGTGGCAGTGGCGCCACTCAGTCTTATTTAATGTAATAATTGTCCGATGACGACAAAACACTTATTAAACTTCTAATTTTACAACGATTATTGATCGGAAATTTATCAGGTCCATTTCATTTTCGAAAATCAACCTGATGTTGGTCCATTATTGAGCTACGTTGATTCTGGTCGGCTTTGTGAGTTGTGACCCCGCTTTAGGGATGTCAATTTATAACCCAAACCGTTAAAACCGAATCGCACTGACCCGTTATAGCCCGAACCTTAATAGGCCGTAACTAGGTTGAGGGTTGTGGAGCCTACACGAACCCGAAACCGAACCGCAACCTGTTATAACCCGATTGATAATTTTACATTAAATGATATTTGAATCATTATATTACCATTAGGTAATTGGTATAAACAACTAAAAATTAAGCATAAATTCAAAGATCAAATAGTCATTTTATTACTCAATATCTAGGTTATTGATATCTATAGAATGAGTAGTTTTTTTTTTTTTTTTTATGGAAATTGACTAATAGCAACTTTGCTTTCCATATAATTTTCCCTTTTGTTGTAGGATGCTCAATTGTTTCTTCTTGTTTTTTTTCTTCTTATACGCTATAAGCCGTTAGTCAACCCGAATCTAAACCGTTAGTTAGCCCGAACTCAAACCACACCAAACCGAAACCAGCCATAAACCATTATTTTGCTAATGGACCGTGTTTGGACTTATGTGTTTTTCAGCTCAAAATCGCACCGTTGACACCCCTACTCCGCTCCCCCTCCTCCTCAACCATAACAAAATGTGCATGTTTCAGGTATCGATTGACATAAATCACTATTGGAATGCAAATTTAAAGGTATCGATTGATATTTTGTCTTGTACACATATGAGAAGATGTTGCTCAATTCAAAAATGATGCATGAAACTACAATCACTAGATTGATTTGCTTACCTTAGCCTTATATCAAGGGTTAGCAGTGGTTGAAGTACTACATCTCACCATCTCTTTGGTGGTTTCTATCTCAACTGAGATCAATTGTTGTTAACTTCGTCTAAGGCTATGCATCCTCAAACTATTTATGAAAAAAACTTCCATTTGCTTTTAAATACTAACTGACAAAAATCTAGTATGAAAAATGAACATCAAGTCCGCAATCAAAGAGAAAATTCCAATAAAATAAGTTATGGAGACTCACCCAAGAAAAGATATCGTGTAAGAATGGATTTGAAAAGCAACAAAATTTTCAATCTTGAATTTGACAAACATGAATATATATTACACTTGACGAAGACCTCGTCCCACATTAGACCATGCCAAGTGTCTCAAATTTTAGCCTTTGTTGTTCACTCTAATTAGAATTGGAGGAAAAGAAGTCACTCATTGTCTACATTATTCTTCTACGCATGCTAACCTTTTGATTTTTTTCTTAGTTGTTACTAGAAAAGTGGGATGATAGAATCTTATTTGTTTGTCGTTGGATAGATATTTCCTGTGCAATCTTCAATTGCAATACATTGTGTTTAAGAAATTCAACAATTGTGATTATGAGAGCAAAAGGGATCACAACAGTTAAATTTCATAATCACCACATGTTACAATGTCAACCACATAGATCATGTTCAGCTCCAACGGCTCAAAAATATGTTTTGACTCATTTTGAAGAAAAATCGATTTTGCTTTTTAAATATGTACATAATGTTTTGAGTGATTGGAATTTAACAAAATCTACATGATATGTTTTACGTCTCAGATCTTATCATGATTCCAACTCAGCCAGGTTGACTCCCGATTATTTTCTAGTTACGAAGTCAATGAAACTTGCAAGAGAGGTTAGGCGTGAGCCGGCTAGAATGTCAGGCATCCGCCTCTGATGGCTAAGTCAGTCGATGATCAGACTAAGATCCCGTGCAAGTGATACACAAGAATAGTGTTCGTGCCTTACTGAAAGGGTGAGTCTTCGTTAAATAATATGCATGTTACCTTTCTGGGAACCAACAAGATCCCCCGGCAGTTGCCTGCCTAATCATCTCTAGGGTTGACCTTTTGTTTATGATGGCGTTGCCTTATTGGCCTTAGTGTGAATGGAACCTTCCATTCGTGATACATGATCGGCTCATGTTCCAACCGTATAGTTTTTTTTTTGGAATGAGGTTCATCTGGGCCAGCTTGCGCGCACCACAATTACATCCTCAAGGCACTTTTTATATAATTAATATAGGCAGGGCTTTGCCCTTGGTCTCGATGGGATTTGCACTCTGACCTCCTATGTGGAAGCGTTGGGCTTTGCCAACTCAGTCACCTCTCGGGGTTCCCAACCGTATGGTTGGCTCGATACCCGAATGAGATTGTGATCCAGTCGGATACATTATTCCCGTATCAATATGCATCCAGTAGTAAACATCATATAACACTACTAAGTCAGATGCACCACTGAAGCACAATCTGATCATCTTCTCTCCGGATTTGTCTAGAACTAAAACCCGGGGATAAAATTTTTTACCCATCGAGGTGGAAAGATTAAAGGTAAAATATAAGATGTTACGGTCTTGCATTGAAAATTTCTCCGGTAGTTCGGTTTGGAAACGACGAGAACAGTCGAGGAATGGCGAGAAAATGCTTCCCCCAATATAGTTGATTGCTGACGTGTCAAACGATAGAAGCTCACCAGCTTGTCCTTGTAAGAACTAAGAACGAAGCTGCTGCATGCTCCCATCAACCTTGGGGCCAAGGAGCCCACCACCATTGCTGACTCAGCAGTTAGTCCAAGACATGCAGACGTGGCAAAACGTTTTACGAAACTAGATTTTAGGAAATTTTGTTTGTGGATCGACAACGTCGTGTTACGCCACTGGACCGCCCAATAATACAAGTGGGGTCATCGCCAGATAAGAACAAGCTTTCGCCTCTAGACAGCAATGCATCGTCACCCAATTCGGACACGTAATTTGTTTTCTCACTTTAAAGTGATTGACTCAAAGTTCTTATTTTAAGCATGAAAATATGAATTCAATTGTGAAATACATGGTTGGATGTTGCGGTTTATTTGAGTCAGCTTACGCAAAGTCCGTTACATTCTTAGGGAGAAACTTTGTCGTCCACAAGGATCGAACTCGTGATCTCTCTACTGAGAAGTATGAATGTTATTACTCTACCAACCTTGCATTGATAAACTTTTAACGTACCGTTAAAATACCAAAAAAAGCTACGTAGAGTCCTATGATACTCATTTTAGAAAATTTTGTATTGGTATAGTAAATGAGTAAACAACATTATTGGTGCTCATCCGATCCGATCCGATCCAATCCGATCCCCCATTGCTACACTAAAATGCAGGCGGCACAGTAAGATAAATAATAATTTATAGATTATAATGGGCTTTCTTCCTATTCTATGATGCTTTATAATGTTACAAGTTGGCCCGAGAGACGAGGCATCTGACGTGTTTAACATGATTACTATAACACGTGTCAACATCTGGAGAAATCCAGATTAGAAAGATGTTCGACATTTAGTGCTTAAGGTAGTATATAAGACGGTCAGTCCGGTTTCCGTTTTCAGCATTCGAAAGTTTTGTTGTTGAGCTCTGTTGGTGTTGTTACAGCGCTCTTTGAAGGAGAGGCATTCCCTCTGGAATGCACTTCTACTGAGAGATATTTAAGGATTTTGATCCGTTTTAGTTCTTCTAGTTCAATTTTGCTTTTCCGATTTCGATTTCGATTTCGCTCCGTTAGCTGGAGTTCAACTTCAGAGTCTCCCTTTTCGGCTAAGGATTTTCAGGTGAGTTTCATTTTGTACGGATTTTGTTGCTTTAGCCTCGTTTCTTCGTGGTTCTTGCCTTCTTGGTGGAATTCTGAGTGTTTTGTGCAAGTGGCTTTGGGCACCGTCAGCTGGAGGTTCGAAATGCTTGGTTGATGTGATGCCTGATACTCGATTTCGGAAGATTTTATGGTTGAATTTGGACTTAGAATATTTGATTATAATTAGTGCTCTTTCTTCTGAATTTCATGGTGTTTGAGATGTTTGAAGCATAAAGTTGAGCGCTTTGAATGTGAAATGTTGGATATGAGCTCCATCATGGAAATTTCTGTTGATCTCGAAGTTTCCTTTACAGTTCCGGTTGAAAATGGACTGGTGGATGATACCTAGGAATCTTATCTTGATGAAGTGTATGGCTTTAATACGAATCTCTTTGCTGTGCTGGTTGTCTGATCGTTTTCCTTAAATCATAATTCCTCTTTGCGGTCATATTCATGTCGGCACAGTTAAAATAGCGTTCCTTTCATGAATCCGTCCAATTTGCGGCTTTTCCTTCCTTCTGGTTAACTTTTTCATGTTCAATGTTCCTCTCATCAGATCTCTTTCTCTGCTTTAGAGATTCTACCTTTTATCGTTTTCTCTGTTCTGCGTTTTCTTCATCGCTCGCGGCGAAGCATGAGGGAGTGATTCCATGAGCCCTTCCTGCCTACTCCGTATGCCCTTCTCTTAATTTCGTCCTTCGATCCAAACTGGTGGCGTTTCGGGTAAGGTTGCTTCAACTTGCAAGTTCAAAGACCCAATTGCATCTTTTCTCATGTTACCATTTCTTTCTCCTACTTTTGTGATGTGTCATGTGTGTACCCTTTTGTTTTTTTATATATTCAATTCATAATTTTATGGAAACGTTACGGTACGGGCCATCTGGCTGTTATGGTGTTGTGCATGGTATCGGATCTTGGATGGGTATCAGTTGCTCGTAGATTAACACCAAAGCAGACAAATTAGACAAGTTTAATGTTGTTTTTCCCCTAATAAATGAAGGTTCTTAATTGTTTATTCTTTATCTCTGGGTTTAAGTGAGAAGCGTGTTTGTTTTTCTTTGGTGGGTGGGATACTTCGAAGGGAATCTGCGAGGAATCCAGATCTTGTATTCACTGGGGGTAAGGGGTATGTGCTGTTTACTTGACTCTTTAGATTTGAAAAATCTAGAAATTTCAAATCTATAGACTTTAAATCTATGGAGTCATGGTTCATAAAATTAACTGTTTGGTTAGTTTGAATCTTTGGAATAAAATTTGTAGATTATCTTGAAAAAATATTTATTGAGTTATAGACTTATAGTTAAAATATTTAACATTTTTATAATATGAGTGAAATCTCTGGATTTCACCATCATACCCATAAATCTTCAGATTCATGTTTTTTATGTAAAAAGGTGAATTTTTAGATTTCATGAATCCACATATTCACACAACTAAATGGGTAAAAATCTCTCATTTGTGAATTCAAAGATTTCAAAATTTTGGATTCACGTAACTAGACAGGCTCTAGAGAGGGAGACCTATTTCCATATTTTGATTAACAAAAATCATAGGTAAAATCCCTTAGTAGGTGTTTTTTTTTAAATGTGTGGTTGAATACGATAGAGGGAGAAAGACTTCTCCCTTCAAGATAGGAGATCGGACACTCATCTCTCTATCTCCTCCAATGACCTTTATTAATTCTTAAAAGTATTTTACGTGATTGAATTTTGATTCTTTTGACCATCATGAGAAAGATCTTAAAAAAAAGATTTGAACTCCGGACATTTTGGTGGTAAGTAAATCTTCAAGTGTCCAATCTTATTGAAAAGCTGTTTAGTTAATAAGACCAATATCTCGTAATGAAGAGGATGTGGTTCAATTCTTGTTGATGGCGTAGATAGTATATTTATTCTTATATTTAAAAATTTCCCTTTACAGTCGTAAAATGGAATTTCAAAAAGTTTTTATTAAAAAAAATATAAAATTTTCTCCAGTTTTTTTTTTTTTTGGTATGCTTTTGCCTGTTGTGTAAGACTGTAAGGCAGACTCTGGGGCAGACATGATAATAGTGAGTTACTGTGTTAGAAAGTGGTTTCTTTTCGTCGTTTTTTTTTTTTTTTTTTTTTAAAAACATTGAGAAAGATTTTTTTTTTTTTTGATAATTAAGATTGAGAAAGATAAATCTAGAAACTTACATATTATGAAACCGTGACTATCGTCATTTGTGTTTATTTTCGAAGGTTTTCTTGAAGTTGGGGTCCTAGGATTCACTTTTTTTTTCTTTTTTTCGATCGATACAAAGTCAAAGCCCGAGGAACTACGAGAAAGAACTAGCCAGACAGTGTTTGAACATTTTAACATATTTACATCACCTTTATTCTTCTGAGAATATTTATGCATTTCTTATACTGTATACAGCAAGAATAAATCAAAATGACGGTGACGCCGAAAATTTACATCAGCGATGGCAACCTGATTGTCCATGGGAAGACCATACTGACTGGGGTGCCTGACAACATTGTGCTCTCTCCGGGGACCGGTGGGCTTGTTGCCGGTGCCTTCGTCGGTGCAACAGCACCTGCCAGCAAAAGCCTCCATGTTTTCCCCATGGGTGCATTAGAGTAAGTGTTGCATACGTTTCTTGAGGACTCTTTTGGTCGTGTTATAGTGTTCGCATTTTTCCTAATGATTCGATGCTATTTCTGTTTTTCCTTGAACAGGGGTCTCCGATTCGTGTGCTGTTTCCGGTTTAAGCTATGGTGGATGACGCAGAGGATGGGGACCTGTGGGAAGGATGTTCCATTGGAGACCCAATTCATGCTCATCGAAAGCAAAGACGGCACTGCTGATGAAACCAACCATGGAGACACACCAACCATCTACACCGTCTTCCTTCCTCTTCTTGAAGGCCAGTTCCGTGCGGTTCTTCAGGGCAACGAGAAGAATCAGATAGAGATTTGCCTCGAGAGTGGTGAGTATATTATTCAACAGTTCAGAGAAAATTTACAGACCCATTCCCATCCCATCCATCGAAAAGAGCCGGCGATTATATAAACTTTGGTTTTTGAGGGATTGGAGTTGTCTGTGGTTACTCGTTAATTGCCAACACAAATCTCAAGTCGGACAAATGAACTCTTCAATCATTCAAAGTCAAATTTATGGAGTTCATAGAATTTGATTGGAGCTCAGAATAAAGGGTGGAGTTCAGAACAACCGAAACGACTGTTTTTTGTTTGCAGGAGACACTGCTGTTGAGACTAACCAAGGGCTACACATGGTCTACATGCATGCTGGAACCAATCCTTTCGAAGTCATCAACCAGGCAGTAAAGTAAGTATCTCTCTCCTTCAAATTCGACAGAATAAACAGAGGAAATTTCAATTTGTATCTTTTTCATGATAAAGTGATAAACCATCTTTGAACATTGAAAGTGGGTTCTCCAGTCCCTACTAGCACTTCCCACCGCCTAGGCAGATGATATGGAATGTGATTTTGCGTTCACATTATACATCATGGTCACTGGATGATGACACACACTGGTTTTTTATGAAAACAGGGCAGTCGAAAAACACATGCAAACTTTCCTCCACAGAGAGAAGAAAAAGGTAAGTAAAGCGTCTCTTTTTTTGGTTTTCTTCTCGTGAATAGTACAAAAGTAAGGTAGGAGACCACTATTCATTCAGAGTGGAGTCATGTGACCTTTTTCTGGGCTACTGGTGGATGCAGTTGCCTTCTTTCCTTGACTGGTTTGGCTGGTGCACTTGGGACGCTTTCTATACCGATGTCACGGCTGAGGGAGTTGAGGAAGGCCTTAAAAGGTTAGTATCTTTCTCAACTTTTTTATGCAAAGAAAAAGTAGAAAGATAGTCACAGACTTTCAGAGGTTACTTATCAAACCTGAGCTTTCTTTGCAGCTTATCTGAGGGTGGAACCCCACCACGTTTCTTGATCATCGATGACGGCTGGCAACAGATTGGCAACGAGGTGAAAGATTCCAACTGCGTTGTTCAAGAAGGAGCACAGTAAGCTACTTTTCATTTCCTGTCTGTTGTGAATTACCTCACCATGGTGGTGATGTGTACTGACTATAAAAATAAATCCATTCAACAACAACAACAACAACAACAATAAGCCTTGTCCCAACTAAATGGGCGGCCATGGTCTTGCCCCCCAATCGTGGGCCAGCGTCGGCCTGCCTTCACAGAACCAAAGCCCGCCCCGTGGTTAATTGGGGGTAGGAAAACAAGAAAAGGGTATACCTTCCTTAATTCATTGGGTTGGCCCAATTGAACTGGAATTTGATCTGATATATAATAGGTATTCGATTAGCTGGATGGAGATCAATCAGTATCTGGTTGGTGATTCCATCTCAGTGGATTGTCATGGAGGGATAAAAATCTCTTTTTCAAGAAAACATAACCAATAGAAACTGATCCTGATTCGTATAATTAGAGACTGATACCAATATCAGTTACTAAAACCCTGTTTAGGATTGAATGGTAGGAACCAACCAATCCTATTCTAACTTTAATAACTGCAGCTTTGGGCCTCTTCTGGGTAAGGTTTTGAGGATCTACTGATATTGGCATCAATTATGAATTGACTAAGATTAAGACTAATTTTAAACCCTCCACCTTTCACATTCATACATGGATATTGGGCCTAAAAGAGTGATCTCTTCTCTGAGAGTCTGTATCTGGGTTAAAAAAATTAGAGCTGGGACAGTTGGATGGGAATTGAATGTGATCGATCTGGCCAACATCTAGTGGTTCTGATCTCTTATTAACCAAATTTTGTTTAGTTTTTAGTTACATGCTTACAAACATTGGTGTATGCATGTATGTTTGTCATTTTTACCTGATGGGTCAGATTATTGTCTGATTTGTTTTCCAATTGGATTTGCTGTTTGCAGATTTGCTAGCAGACTCACAGGAATAAAAGAAAATGAGAAGTTCCAAAAGAACGGCAGGAACAATGACCAAGTGCCAGGTCTAAAGATTGTAGTTGATGAAGCAAAGAAAAATCACGATGTGAAGTAAGTAGTCCATTCTCTATTGTTTCATCTTCATGTCTATGGACTAAAGGTTATGTTCTCTGGTCCTTAATAAGCCATCATGTGTCAAGCGTGCTGAACTTCATTTGCGAGAGGCTCACATGGGCTTCACACTGTAATTAGATAAAAGGAAAATTGTAACTGTTAACATGTTTGGATACCATTGGATTTATGATGTTGATTTGATTCGACTGCATGAATGAATGAGCCATGTGGCAAATTTGACTGTTTAATATTTAGGGAATCACCTAACTTGATTGCTGGTAAAACTTAACCTTTTAATTTAGACATTGTATTTTGTCATCATATTATGTGCTCTTTTATGCATCATTTTCACTCTCTTCTTTACTCTGCAATTCTGTGCCTTCTATTGTGTTGTTAAATTTCATCATCTAATGCTGTACTCTCGTGTGTATGGGGGTAGAGCAAGCGACATCCACCCTTTATCTCATCAGTGCTCCTATTCCCCTTACCTCTGTCTTTTGGATCTAGGTATATGAAAAAAAAGCACCCCCCCCCCCCCCCCCCTGCGGGGGGGGGGGGGGGACACCCCTGAGTGTATTTAATTCCCTAACCATCTTCCAGTTTTGGTTATTGTCTGCGTCACCAATTTTAGAAGGCAAATGGGTGTTTTAACTAAATCAATTGGCTAAACTTAATTTCTCATCTGTTTCCAATTTCGAGCAGATTTGTGTATGTATGGCATGCTCTTGCTGGTTACTGGGGTGGGGTGAAACCAGCAGCAACAGGCATGGAGCACTACGACACTGCATTGGCATACCCGGTCCAGTCACCTGGAGTAATGGGCAACCAGCCAGATATTGTTATGGACAGCCTTTCTGTGCATGGACTTGGGCTTGTGCCCCCAAAGAAGGTGTTCAACTTCTACAATGAGCTTCATGCCTACCTTGCCTCCTGTGGTGTTGATGGAGTTAAGGTTGATGTCCAAAACATCATTGAGACTCTAGGGGCAGGCCATGGTGGTCGCGTTGCCCTCACCCGTGCCTACGTTCAGGCCCTGGAAGCCTCCATTGCTCGCAACTTCCGCGACAATGGCTGCATTGCTTGCATGTGCCACAACACCGATGGGATATACAGTGCAAAGCAGACAGCTGTGGTGAGAGCTTCTGATGACTTCTACCCCCGGGACCCAGCATCTCACACTATCCACATCTCCTCAGTGGCATACAACACTCTTTTCCTTGGTGAATTCATGCAACCCGACTGGGATATGTTTCACGTAAGTAATCATCAAAGATCAGCATCTTTATTATTCATTGTTTGATTCTAAAAGATATATGTGCCCTGGTTGCTCTGTAGTTTTTAGACTTTCAGAGAATTATGACCACTAACTTGCCAAACAACCACATTGCAGAGCCTACACCCTGCTGCAGATTACCATGCTGCTGCTCGAGCCATTGGTGGTTGTGCAATCTACGTAAGGTACAAATTGCCTCTATTAAGCATTCATGTTGGCTTTTGTTTCGGTAAATTCGTTTCGGTGCGGGTATTCCAACTATAGAGCTACAAATCTATTGAGTCTGATTTGGAGGATTTTGTTTATTTTTCCCTTCACAGTGATAAGCCAGGAAACCACAACTTTGAGCTTTTGAAGAAGTTGGTTCTCCCTGATGGTTCTGTATTGCGTGCCCAGCTCCCTGGCCGGCCCACACGTGACTGCCTTTTTGTGGACCCTGCCAGAGATGGAACCAGGTCTGTTCCTCAGACCCGTTATCTACATTTTTAAGTAGGAAATGAATATAATCAAGCGATCCTAGTGACTCTTTCAAGAGTTGCAACTATAGCACTATGTGCTAAAACAGGAGTTGTGAATATCTGATGTGCAGCTTGCTTAAAATATGGAACACAAACAAATGCTCTGGCGTGGTGGGTGTGTTCAACTGCCAAGGGGCCGGATGGTGCAGGATTACCAAGAAGACACGCATTCACGATGAATCCCCTAGTACACTCTCTGGATCTGTCCGTGCCACTGATGTTGAATTAATAGCTCAAATTGCTGGACCTGATTGGAATGGGGAAACTATTGTCTATGCCCATAGATCAGGTGAGTAAAATCTTCTCTGTATGTAATTCAAAATACATGGTAAACCACAAAAGGTTTTGTTGTAATCTTTATATACATTTTCCCCCCAATTGCAGGAGAGGTGATTCGGCTACCAAAATGTGCTTCACTGCCCGTCACCCTTAAGGTCCTGGAATATGAACTCTACCACTTCTGTCCTCTCAAGGTGAGCCTTTGATGATCCGTAGTTCTTGAAGCCAACTGCTTGCATATATGACTACAGTAGCTAACTTCTTGCTCCTGCCTCTCTTTTTAACTTGCAGAAAATCACACCTAGCATCTCCTTTGCACCTATAGGACTTCTTGACATGTTCAATTCCGGTGGATCAGTGGAGCAATATGAAATTGAAAAGTCTAGTGACGAGAAACCAGAGCTGTTGGATGGCGGAGTTACGCCTGAGCATCCAAGTTTGCTCGGTGAGAACAGGTCACCCACTGCAACCATTGCCCTCAAAGTAAGGGGATGTGGCCGGTTTGGTGCCTACTTGTCACAGCAGCCACTCAAATGCACTGTGGGTAACACGGAAACCGAATTCAACTACAACGCTGACAACGGACTACTAACTTTGATCATTCCAGTCCCGGAGGAGGAGATGTACAGATGGACTGTTGAAATCCAAGTTTAAGTAGATGAGGATTGGTGACTGAAGAAAATGAAAATCATAAAAGGGTATCAATGACTAGTGTTGGCACTGGGTCTTTGGCCAAAAAGATGTACTGGGTGAGGGATGTAGGTGTATCTCATTATCATTACTATGCTATGTATGCAAAGACTGACCTTGGGGGAAGAGTCTCTTTCTTCGGGTGAATAAGTAGGCAACTGCTATGAATGTCTCTTTTAATTAAGTAATAGCAGTATCAAAATTAGTCCTTTTGGCTTCTCTCTGTGTACATTTCATGAAGATGATTTTGATGATCAAGATGATAATTGTCTAGAATAGAGAGTTGAATTAGTTTCAGGTTTCCAGTGAGATGTGCCAAAAGTTTCAAAGAAGTGGATGAGGCTTTAGCAGGGAAGTTGCTCCAGGTGATTGTGGAAGGCAAGTCTTTGTGGTCGGTAATTATAGAATGAAACAGGGGGTTATGGAGAAGGTAATATAATCTCAAAAAAGCTACCATATTTAGAGTAGTTCTCCATATGGATCTCAAAGCCTGGTCTCTTGTTTTAACCAAAGTCTTGATCGATACCCAACAGAGGGAACACGACCATTCAAAGGGAACCAAACGGAAACACACCAAGAGAAGGACAGGAGAACGGAAAAATGATATGCCAGACACAGTAACAGAAAATGCTCCGAACCATAGAGGTAGGATCGCACCCATAAATTTATAAGGGAGTTGGTGAATAATGGACAACGCACTAGAAACTTTCCCCAAACAACAAGGGTTTGAAATAAGCACACAAGACCACTGAGAGATTTCTACAACTTGATAAGAAGACACTTCAGGTTTATGCCTTTGTACAATCCATTCTCTAGAGCCTTAAAAGAAAAAGTACAAGAACATATGGCAGTGAAAAATGGCCGGATAAAATAAGTTTGATGTCAAAATAAAAAATTGCTAGAAAATGATAGCGAACAAGTGAGAAAGGAGGGGAAAAAATATAGTTTTTATAAAAGAATGCGTATTGACTATTTTACCTTCATCTTAACTATAAAACTTTAAATAAACTTATACATAAATGAAGAGACCGAAAACTCACCGTAATCCATAGTAGACAAAAAGTCTATTATGGATTTTGGAGATTTTTTTATTATTTTAAATAAAAATAAAACTGATAATAGATGCCAAACAATTTAAAATAATGAAAATTTCTCATAATTGAGAATGAAATGATACCAAAAAGAGCCTTAGTTAGTAGTTAATCGACTTTCATTAGCTTAGATTTTTTTACAATCAAAATACCTTTATGTCATTTTAGACTTCTTTCTTTAATTCAATTTATCAAAATAAAATTACTAAAAGAATAAAAACTTACCAAATTAAACTCCCTCAAAACCTTCTATTAACTGCAATGTTACTATGGTAAACACATGCAAAAAGAAGGCGAATGTTCCCTTTGCAAATTCTAAAACGAAGGGTTAGTAAAACGGTTAAAGGCCCAACTTCCCTAAGGGAGGTCTTGGGTTTGCACCCATTAGACGGTATTTTTATATAAAAAACTCCTCGCGAGGATCCGTAATCGTGGTGCCTTGCATCTTCAAGCTTAATCTTCTAAGGAACGAATGCCACTTGAGGAAAATCATTGGGGACCTCGGATGAAAATGCTTTAAGAAATCTCTTCCTTCCAAGATTCATTATTTGACATCAATAGCTCACATCTGAAAGTGTGGGAAGAGAGTTGTGTTGGAGTATTTGTGCATTCCTTCAATATACAAAAGTAGAATCGAAAATAACAAAAAATAAGAAAACAGAGACTTTCAATTTCTCCATTTAAACTCTAAGCCTCATCAATCAAACATAAAAAAGATGACAAACAAACTTTAAATTTAGCCCAAAAAGAAATTGTTTGTCCTTTGCCTTCATTCCATAAGTTGAGGGATTGTTCATCTTCTTTTGTAGGTATCTAGCATAAGAAAATTACATTTGTATAAGGCTTTGGAACTTCAAACTATACATTCACTTTTGTTTATGGAGGCAATTTAGTTTGGAAAGTTGTTGTTTTTCATTTTTTTGGTAATTTTATTTTGAACAAATTGCACGATCACCCCAAAATGGAGGCTTTAAAGTATTGACATCCCACTTTATGTTTAAAAAAGCACACAAACCCAAAATTAGATTTTCGTTGGATATATTTGTTCAATTTGTCACTTAAAAACTTTCAAACATTGTTTATTATAGGGATATTTTTGAAAATAGACAATAATTCAATTATTTTCAGTAATAAATTTAATAAATATATCCCACGAAAACCTAATTTTGGGGTCTCTTGTACTTTTTAAACATAAAGTGAGGTGTCAGTGCTTTAAAGCCTCAATTTTGAGGTACCATGCAATTTGCTCTTTTATTTTTGATAAATTGAATAAAAAAGAAATAAATATGAAAGGATTCATGGGTACTTTGGTCATACAAATGCTAAACTAATGGAAACCATTTAGTTGTTAATTGACTGTCCTTAGTTGGTATTTCTGGATATCTCAAAGGAGACAAATGTAGCATTGGTCAAACCTCAAGGGTTCAATTGAAAATTTTCCTTTTCTTTTGAATAAAACCCAAGTTAGAGTGGTAACTTCTGACTTCTTGATCTTTTTCTGTGGAAGTGCAGTAGGGTAGTTGTTTTGATTGTGCCACATATACAATAATGGATTTAATGGTTGTGGAAAGCAGGGGCATAAGTGCAAATGGAGATTTTTATATCTTAGACCCCAAGGGTTTTAGTTTTTAAAATTTACCATATTAAACCACTCAGCTATTTGATCAAATGAAAGCCATTTTAAGCAACAAACCCTAGCAAACTTTGGACAACCCTAAACAACAAATAGAGGGCGGATAGGGAGTGTTTTTTTTATAATTCTGTTTAACTTGACATATAAATTCTACCCCCGGATGCTCTAGTTAGGAGGGGGCGATCGGTGTCGAGTACGATTGCTTGGCCTAGTTCGGGTCTCTGGCTGTTGGATTTTCTACCCTTGGTTGCTGTACTTGTTAATTTCTTTTGAATTGAATCTTTTTTTTACCACAAAAAAAAAAAGTTATATTTACCCTTTTACCTTTTTTTATTTTTTAAAAAAATTTTTTTTTTTTTTAATGGTCCCCACCAAAAAAAAAACCCCCCCCCTCCCCCCCCCCCCCCGGCGCCCCCCCCCCCCCCCCCCTCCCCCCCCACCCAAAAAACCCCTCACTGGTGAAAAAAATATTTACCTTTTTATTTTTTCCAAAAATATCTTTATTTATGCACTGTGATTGTGGTCAAGAAGGGTGGGGGAGCACTTTGTGCTCTCCGGTCTGATCCGGACTCACAAAAATCCCTCTAGCCATGGCCTGGTTAGATTTGACAAACCAAAATCCGATCGGACCGGGTGGTTCAAACAACAAGATTTAAACATCCGCAATGCCGCTTAGCTTGTTAGGGTTTGGGGATATCATGCTCTTTCAGCTGTCCTAGAAGAGCTCATCAGGTCTCGCTACTCATCTATTCTCCCTCACTCTCCCGGTTTTTCCCCTTTATTTGAGCTGACATGGCTATTGTCCTTGTAAGATTAATGAATGTTGGTGCTGATAGCTAGTATATACAAGCAGCAGTGAAGCAAAAAACCGAGCCGTTGATATGTAGTTCAGTGTGAGAAACCAGATTACTTTGTTATGCTTTGGATTCGTTTTATGGTAATTTTCAGAGTAAAGTGCTTAACTATTGTTTTTTCACTTCTCCCTTTCATGACTATTGGGTTGAAAATTTGGTGTTATGGTTTTGTAGGCTGCTGTCTATGGTTTGTTCTTGTGAGAAACAATTTATGGAAACATTTCACTATATTTTCTCGTTTTTTTATGTGATTTTATAACGAAAGTTGAGCTGGAGAGAGCTCATTGCTTTACGTGGGTGTAAATATTGTTAGGGTTTTGTTTGTGATTGAATTAATTGTGGGTGTTATAGTGTAACTTATAAGAGCTCACAATATAGGGATTCGTAATCCAGAGTTTGAGTTTCCAAGGACTCCACTGGGTCTTGGATCTTCGCATTTCCATGCCTTTCTGTATGCAGTAACCTAATAACCTTTCTAAGGTTTTCCTCTTGGCAGAAGCTAAATGATTGAGATAGCTTGCTGGGTCTCCAGGGATGGCCATTTGGATGTTTCTCTCTTTATTTTTCCACTGGGTTTCATAAATTTGCAGATTTATTGAGATGGTTGAATTAGAGTAGAATCATTCTTTGCCATCTATTGGACCATCGTAAGACCAAATATGATGTATGGTGTAGGGTTTTGGGCTAGTAAGAAGCATCATATAGAATCATAGATAGACTTAGTGTGGCAGAGATGAGGATGTTAAGATTGATGGGTGGCAAAACTATAAAGGATAAGGTAAGGAATGGTCATATTAGAGCTGGTTTGGAAGTAGCTCCAATAAAAGATAAGCTACAAGAAAGTCAATGAAGGTGGCATGACTGCATCCAATGGATTCCTTTAAGTGTCCTCGTATGGAGAAGTGATTTAATATATATAGAAGGAACTGGAAGAGCTGGGGGCACACCTAACTAAGTTTAGGAGAAGTGGTGAGAAAGGATATGCATGGCTTAGGCCTTGTATCTAGTATGGCTTCAAATGGAGCTGAATGGATGGTAAGGATCCATGTAGTTGACCCCATTTATTTGGGATAAGGCTTCTTGGATATACAAGATCTTAATTAATCACAACATTTAACACTTAATAACTAAAATGCTTCTGTTGCTGGATCCATAATTAAGTCTATGGATCCTTGGGATCTTCCTGTTTATTTTTTCCATGGTGGATTGTTTTTTCTTTGATTGATGGTGCACTTTCCCTTTTACTTCTGAATATGCTAATGCTTTCTCTGTCTATGAAATGGTTAAAATAAATGCTCTTTCCTCCACTCAGACTGATATAATGAAAATGAATAGTTTTTCTTCCACATCCACATTTTCCAGTGATGAAAGGTTTAGTAATCTGAACGCTGCATGAATTTCGGAATGATAGGTGCTCCCATTGCATTCTCTTTTGCAAAGGTTGAGGGACCTTTTCATGCTATGTGGATAGCAGGTGTCCTGAGGGAAGTTGTGGATGCCATCGCTTTGTTCCCAACATTAAAATTTGTGGTACTCCGAACTTTGTTTTAAGTTATGACACATTGTGCTCCCTTTGCAAGCTTATTGCATGGTTGAGGAACTATATTTACTTTTATTTCCTGCCAGGTTGGTGGTAATGAGTATTGTAGAGATTTCTGTTACTTGGCTTTTTAAGATACCAGTGGATGGTAGAGATTGAGCTTCTCTGTTTTTTTTCTTTTTCTTCTTCTTCTTTCAATATAGGTGTGCTGTATCGTCAAGTTTTAAACATTCAGCAACTCTTACTTGCTGTCTTCTACTTTAGTTTTGCAGGTGGCCTTTTGTTTTGCAGACATTTTGAACAGCAGGGTCAATCTGTTGCTGGGTATGTTCCTGTTTGTAGTGGGAAGTAAATTTAGTTATATTCCATGATACCAACTCTAGGAAAAATGACAAACTATATTTCACTTCTTAATATGGTTACATGTCACTTATTATCTTGGAGCATTATATGCCTATTCTTTTTATGTTTTTTTTTGTTAAAGCTCTATAGTTGTCATGACGACAGGGCAACCCAAGGGTTATGGCAGGTGCTTTGTCACCTTAGGCGGGTGCTTAGGCATCAGCCTCCTCAATTTCCATGCATACTTTTGAATCATATGATCAATTACTTGTGCGGTGGATCTTGTTTTTTTAGTTTCTGGTTATTTTGCCTTGATTAGTGACGAGCCTGCAACCGCAACTTCTAGTTCTTGAAGAAGGTGATCCTCTCTGACCAGTCTGTACTGCACGTCCAACTCCTTGGCTACACATGAATGTCTTTTTTCGAAACCTGCTACATATAGAAGTATAGAACCAAGTATGTTACTCCATTCCCGTCTTCTGCCTTCCGATCAAGTAAATGACAACCTCCTCCGAGACCTACAGATAGAAAACAATGTGCTGAAACATGAGTTGAAGATGTTCATCTGCAGCCTCTTCAAAATGTGGAACACTAACAAATGCTGTCATGGTGGGCGTGTTCTACTGCCAAGTTACCGGATGGTGCAAAGTTGCAATTTTACAATGCATTCCCGGGCACTCTCTGCTCTTTCCATGCAGCTAATGTTCTGGACCTGATTAGAAAAGTGAAACCAATTCCTATACCCATAATTCAGGCAATGCCTTCTGGATTGGTTGTTTCAAATATGTGAAATACCACAATAGCTTTGGTGGTGACTGCTAGTGGTTTGTATTTTCCATTGCCAGGTGCCTGTGTTGTTGATTTGGCTACCAAAATGTGCTTCACTGCTTGTTACTGTCATGGTCCTGGAGTATGAACTCTTACACTTATGTCCTCTCAAGGTGAGACCTTAATGATTCTTAGTACTAATTGAATTTTATCTCCAACCATGGTGATCCTGATTCTTATTTGGTCAATTGCATAGATGTTAGCTTAAAGCTTTTGTTCTTATCATCTCCCTTGCTCTTTTTGACAGCAGCAATCAAATCCGGCATCTTTATTGCACTTGTCAAAATAGTGGACATGTTCAACTCAGTTGATTTGTGGAGCATTACGAAGTTCAAAAGGCTGCTATGAATAGTTTCATGGTGAAGTTGCATCTGAGTGTTGGTTTGCTCAGCAAAAACAGTTCACCAACTGCTTATATAGTCCTCAAAGTCCGGTTGTTGCTAGTTCGCCTTCTTGTCACAGCATGCTGCTGAACTTTGCTGTGGTCCCCAGGAACCGAATACAACTATGTCCCTGAAAGTAGACTACTGTCCCAGACTCCGGAGTAGATATACACATGCCTGTTGGAACTAAGTGCATGAGATTTGACTGAAGAAAATGGGACAGAAAATTTCACCATTATTAGGGTTGAGGGATTGGAGAGAGATGGCCTCTATTGGTATTAGGTCTATTGGGCACCAAGGTATTTATTTGTCAGGTGATGTATGGCTTGAGGAAGGAATTAGCGTCCCAACCAATCACAGGTACTATCCAATCTACCACCATTTATATCTTGGTTGGTCTTTCAGCTTACCCTCTCAGGGTTAGCACCCAAAGGTTCCTACTTTCCGGCTAGACACACGAGGGGAATTTGAGTTCATCTGGCTGGAGTTTGAGCAAAAATGAATTGATTTGCTCTGTAATTATGTGTGCAATGAGAGTTGAGCAGGGAAATTCTTTCTTCAGGTGAAAAACACCTTTGTATTACTCTTTGTAATGTGAGTGATAGTAGTATCTGTAATTAGTAGTCTTTGATCTTTCTTCTTTTGTACTTTTAATGCTGGCGGATGTGATGGTAATAAACATTTTCATGCATCAAATAGATTGCCATAGTGTCAAACCTGTATTCTCCTTATAATAATGTAGGAGCTTTGAGTCCAGAATACTTGAAAGATGTGAAGCATGGAGATGTAAAGAATGCAATGGAATCCTAGAATAGTTACATGAGAAATGGCTAAGTGGGGAGAAATTGAGGATTATTCGCAGGTGGGTGAAGTGATGTAGGGTCCCTTGAGGGTAATGTTCAAAGCTTAGTTGCCGTGGTGTCTAGGTGCCTAAGCGCCAAAAAAGTCCAATGTGATAGAAGCCTTTTTGGATGCCCCAGCTCTCCTCTTTTGGGCATGAATATGAGACTAGCATTCGTACTCTTCCTCTATGAGCGAGACTCTATCCAGATCTATCGATTTCCTCAGCATCAAAGCAAGATTCCATCGAAATTTGCCACTTGTTGGGCGACGCCTTATTTTCTTTCTATGAACACCCCACCACTGCACTGAATGATGAACTTTACCTTGATTGGGGAAGAGCCAAGGAGGCCAGTCATTTGACGGAAATGGAAGGCTTTTTCCAAGTGGCTCATGAATCCTTGGAAAAAGAGGGAGCAAAGAAAAGCCCTAACCAGCAAAGCCAAAAAGCTGTATCGAGCTAGGCACGGTGGCTTTTTGGCTTTGGGTTCGGTTGGATGAAATTTGGAGTGAGCTGCAATGAAGAGTACTAAGAGTGCTAAACCAAGTTCTAACCTGTTTCCCATTTCTGTTAATCGGCCATTTAAGTTAATTTCCATTTCTCTTTTAGGATTCTACAGCAAAACAGGAATGTTCAGTTTGGCCGGGCAAGCTTTTACTCTCCTAGCAAGTATTTCTCTTCTCGTATAACAGAAGATATCTTTTGGACTATGTATCTCTGTATGTCCAAACATTATCTGCTTTTTCTTAATACTTTTCCTTCTTTTCATCAGGAGCAGAAGATAGTTTGGGAGTGTGCCCATACTTCAGAAGTTGAAAGAGCAGCAACTCACTAGGAATGTAGGTTCAATATTTTACGCCTTGTCAATGCAGGGTTGGTAGAGTGGTAAGATCAGGGGAGTCATGTGTTAAACATAAAAAGGATGTATCAGGTGCACGCAGACGGCCCGGATGAACCGCCCAAAAAAAAAAAAAAAAATGCCGATGAGGATATTTGAATTGGCTACTTCAAATTGAAGTTCAACATCCCTCGAAGTATCAGAAAAGGAAAGTGAGGTTCCTTAATCTTTCAAAATCAGTAAGAACAGATTGTCATACTTGAGATTTTCAACCTAAAAGCTGGAAGGTTACATATTATCAAGCTTTAGATGTCTGGCATAAACAAAATATTGACTACTGAGGAGCCATTGATGAGCACAAGTAGAATTTATAAATTCCTTACCAAGGTCATATACAGAGTTTTTGGATGATACCCTGGAGACTGTAGAGAAAACAGAAACATGCAATTGGATGGGCTAGCTGATACGCCTATTTAAGATATTTTATACTACGAAGATTTTATACGATTTAAACTGCATTTGTGTTCAGTGGAAAGAAAAAACTGCATGTGTGATTACTGGTTTGCCTGTTGTTGAAGTTGCTCCTGCAAAAATACCCACACGTTTGAGTTTAGTGTCAATGTACGTGAAAAAAAAAATGAAAAGATGAAGCGAAAGACAAATGAAACAAAGTGCAATAACCCTTCAAATTCTAAATTAAACAGTAGATTTCCTATATATGTGATCAATCTGATCATGGTAAAATAAATCTTGGGGGAGGGGGAGGGGGTGGGGGGACCCATCCAGTGACATGTCTTGATCAATAAGGAACATGTCCCATAAAGAGCTCCAGAACTGTGTACCTAGGGACTGGGGATTCCACTTTCTATCTAAAACAGGAAATAGAAAATCTTTGGGTTTACTTGCAATACAGTTCATAAATTTCTAGGTCCTTTGATAGTATGCTTGAATTGATGGAAGCTCAAAGCTGTAATACTTGCCTCTGTCACAAAGAATGCATGGAATCCATAGGGAACCCTATGTGGTAGCTCAACCACTGCAACAGGATCCGGTGACATTGTTTTTGCATCTATTACGTTAACCGCAGATTTTCTGCACATGAAGACATTAAGAACATTAATTGTATAGAATATCTCAAAGCAAAGGGAAAACAAAAATATTTCTCAACAATAGATCAGAAAATAAATAATTTAATTTTGATGTCATTTCAGTCCAACGAAATTCTAAGGCTAAAAATTTCTATTAAAATATCTCACACTTCAATTAATGGTTAAAAGGCCCAAACAGGAATTTTAGTGCAACAAAAAGTAACACCTTTTCGACCTCCTTCAAATAAAAAATAACGTCTGCCATGGAAACAACCATTGCTGTGAAATGGAACTAGCAATGCAGTTCCTAGAGATGGTTAACTTTACAAAAGCAAAATGGAGGACCTCAGGTGAGAAATCACATCCATTGAAGCTCTTCCAAATGAAAATTAATAGCCATGCAAAGAATATTAAACGTTTTCTTTGAAAAACAAGTAATTAACACTTCAGTCCCTTAAGAATTTAAGATAGTTAAAGCAACAGAAGATACATCAAAGACAGATCTGGTGAGAAATCCTAACAATTTACATGGACTTAAATATCTCAAATTAAGTTCTCCAGTTTATCTGAAATTGCTATTGCTATTTGTTCTGATTCTTCAAAATGCACAAATTATCCTCAATGGCACTGCCCCCATCCCTAACCCCAAAAAGAAAAAAAGCCGGGGGCAGGGGCTAGTGGGGGTTGAGGAATTCCTAATGATGAATTTGGAATTGTCCACTCATCACTTTCACGTATTTGCAACACTACAAATTAATGGAGAAAAATCAGATGACAAGCTGAAAGTTATAGAGAACCTCTCTTTTTTCTTGTGAGATATGGTACTCAATCTTTCATCTTTGAACCATGGCTACCATCACTCTTCAACCACATGATACAAGTTTTACCAAAGTTTAGAGTGCACAGTTTCCTACCAAGGGTTCTGTGGGTCGTTGCACCTTGTAAACAAATGACATGCTAATGAAATCAGCTAATCTCTTACGCTGTGTAAAGGGACTAGCTGTACAAGTTTCTGTTCAGCTAACAAGCAACTATCTTGATTTGCATCAGCTAGAGGGTGAATGATTGTTCGAGAAGACTTGTACAATAAGAGAGAGGAGCATTATTTGATATACCTAGAGAATTATTCTTCTTTATGGGATAAAATCATGTCCATGTGCCGCATGTTACCAACAAGAGTTCCGCATTTGGAAATATATGGTTTCTGGTTAGCTTATATAGTGAATACTGAGATACCTTAGATTTCAGAATTTATATAGAAATCACCCAGTCAATTGTACCAAGCATAGTGTGCAGTGGAAAAATAGACTACAGCTACTATTGTTAATATAACAGAAATGTTGCTGCTGATGGCTGGGAGAAGGCAGAAGAGTTACCCAGTTTTCTCATCATGTGCAAAGAATATCAAGTAGCCATCATCCTCTTCAGATGAGGTACCCGGCTCACGCGGGACAAAAATTGCCTCTGAACCAAATCTTCCAACACCAAGGTCAAATATGCCTAGAATATTCCCACCAACTTCGAGCTGCTTCTTCCCAGTTTCTGGTTCTGCAAGAAGATCAAACTTAATAATCCCCGTCACCTTTGCAATGCTGTCCAGAATTGTCCCATAGACAAAACGTTGTTTCCTGAATTTGTAACATAGTTAATAAAAAGAAAAATAATGAAATATGGAAATATTCTTTGAAATGATTCAACACCTGAGAAACATGAATATCATCTGCTCCAGTAAAAAGATCAATGTCTTAGAGAAGAAAATATTAATGACAGATAAAATTATGCAGAATTGTAGCTCATTTCGGAGGGAAAATAAGGATACATTTACTACAAATTACAAACATGGCATACCAAAATTATAAAAACAAAAAGAAAAATGAAATCAAGCCTATGTGACACTGAAAATTAGAAGCTCCATATGATAGAATGCACCAGAAAATAAATCAGAGACAATTCAAATATACAGCAGCAATATATATCAGAAAATTTCACTGTAAAATTCAAAAAACAAAATTTGTGGATCAAGAACAAAGGAAATTGGACATCCAAAAATGTAGCATTTCTAGTCTAGCAAGAAAATTAGTTTCCACATCAAGATGTCCTTTTTGATAAAATTCAAATTGCAAATATCTTCCAAATTCAACAGAAAGACAGAGAGAAACCTGCCAGTGTAGCTCTCATTCACCCGAGGAAAATCAACAGCAGATGTTGACAGTTTCTTCTGTGAAGCTAGTCCAGTTTTCAAATTGAATCTCATCTCATATCTGGCAGGAGCAAGGAAGTTTAGGAACATCCAGGAGGGGGAAAAGAAAAACAAGCTAAAAAACTATGTGGGTAGTAAGGTCCTACAGCTCATTCTTGAAATTTTCAAGCTTTTCCTTTACAACTCCGCTGACCATGTCCAAATCTAGGTTCTCAAGCCGGCAAGTGATCAAAACAACTTCATCACCTTCCTCCCAAGCATTGGCTATTAAGTGAACCACATACAGTTAGAATAAACACCCAAAGATTCCATGCTTTTAATTTTTCATCACATAAAAAACTTCAAAGCTTTCTTTAACTCAAGAACTTAATTATATCTTAATTCCTAATCAATCAATGCTTCCACATAAAGAATACCAATGCATCAGTCCCAAGTGGAAACTTGCTTGGATCAGTGAGATATGCAGGGGTGAAGCTAGGATTCAACACTGGGGGGGGGGGGTAAGAGTCCGGATCACCTCCCCTTCAGGGTAGCATTGACGCTTGTTCACCCCACATTGTGTGGGGCCCATGTGGGGCTCCCTGGGGTCCCACCTCTGAATTATCTTATAATATTCAGATGAGGGCCCCACACATTAAAAATATAGGTAAATTATTAGGAGAACTAAAATACCAGTAATTAAAAATATATTGAAATAAAGCATGAGGACTAAAATTGTACAAGTAGATTTGTTGAAGTTTGAAAAACTTCAAAAAATCAATGAATAGTGGTTACTAAATTTTTGGAGTAAATTATTAAGAAGAAACTCTAAAAGAATATTTTAGGTGGTTAAAACTGATATTTTTATTAGAAGCAATCGAAAGTTTTGGGATTCATGAGTTAGTTTCTAATTGTGTTTTAACTGTTTCTTCCGTTAAAATAGGTTTTAATTGTAATCCTTGGATGACTGTTGAAAGTGACCATTCTACCCATTATCTTTACCCTTAAAATTTTTTTTTTTGGGGGGGGGGTGGGGGTGGGGGACCAAATACTCATATTGCATGCATTAAAAAGGAGAAAAAAAATTAAAGAGATTGTGAAAAAAGTCGAGGCGCCCCCCCTTCCCCCCAGGGGGCAGCCCCAAGGGGGCTCCGCCCCTTTAGATGTGGCAAATTCTAAGTGCCACCACTAAAATGCATCAGTCTGATTAATTGAAATAAACTATAGAGAACACAACAGATACCATTTTTTTTTTTTTTTTAAAAAAAGTGCAATTTATTTCAATCATTTTGGTTTCATATCGAGGAACTGGCCATTTATTTCTTTTTCATCTAAACAGATTCTTCTTGAAAGACAACAAAAATTCTAAATGGACATCCTCGACAAAGTTTTTACTGCTCATCCAAACGCTTGATTTTTGAAAATTTTGGGAGAAAGAGAGCAATTTTAAATGCTGAACCATATGAAGAAGATCAAGCATGACAAGAGAGTTACATAAGTTGATTCACAGAAGATGTTTGGGCTTGAATACTAAAGCTAAGAAACAATTCAATCTTGTTAGGGGTGTAAAGGACCAAAAACATTCTGTAAATGATCAAATCTCATGTTCATCTGCATTAAGCACCACAAACAGAAAGAGGGTGACCAGCCAAAAGTGATTACCCATACACAGGTTTCCATATCTAAAACATTTATGAGCATTAGAAGATGTAAACCACAAAATCAGCTGCAGATGTACTCAAATTACCATTAGGCAACATAAAGACAAACATACATACATATTTCTATTGGAAGCACTGTTCTTCGAAAAGCTACAGAAGCTAATGCATTAGCCACTGCTACATACAACCAAAAAACCACATCTCTAAACCTATGCAGACTTAAGGCCTTCATATTTTTTTATTGATTGGATTGATGGAATAGGTTTGGCTCTTAAATGTTCACTGGGATCCGTACGTATAAGCCTTGCATGACCTGTTTTGGCCGTGAGGCCATGCAAGCCCAGTGCTTGACTAAAGTTGGGACCTTCAGCTACCTTGACTGCTTGATGTACTACACAAATTACAAAATGGGCAGGAAAAATAAAGGAGAGCTTACCGTTATGAAAAATGAAGCAATTTGGAAGCTCAAACCATCTAATTTGAAGCTCATCCTTAGCATATCGTGGAAGTATACCAAAGTGAGCTTTCTTTGTTGCATCATATGAGAAAATTAGCTTTTTATCCTTCACCATTTCCTGGAAGGGGGAGCAGGGCAAAAAAGGAAATGCATTACAAATTTTCTCACGTTTAATATCTTTGGCATTCCAAACATTGAAAAAAGTGTACCCCAGATAAAATGATGAAGCTGAGTAAAGTATGAAAAGCCAAGAATTTCCTTCTTTTTTTATTTTATTCTATTCTTGATGCCTGCCGGGGGGGGGGGGAGGGTTGTAAGAAATCCTGCCTGTTGGGAGAAGGATGCATAAGAAATCCTTCAACAACAAATGACTGCAAGATGTTTCCTATTACAATCAATATTCAGGCCAGACAATTTCTAGGCAATTTGAAAGCACATAAGCACCCATTGCAAATAAGCTGCCAGCATGCTTTTCATTTTCTCTTGCCTTCAATGTTCTAGAATCCTCATATTAAAGGATCTTTTGAATTTCAAGTCTATTAGGCAAAGGAAATGTAACTTTCCACTTATAATATCGAAGGCACTAAAAATAAAAAAGATTACAAATAAAAGATCCATTAGACCAAAAAAATTAGACCCTAAATAACTCTACTAGTCTTCTTGTCAAATAGGGAAGAAATGCAATTTTAAACGACCAAAGTATTTAGACAACCTAAATCAAATAAATTAAAATATAAATACGAAAAATCAAATACATGACATCAATTTAAATAAAACCAAAAATAGTCAAAACAAAACTATAATCTGTCATAACTATCATAACTATAAGCTAGTCCTAAAAATGGGGGAATGTCTAGTTCTTAATCTGTATTAATAAGAGGCAAACGAAACTTTCCTTTAACTAGATAAAGAAAAGAAATTGTCATAATAAAAGAGGAGGGTCAGATGACGCGGATCTAGCTTTAGTGGGAAAATCCCTAAACATAAAAACTAACATCAATGGGCACAGAAAGTTAGAAATGTGTACATAAATCCTGCTTTAATGCATCATGTAGCTGTGAAGAGTGTCCTTATTAGCAGTGATAATAATAGACGAGATTCTAGACTAGTTCAAAACTCAACTAAAGATAGAAATTTAAACTGGGGTCATCTAGCTTTCTGTGCACCATAAGGCTAACCACACATTGGCCTTGACATAAGTATAGGTCTAGTGCTCTTCAATGTCATGACACATGAACCACTTAAATCTTTTCTTAAAATCATCACACACTATAGAATTTAGAACATCCTTTGTACTATATATATAAAAGTAAAGAAATAAAACATACACCTGCATAAGGATAGTTAACAATTCGACGCTTTATGTAAGGGTAAATGGTATTGCATAATTTGTAACAACAAATCCCCCCCCCCTTTCAACTGAACGGTACTTCCAGCTACTGAGGTAAGCTTTTCATATATTAGGTTATTAGTGGTGGTCTTATAAGGATCCAAGAAAGAAGATTAATTTATATTTCTATTGAATATGAAATATAAGCATATTACATTCATACTTAGAGAGTAATTTAATTGCCATAACCTCAGTGATAAAGGTAATACCTTTGGTCGGAAGTAAAGAGGGAGATCCATGAAGATAGCATAGTTCTCTGTGATAGCAAAGTCATGCATCATGACAGGTTCTGGTATTGTTATTGGTACGGGGTCATGCATGAAACCATCCTTGGAAATAACTCGGTAAGTGCAATAGGGTGCAGTATGCGAATAACCAAATGTAAACATCTCGCCTGCAAGAGAGATTGCCACAATTAGAAATCAAGCTACCATATTAAAGCACAAAGTTTGTTCTGAGGATGGATTTTACCAGTAAATGGGTCAACCTTTGGATGAGCAGTGAACGAATGTTGTAATCTCTTGTCATAATCCAACATTCCAAGGGTTTGCAGATCTCCATCTTCCAGAACTTTAAGGACATCTATCAAAAGAAAAATGAAAACGTTTTAAGCTATCCATGTCAAGGGAGCTCAAAATAAGCAGCACAATTGATGGAATTTTGTCTCACAGGTGCCCTTTATAGGTCTGTCCAGAAACTGCACCCACATGACCTTCCCCTCCACAATCCCTCCACCCCCGTCCCCCCCCCCCCCCCAAAAAAAAAAAAAAAAAAAAAAAGAATCTTAAGAACATTTTTCCCAAAGCTGAGTTTGGGCCTAGGCAGTTGGGTTAATATGTCAAAAAAAGGGATAGCTTCTTTAGTAGGAAAGAAAGGAAGAAAGAGAAAAAAAGAAGGGCGGCAGGGGGGAAGGCATGGCCAGACAGGTGGGTCAGGGAGGGCAAACGCATACCCTGTACCTGTACCAACATTCATGTCACAGTGTTCCATGGAAACAAAAATGTCAAGAGATGGAACTATTCTGGAGCGTAGTTCAATACTTCAGATGAAATAACAAAATTAGATGTATACCTTGAAATAGACCCTGGAAAATATGCAACTTCTAGAAACTCTTGACAAGTTGCAAGATTTTGCTTGAAATGGCAAAATAACCAAAAGAGATTTGGTCATTTCTCCATAACAGTGCAACATGATGTACAGAATACCATATTTTACTCAAAATGGTTGAAACTGACTAATGCTCACCAATTTTATAGTTCTTTGTTCCTATCGTATATTCAATTATTGTAATTGGATTTGTAAGTTATACGTAGAGCAGGATTGGTTTGGTCTATACTTCCAACTATTCCGATTCAAAAAATGACTCAATTTATTGGGTGACCAGATTCAATGAACCAGCAGCAGATCTTCCATTGAAGGGCCCATTTAGAGAAGGTTCTAAAACTTTTGATTTGGGATTCCTGAAAATCAGAACGTTATCAACATAGAGTTGATGGGGCCAGTTGGAGGTCACTTTCATGCCTTACTGGATCTAAAGTATAAAAATTTCAGAAGTTTATCTTTGGTCCAATCAAGTTATGTTTAGGAGGATATTTCTCATAGTATTTTACCTTTGAATTGTCTAGCATTTCTATCCTTATTTAGTGTTATTAATATATAAGGCCATCACATTTTTGGTTTATGGCTGGACGAGTTATAATTTTAGTTCTGGTCTTGGCTTTATTCATTTATTTGTCTTGTTTGGATTAAGTTTCGTAGTTGGTTATGAAAGCTTGCAAAAGGGAAATCCTCCCCTCATGATTTTATGATGACAAGAATTAGTAATTTTAAACGAGACTGCCCTCCCTCTCTCCTCTCCCCCTACCCCCTCTCTTACGACATAGTTTTCTTTTCTCTCGCACTCTGCTACATCTTGCTTCTCTTTCCTATGCCCATCACCAGCAGATCTTTTCTCCTATCTGCATTAATATGACTATATTAAGTGCTGAATAGACTATATATAAGGGAGAGGAGACAATAGGCTATATGACATACACTGGCAGACTAGGGTCCAAAAAAGCCAAATTACCATGTTGGGTCTTCACCCCCCACCCCATCTCTTCCCCCTCTAATCTAATGAATCAAACATGTATAAACACATTTAGATAGGCACTCCAGATGCTTCATGGAAAAATACCGACATTCAGCTACACAATGGCCATTACAGGAACACATGTGAAATGGACCAAATTTCAGGCTCATTTCACAGATTTCAACTATGTTTCTGTTTCAACCAGAGTCAAAATCTTAGCTGAAACTTGGAAAAGCACCAAAAGCTTTCATAGTATGATCCAAGGAGTAAAGTTTTCAAGAGTTGCATATAGTGTCTCAGTTTGACCAGTTCCAGGCAGATATAAAGAGGGCGATTGTAGTTGTCAACTCATCAAGGCATCGTCTAGGCATCCATGAGCCTTGCTGGTGTTGCTTTGCAGCGCTGTCCAAATTCCCTCCAACACCTTGGGTCACCTAGACTCGGTGACATTCATGAAGACAACAGAAACCAGAAAGTTTCTCTGGTAGTTGTAATAGCATCTAGGCAACACAAGGCATTGGAGTGGGTTTGAGACGCAAGACTACCAAGGCATCTAAGGTGCGTGGGTGCCTGGAACGTTGCCTTAACAACACCTTGACAACTATGGTTTCTCTTGTTAACTTTGACCATGGAACGATTTCTGGAGACTAGATGAAGCAGAAAATCCCATCATCCAATAAACAAACCAGAATGGTAGGGCAAAGGTTTATTTTCTCCTCATAGAACTCAGCATGTATGTCAAAAGAGGGAGAGTGAATCTCCACTCAATCTGGTAATCATAAAAACTGACACTGCAGTCTTCATCAAAGAAAAGAAGCCTTAAAAGGTTTACTTTTATGACGAGAAAAATAACAGACCAAGGGAAAAAAATAGAGGGAAGAAAGGATGGGACTTACAAGGTTTATCTGCTTCTGAAAGGGCCAAAAGTTTACCATGGTGATAAATGAGAGCTGTATTGCCTGAACAAGTGTCACAAATGATTAAGTCATTTCCAGTACTAAACATTCTTAGATTCATATGAATATTAAGGATCAGATATGCTTCCCGGGCCTGTAATAGATTATAGATGATTCACTTATAGTCAAATAGATAATTTATGTTCTTGAAAATATACAGAGAACTGACATTTAAAATCCTTTTCTTCTGTGAACCTAAATAAAGGAATTTTTTTTTTGTAGTCAGGTCATCAGTCTTACCTGTCCCAGTTCCATAGGAAACATCCAGCACTTTCAGTTTTGCTCGAAGAAGTTGCATATTAACCATTAGTAGACCTAAAAGACCCTTGAGGTCACCAATCTACACATGACACAACAAAGAGATGCTAACTATAGAATCTAAAGAATACATAATCAATGCGCAGTAACTAAAAGACTTCAACTTATGCAAGTTTGAAATAGATCATGACGCTAATAAAAGCTAACAGGTTCTTCTTTTACTGTTTGCATATTGCTCTTCAGAAACATACTCATTCCAGCACTCAGAACTCTATGGAAACCTATGTGATTGCTTATTATGTTTCTGTTCCCCATCTTCATGTTTTTCTCTGTACATTTTCGCTCTCATTGACCTACCACTTTACTTCTACCAAACACTAAATTTCTTGTCATGCTTTGCCCCTTGTCAAGTGCTCACTTGCTGAATGCTTGGTCAGACATTCAAGTCCTAGAAACTGCCTCTCTGGAAAAGAGGGTAGGGCTGCATATATTTGACCCAGACCCTGTTGACTCTGGGTATGACCCTTTTTTGCCAAGATGTTTTGTCTCAGCATAGGTAGGAATCAGCCATAGATGTGGGAATGCATTTCTTGCTCCCTTGCAAGACTTGGACTTTGGTAGATCTCTGGGAAAGGATTTTGTGCAGTGTTGTTGGGTTTACATCATTGAATGAAACCCTGATGGTTTGGTTCTGAGGGCTACACTCAGACCTACGGAATTGCCAAGGGCTACACTTAATCCTATGGAGGACTAAGCATATTGTTGTGAACTGTCATTTTGTCCGGAATGCAATGATGAAAAAAATGATTTCTACTCCATTTGTCAGCTTGTAACTAAATTAAAGACTTGTTTACAAAAGGCTTTTTTAGGAATGTATTTTTCCAAGGTCGTCCCAAGCTAGGAATAGGTGATATGATATCAATGATCCAGCTTGAGGGGGTTGTAATGATGGTAATCCATTTGCAGCTTGTAACTAAATTAAAAGACTTGTTTACAAAAAGCTTTTTCAGGAATGTATTTTTCCAAGGTCATCCCAAGCTAGGTATAGGTGATATGATATCAATGATCCAGCTTGAGGGGGTTGTAATGATGGTATCAACTGTTTAGGCTATTAGCTACTCAAAAAGAAGCCGCAGCTCTGGTTGAGCCAGGGCTTCAAGACTTACTGGACGAAGGAAAGAAAGGCCAGGAAGATCAGCATCTGACCAGAGTGGACGTAGATTATAACCTGATATAGTTGACTACCCAAAGATATTGGTTAGTACAGTCAGCTGCTTTGAAATGGTCTTTCTTGTTTGTACCTACATGTAAAATACACTTAGTCATTGTCTTAAGTATTGGACCCAGGACCTAATTGATAAGTCTTGCTTTTATATCAATACATAAAACCCCCCAAGCCACAAGTTCAGTATTCTGCTCCTCACTCAAACCATGGGGATTATTCTGACATGTTAGAGCGAACAAAAACAGAAACAAAAACAAATAGGAGGAACATTGACATTTAACATGGTTCACTCACCAACGCGGTATGCTACGTCCACAAGTGAAGAAGAACTTACAATATGTAGTAAAAGATTACAATGGAGATCTCTCAACTAATTGTAAGAACTGCATTACAAAACTCACACCCAAAACCCTAAGTCGAAAATCCCAAATCTCACAATGACCTAATAAGAGAACACAGGGATAGGGTGCATATTTATAGATTTTGTTAAGGTAAATGGGTCGACCCATCAAGTCGGGTCGTATTGTACTCATAAACCGAGATCAATGGTGGGCTTTGCTTCCATCATGGATCTCATGAATCCGGGTCATTTAGATTGCCCACCAAAATATGTCGGTGTGGGTCCATCTTTGAAGTAGGGTACAAGAACTCGGGACAGCCATAACATTTTGTCTTCTCTTCTCTCTCACTTTTGCCCAGGATTCAGGTGCTATTGCCACAGGTACCATTTGAACCAACCAAATCCAGCAACTAAGGTTTACAACCAGTGGCTTAGTTTATTAAAACAGAAAAAGTAGCCTATAATTTTGTTTTCAATTGGTTTATTTGTTTGTGATTGTCATTCTAGAGTATGAACTAAAGAAAATAAACTTGCTAAGCTAAATAGAAATTAACAGTAACAAACATGCTGTAAATTGACCTTCCTAGGACAGTTTGCCAAGATACCTTCATAAACTTTGACCCTCCAAAAAACTCTTCTTGTTTCAAGCGTGATGTCCTTACATAACGTGAAACATAAGTAGCCTTTCCATCTTTGATACGCAAACCATGAATCATGCTGCATAATAAGGAATTGATCAATAATTCAGAAACTATACAACAAAGTAGTAATAATAAATACACCAAAAATATTTACTTTTGTACCAATAAATTCAAAACTCTGAAGCTCGGACCAACTAGAAAGGTTAGATAAGATTGAGAAAGTACAAGAAAACAGATGCACTTTATTTGTCTCTGTTAGCTAATTGAAAACGACTTAAGACTGAAGAGCATACAATCAACTTAAAATCAGACAATAACAAGAACTACTTGTTGAATCCTATATAACGAGAATAATAAGTATGTATGACATTTGGAAGAATTCTTCAAAATAAATAAGAATAAGAGACACTACTGGCAGGCACGGGGTAGACCACGCAATTCTCACAGATGTATTGAAGTGCAGTACTGTACTTGTTTCTGTATTTTGTTTTCACCAGTATAAAATTTCATTTACATTTCCTTGTAGATGAGACTTCACAGTATTTTGGTACTAAATTAATCTAACATTCTAGAAGCAGACCAGAGGTAATATATAAGAACATAAGCAGAGCCAGCAAGATGGAATGAATCATCATACACCAAAGACACTGAATCTAGATCATCATCAATGTGACAGATGAAACTTGGTAGTCAATCAGGCACAGAATAAGGAGAAAACTGGGTCTGAGATACAAGCATTAAATAGTCAATAAGACTCAATAACATTTTTAAAATTGCAGTAAACTAAAACACAAAATTTAAATATAATTTGAATCGTACAAGGCTAACAGTCTAACACCAACTCAAGTAACAAAGGAAGGTGTGAAAAAAAAATACGGGAGCCCCATAACCCATAAAGGCTTGATGGGTCAAGTGGATGATTCCAATGGGTTTTACTTTGGAACAGTCTCATGCAGCAAAAGGACCCTTCTAGAGGAAAGTTGAAATGAACTTCATAGACATTTCGTTTTGTTGTGAAGCAATGAAGAGAAAAACACATACCCATCTCCATCAAACCTGCACATGGACAGACAAGAAAATAGGCACAATCATTACCACAGAAATACTAAGATGCAAAATAAAATATAATCCATCAGTGTACAAGCGTGTAAGTGCATGTGCATACATATAGCTGTTTCCAAATTACTCCAAATTAAAGGCTATAAGTTGATAACCTAAAACCAGGACTGCTTAATTAGTAGAACAATTTGGTCAAATATCTGTCCTGGGGATCAAGACAGGAATCCCCCCCCCCCCCTCTCTTTTCCCCAAAAAGAGAAAATAACTAAGAAAGTCACCTCCAGAAAGTGAGTCAATTTTAAATGAATGGACATCATTTCTAATTCTTCATTTTAAAATTTTTATCCAAAGACAGGATAGTAACACGATTTACTTAAAATGATAAGGAAAATAGATATACCAGTGATAGCCAGCAACTGGACGGAACTTTGGATTAGGACCAACCCGAACAAACTCCCCATTCAGGCACTCCTGTGATACAAAATACCCCACGCAGCGTCATTACAAAAATTAAAATTAAAACAAGCCTCAGAATTCGATCAACCTTTGCAGTATGTGCCTCGCACTAATAAAATGATAATACTAAACCGACAGAGTCCCAAAATCAACCAAAGACCAACCAGTTGGTAATTCCAAAATTGACAGCACACAGATCTAATCGACGTTTCTTAGGACAAATAAATCTCAAACAATCAATGAAAGTTCAGGTGAATGTCAGAATCTCATTCAGATCACTGACACTACTAAAAAGTTAAATCCCATACTAAACAACGGATAATAATAAGACTAGTGAAGTCATGCATATTCTTCATAGAAGTTGAATATCAGCGCATGATGGGAAACGCAACTATAAGGGAGAAGATCCGGATTCACTATAAGGAAGCAAGGAAAGCTCTTGAAGGACTCTCGAATCTAATACTTCTAGATAAAATTTCTAAATAAAAACTAACAGAGAACTCCAGGAAAACATTAACAATTATACTAATCAAAACTTCAGATTAAAACTTCAATTGCTCATTTTCGATCGATCTGAGAGAAGGAAAGAAAACTTCCAACACAAAACTTTTGAAACCAATTATCATTTCTCATCATCAGGACAACAACAGTAGCAGCAGCAGAAGCACGAGCAACCACAAACAGAGCAACAGACTAAGTAAAATAAGAACATAATGGATAAATCCGGCGCAAAAACAAGAATAAGCACACCAAATTCACCAGAAAACGATACAACCAAAACAATTCCATTGTTGCACAAAAGATTCAATCGGCTTTAAGAAACTTCAACAAAGCACAAGAAATTTAACGTTCTCTCACCGGAAGAAATCCTTTAACAGGAAGGTTTTCGCAAGGTGGAGTCTCTTCGATCACCGGAGCAAAATTTCCAGATAAGTAGTGTTGAGGCTGTGAAGAATCGTACATAAACTTTACAATCAGTTTCTCCAGAAGATCGACGAACCGCGAAGCGATTCCTTTGCTCGGCTTTGGATCCACAACCACAATCTTTCCGCCATCTTGGCTTTGCTTCTTCTCCTTCTCCTCAACCACCATTGCAACTCTGCTTCAGAGCACTGTTCTGTGTGTATGTGGAGAGATTCAGTTGTCTTTTTATTTGATTTAATATTTAATATTATCTCCTTCCCAGTTCCCACAAAAAAATCATAATTTCTCTCGACAATTTCTAATGGACCACGTGGTGGAAATTTCTTAGGATAATAAAAAGGTAATGAAATTGCCATTTGCCATTACAGTTCCATGAAACTACGATCATGCCATTTTCCTCAGTTATTTATATTTTTCATGAATATATATAAATAAAAAGGTAAAATATAACTAATGCAAAACTGTTTTAGTGGTTGAAAGGTAAAATATAGAGAGTTCACCATGAATGATCTCATAAATTCTTGAAAGAGCTTGAAAAAGAGAGAATTTGCAGACATGGTATCAGACCACTACTAGTTAGGAGTGCAAGTTTACCAATGATGGTCCAAATTCACCTTAACAAGTTTTTTTTTTTTTTAAATATAAAAATAATAAAATGCAGTTTAATTTTGGATATTTATTTTTCGTATTGCGCTACATTATTTATTTTTTAGTATAAATGCATTTTTTTTATATATAAGAAAATTGGGGATAGAGATATTATATTTGCTGTCAGCAAGGGTTGAAACCACGACCTTTCTACTGAAAAACGAGATTTTTAACCATTTCACTAACTCTTCACTAACAAGTGTGACACTTTACCGGCATTGGAACCACTAGGAATCGGTGAAACCATTAGTAAAAGAAGAAAGAAAAAAAAAAATTCATGTTGCTGTGTCAGTTTTTGTAAATTTGGAATAATTTAGGAGCCTTTTGTCCTTGTTCAGTTTAGTTTTTGAAAAATAGAAACTTAAATGTTTGAAAAATTATTTGGCTTTGAGTAGCTTAGCGCGTGACACGTTGACTGGATAATTAGACTTTTCAGGAACAAAAAAAAACAAAAAGAGAGAATTGGACCACAAATTGCAAATCCAAAAAGCAATTGGTTTGATTTATGATTATCTCATCTATAAAAGGAGAGAATTCGCCCACATATTACAAATCCAATAGGCAATTGGTATGATTTATGATTATCTCATCTATAAATATAAATAGATGCATTTGATATGATTTATGATTTTTTTATTTAAATAAATCAGTTTAAACATAAATTCATAAATAAATCAAAACTTACTTGTTAGTTTTTATTTATGCGGGAAGTTACAAAAAAGTTTCACAAGGTAAATCGAAAACCAAATTAATGACAAAATATATTATTCACACAATAATATCAAATCTATTTATTGTTATTTAACCAAACGGATGTTATTTATTACTCATAACTTCTTATTATAATTAATTATTCATAAATAAGTTATAACATAAAAACAATGCCATGGAGAAAAGGGGAAAAAACACCCTCAATTGAATTCTCTTTATTTCTCTTACAGCCAGATACAACTTATTTTTATCTTTTAATGAAAAAACATTACTTATTTTATTGATAATAGATAAATAGATAAATTAGGCCATATAGATTTTTGGAGTTTAATTAAACAACCAATTTATATAGGTTATTTATATAAAACAATTGGGTGGGTAATATAATGAAAAAAAATATTAAATAGTTGATAAGATTGGTTTGGTAAGGAACTTCGACCACTCATGACTGATATGGTGATTTTCCTAACATTGTCTTTCATGTCTTTCCTCTTAATTTCTTGTGCAATAAGTGTGTTTTACCAAAAACAGAAAAGCATTTAGCCCACAAAAAAAAAAAAAGAAGAAGCTCTATTAGGAAGAAAGAAAAATATAGAACCTAAAGTTCTATTTATATAGTCCATTAGAGTTTGATATTATTTATGTAAATCAACTGAGTGGAACTATTTTTTTTTCTTTAATTTTTACAGTAGAATGTCTCCTGTTGTGCCCAAATTTGACATCTCCAAGTGAAACATGTGTTATGTGTTCTGTAAACTTATGGCTTTGGCTTATCTTTACTTGAGTAGTTAAGCGTGTAATTTTCTGTATTGGCAATGGCAGAATATGGCAGGTCAGATGGTAACACTTATGCTTCATTGGAATGGAAGGATTACAACTGCATCACTGGGTTTGGATTATGAAGGTGGTAAGTTGAAGGGAATCAGGGTAAATCATAATATTAGCCATTCAAAGTTGTTGGATACAATGTATGAGATAACAGGCTATGACAGGAGGCAGTTTGGTATGAAGATTACTTGTAGATATCCTGTGTCAGAGTATGCTATCAGGGCACATCAGCAGTATATTGTTCTAGAGTCTAACTCCATCGTTGCTGGCTCTGAAATGTAAAAATAAAAGTTGTCTATGGAGACTCTGTGCATCCTTGAAGAAGAACTCCTCTTCTTCATGTTTTGCCATTACAAAATATGCAGGGCCACACACTTGTGTCAAGCCTAGCATTAACCAGGACCATGCACAGTTAGTGCTCAGTTCATTTGTAGAAAAATATTGTGGATGGTCAAAGCACAACTTTCAATTACACTGGCAGCAATTCAGGCTCATATGGCAACTACCCATGACTATAATGTTTCATATATGAAGGCATGGAAGGCAAAGCAAAAGGCATTTGAGAAGATATTTGGCAATTGGGAAGAATCATATACCTTGTTGCCAAGATATCTCAATGCCTTGAAAATGACAAACCCTGGCACTGTTGTCTTGTTACAATCAGAGCACATAAGTGATCAGCCCAGTGTATTCAAGCGTGTATTTTGGGCAGTTGGCCCCTCAATCGAGGGGTTCAGGCATTGACAGCACACAATTGTCTGGGAAGTATGCAGGAATGCTGCTGATTGCATCTGGATTAATGGGAAGAATGGTTTGTTTCCCCTTGCATTTGCCATTGGAGCAGCGAAGCCATTCCCATCATAGTTGACAAGTTATTGTATGCCAATCATAAATATGCCTGCCCTCTCTTTATACTCATTGCCAACATATGTCACTTCACATGTTTTTCTTGAGAATGTGATTCTGTGCTTATGATGTCATAACATCAAGTTAAAAACCTCTGTATGAACTGTAATGCTTTAGTCCTAACCATTAGTTTTTGCTTGCTCAGAGGTTTTTGTGTACTTGCTCATAAATTTATCACTTCAAGTTTGGCTTGCTGTTTGAGTCCAACATGAGTGAGAATCACACCTAGTGGATTGCTTGTCTTGCAGAAATTTTGGAATTTCATGAAACAGCTATGTCCTATACCCTTGATTTACAATTTGTATAAATGAAAGTCCTGAGTTGATCTTTTCCCCAATAAAATTACTTGCATTTTGGCACATTTGAGGATTGGGTAGCAGGTTTTCTCAATGCTGCTTTTATTGTGGCAAAGACCAAACAGTCTTCATATCATTGTATATAATTTTCTCAGAATGCAATAGCTTATCCATGGATTGGGCGGATTTGTAAACGAAAAACTTCAAAGAAATGAGTGTGGCCTCATATACCCAATACCATTTTCACATGAAAAAATGGTCTCAAAGGTGTCTTATATACGTAGTTCCTCTGTAAAGAAACTGTCCATGTCCTTGAGTGTCAATTATTGGTGCAATCAATTGTCTTATCTTCATGGACTTAATGCATCAAAGTTTTCTTCTCTTAGTCCTATTAACATTTGATTGAGAGTCTTGACAATCTATTTTTCTCTGTGCTGATAATACATTTGATTCCCCTTGGGATAAAAAGAAGATCACCCAAAAAAGAATAATAAGTAAAAATCATTTGATCTTTAGGATTTCTGAGAAAAAGAAAATGGAAATTTATAATGTAATGAATAGACAGTTGGGTAGAAACAACCATGTAGAATGGATGAGACATTAAGATGGTAAAGTATTGGACATGTGTCATTAATAATCTGCCAGGAGAAAATTATGAAGATTTTGCATATCTGATGTGTGGAAGGTGAGGGTTTAGAATTAAAACACAATTCTCATTTTCAAGTTTGTCATCAGTACATGATATATAGTGTGTTGGGAGTCAAGATTGATTGACAGGAGCTAATCTCTATGCCATTCTTGGGTATGTGTGGCAATTTCAATTTAAATAAAAATAAGGTCTTATGTCTCAGTATCTTTGATAGAATGAATCTGATGATTGCTCATTTAAACTTTTGCTAGTGTTCTTGTTGGTGAAGAATGGAATAGATCTGTGAAGAATGGAGGCAGAGTTTCATTACTTACAGATTGAGTGGGACAAATGCGAAGAAGTAGAAGAAGGTTTAAAGATCGGATCTAAGATGGATAGACTACGTTCAAAAATGAGGTATGACCGGGGGCTTCTTTTTGTAAATTTGAAAATTTAAAACTTTTAAAAATAAAAAAACTAAAACCATATTTACCAACACCCCCTGTACTTTCAATTTAAACGGTTGGATGCGAATTAGTACATGTAACGCAATTGTAACTGTTGGCTACTGGCTGCAACTGCTGCAGGAAACAAAAATCCCAGCTCTTAAACTGTTGAAATTTCTTGAGACTAATTTTCTAGAAACCCAATTCTCTATCTTACATATCTGGATTCAAAACTATTAGCTATGAATAAGCTTTTAAGCCACAGAGGGAAGCATTAATACATACATGTTTTGCTAAAGAGGAAAGTAGTTGCCTGTTGGTCTTAATATGATGTATCAGTGTCCACAAATGAGTATTGCCATTTTCATCTACAGAAACTGCCCTTACGCCTTAGCCCGGAAAAAGAACCAGTGGAATTTGGCAGGTGGACGATTCTGGTGGTCTCTTAAACATTTCCTTTTGGTCACAGCATCCCTAGAAAAATGGCTGAAATCTGGCCGGCCAAGGTGGCCAATCTTCAAACACATTTTAAGGTATCCCAACCATTTGCATTTAATCAATGATGTGTACTTTGCATGCTTAACAGTAATGGAATGAAGCGCTGTGATGAAGAAAATCCATCTTAGGGAGTTGAGTAAAGCCTTAGCACAGACTTGAATGGGTTAAAAAAAACATAGGCCACAAAAAATAATGATCAAGTGATGTGAACCCAATATATTGCTTCTCACAAGAAAAGATGATCTTCCAATGGCTGATCATTATTTGAACTTGAAAGCTACAACACACAATGAGACTTATTAGGACTTGTCAAAGAGGGGAGAAAGCCACTGGCACCATTTGGCCAAGCTCAAGAAGCTCATCTGGGTTTTCTAAGAATTGGGTTTGGTTTTGGAGGCAGTTTTTTGGCACTTCTATTTGTGATATGGTTGGCAAATTGGTGTTCAATGCTTTGATATCTCACTTGTGGTGGGAGCGGAATCTTAAGAGATGAACCTCCAACTCCAGATCTATAGATTCGATTTGGAGAGTTATCTATTTTGATGTTTCAGTTAGACTTCAGTCCTACCCCAGTTCATGACACCCCAAGGAATGTGATTATTAGTGTCTCTTGAGATTTATTTCTTCTTTTTTGCCCGCTAGTAGGTTGTTATCTCCCTCTTTTGTGTTTTTCTTATTTTTGTTCTTTGGTATATTCTTTTTTTTCTTTTTTTGGTGAAATAAAAACTTCAATTAAAGGAGAAATTAGTGCTAAGAGCACTTACATATTGTACGTGATGTACTACTACAACTATCCAACTGTGTGGCTGCAAAATATACATACTTTTCAAAAGACAATTGGAGCACTGGGTTGGGGAAGTCAACATATTTTACATATTTTGTTGTATTAGCCAACTCCATTAACCTTGGTAATTCCTCTAGAGACCATTTCTCTCTTGAGGGCCATGGTAAGAGTTTCGTAATTTGATGATGATTGGTCCAGATCTCGTCTATCCTTATCCCCCTTTCTTTCGCTATATCCATGCCTAACTGTAGGCCAAAAAGCATAGTGTCCAGCATCCCATTAACTTTCTGCTTTCCAAAATTGACAGACTGTAGATGTCCGTCTCTGCATACCCCAATGCTCCAACCTGTTTCTCCTAGCTGCTAGTGAGAAACCCCTGCACATATTAAAAAAAAAATCGTATTCAGCATCAGAAAAGCCACATGGCTGTGTCAGCCGAAATGTATACATCAGAAACTTAAATTCTTCTCTAACTGCTTATCCATTTGAGATGCCTTAGTCAACTTGTGACCTAAGAAAGTTTACTTGAGAGAAAGAGATACATAGAGAGGAATTGACAAAAATGAACAAATGTGGAAGGTAATATACATAGAGAGGAACTGATGAAAGATGAACAAATGTGGAAGATAATTTAAAGTCTTGAATCTCGTTATGTCACAAACAAGAAGCCATAAAAGTAAGAACCACACTTCTCCAAACCCATCCCTACACCTTGTTTTCCATAGACACCACGGCAAGTTTGGTGATGCTAATATTTTCCCATTCCAAAAGCACACGCAAATACTATACCATTACTACAAACTCACCTTCCACTTTCCTACCTCAAGGCTACACATCATCCAAAAAAATGCTTCTTAATTCTCCTAACTTTCCCACCAAACACATCCTCTTTGACATCATACCCATGATCATGTGGTCTTCCATGCATGGCTTGTTGTTTAGGGTTGATATCTTGTGATTAGAAACCCATAATCACTTTCTCTAACCATTTTAGATGTATGAGCAAGAGAGCTTGTAACTATTTTCTCAATTATTAAGATAGGATCTGGTGCTGTAAACAGAAGCAATGACCTTTTGTAAGTATAGAATTGTTCTTCTTGCAAAATGCTATGATAAGAACATAAAAACAGCATAAAAATGGAATAACACAAAAGGTGGGCAATCGGCCAATAGGTTATGCTTTCGTCTCAATCTCTTGTGTCTCAATCCATACCTTAGAAACTTGACATGGTGAAATAAGACAAGGAGATATGGATTGAGTGAAAATCTCCCTCTCTCTCTCTCTCTCTCTTGAATAGACATGAATTTAAGCAATCTTCCCTTTCTATAAGTACATAACCTAATCATCAAGGCATAGTTTCTTCACCATCCTCCATCTTCCATATCTATTGGATTGTTGTTTTTGTATCTCTTACAAGTGAAGATTACAATGGGTCTACTAAAGCAAATACTTCCATTTCTTTTGCTGTTTTTCTGTTCTTACTCTTGTCATAGCATTTTCCAAGAGGAAGAACTCTTAACTTATCTTGATGGAGCTTCTGTTTACAACATCAGTTCCTATTCTCATTACCTTGAATCTATTGATGATAGAGATGACGAATTCGAGCCCAGTTTGGGGAATCTCATTAACTATAAAACTGAAATTTCTGCATTTGAGCAACTTGATCAAGTGGATATTCTTGCAACTTCAGCTACAGTTGTCAGTGTAGATGATTATGGAGCTAAAGGTGATGGAGGAGATGACACAGAGGTCTGCAATATAATCAATTATTAGATAGCTGGTTTTCTTTTTGAAGATATCTTGTTTTAAGGTTTATTTTATTGGGCTCACTCAGGCTTTCAAGAATGCTTGGAAGGCAGCTTGTTCATCTTCACATGCTGTTCTTCTTGTGCCTCGAAATAAGAATTATCTTCTTAAGCAGATTACATTCTCAGGTCCTTGCAAATCTGGTCTCAAAATGCTGGTGAGATAAATCTAACCAACTAGTCTCTCCATAAAACCCCAACCAAAAGAAAAGGAGTTTTCTCTATTTGAATGGTTGTTTCTTGTCTATATAAATGACAGATCTATGGAGCACTTGAAGCTTCAGATAATCGAGAAGACTATGATCGTGATCGTCGACACTGGTTGTTATTCAAAAACATAACAAATTTCTTGGTTGAGGGTGTTGGAACAATCAATGGTAACGGAAATATATGGTGGCAAAATTCCTGCAAAATCAACAGAACGCTTGTAAGTGCTTCTGATCATGTGAATATTGGATTGCTATACACTAACAAAACCTTCCTATATGTAATGGACTTACTATTCTTTTCTGTTTCAATGGCTTCTTGCAGCCTTGCAGGCCTGCACCTACGGTACGTTTAAGTTCCTTACGTAGAAGCTTTTCTTTACCTGTTGTTTAAGGTTACATTTTTACTTGAAGTAAACTTAAAGAAAGTATATAATTCGGTGAAATAAAATTATTCAAAGATATTTCTGGTATAGCTACTTTGATGCATAAGCCTTGTGAATTATTTTTTCTCTTTTTAATTTCTAGTAGGCAAGTCATCTTCATGTATTCATTTTCCACAATTTATTTCTGTTTATACCTTTTGGAAAGTATTTTCTTTGGGTTCTAAATTTTCTATGTTATAAGCATGGATCCAAGTTTTTCAAGAAGAGACCTATATGTAATATTCTATTGATAGGTTTTGACAGATTTGATGATAATTCAAATTTTCAAAAATTTTGAGCTGCCCATAAAATACAAGATCTCAACCAAACCTAAAACCAGCCTTGACACTGTGCTTTTAAGCCTTGATTATAAAAAATAGCTATTGAAGTTCTTCATCATTTCTATATTGTCTTCCAACAGGCCTTAACCTTTTATGAATGCAAGAACTTGAAAGTGAGAAACCTATACATCAAAGACTCCCAACAAATCCATGTTGCGTTTCAGAGTTGCATCAATGTCCAAGTTGCCAATCTCATGATAACTGCACCAGGAAACAGCCCTAACACAGATGGAATTCATATAACCCAGACCCAAAACATTCTGATCAAAAGCTGTCTCATCAAAACAGGTATAGTGAATTTTTTTTATTGGGTTTGAGATGGGAAAGACATAGTTGAGGAACTTCTTTTCTTTCTGTTTTCGTGTTTCTTTTAAGGTGATGACTGCATCTCAATTGTAAGTGGGTCTTCAAAGGTTAAAGCTAATGACATAACCTGTGGACCAGGTCATGGGATCAGGTATATCAGACTTAAACCCTAACTGTCAACAAGTTCTAACCAAAACATTCCTAATTTTCCAAAACTGTCTTTGGTGAGCTTAGCATTGGAAGCTTGGGAGAAGGAAATCAGGAAGACCATGTTTCAGATGTGATAGTAGATAGAGCAAGACTTTATGGAACCACGAATGGAGTCAGGATCAAGACTTGGCAGGTAATAGTTAGCAAAGATTTTAAACTCTGGATTTGCTTAGAACAGAAGAAGTAACTATTATCACAAAAGATGCCATTTTGTATTTTATTTTTGTCAAGTGACAAAATTAATTGGTCCGGATCCTCCACCACTATCGAGAGAAAATTTTCCAACTCATATGATTAAATTCTTCATGACACGTCTAATGTAATGACAAAGTTCTATTTTTTTTAAAAAAATTTAAAAATACAAGAATCCAAATCCTTTTTATCTTTTGAACATCCAAACCTTCTCTCTCCCTCACTTCTCCCTCACTGAAAGGAAAATTTTGTCTTTAATTGAACATGTATCAAAATCTAATCATTTGGGTTGAAAATTTTCTTCTCCCTCTGCATTCAAAATAGAGCATTATTCTTCATTAAGGCATGGAAACACACAGAATGACCTCGTATATATGTATATGCAATGATGTGATTGTGCAAACTTTGTGCAGGGAGGATCTGGAAGTGCAAACAAAATCAAATTTTACAATATCTATATGCAAAATGTCTCAAATCCCATAATCATAGACCAGTACTACTGTGATCAGGTTGAGCCATGCAAAGAACAAGTAATGACTACCTCTTATTTACCTCTTCTCCCCTCCTCAAAGTTTATCACAGCACTTATTGATTCCCTTTTACTTTGATCAGTTGCCTTCATGATACTTCTATCTTTGCAGAAATCAGCAGTGCAAGTAGAGCAGGTGATGTACAAGAACATAAGAGGGACAAGTGCTTCAGAAGTGGCAGTGAATTTTAATTGCAGCAAGACCTTTCCATGTCTTAGGATTTTGCTGCAAGATATTAGTCTAGTGAGAGAAGGAGGAGGAACAGTTAGTGCTTTATGTGAGAATGTGAAATTGACTAAAAGAGGAAGAGTGCATCCAGTTTGCCATTGAGAAGGAGAAGTTTGGTTTCTTATTATAACTAGGTTACCTATTAAAAGATTTGTTAATGTATTACACCTACAATGCACACTGGTTTGTCTTCCATGCAGGCATTAGAGTGAAGAAGGAAACTTTGAGGTGGGAACGACTAATGCCAATTAAAAGTAAAATATGATGAAATGCTGCAAAAAAAAATCATGAAATTATTTTTGTTATCCTTGAAATCAGTTTCCCTTCAAGTAATTGATAGGATAATTAAGTTAAAACTCAACAATTTAAGGATCTATCCGTTAAGTTTAAATTTAAATTTGAGAACTTTTAAATTTTCTTCATTTCTCATAAACGTTGTAGCTAATTCTCCTATTTGTACATTGTAACTCCTAACTAATTCTAGACGTTGGTTGTTTTATTTAAATGAAAATACTGCTCATATTTTGTTGAGCAGCCTTTCTATCATACAAAATTTCTAAATGTTCTCTTTCAATAATTATATAAAATTTTCATATTTACACATGGGAAAAACATCCTCTGCTGTGCATAGTAGTGTACATATATACCAAATTATTGGCTGAGAAAACAAAGTAAGTACACTATTGAGAATTTTTAAAATTTTAAATTAAACTTTTAATCTCAGCTTTATTTGGTATAAAAATACACGATTGTGCACAGCAGAGGATTTTTTTTCTTTACACATATCCATCAAGGATTTTTATACAATTCAATAAGTTAATTTTCTCAGTGTCATTTGGTACTTTCCAATTTATGGTAAGTGAGACTTTTACCATGGAAATGATTTTGAAAAAGGCAAACTATTTTGGGCATGGTAGTACAAGTGTGTCCTTATCTTTATGATAAAGAATCTCGTGAATGATGTCACATCACACATTGGTTTTGTATAGAGATCTTTCTATAAGTTTGAAAAACCATACAGCATTAGTGGCAATCTATGATGAATTAGGATCCTCTGCCATTGAGGTTAGAGGATAACCTTATCTTGACGGTTCTTCTATCACACATTTAGAAGGTGAGATCACCTCTGAATACTAATAAGATGGACTTTTCCTAAATATATAGTGACAGAAGATAGTGATAGGGCTATCAAACCAAACTCCCATTTGATTTGAAGTTGATCTGTGTATGAAAGCTTGATTGTGAGTAAATGTGGGGGATGAAAGATGTCGGTAGCTTGTATGTGGTCGTAGCATATGTATGGGTGCGAACCACATTAAATTTCTTTGTCACTTTCAGAGGTAGAGCCACATAGAGGCTGGCCCGGCCCCCACTTTTTCAAAATTTGATTACTTCCTTTATTGTTTCTTTATTTTTCTCACTCCACATGTGAAATACTACTATTCGTGCCCTTTCCAATATTAAAAAAAAAAAAAATAAGGAAAGACGAGGGATAAATGTCTCTAAACATTATCAAGGTACATTAAAACCCCTACTTTAAGGAACAAAAATTAAACCAATGAAACCGACCAGATCCATAAATTTTCCTATATCTCTCATATTACATATATATTCGCAGTCTCCTTATTCCCTATTCTCTCTCCTTCCCACACCCTCACAAAGGAGGGCTGGGACAGATTTGAGATTGAAACCTCTAAATTCATGAATGCGAGATTTATACCCGTTTGATTGTGAAAATCTCTAGATTCATGAAATATAGAGATTCATCTTTTTACACAAAATATGAACGAGATTTATGGGTATGGGGTGAAATCCAGAGATTTCATCCCTACTATAAAAACGTGAATCTTTAGATATTTGAAATTTCCAGACTCATGTAACCAAACAGGACCTTAGGTAGTTGAAAAAAATTTAGAAAAGCTAACAGATGTTGGAGTTTTCCTAAATCATCTCCACAATTATCAAGTATTCTCTCTCTCTACTTTTCTGATATTCTTTTTAGAAAACCTTAGAAAACCAAGAAGGCATAAACCAATTGATTTTTCTTCTTTTTATTTTAATTCAAAGGTAATTTTCATCTGGACCCCCCTGAGGTTTGGTCCATGTCATTTTTAGTCCAAAAAAATGGACACTTTGCATCTACCTCCCCTGAGGTATTCAATAATATCAATTAAGGACAATTTATGTTTTTTATGACCAAAATACCCTCACATCTATTTTACCGTGAGATTTGCATATTTTTTTCACAATTAAATCCAACGGTGAAAATCAAAAGAGTGGGTACTGACACTTCCCATTACCTCTAGTTGGCCGTTAAATTTTAGACACGTGGATCATTCCAATCGAATGAACGTAAATCCATCTGAAAAAATAAACATTTCCGAGTCCCCAATTCTCTCTCATCTCCGTCATCGTCTCCATTTCGGTCCAGCGTCATCTTTGGCTTTTTCCCTCTTCTTGAGCAGCGTCATCCCTAGCTTTTTTTCGTGAAGCCTCTCAAGAATCTGATATAAAAAATACAAGAGGTTAGGGGGAAAACCAGTAATAAATTATACCGGACTGGGTTTCAGCAATTAATGGTCCAATACAGAAAAACCCCGGTGATTGTTCTTGCCCGCCTCGATTACTATTGGCTCCAGTGCCTGGAAGGTGTTCGATATAATTCCTCTTGAATTGGTGAGATTGATTGCTACCTCCAACATATCTGGGTAAAACTCATTGTTCCGTTCATGAAAGACCTGCGGCATCTGAGTAGCACAAATTGGAGGCAAACTCGGGATGTTGAGAACGGTGTTACCAAGTTCCTTGAGGCTCTTTTCTGTCTGGTTATGGATTTTTGGAAGGTAAAGGAACACAGAGAGACCAGAGGCACCGCTTGGCATGTAGTTGTAAAGAGGGATGTTAAGGTCAACGATAATTGGAGTGGCAACGTTGCAGAAGAAATCGACCACAACTGCTGCAATGGAGGAAGTCTTGGAGATGGTTTGAAGGCTTTCGAGGAGGCTTGGATTGTTGCGACGAATGATTTGGAACATAGTCGTGGAGACGGAAGATTCAAGTTGGGGAAGAGCAGGGAAGCTGTGGAATATGATTGAAGGGTCTGTTTGAGAAACAGAGTCGATGTAGGAATCAACAGCGGCGAAATTGAACGATTCGGCTGAGGGGAGGAGGACTGTGACGGAGAAGCGTTGGCCATGGTGGTGCGTGATTAGCTTCCCCAGTTCAACCAGGGAAACAAGGTGCTAAGGCCAGCAGCTGGATAGAGAACTAAGATTTCCTTCATTTTTATTTTCTGGGTTGTGAGAGAATCAACTCAGCAAATAGGAAATTATTAAGAGGAACACCCAACGACTGCATAAATTTTTAAATAATCTATCATGATGTCAAAACAATCTATAAATTTTGCGAGATAACACGAGTAACCCAAACAAAAAAAATTTAGAGAAATTTGGAAGTGATGATCTTTAAGATGCGTTGAAACAAAACAGAGGAACAATGAATAACTAAAATCGGAACATATAAGTTTTGGAAGATCTCTACCAATAAAAACCAAACAAAAATTTTGGAAACGTAGAAGTTATCTTTGTTTGCAGGGCTGAAACCCAACGGAAGAACATGAACAACTTAAAATCTTGGAGATGACTGCCGGAGTTGAAGAGGAAAAAAAGCCAAAGATGGACGCCGGACCGAAATGGAGAGATGACGGAGATGTGAGAGAATTGGGGACTCATAAATGTTTATTTTTTCAGATGGATTTATGTTCATTCGATTGGAATGATCCACGTGTCTAAAATCTAACCGCCAACTGGAGGGAATGGGAAGTGTCAGTACCCACTCTTTTGATTTTCACTGTTTGATTTAATTGTGAAAAAAATATACAAATCTCACGGTAAAATAGATGTGAGGGTATTTTGGTCATAAAAATCACAAATTGTCCTTAATTGATCTTATTGAATACCTCAGGGGAGGTATATGCAAAGTGTCCATTTTTTTGGACTAAAAATGACATGGACCAAACCTCAGGGGGTCCAGATGAAAATTACCCTTAATTTAATTGCTAAACTAATTATTTTTTCTAACATTGTATTGAACTAATTATTTAAGTAATAGGTATTCTCTCTTTATTTTTCAATTTATATTTCTTTCTCTCTCTATTTCTTTTCTTGTTATTCTTTTTAGAAAACAATGACTTAATTGAAAGTTTTTACAATTTAATTATTAATTAATTGAATTAAATTTTTTTTTCTAAGATAGTGTATCTGGATAGTTGTATTGAACTAATTATGAAAGAAACTGTTACTAAAAAAAACAAATAAGTAATTAAATTAAGGGAAGGTGTTAGCTGAACGACTGTGTAAATTGTTTGGCTGAACAGTCCTAAAAATCTTACCATTAAATTTGATAGAATTAAAATCATAAAACAGTTCAGATTTAATTCAATATATTTAATGGTAGGATGTATTTACACTTCACCTATATTTATGCGTTAAAGTAATTGAAAGAATCTGACTCTTATTCTTTTTAGAAAACCTATCTTTTCCACTTAATTTACAAAAACTGATTGTTTTCCCATTTTTAGATAATAGACTTCAAACATATCTTCTTTTACAATTTCTCCCATAATTTTTCTCATATCATTTTCTTTTTCATTTTTTTTTAAAGTTTTTAATTGGTAACAAATCTAATCATACAATTTTAGCCCTTGGTCCTTTATTTCAATAATTTTTTAATAATTTACTTATAATTGTATTATCTATATTTTAGTACTCCTATTAATCCTATATTTTTATTGTGGGCCCCACATCTGAATATAATAAAATAATTCAGTAGTAGGTCCCACATGGACCCAAAATATATGTAGTGAAAATGTGTTAGTGCTCACCCGACCAGAAAGTAATCCAAACTTATTATTCCACGCCCCTGACCTTTAATCTTGGCTCTGCGCGAGAAGGATTGGGTGGTTATGGTTGTTTGGGGCGGAACTACAATGGTTTTGTCATCTTTGCTATTGCCGGTGCTATCCATGCGGACCGAATATTAGTTATGGAGTTGATTGCCATAAAGGCAGGTTTAGAACGTGCTTTACCGAGTGGTGGTCGAAGATTTCAAATCCGCTTTGATTCTCGCGAGGCCACTCTTATGATCATGGGTTCTCATAGAGTTCCCTGGTATGTTGATTATTTGGTTGATAACATTCGCACACTTCAACGGAGTTGTAGGGATTACCTCAGTTTACACCATGTTCGTGAGTTGAACCAATGAGTAGACTTATTGGCAAGGTTTCTCAAAGCTTCTAGCGAGATACAATTTGACCCGGAGGGTTACCTCCTAGTTTGGATATTATTGTCTGTAATGATATTGCTGGAAAACCATACTATAGATTGAAATCCTCTTATTTAGTTACTCTCTTAATACAAGCTCCTTATTCCAAAAAAAATCTTGGCTCCGTCTTAGTCACCTTCATCGATTTTGGCTTCTATTATTTATTTCTTGATGTTCGTTAAAACAATATTGCCTATATACTTAATCCATTTTCTTTGTCTTTTATATCTCATTTTATCCAAAAGTATATATAAAAATCCATTTTGTTTCTTTTCTCCCTTTGACCATTTAAATTTTTTCCTTTGGCAGCGTACGTAGTTGCATCTTTTATCTCAGATCTTTTCATAGATCTGACCATTAAACCAACTTTCAACAGTTCTACACCACATACAAGGTAGTGGTCGTCGTCTCACCTCTAAGACCTCTCTCCCATTGGAGTAGGTGATTCAAATCTGTTAAACCTTAGCTGGGATTTGAACATGAAGTCCAGACTACTCCAGATTCATGCACTTTTATTCTTCCCTTAATCAGTTTGTTTGAAGCTAATTTGAGAGATTAGTGGGTCTTTGAGACTCCTATGAAACAGGTTAGGTAGCTAGTTGTTTGATCCACCCTGTAATGTCATTGACTTGAGCAGTTCTTCTCTTGACAAAGATAATCCAATGCTTGGTTTCCCAATCTGAGATATCTAAAAGGAGGTTGCTGGATATATTAGGTTAATTATCACCGACAGTCAGAATACCTCTAACTAAACTTCAAAATCAATCTACTAATCTCAATTAGCAAGGCTTCATTGTGCATCCCATGATTCTTCTGTGTTGTTAGTCAAAGATTAATCTGTGACAAATCTCTGAATCGAAGAACTAATGTGAAAGCTTTACCTTTCTGTGGCTATCCCACCGACACAATCTTCTTGAAAACACTCTTCTGGTTAGTTTCAAAGCCATGAACTGTTTGGTGATAATTGACAACATAACCTTACTAGGATGCAACAAGGATGGATTTTTCAAAACCCTAATTCTACCTTGAATGTTCCTAGCGAAGTCAAAACCCAAATCCTAAGTCTTGCCTAGCGAGACTAAAAACTTTGAAACCAACCATGATTAATCCTGATGAGCCAAGTTCTGACCTTGATCTCAGAAAAATGGATATGTTGTTGGCTACGTGATATGGATTAAGCATTGTTATTACCCATACAATGCTTCGAAGAAGAAGATATCTAATGTGGCTCACACATTAATACAATTTTCTATGTCCATAAGAAGAAATTTTACCACATTGGAATAAGATTACAATGAAGATCTCTTAGCCGACGGCCAAAACAACAATATAAAAGCTCTCATTCAAAACCATAAGGTAAATTAAAATCTCAAATTTTGCAATGACTCCATAAGAGAACACAATATATAATTTCAATTAGGTAACAGATCGACCCAGCTGCCCAAGCCCTCTACTTTTATGGAGGATTTTAAAAAATAGATCATCTGGGCCACCTATCAAAATAAATCTTTGCAAGTCAATCTAAAATAACAATAAATTATCTCAGTAACATAGATTGGATAAAACAAAATCAGGGTTTGGAATGGAGCTAAATTGACTGTTGAATTCAAGTTAAGTATTGCTTGGCTGGGTTAGGCCAAACAATCATCTTTGACCCAATGGTAATCTGCGTTAATGCCAAAATCTTGAGTACAAGTCTTATTAGGATTCAAGACGGTTTGGGCCATTGAGGTCAAACTTACACCTTGAATTCTTAGTGAATGGAGAATTAAGATTCGACAAATTAATCTTGAATAATCAGTATGGGGACGAAACAAATCCCACCCAAGGTTAGAAATTTTAAATGATAGCTACCCATAAATATAGGTATTGAGATTTATTCTGTTTTGTCAAATCAAAAAATTTGTTATAGTCAAAGTAACCAATATCCACTCCCAAAGGATATTTCACTATTTCGCCAAACTATGTGCTGGTTTTACTGGAACCCTACTTGCATGATATAGCTTACATTCATTTAACCAATCTAATGACTTGAAAATTTGTAATAGCAACATTAATACAACCCTTGGCCAGTTGTCAAAGGATTGACTTTGGAGAAGAGAACTTGTCACAACACTAGAATCAGATGCAATTAGAGTTGGTCCCTTATAGTCTTTATGTGTGTTCTTGTCAAAGACAAATTTTCTTTTTCTTTCTTTAAACCCCTCTTTTCGGGCAAGGAGAGTTACATATCTATTGTGTTTGAGGGATTTGAAAAGATTGAAAGACTCATCATGAAAAGAGATCTAATAAACACAAGAATCTAAGAACTGGTCCTATAAAGGAAGTGCTTTAAGTATTAGATATGGGTCCTATTGATTGAAAAAGGTTACCTATGTCAACTATCAGCCCCACTCTTCAAGTTTCCATCTACAACCATGCACTCATTGTCAAACAGTACTAGCTAGAGCTCCAAGTTTATATAAGACATGTTCCCATAATAAATAAGTCATTTAAATGGGAGAGAAGTAAGCTAAGAACCCGTGAACTCTCTTCTGTCTTTCTTCCTTTCCTTTTTGGAAATTTATAATAATTTGTCAAGAAAAAAGTGGAAACATATAGAAACAACTAGGGTACCAAACCCGAAGAACAAGAGGACTAGGAACGCTCATCCTGCTGTGAGGCAGCAAAAAGCACAAGACTAACAGTTCAAACAAGGATGTTTAAGACCAGGTCAACTTAGAAACCCTCCACTGATCCATTAACCCGTGATCTACTTGTATTCCTAAATGAAGATTATATCTCTCAATCATACTGTCTTTTTCATGGTGAAACCATCTCATAGCTTGACCATGAACATAACCTTCAAGTGAACCATGTAAGTTCTTGTGTTGCACATATATGTTTTCTTCTGTTCTTTGGCATCATTGTACTGCATGTTTTGTTAGTCCTCCTAACACCTCCATCTCAATTAAAAAAATTGTGACTTGTTGGGTTAGCTGGATCCTTTTGAGGGCTATGAAAACCTTAACAATCTTGATATTGAATCCAAGAAAGACTTTCAAATCGAAGGGCTATGATCCCATGACTGACTTGTTAATGAGGATAACCCATTCTTTGGTTAATATGATAGTATATGTCTCCACATAGCTTACACCCCCCTCTAAGCTAGAAGCATAACAATACTTAAGCTTGTGTTATGTTTATGTTAGGCACTTAGGCAACCAGGGGGAGCTTAGCAGTAAAGGGGAAAAAAAGAAAGGACTAATAGAAGAAAGTGATAAAAGCAAAGCATTGATTGAATGTGACACAATGGTGAACAATAGCTAATTAGGTATGGGTTTCCTATGAAAATCAAGATAGTACACCTTTAAAATTATTTGAGACAGAAAAAGAAACCTAATTGGTGGGTTGGTTAAGATCTTAAAAGGGGAGACGGGGATGTGTTTTGTTTGGCTCTTTTCCAACATTAAGTATTTTCTGTTTAAGAAGACAAAAGGAGCTATTTAGTTTAAAGACCAGCCACTGAAGGCAAGTATATATGTCGGACTATGCCTCTCCATGCATGTATCTTACCACATCTTATTTCTCTTTTGCTTTCCCAATTCCTTTTTTATATCATTCCACTTCTCTTTTGTACTATCTCGGATTCCAGGATGGAAGGAGCTGCAGAGATACCTGTAAGAAGTGAGAGAAGAGGCAGATTCAAGAGGATTTGTGTCTTCTGTGGGAGTAGAGCTGGAAATAGTTCTACCTTCAGTAATGCAACTCTTGAACTTGGAAAAGAGCTGGTAAACAAAAAAGAGATTACCTATATGGAATTTGAACATGACCAGTGATCTTTTTTTTTTTTTTTTTTTCCTAATATTTCTAATGCATCCTTTAATAGATCTTGTTTCTCTCTTCAGGTTCAAAGGAAAATTGATTTGATTTATGGTGGTGGAAGTATAGGTCTTATGGGTTTAATTTCTCAAACTGTTTTTAATGGTGGTTGTCATGTTCTCGGGTATTACTTTCACATTACTGGTTTGGTTTTCTTATCTTGGTTCCAAATGTATAGATTTCAGTAAAGAATGCAGGCTTAACTTCTTCTTTTTTGTTTTCTTGTTTCAGAATCATTCCTAAAGCTCTTATGGCTCAAGAGGTAATGTTTTCTCTGGGTTTTTGTTTGTTCTCCTTAGTTTTAGTAATTGTGGTTCTTTTGTGTTTGGAGTAATGAAACTCAAAACACATCTCCAGATATCAGGAGTTACCATTGGAGAAGTGAAACCAGTTGCTGATATGCATGAAAGGAAATCAGAAATGGAAAAGCAAGCTGATGCTTTCATTGCTCTTCCTGGTTTGCTCAAACCCAATAATTTATCTACTTCCAAAATCATTTAAGGAGAGTGTTGCAAGCTTATATTTCCTGTTATCTGAATATACAAAGCTTTAAACCTGTTTAGGTGGTTATGGTACCATGGAAGAACTGTTGGAGATGATAACATGGTCTCAACTGGGCATTCATGAGAAACCAGTAAGAAGATTTACCTTCAGAACATATAAATTTCCTCTTCTGTTTACTGGGTTTTCACTTTCTGCTTCTCCTCTTTAATTTGAAATCTGAAACAGGTGGGTTTGTTGAATGTTGGTGGATATTATAACAGCTTGCTCGAACATTTTGATAAAGCAGTAGAAGAAGGTTTCATAGAGGATTCAGCCAGACAAATTGTAGTCTCAGCAGATACAGCAGAAGAACTGATCAAGAAAATGGAAGTAAGTTGAAGGCATTCAAGTTTCTTCTTGTTTCTCTTTCAAGTAAATACAGCTCTTTCCATTTAAGTCTCTTACAGGTACACATAATGTATTGATTTAATCTAGGTTTGTATGTTACTGGATTTGGGAACAAAAGAAAGTAACAGGAAAGTGGCAGGGAATGATTTGTTGGTGCTTTTGATTGCTATTTTCAGGAGTATACACCACTGCATGAGAAGGTTGCACCCAGACAAAGCTGGGAAGTGGAGCAGTTGCACTGCTAAAAGTGCTAAAAGTTAGACCACTTTGTGATCCCAAATCCAGCTTACCTATTTGTGTATTTTTCAAGTTACATGTTTTAGTTTCTTCTCAATTATCAGACTTGTCATTTTCACTAGTAGTTCAAATCTCTCTATCTCTCTCTAAAAGTTGAAATTTGACTTCCAAGCTGCCCTCTCTCTCTCTCTCTCTCTCTCACATGGTTCTCAAGAATAAACATTTCTAAGATGGGATGGAAGGAATGGGAAGGGAAGGGGGGAAGGGAAAAGAAGGTTAAGAAAAGAGACTTTGGAAGATGGCTTTAGAAGGTGGATTCCCTCTCTCTCATGCTTCTCAAGAATAAACATTTCTAACCAAGATGGGATGAGAAGGAATGGGAAGGGAAGAGAAAAGAAGGTGAAGAAAAGACACTTTTGTAGATGGCTTTAGAACTTGGACCTCTCTCTCTCTCTGACTCTCTTTCTGAAGTTGACTTTGATTTGCAAGGTATGCCCCTCTCACATGACATGTCCCCTAACTATTGGGAGTTCTGTTCACAAAAAAAAAAAAAACTATTGGGAGTTCTGGACAGGAGAAGGGAATAGAAAAAAAGCGAGGTTACTAAATAGGAGAACTATTTCCACCTGTAATGAAGAGATCTTCGAAGATGGTTTCAATAGATCAGATCAAAATCAGCCAGAGTTGATCCTTATGCAAGAACCCTTTAAAATTAGAACTCTGAACTAACAAAACAATTTTAGGATTTTCGAGTGTGAGTCGATAGCTTTGGATTTATGAAAATCAAGTAGTTCAATCTAATTCTCGTAACCACATGTGAAGAAAATTTGACATTTGGCGTCTGTGGGGTTTTATTTCATTGAGACAGTGAAATGGATGATTTGAAGGTTCCCAGTTTGGTTTCTTTGGTGCATGGTTTTAGTTCACGGTATTTGAATGATTATGGTTGACATGACGAAACTGATATGATATCGAATTTGGTATCACTAGCTGTCACCTACTTCTTGATGAATTGCCTTCATTATTCTTTAAAATCACCTGTAATCTCGAAGAGAGGGTCTTCGAAGCCATGGTTTCACATAGAAGGTCAGAGTTCAAAATCAGGCCAGAGTTGAGCCTTATGAAGAACCCTTAAAGGATTAGTCGAGGGGCGAGCTCAGAACTAACAAAACAATTTTAAAAAGAATATACCAATGCCTAGTTGTACTTTGGGATAAATGAAAATCAAGGAGTTCAATCTAATTCTTTACCCAACATGTGAAGATAAATTTGATTTGAGCACGTCATGTTGTCAAGCGAGATTTTGACTTTCATCTGAGATCCAGTGAAATGGAATTTGAATAATTTAAGTTTCCCAGTTTGGTATCGAAATTTGGACCAAGATTTCAAGTTCACGGTATTTGACCCATGATTATGGTTGATACAATCATAAACTGAAATTGATATGGAATATAGAACTCACATTTCAGCTGTCCCATCTTAGGCTCTTTTATGTATCAATTCTCATTCACTATTATGCCTATTTAAATAGAAATCCCTAGAACAATTCATTATTGGTCAAGAATGAAATAATGATTTGGTGAATTTTGTCGAAAATAAATTATGAAATGAAAAATAAGTTTGGTGTCAAAATAAAAAATTATTAGAAAATGATAATGAGCAAGTGAGAAAAAAGAAGGAAAAAGTAAAGATTTTATAAAAGAATGTGTATTGACTATTTTACCCTCATCTTAACTATAAAGTTTTAAGTAAACTTGCTCATAAATGAAAAGAATGAAATTCTCACCATAATCTATAATAGACAAAAAGTCTATTGTGGATTTTGAAAGTTTTTTTTTTATTATTTTAAATAAAAATAAAACTGATAATAGATGCCAAACTATTTAAAGTGATGAAAAAAATCTCATAATTGAGAATGATAATTGATTAAAAAAAAACCTAACTCAAGACAGTATAAATCCCCCACTAATAAATGTAAGTGCATGAATGTAGGGTAAGCTGAGTGGAGAGAATCCAAATTTATAAAAAAGCTAATAAGTATAATTTGCCACGTGGATGTATAAAGGTTAATAGGTTTTGATGGATTTTTCAACATTGATGGGAAAGGTGACACTTTTGGTGTTGCTTTTGCCTTTTTCAAACACCTTTACAAGGTCTAAAATGACAAAAATGACAGATTGATGATTTCCCATAATTAGTTTGGACTCTAAATGGTCACAAGCACGTACAGTGCAGCAGATGCCCCCGCTTTAGGGGTAGCATATTAGGGCTTAGTCCTTTTCCAACTAATGAACAGCTCAAGCGGGTCAAGAGAGAAAGGGACACAAATCCACCTTAGTTGATTCGAGGGCCTTATCTGTGACCGAAATGAAATAGCATTCCTTGAAGTTTTATAAATTCAACTATGATAACAGGGTCTTTCATTAGTGGTTATGCTCTCATGAGGTGTCATCTGGGTACATCCCCATATGCTTTATATTGGGCCTAGTGAAGCCAACCCAATTGTGGAGCCAATTCCATCTCACTAAGTAGGTGTGTCAACTGGCCGAGTTGGGCCGGGCCAGTCTTGAATCCTAATCCAACCCTAGAGACTGAAATTAAAATCCAAGTCTAACTCAAACCTATCAGGAACCCGACCCAACCTAGCTAGCCCTCATTAACCCTGATAGAGGTAGGATTAGGGTTGGCCCGATTTTACCCTCACCTGACTCTAAATTTTAGGAAACAAAATGGATAATTTGATATGTATTGGAATCAAACCCAATACCTCTTGGGTGAGAGGTAATGGTGTTACCACTTAATCAACCTCGCATAATCGCATTGGTAATATTCTATTTTCCTTTTTAGTATAACTTAATGAAATTAAACTAACATAGGGTTGGCGGGGGTTGGACTAGGTTGGCCCAAGGGCCAAACTAGAACCCTACCCAACCTTGTTAGAGCTTATCATTTTTGTAACCCAAGCTTGCCCTTCAGGTTGAAAAAATGGGGCTAAGATCAAGCCGAGCTCAGGGCGGGTTTGGGCTGGGCCAAGTCAATAAGGTTTTATTGACATCCCCACACTCAAATTTGGATTTGGATGAACATTGGTATGAATATTATTGAGAATTAATGCATATAAATATATGGATGGAAGATTGACTTTCTCCATAAGAAAAATAACCTACATAGAATAGAAGATTACAATAAATAAGAAATCTAATTAGAATAGAAGATTACAACAAAATCTTACAATGAGTAATCTACCTAAAATGCAATATATGTATAGGTATACTTATATTACAATTCACTTCTTAATATTGAAGATGTGCAAAATAATAATGGTAAACTTCCTAATATTGAAGATATGCAAAATAATATCAGATAACACTCCCCCTTAAGACCCCCTTAAGAAGGAGCATGAAAACTATGAATGCTTAGCTTGGACCATAAATGTTGGAATGATGCACAGCCAAGGGACTTAGTAAATAAGTCTGCAAGCTACTCAAATGAGGCAACTTTAGTTGGACATATTAATCCTTGTTGCAATTTTTCACGAACTATATGGCAATCAATCTCAATATGTTTAGTGTGCTCGTGAACAATTGAGTTGGCGGCACTATGAAGTGCAACTTGATTATCACAATATAGGGGAATCTACGATGACGAAAGTAAACCAAGATCATGAAAGAGAAATGTAAGCCAGGTCCATTCACAGGTAGCAATGGCTATTGAATGATATTTAGCTTCTGCAAAAGATCAAGAAATAGTGGTTTGCTTCTTTGTCTTCCAAGAGATAGGAACATAACCTAGAAGGATGCAGCAGCCAATAGTAGATTGATAAGTCATGGGGAAACTAGCCCAATCAAAATCACAAAAGGCAATCAAGTTAAGTGTACTAACTGTAGGGATAAGAATGCCTTTACTAGGGGAATCCTTTAGCTATTGAAGAAGGTGATGGGCATGATATAGGTGCGATTGTCAAGGTTGATGCATGAATTGACTTAAGATGTTGACTAAATGCACAAGGTAAATCAAACGATCAACAAGTGATTGATACAATGCTGCTGGATTAGAAAGAACTATGTAATAGAGTAAAAAATTTCACATTATGTTCTATTGCAAAATCTGAAGGATGTGTTCCACTAAGACCACAATCATTGAGAACATCCAAAGTGTATTTTTTGGCATAAATATAATGAGTGATCAGATTGAGATTAGGCAAAACCAAAACTAATTAGAGTTGTAGAGAGCTTGGAGAACCAATTTTGAGATGCTTGTTTGAGGCCATACAGAGATAGATGGAGTTTACAAACAATTTGCTTCTCTTCTGATATTCAGGCAGGGGTTGAATGTATGCATCTTCAAGGAGGTCACCATTTAAGAATGCATTGTGGACATCAAGTTGAAATAAAGGCCAATCATTGGCAATGTTTAAGTGAGAAGGACCCGAACGATTACCAAATTGGCCACGGGTGTGGAGGTGTCATGGTAGTCGATTCCTTCAATTTGGTTGGTAACCCTTAGCAACCACAGACAACCTTTATTGATAAGGAAAGAATAAATAAGCTAACCAACCGTTAACCCATTTGGAAGCCCACCCGTTCCCCAGTCCGACCCCAGCTCGGATCGCGCTTGACCCACCAAGTCAAGGTCGACGAATAAGTACAAAGGCTGAATAACAAGGTAAATCTGAATAAGATTCTAGCCAAAGAAACAGTATTCAGTCATGACTCAACTACTCGTGTTTGAGTAGGACTCAATGACTAAGAGTTAGATCACAACCTAACTAGGGTTTGAGTCTCACTCAAACTCATACATAGAAAATCTATAAAAAGATAAGGGAGCACAAGAGAAAGGTACGCTGAATAGAACTATCACTATTCGTATTATTATTGTTCATTACTTTATTGTCTTCCTTAGTCGGATTTCTAAGTAGATCGTCGGAGGTGAAAACCCGACCTCCACGGTCGAGCTCATCTTTGCAGGTTCAACCGGTGAAGGGACAATGGCACATTTAAGTGTAACTAACCCATTTGGTTTTTGTTTAATTTTGAACACTAATTTTGAACCAATAGCACGTGTACTTGTAGGAAGCAGAACTAAAGACTAGGATTTGATTATTGGTTAGTGCACTAATTTTAGTTCCCATAGTAGCACGCCATCCAAGGTGCTATATGGCTTCTGCAAAGGTAGAGGGCTTAGAAGTACCAGCAGTCAGGTAGTTGCAAATGACATATGAGATGGAAATATAATAACTTAAAAAATGGTAAAGGGGATGGAAAGTACCTGAAACAACTATAGAAGGTGATGTTGCAGACAAGTGGTAGTCCTTTAGTATATAGGAAGAGGGATAACATGAAATGGCAATGGGTCGGGTTGGGTTTGTAGGTGGAACAAAAATATGTTTTTTTTTTTTTTTTGGTAGTAGGAACAAAAATATGGTTTCATGAAACACGACATCACATGAAACATAAGTGGGTTTGGTGGTAAGATCATAAATTTTATAACCTTTCTAGTCAAATGGATTATCAATAAAAGTTTTGACGGTGCATAGGTCAAATTTGGAGCATCTAGGAGTGTTACCCCAAAACAAAGGCAACCAAAAACTCTGAAATGAGAGAAGGAAGGGGATTTTTTACATAAAATTTCATGAGGCATTTTCTCTTGAAGAATAGTAGTGGGTAGGTGATTTATTAAATGACAAGCTATGAGGATACAATCACCCCAATAAGAAAGGGGTAAGTTGACTTGAAAATGAAGGGAATGGGCAATGCTCAAAAGATGATGATGTTTGCACTCCACAACAACATTCCGTTGTGGAGTTTGAACACAATTTGATTCTTGTAGAACCCCCCTCCCCCCAACGATGTACAAAAGGCAAAGGTGCTATTATTAAAAAACTTGTTGGCATTGTCATAGTGTACTCAACGAATCAAGCCTCCAAAGTGGGTGTTGACCAAAAGAAAGAAATATTGAATGAGGAAATCAACATCAAATTTATGATGCATAAGGTAGAGTTGCCTGGGAAAAGTTATCCATAATGGTTGAAGAGTAACATCCTCCAGAAAGGGCTAGTGTATGATAAGGACACAAAATGTCAACATTTATTAATTTAAGATAAGTAGATGTAGATATCATACTTGAAGGGAAAGGTAAACGAGTTTGTTTTGCAAAAGGGCAAACAATGCAAATGTGCTTAAGAAAAAAATGAAATATCATTGTCTAGATGTTTCAGTTTAGAAATTGCACTAGGAGAGGGGTGCCTAAGTTGACAATGCCAGAGGTTGAATTGAGAAGGAGCAGCAGCGGTGGAAGCTAACAAAATCGAAGAGTCGAAAATGTAAAGGTCATTGTGTCTCTTACCCATTGCAGCACCGGTGTCGATAATCCACATAGAAGAATATTGGGAAGCAAGGAGGGCAATACCTGCAACATTATAAAGGGAATGATTAGTACTGTTAGGAAGCACCGATAGAAGTTGTTGAACTTGATCGGCAATGAAAGAAGGCAATGTAGGAGTACATGTTGGTGGGAATGGAGGATTGATTACCCTACGGAAGAAGGCAAGGATTGAGTGTTTGGCTAATACGATGTTAAGTTTGGATTTGGACAGACATTGATATGAATATTATTGAGAATCGATGCATATAATTAAATACATGAATGGAAGATTAACTTTTTAATAAGAAAAATAACCTACCTAGAATAGAATATTACAATAAAAAATCTACCTAGAATAAAAGATTACAACAAAATACTACAATAAGTAATCCACCTAAAATACAACATATGTACAGGTAGACCTATATTATAACAATGGGTTCCTAATATTAAAGAAATACAAAAAAAATAGCAATAAACTTCCTAATATTGAAGATATACAGAATAATATCAAATAACAATTTACGATTTACATGTATATGATCGAGACATCCCATGCCTCAAGACATGAATTCGACATTATAAATATAGAACCTCACCTTTGACCTTTAATCCTTTATAATAGATATCTCCTCTACTCCCATGGGGCTAGAGGAGACTTGTGGTCCATGCTGCCTTGCATTGGTTACTTAATTTTTTTTTTTGTCCATACTTATATATTAGGCTAGCTGGTATTGTACTTGTTATTTTCTTTCTTTACTTTTATCTATTTATTTAGGTTGTGGGGGGTACAAATTTAATTTATCAGAAGAAAAAAAAGCCCCTTGGCAAAGTACAATGACATAAGTCAACAAACAAAAAAGAAAATATAAAAAGTGAATGAGATTTTTCTCTAAAAGTTAGATTCCAGTGTCAATGTAGCAAAAGTAGCAATGACAATGACTACATAGAGGGCATTGCGAAAAACAAATATATATCATGGAATGAATACATCAATGAAATGCAATCTGTGGAAAGAAACCTAAATCATATATAGAAGTGATAGCTCCATTTGAGATGTTGATAATCAATCGATTACCTCCTCCAATGATAATATATATATATATATATATATATATATATATATATATATATATATATATATATATATATATATATATATATATATATATATATATATATATATATATATATATTATTTTTGGATATGAGGTTCATCCGGGCTAGCTTGCGCGCACCACGATTACATCTTCAAGGGAGCTTTTATATAATTAATGCGTCCCGATTATAATATTTAGATCCTACCTAGCCGAAATGAGCTCATCCAACACCATAACTTCCTAATCTTTAAGCATCATTTTCTTCTGTAAGACTTGACCATCTTATTATTAATATTATTCTTTTTGAAATTGACAACTTAATGTATATTGAGGGGGTAGGGAAGATCGAGGTAGCGTTTTCCGATAGCCCTTGACATATGTATCTGCCTGGTGGCCCAATACACATTTATCGAGAACTTTTTATTTTTTTAATTTTTCTGTCAATTATTTGGGAGAGTCAAAGCCTAATCTAATAATCTCTTCACTAAAAGGCATTGATCATCACTAACAAAACCAACCCTTTGATTGAACCATTATCTTAACTGAATTATTATGTAAAAAATTCGTGATGATATAGCACTTGGAATAATTGATGGAGAAGGTGAATGAGATGAGTATATACGGATTCACATCCTCCACAATTTGGGTTTCAGCAATACCCTATAATTAATCATTAAGATAGTGACATGTGGCAATAATAATGACAACTCCTAATAGATCCCTAAAATTTTCCCCAAATTTCAAATTCTTCTCCTCTTCTTAATTCTTATGAGAGTGGTTAATGATGCTAAGAGGGAGAGGATACACCGTCAAACCTTGTAAACTCCATTTTTTACACTTAAAACAAGGTTGTTCACGACTTCACGTATTATAGTTGAATTGAAGAAACTGGAAGAAAGAGGTTAAAGAATATGCATAAGAATATAATGACTAAAAGAAAATGAAAGAGACTGTAGAAAGAGAAAGTAATCGTATTATAGTTGAATTGAAGAAACGGGATGAAAGAGGTTAAAGAACATGCATAAGAATACAATGACTGAAAGAAAATGAAAGAGACTGCAGAAAGAGAAATTAATCGTGAAAATATTTATTTTTTTTGGATATGAGGTTCATCGGGCTAAACATTTAATTTCTGCATTAATATAAAAAGCTACCATGAGGATGTAATTGTGGCTAGCACAAGCTAGCCCGATGAACCTCATATCCAAAAATATGCCGTCAAGTGGGTGCATACCCACGACCTCCCGGTGAAAGTGTGGGTCTTTTACCGCTAGACTAACCCCTCATTGGCGATTGTGAAAATATTTTTTTCATGACATGAATAAAGAGGAAAGAGACAAAAAAATAAGGGATAAATTATAAGCCGTCAGCAGTATTTTTTTAATATTAATTTAAATTATAATTGTTGAATAATTTATTACCTCGTGTAACTATCCTAATTTTTAATGGTAGAGATGTGAATTCGGGCTGCTACACTCTAGCTCACGAATCCGGATCATCACCCCGTCATGGGAGCACTCTTTGCTCCTCGACGGCTTTATCACCACAAATCATGTAGGACCCACAAGTAAAAAAATAAAAAAATAAAAAAGATCACATCACCCAATCCTTGTATTTTTTGTGGTAAAGCCGTTGGGGAAGCTCCCCCGACATGTAGCTGATCCGGACTCCTAGCTCACAAGGTTTGACGAAAAAGCCTCCTTTGCCGGCCGCCACATCCCATTTTATAACAACCGGTCCAGGTTCAATGCATTTGGAGCCCCAAAGTCATGTAAAGGACCTTAAATTCTTTATTGTTTCTCACTTATTTTACTACTTTTAGGATTCCCATTCATTGGTTCTGCTACACTGATGTACACTGCGCACCCCACCTCCGCCTACCCAAGAGGACCAAGATTCCTTTTTGGAATATCCTTAACTGAATACCCATTTTGACCCCTGTACTTAGTGGCCATGACATGTGACTGACACATGCCCTTGTTCATAACTACATCGATTTTCAACTATTAGATTGGAATCTGAAAACATCGATGACAATCATAATTTACCAATTTACCCTTGTTACCGTCCTGAACACAAACCCCATACCTCACTATAAATACTGCTCGCTGCCTTTCGCCTGCAACACTTACTTGTAAAACCACTGGTCTCTATTCGCATTGAATCAAGAACGAATCGGTGATCGCAGAAGAGCTGTAAGCCTCAGGTGTTGACTTTGATCGGAGCTTAACAGCTTCAAAAATTTGATCTTTTCGTTTATTTCTATCTGGCGATGGCGACATCAGTGGGAACTGCAAACACTGCGATTGTCAACGATTCAAAGCTTCAGTTTCAGAGGTTTCATGGCTTGAGATCTAATGGTCTGGCTCCTTTCAAAACAAACGTGCACATCTTACCGATTTCGGCATCGAAGTCTTCTCTTGTGACTGCTGTCTCGACTGTGAGAATCCTCTGAATCCATCCTCTTAGCAGTTTGCATGTTATGTTTTTCATCTTTTAGTTTGACTGGAATTTTCTTGGTTTGGGATTTATCCTGTAAGAATTACTTTTAGATGCAATTGATCGTGGTTCTAGTTTGAGAGATCATCTAATTGCTTTATTGTGTATCCCATATGTTTAATATTAACATTTTCTCCTTTAGAAGAAGTATGTTGTTATTTTTTTATTGCCTCTGTGTGTGTCTGAATTCTGCCTACCAGAAATGATCTAGGTTGTTAGAACGATCAGATGGTGGATTGTTTTGTTAGTTTTCAAATTTCTCTGCCTTTTGATTGAGTTACCACAATTTGTTTTAATTATTGGTTGGTAGGCAAAATTGACTGGGTCAGTTACTTTGGTTTATGTGATCGCTGCAGATGTTAGGATGTTGCTTTGTGTATGTCACCAGCTATTCACACAATTAGGTCTTCAAACATTGCTTGAATTTGACTGGTCTTTCTTTTTCTGCAAAATTCCAATGAGTCTTATCATCACTGTTTACTGTTACTGGACTTATTCCCACCTAATCTCATCTGCAATGCCCTGTGGCACACCTAGTATTCCAGTCCTCTCTTAGTTCCTCAGATGAAGTTCTGTAATTTCCCAGATACTAACGATTACTTAGCTTCCTGTTTCTGGAACAATATTTCTATTGAAAGTATTGTTGCAAGGGTTAAATAAGTCGGTTCAACTTAGGTCATCGTTGAATTTGTTAGTGGTAATTTCTATCTCCTAGAAGTTCCTGATTATTTCTGGTTACCAATTTCTGCCTAGGGTAAGTGTGTATAAAAAATGGCATGCAGCACGGTGTAAATTCAACTGCTATTTATTTTCTTATAGATGAAGTATTGTTTTGCCTTTTACACCTTTCTTCCACCTGATCATAGTCTGGTTTTCTACGTTCCATTTTGTTTTTTGTATCTTTGAGGTTGTACCGTTCATCTTAAGGACCCTATATTCTTTAACCGTAGGGGTTTTATGGCTAAACTATTCAATGATGCCATCAGTTTCTAATAATAAATCTCTTTCCTTTCTCTGCAGCCAATAAAGCCAGATACCTCCTCTGAGACTAAACGTAGCAAAGTTGAACTAATCAAAGAGAAAAGTAACTTCTTGAGATATCCTCTCAATGAGGAGCTGCAGACAGAAGCTTCAAATATAAATGAGAATGCCACACAACTGATCAAATTTCATGGAAGCTATCAACAATACAATAGAGAAGATCGTGGCCAAAAATCTTACTCATTTATGCTTCGGACAAAGAACCCTGGCGGTAAAGTCCCAAACCAACTCTACTTGGCCATGGATGATCTTGCCGACCAGTTTGGAATTGGAAGTCTTCGCTTGACAACCAGGCAAACATTTCAGCTACATGGTGTTGTGAAGAAAAACCTTAAGACCGTGATCAGTACAGTTATTAAAAGTATGGGCTCAACTCTTGGTGCATGCGGTGACCTGAATAGAAATGTTCTTGCTCCTGCGGCACCTTATACGAGGAAAGATTACGTGTTTGCCCAGAATACTGCAGAAAACGTTGCTGCACTCTTAACTCCTCAGTCAGGTGCTTACTATGATCTGTGGGTTGATGGGGAGAAAATTATGTCAGCTGAGGCTCCTGAGGTAGTGGAGGCTCGTAATGACAATACTCACGGGACAAATTTTCCTGATTCCCCAGAGCCCATTTACGGCACCCAATTCTTGCCTAGAAAATTTAAAGTTGCAGTTACTGTGCCGACTGACAACTCAGTAGATATTCTCACCAATGACGTTGGCGTTGCTGTAGTTACTGATGCTAATGGGGAGCCACAGGGTTTCAACATTTACGTGAGCATTATTGTCATTATTTTCTTTTTAACAACTCATTGTTGATTTCTCTACTTAAGCTGCTAAACAATATCCACTGCAGGTTGGTGGTGGAATGGGAAGAACACATAGGGTGGAGGCAACGTTCCCTCGTCTGGGAGAGCCTCTGGGATATGTTCCAAAGGAGGATATACTGTATGCTATCAAAGCAATTGTTGTTACACAACGAGAAAATGGAAGAAGAGATGACCGCAAGTATAGCAGAATGAAATATTTGGTCAGTAAATGGGGGATAGAAAAGTTCAGGAGTGTTGTTGAGCAATACTATGGGAAGAAATTTGAGCCTTTCCAGGAGCTACCAGAGTGGGAATTCAAGAGCTATTTAGGATGGCATGAGCAGGTTTGGACCACAAGACATAGATCCATTTCTTTTTTTATGGTTTACTTACTGCTGCAGGAAATTATTTGATATGCATCTAATTTTTGTGCCCAGGATCTTGAACACAACTATCCTCACCCCCTAAAAAAAAAAATATATATATATATATATATATATATAAATATATATATATATATATATATATATATATATATATATATATATATATATATATATATATATATATAAAAAAAAATAAATATATATATATATTATGGACTAATTCTTGATTGATTACAAATTTTCTGGACAGGGTGATGGCAATCTGTTTTGTGGTGTCCATGTTGATAATGGTCGTGTTATTGGAGCAAAGAAGAAAGCTTTGAGGGAGATAATTGAGAGGTATAGCCTGAATGTGCGTATCACACCAAACCAGAACATAGTCTTGTGTGGTATTAATCCTGAATGGAGGCATCCAATCTCGGTGATTCTTTCGGAGGCTGGATTTCTGGTAAGAGCTTTTGCAGTTCAGATCAAGGATTAATCTGCAAATAGAATTTGATATACTATCCAAGGCTGATCAGTGTAAATTTTACCTGAAAGCCATCAGGGTCCATCAGTGATTAAGAGTTAAATCATATAAGTCATCTAGCATGACCTTTGATTTATCTAATGCAATGGACCTATGTTTAAACAAATGATACCAGATTGTCCTGGTTTGGTGAACATCTTCCTAGACAGTATTGTTTTCAGTTTGATTTGTTAGTCATTAATAGGGATAGCTATATTTTCCTTTTTATAAATCAAAATAACTGAAAAGTAATACCAAATTCGTGACATTTAACCATACCCTATGTTGGAATAGGACTCATTGTATCGGTGGGATCACAAACATGTCCACCATGTGCACTAATAAATGTGTGTATAGAACTTTCTTAATTAAGAGAATGAAGTAGCAGTTAGATGTGTAACTTGACTGTTGGTTGATGAATGGAAGTAGATTATTTGGAGAGGTCTCCTAGATTTCAGTTGGAAACTTTGTTGGGGGTTTCTGTAGCTAGTTTCCTTTACTTGGGGTCTGTTTTCTAACTTTCATTTACTTGTCTATGTTAGTTTTGCAATATCTGACTTGAAACATAGCATTGAACAAGCTGTTTCAGTTCTCTTTTCTGTTTCCCTTGTATGCGAAGAATGAGTACATTGACTGGATTTTGAACATGAACAGGATCCTGAGCATGTAGATCCCCTCAACCAGACTGCAATGGCATGCCCAGCGTTTCCACTTTGCTCACTGGCAATAACTGAGGCTGAACGGGGAATACCTGACATCCTTAAGCGGGTTCGGGCTGTATTTAATTTGGTGAGTAAATAATGAATCCTTTCCTTCCTGCTGCGAGCTTGTTATGGTTCAGAATGGTTATTATATGTGGTTCAACTGGCATAAAATATGTTCTCTGGATGTTCAACATGCCTGATCTTTTGGTATAACAGCTCGGTCTTGGGGATGATGAATCAGTGGTGATAAGGGTAACTGGATGCCCCAATGGATGTGCCCGCCCATATATGGCTGAACTTGGATTCGTTGGGGATGGACCAAATAGTTACCAGGTAAATATAAGAGACCGACTGGCACTGAATTTTCAAAGCTGACATTTTAGCAAATATTGAGATCTAAATTGAGCTAATTGCTTCCTTTCTAAACAGATTTGGCTAGGGGGAAACCCAAACCAGACATCCTTGGCACAGACCTTCATGAATAAGGTGAAGGTTCAAAACCTAGAGAAGGTTTTGATTCCATTGTTCAATAGTTGGAAATGTGAACGACAACCGAAAGAATCATTTGGTGAATTCACAACTCGTATGGTGAGCTACAATCCTCCTCCTCCCCCAACCCCCCACCCCCCCAAAAAAAATTTACTTTAAGACATATTGACAAGGACTGCATTCTTTTCTGTCAGGGTTTTGAGACACTCAAGGAGATAGTTGATAGCTGGGAAGGTCCAGTAGCTGTATAAGGAGACACAAAGAGGCAACAAACCTACTAATTTAATTGCATTCTTGCTAGTTGGCCATGGATGTTATTCAAGGTTCTGTTGCCCCTCAGCAAAGTGGGACAGATGAATCACCTGCCCTACCTCTGTTCTGTGTTTGCTTAACCAGCTTAAACAAACGGAAACGTACGTTGGCGGATCCAGCTAAGCTTTGTATGAATTATGGAAGATAACAAGTCTAGAATAAGACATAATTCCCAACCTTGATGGTTGGTTGGTTGTTTTTGGAAACCCTTCGCCAGTGGTAATTTCGAGTCAGAGTTCAAATCAGTTTCGTCCATGAAATCCAGAGTGAACACTTCGTTCAACAGGATGCAAGCAACCCAGTTCCACCTGAAGATTTTGGTGATATATCCATTTATCTTCTCCTGATATTTTGCCTCTTACGGTTTCTATGTTGCAGCCTTAGTTGTGTCCTCTTTGTTCTTAGTTCCATTCCCTTTGAGTAAGGCCATTGTACTTGGATCGTTTAGTGGCATGTTTCTTTTGCACATCTCTATTTGTAACTCTCTTTTACTAGCAAGTTTCTCTTGCCCATTTACTTTTGTAACTCTGTCTCTTAATTATATAGTCTCTGCACTCTGAAGGGTTTTTCGTTTGGATGAGATTTCTATATAGGCTATAAAAGTATTACGTAAATGCTATAATACGAGTTTAACTCACTACATGAGTAAACGTTATCTTTAATCTGGGTCAATTGTGTCTATTCTTATCTTCTCGACAAAGACTTTCTTTAGACTATTCCCCTACATTAAAGCTCTTCTTGGGTTTGGAGATACTCTTCTTGAAGCCGCTTGCTCTCTCTCTCTGCCTTCTCTACTAGGATTGGGAATGGGGCTTTTACTTCTTTCTGGCTTCATTTTGGCTCTCGAATCACTTACTCTTTTGGCATCCCAAAAGATTCCCCTCTCCTTTTCATTTCTTCCAAAGCCTGGGACTTCCCTCTAGCATTCCTCCTGGACTCTCCCCCATCCTCTCTTCCCTCCCTTCCCTTTCTAGTTCCCCACTTCCTGAATCCTCCCTTTGTGTCCCTTCCCGGAATTTTATCTATTCAGACTCCTCTGCCTGGCACTTTACCAGATCCCCCTCTCTTTAAGGTGCCTTGGGTCAAGCTAGTTTGGTTCAAAGACTGCATCCTTAGGCACTCCTTGACTGTTGGGAGAACTCTAACCCATCGCCTTCCCACCCAGTGCTTTCTCATCCACCGCCATATCCCTGTACCATTTCCCTCCCCCCTTGCATTCTTTGCAGACTAGATCCTGAAACCATTGCTCACCACCTCTTCTCCTGCCCTTACAAAACCCATTTGGCTCCTCATCTTGTCCGCCATTCGGTACCGTTGTAGGGGGCCTCCCCCCTTTGTCCTTAAGTGTGTGTGGATCTCTTCCAGCTTTGGTGGCCCTTGGATCAATGACTTGATTAGCAAGCTCATCTTCAATGCTTGTATTTTCTATTATTGGCTTGAGCATAAGATGGATCCCAAGTCTCCCTCCTCTAATGTGATTTGGAAGGTCATCTGTCTCAAGCTTTCACAAACGTCTAGTAGACTCCCCAAGGAACTGGCATCTTATTGTTAAATGGAGTTCGTCTACAAAACAGAAAACAGCAGCAGAAAACGGAAGACAAAGCGCAGTTCGAGTTTTGGGAGATACGGCTAATTAAGCAAAATTTATATAGAACAAGAGGTCTAATTAAACGGGAATGTGTTTACAATGGAGAGTTCACCAAGTGCACCTTATACTGTATGTTCGGAAAGCCAACAAAATACGTTTTTTCTTCTCTTCTGGTGTGCCTGTGCGTGATCAAATGATGTAGCAGAGGGTTCTGCTTTACAAGTGATATCCATATTCCCTATGAAGATTAGACGCTAGATTTGGTGGCTAAAACCTACTTGAATCTGGTGCCTAAAACCTGTTATTAACAATATTGTCACAACAGTACAACTTCCTACCCAAGACCCTAAAGCTACCGAAAAAAATGTGCTATGATTCAAATATGGCCTCAAACCTAGAGCTTGACATTCATGTGAACAGTGGAGTAGATAAAAGAAAAGTACATAGCTCAAGATAAGGGCAAATGAGAATATGATCAAAGGGATACTTGATTGTGGACCCTTTTACCGTGGCTTACAATCCATAGATATTCGGAGATGGCTAAGAAGATAACAGAGAAACTAAGCAAGAATAAACGAACTACAGGTAAGCTATAGCACATGCTGATACTTACATATTGCGCTTACAAACTGGGGCTGAAGTCATAGACGAACAAAACCTCTTGGGTCACACATGATAGCCAATTTTTAACTCTGTTTTGCGCTGTAAGTCAAATCATTTACAAAAGAGTAAGATAACAATGTAACAGATCAGTAGCCTTTAATATGTACACATCTTTAAGGTTTCCACAGTTGGGTAAACAGAAAATTTGAATGGTCAAAATGGTCATCGGGATCAGTCTAGTGTAAAAAATACCACTGGAAAACTAGCATTCTTTATATGAGGCTTGAGAATGGTTCCTCTCTGCTGCATGCTAGCGGTGCTACACCCTCTCTGTTTGAAGGAACATCTTTCACTGTTAAATCATCAGGAATGTCAGGAAGAAGTTGTGTCACTTCAATGTCTCCATTACTGACACATGAAACTTCTGCTTCAGTTTCTGGTAAATCACTTAGAAGGGCATCAAGGGTGGACCTAACATTCCAGTTTCCTTTTGGAATGAATTCAACTTCCAGAACTGGAGTGTTGAAATCCACTGGAACAAATGCATGATCAAGTATGTTCTGCAGTACGTTCTTGCTTAATTCTGCACCTTGGGTCTCTCTAGCAATGGTCAAGTCAATGCAGGGAATAGCTCCTTCAGTAGAAGAATCAAGGGTTTGATCATCATTGCCTTCTACAAAAAACTTGTTCTCAGCATTGGTCCCTTCCAAAATACGCATTGAGCCTTCGTCAATCGGATTTATGGGAGACCAATCATCAAGGGGAGTAAACTCAACCAAGGGATCATGGTATTTGTTCCCTAGGTTGTGAAGCTGGTCTGTGGGGCAACCTTGTGTAGGCTTACCTTCACTGGTTTCTTCTCCATTGTTTATTTCTGCAATTTGCACATTTTCAACAACAGATAAATTGCTTTCTAGCCCATCTTCATTCAGCTCATGTTGTCCAAAAGGTCCTTTGGATGCTGCTTTTGTCACATCAATATTTGGAAACTCCATAGCTTGTCCCAAAGATGTCATGCTGCGGGGAGAGGCTGAAACTTTTGCATCCTTGTTACCATTTTCTTCATCAACAATCGATTCAGGATCTGTACCTTGTTTACATGAAATGCCCGAGGACATCAATTTCTCATCAGCCCAATCATCTTCATTAGTAAAATCAGGAGCCTTGATAACCAAACTCTCCGTATATTGTGGAGGTTGAACTGCAGCTGAAAATAAGAACCCTGAAAGTGCTGAAGCTAAAGCATCATCAATAGAAATAACCCTTTTATTTGTAGGGAGATCCTTCTTTGCAGACTCAGAATCCTCAGTACAGTCCTTGCCATCACACAGATGGCCACCATCATCATCTTCATCAGCATTTGAAAATTCTGGGGCAGTTATTACCACACCTGGGAACTGAGATACATCCACCGAGAGTGATGCAACATTGGTGGCAGACAATGATTTATCAAAATGACTATTGTCGGTAGCTGTTTCCAATCCCCCACTACTGTGGTTTTCATTTCCATCATTATAAAACGAGTTGGACTCAGATTCATTGCATGAAAATTCGGGAGCAGATATCCTATTGCATGAGTATAATCCAGGCCGCTCAGATTTTGTTGCAAGTACCTCTAGTTGCTGCTCCAGTCGTCCAAGCCTTGTCTCAATGCCAGCAAGGGGCTTCAGCATGTTTTCTTCAAATCTTGAACACACCATTTCTAATCTCTCAATTCGGGAAACAAGCTGATCCAAGACTCTATCAAGACGGCTACAAGTTGAACCATTTTCTACACTGCCAGAATCATACTTCTGCCCCATACCCACAGATTCTAACTGTGCAGAATGGCCAACTTCCTGTTTTTTCAGCTCCTGCAGGTCACCCATGCTGGATTCAGATTTCATGGATTCTTCATTGGCCTGTGTCAATTCTTCATTCTTCATTTCTAATTGACCAGCACTGCCAGACGTCTCTTCCTGTTGTACTTTATTTCCTATTAAACTGCTGCTTGAGTTGGTGGTCTTCATCACACCATCCCTCGTATCAGAAACACGTCTATCTTGCATTTTGTCACTCCCACTCTTAGACAATTGTAGAAGAGTGGGAACAAGCATAGCCATTAAAGAACTTCTGCTCGAGTCATCCACAGGTCCCACCACTTGGTCTGAACCAGTGGATTCAACAGCATCAGCAAATACATATATCTCCTCTACATGTACAGAGCCCTTGGTCTGAAGTGAGAGCAACCGCAGTGTAATAGAGAAGCAAGGGCTTGCATCACTGATCTCTGCTGTAGCTTCGTACACATCCTGCAATATTTCATCAATCAGAAACAAAACAAAGTACAAAATCCTAAGAGTAATAGGAAATAAGTTTGTCTGAGAAAAACCAGGTTCTGTTAAACCATTGATACCTGAATTGTTCTCCCCAGTTGTACTGTTCCTTTTGACTGAAAATTAGTTTTGCCATCAAGTGAGGGACAATCCAGTACCTTCACTTCTACCCAATCATCTTCACTGGAGCTATTAGTAACCTCACTCTTAGCTTTCTCTTCAATTAGCTCTTCACTAGACCCTATTGGTTTTGTGGCCATAGCTTCTTGATCACGGGCATGGCAACTTTCAACCTCCTTAGTGGCAATGCCACAACGTACAGTGCAGAGATATTCATCACCACTCTGTGGGTAGGGTGAATAGTATATCTCATATACTCGAGCAGTACTCCGCACATAGACCTGTCGTACTTCATGTTTTTGGCTGAAACTAACTGCAGTCCAAAAAATCATACAAGAAGATAAACAAAAGATCAAGATGCATTCAACAGTCATCATTCCTATTGGGGTACACAGGAACATAAACAACCCCATTCCTAAGCAATTTGTCTACCACTCTAATTTACATTTCTTGGTTGACAATGAAACTCAACATGCAAGTGAGGTGCTACCTGTTGAATAGCCTTTGTTATAGAAGCATAATGCCAGGTTCCTCCCCCCCCCCCCACCCAGCGTTTGAAAATAAAGGAAAGGAGATGCAGAGGGGGAGAGAGAAAAGCTCTCAATGGCCAATTACCAAAAAACCTGTCAATGCCACTTGAAGATGAAAAATGCATAGTTTTACCACTGTGATAGTGTTTGGAAAAGTACAAACCGCCAGAGCTATCCGCGATGCCTCCACTCTATTCAATTTATACCACAGGCACATACGCAGGAAATGGTGAAGCAGGCCTTGGCCTGGCTGAACCAACATGATGCACTTTCGAAACCCAGACCAAGGGCTGGCCTCGACCAGTTTCCTGGGAAGGGCTGGGATTAGTAGTATGAGTTTACTTTAAGTACCATAGTTGCTTGGATAGATTATGTAGGAATGCCTTGATATTTGTTTCCTTTTCTCAGCATTAACTTAGCATTTTTTTTTTTTGGATGATTAAATAATTCATTACCAAAGAGAATAAAAGAAAATACAAGAACACAAGGGACAAGCCCAGACAAAGCGAGAAAGAGGCCTAAACTAACAAGAAACCTAAGAGGCATTGAGCCGAGCAACTACCTAAGAGCAACAATTAAAGCAAACTAGTTGCACAAAACATAAGTGACCCAAAACCAAACTAAGAAGAAAACTAAGAGACATTGAGCCAAGCAGCTATTTAAGGGCAACAATAATAGCAAACTAGTTACACAGCACAAGTGGCCCCTAGCCATACAGTTAGACTAGAAAACAACCATGGAAGTGGACCAAAGGGGCCCCAGCTAAACTGACGCAGTCTCCCAATCGATCGGAGCTATGGAAAGCCTTCCTAGTAACAAAGCACATGGACCTACGCAGCAGCACCACAAACGCAAGGGAATGTAGCATCACAAGATTGAGATAAAGAATGAAGAGAACTATTTAGACTCCAAACTAATTGGAGAGTTAAAAAACGATAGCCCTCATGGCTTTCCCCAAAAGCCAAAGAAGCCATCAATGGCTAGAACCCTCGACAAATTGAAGCAAACCCCAGAAACAGGAAGGAGAGAGGGAGAAACAAAGGGAGAAGAAGAATCTGAATTTGAGGTCAAACTGGATACGGAGAGATCAACAACTGTGGCTCTCAAGCTTGCCCCCCAACACTGGAGAGGCCAAAGAGAAAGAACCCTCAATGATGTGAAGCTGAGTTAAAAAACAGACGATAGGAGGAGAAATAGAGAGCGGATATGAGTTTGTATTTGAGTTTGAACCCGATTTGGAGAGAACAAAAACGATACCCATCAAGACTTCCCCCGATGCCAAAGGAGCCATCGAGACTAGAACCCTCAACAAACACAGATGAACACTAAAATGGACCCAATCACACTCAAATATTTTTTTTTTTTTGGGGGGGAGGGGCAAAGGAAAGAGGTTGCGAGAGGAAGAGAAGAATAAAGAAGACGGGAAGTGGATTATACTTATTACAGCTAGTTTCAATACTTCTGCTAGGGTTATTGCTAGTTTATTTCATCGCAAATTTAAAATATTCAATAATGAAATTGATTAATGAAGAATTTAGTAGAAAGCTCCAGCCTATGTGTGTAATTAAGTTTCCCCTTCCCCCTTTTCCTCTTCTTCTAACTTCTCTTAGTGAAGCACAGAATTGCAGGCCCACCTCTAAACCCATTTCTTCCTCTATTCTCTCTCTCCTCTTTTGAAGGTACCAACAATGATAATGATGAAGACCTATATGCTAGTAATGTCTTTGGTCTTGCTTTAATCTCTTACAAAGTAGAAGATTTTGAACATGAAGATTGGCACAGTAACAGCCTTTTCCATAGTCATGTGAAGTGTGATGATCAATTATGCACTATGGTGATTGAAAGTGGTAGTTCACTAAAGAAGTAAAGATATCTCTAAATAAGCTGTTTGTAAGTTAGGATTGGCGGCAAAGCACATCCAACCCCTACATAGTTGACGGGTGAGTGACACTAACTTCAAGGCTATTGATAGATGTTGGCCACTCACTCTAGATACTGTTCAGGGTGACATCCCCCCTCTAAAGGTTTCTCATGTTCTTCTTGGGCAACCATGGCTATCTCACAAGTGATGCAAAATTGGCAGCAGATACAAAAGAGAGAAAAGCCCAAAGCTCAAGCCCATTAAAGCCTAAGGACATGACCCAAAACAGCCCATGGATTGCATGGGCTAGGACTATTGGAGTGGGTTAAAATGAGCCCATGGTTTCATTGGCTTGGATCACTTTAGTGGAAGAAGAATATCAGCCCACTATTTTGAACTAAGCCCAAGTCTAGCTTTGAAAAGTCAACAAAAGGAGCTAGTAGGTGGTGTTGGTTAGTGGTGGGGTATAGTAGGTGGATATTTTCATTATTGTTTTGACTAATGGTGTTGAGTAGTAGTTGAATGTTTCCATTATTGTTTTGACTAGTGGTGTTGGGTAGTAGTTGGATGTTTCCATTAATGTTTGTAGTAGGTTGTGTTAGCTAGTGGTTGGATGTTGCCATTAATGTTTATGTCTCTTTAGAATGCTATATAAAGAGACTTATGTAAGTGGTGAAGAAACAACTTATGAATTGAAATCAACTTGCTTGCTAGCATTCCTCCTCTTTGGAGAACCCTTGTGTTTGATCAAAGTAGGTTGGTGTTCGATCCAATCGATCCACCTTGCGGTGTGAAGCCCGGGTGTTACTTTGTTGTCCTTATTATTCTCTTAATTCTCTTATATTGTTCCATCCATTCTTCTTTATAGCATACTGCTGTTTTGAAGACCTAGTTAGTCCTTGTTCTTAAACCAATATCCTTGTTCTACCACTTTAGTTTTCAGCCTTCCATTATATCTGAATTTTATCTATCTTAAGTCTATCAAATCTGAAGATTGATTCCCTATGAAAGGTCCTATTTGGCTACTGTTTTGATCATTCAAATACAGTACTACATTATTTGGTATCAGAGCCATGACAGGGAGTAAAACTTTTGGATTGGATACTGACCTTATGGCACAAATGATGGGGATGTTGCAACAATTGAGCAACCAACTCACTGCAAGTCACAAGCACGAGGAAGAGAGGCGCTCAGCAATGGAGGCTAAAGTTGTTACCTCTACTCATGCTCCACACCCTCCACCCATCAAAGAGTTACCTAAATTCAATGAGCATGTTGGTGATTCTCAAAAGGTAAAGCTTGAACACCAGGAGTTCATTCACAATAGCCATAACACAGGGCTGGTATTGGCTCCTATTACAAGAGAAGTTACCCCTCAACCTAAGGTGACATTCCCTCCACTTATCAAACAGTTGCCTTCTGATTGCCTTACGGTGGTTCCTGATGAGTTGCCTAATGAGCTACCTCTTATGCACGATATTTTGCATGCCACTGATTTGGTATCGAGTGTAGTGTTACAAAACCTTCCGACCTATCACCTCAGCCTAGCAGAGCACAATGACTTCAAACGACAGGTGGATGAGTTGCCACATAAAGGAGTCATTCAAGAGAGCTTAAGTCCATGTGTTGTACCGTCATTACTCACTCCAAAGAAGGACGGCTCATGGCGACACCACTCTAATGAGGGAGACACTGAACAAATGTTGAGGCTGCCCCAACTCAAGCCACCAATCACTAACATCATTGAAGAGGTTTTGGATGATTCTTATAAAACCACTCGTCGTGGCACTGAATACCATGCTTTCCTCGTCAAATGGAAGAATCGTCCACGACATGAGAGCACCTGGATTCATGCTGGCAACTTCAAGAAACTCGATCCCGATTGGTGTGAGCGTTACATATCATTCATCCATTCGTCGGAGACGAATGTTTTCAAACCGGGAAGAGTTGATGTAGAATTGGCAGCAGATACAAAAGAGAGAAAAGCCCAAAGCTCAAGCCCATTAAAGCCTAAGGACATGACCCAAAACAGCCCATGGCTTGCATGGGCTAGGACTATTGGAGTGGGTTAAAATAAGCCCATGGTTTCATGGGCTTGGATCACTTTAGTGGAAGAAGAATATCAGCCCACTATTTTGAACTAAGCCCAAGTCTAGCTTTGAAAAGTCAACAAAAGGAGCTAGTAGGTGGTGTTGGTTAGTGGTGGGGTATAGTTGGTGGATATTTCCATTATTGTTTTGACTAGTGGTGTTGGGTAGTAGTTGGATGTTTCCATTAATGTTTGTAGTAGGTTGTGTTAACTAGTGGTTGGATGTTACCATTAATGTTTTTCTCTCTTTAGAATGCTATATAAAGAGACTTATGTAAATGGTGAAAAAACAACTTATGAATTGAAATCAAATTGCTTGCTAGCATTCCTCCTCTTTGGAGAACCCTTGTGTTTGATCAAGGTAGGTTGGTATTCGATCCAAACGATCCACCTTGCGGTGTGAAGCCCGGGTGTTACTTTGTTGTCCTTATTGTTCTCTTAATTCTCTTATATTGTTCCATCCATTCTTCTTTATAGCATACTACTGTTTTTTAAGACCTAGTTAGTCCTTGTTCTTAAACCAATATCCTTGATTCCCTGTAAAAGGTCCTATTTGGCTACTGTTTTGATCACTCAAATTCAGTACTACATTAACAAGGAGATCCAACATTTGGATATGCAAACGCCTACTTTTTAAGCACTGCAACAAAGCCATGAAGTTTCTTCCTACCAAGGACCTACCTAACATATAGCTGAAGAAAGCAGCAGCCTCATTCCTCCTGCAAAGTTGTTTTAGATAACCTCCTTGGTCCCTTTTTGAACTCAACGGAGTCAGGTTCTTGATGTAGACCCAGATTTTAGGGTTAATACAGGATCTTCTAATTCAATTTGCAGCAGCAAATAGGGATCTCAGAGTTTCGGTTAGGGTTTAGAGTGGGTTACTAGGCTGCTGTGACTGTAAATTCAGGTCAGAATTAAAGGTGCTGTTTGAGGTTTTAGGTCTAAAACTGGAAACCTAATGGGACAGGGAAGGGGTTAGGGCTTCAGAGATTTTGGTTGGGCTGGTAACTGGCTTAAGGTTAGCTGGGTTGGTAGTTTAGGATTGCTAACAGGGGTTTCTTAAGGCTTAGGGCAGATTTGGAGGGTTTGGGTTGAAGAAGAGAAGTTTCTAGAAAATCTGGAAATTCAGAATTTTCTGCAGTTCTAAGGAAGAAGATGACTTGCAGAATTTTTAAACTCTCTAACATAATTCAGATATGCAGAAACTCGAGGTAGGACTAAGTTCTAGGGTCTCCTGTGATTCCAATGAAGGTGGAAAGGTGGGGTTTATGGGTTGAGTTTGAGGGACTTCTAATTGAATTAGGTCTTGGCAGTCAGGGGAAGAAGAAGAAGAAAGAGAAGCCTGCGGACCCTAGGGATGACTTAGGGCTTTAAGGAAAAGTGATGGGAGGATGTAGGGATGGTCTGTGATTGGAGAGGTGATGAACCTAAGGTCTGAAACAGAGAGAGAGAGGGGCCGGGAAGGTAGCAGTAACAGGGGATGGGATTCTAGGGTTTTGGCTACATGGGAAAGGGAAGGGGAAGGCTAGTACTGGGCTGAAACTAAAGGGGAGGAGAGGGAAATGACTTGCGATGAGTTTAGGGACATTCCCACGTCTTAACAACAAGGAAAGGGGGCTGGGATGAGGGATTCCTATTGGGGTGGGAGCTGAAAACGTGGGAAGAAAAGAGGGGCTGGGAACGGCTTCTAGGATTTTAAAAAAGCTGTCCTTACTTGTTTTTAGGTGCTGCAGTGAACTTGCTGTAGAAAGGCTGTAATGCTTGCTGGAAATTGTTGGTTGAGCTTGAGTACTGAAAGAAGAGGAACTAGAAATTGAAGAAGAAGATAGTGACTATAGGAGAACCTCCTACCCAGCCGCAGGTCACCCTCCCAGGGATCCCACGACTTCCCAAGTCGAATTTTCTCAAACTCTATTCATTCATTCATTAATCCAATCTGAAAATTACAAAGTGAAAGAGGCTATTTATACCCTAAAAAAAGACTCTGACTCGAAATAGGTCACTTGGTTGCCAAGCAACTTAAACTTACTAAACTAGCCTAACAAATCAACTTGCAAACAAGGACCAACTCAGACTCAATAACTAAGACTCCCAACAAAATAGAAAAGAAATAAAAATTCAGAATTTAAAGCAACCTAAGACTACTTGAATTAGGGGCTAAAATGACTATTTTGCCCCAAGATTAGATTTGGCCCCTCCCCCTTGATTGGGCCTTCATCCGAATGGGCTTGGTTCCTTTTTATGCTCTTTTTAGGGGCGTCCAACCCTGGATACATCAGTTCTCATCAGAAATGGAGAGCTAGTATAATGGCCTTGGCCTGGCAAGACTGACATGATCCACTTTTAGAAACCCAGACCAAGGACTGGGCCTAAAACAGTTTCTGGTTTGGGAAGGTTTGGGATTAGTAATAGGGATAATTACTAATGCCTCCCGTGTTATGGGTTAATTGAACGTTATCCACTGCATTTTTTGAAATTACTAATTGACCGTTAGAATTTGCATGGATTTACTATTACTATTGCCCCCTGCCCCAGGGGTGATGTGGCATCTTTACATTTTTCAAAAACCCCAAAATGATTAAAATAGCCATAAGATGAGTTATTACTTATTTGCCTATCAGGTAAATTACAGAACTACCCTTAATACGCAATAGGGAAAAAACAGAGCCTTAAACTGAAACCATTGGTCTTCTTGTTGACGAGCCCTAAACGAAAACTAGGGGTCTTATTCCTCTTAATGAGTCCTAAACCAATACTTAAAGCCACCTTCTTCCTCTTGACAAGCCCTAAACCGAAAGTAGTGGCGTTCTTCCTCTTGACAAGCCCCAAACCAATAATGAAAACCCATCTTCTTCCTCTTGGCATGCCCTAAGCCAAAATCAGACGTGCATCTTCTTCATCTTGACAAGCCCTAAACTGATACTGAAAACCTTAATATCCCTAATAGATGGTACCAAAAACCCTAAATCCTAACCACTTCCACTTAATTTGGACTGTGATAAGCATGCATTTACCATTATTTATTTGATTTAATTCCCCATACTTATTTAATTAAAGAGAGCTAATTGAGTATTTTTGTGTATTTTTCAGGAATAAGGAGATTTTGGATATTAGAGATAATATGGAGTAAAGTTGGCAAATATATTAGATATTGGTGGATTTTAAATCATGGCATTCAATCTTGCTGCTCAAGAAATCATGAAAAGTGAGATCTTAGCCAAATTGGAAATAGGTGGAGGTCTAAGGAACCAAATTGGTAATAAATCTGAAAATCGGGTAAACAGACCTACCTTCAGTAGTTTGGGCATATCTCTCTCGTATGAGCTTGGATTTTGATGATTCAAGATGCTATGGAACGATATTGAAAATATCTACAACTTTCCAGTTTTGAGTTTTTCCAAATTCCGGAAGAATAAAGGTCAAATCGACGGGTAAAGAGAGGAGATTCATTGTGTGCGGGAGACATAAAAGAGAAGCCAACCACAGAAAAGAAGACGGTGAATGCAGCTCTCATCTCTCTCATTGCTGAAGAAGAAGACCACATCTCTCTCTCTCTCCCCCAATGTTTCATCTTTATTTTTCTTATGAACTTTGTGATAATGAGTAGCTAGTTCTTTTCTTTGGGATGTAGATGAACCATGCTTATTTCATTAATTTGATTGTTCTATCTCTTCTAGTTGATTGTGTTTGAGTTTGGCCAAAGATGTTCTATAGCTCAGTGAACTAAGCGTGCCAAGCTTCCGCGAAGGACGATAGTCTTGCGAAGATAGGGCATACCTAGGAAGACCATCCCTAATTTACTTTGAAGTGTAGAGTTATATCGGTTAGGGAAAAGCATTGGGGATTCGAAATCCCAAAGATCTTCACATATTCATAGTTTAAGTTTTTGCATTAATTAATAGATTTAGTTTAAATTTAATTTTGTTAAATTCAATCTTAGTAACTTAGCCTTTTAGTTCCCCATAGTTCGACCCCGTACTTTCTGCTTGCTAGATTAGTATAGGATTTTATTTTTGATTGGTTAGCGAGACGATCAGAGTGTCCCTTTGATTGCTTCATTTGTCAATGATTTGTACAGCTTTATTCGTGGATGAGGAGTCGTCATTTTCTATCAAGAATGCAATGTCATTTACAACCCCAGCATATTTTGGATGCTTGAAGGCCCCGCTGACCCAAAGTGATTTAGAAAGATTCTTACATTAGCACATGCAGTAATTTGATGGCTTCTGATCGTAGACCACCCAACAAAAGCTTAGAGTTGGGGCTTTCTTCGCCCAGCCTTGAATCTATAAGGGACCACCTTGTTGTTTTCTCGCTTGTTGGCTTCCTTTATTAGGTTGGGCCAAGCACTTACTAATGGTAACGTATCACCCCACCTATTCATTTTATTAATCCCACCACCTTACCTCTGACTTCTTTCTATTGTGCGTCCTTTCCTAGGTTTTTTTCCCCTCCCCTTCCTGCTTGATTATAGAGAGTTCCTATTTCTGCAGCTTTGTTCACGAATGATTTTTGCTGTTATATTTACCAAAAAAAAAAAAAAATTTTTTGCTGTTATAGACAGATGGACTGGGCCTAAACCAGTTTCTGGTCTGGGAAGGTTTGGGATTAGTATTAGGGATAATTATTGATTCTTCCCCCATATTATAGCTTAATTAAACATTAACCACTGTACTTTTTGAAATTACTAATTAAACCTTAGACTTCACATGGATTTACTATTACATTGCCCCCATGATGTGGCATCTTTAAATTTCAAAGACCCCAAAATAACCAAATTAGCCTTGAGATGCATTAATACTTATTTAACCATTAGGTTAAATTACAGAATTACCCTAATGGGGGGCATCACATGTCCACCCATTACTCACTACCACCAGAGATGGAGGTGACCACCTTGGAACCTTTCCGCTTGGTTTAGCATGTGTACAAGGACTGATTTACGGGTAGAGAGTCCTCTGGACCCTTAGGATTGTGATCCATTCCACACTTTTTTTGTTACATTAGCCATGGCTGAAATTTTATTTTATTGTAAGGGTAGATTAGGAAATTCCCTTTATTTTAGTTGGGATATTTTTTCCTTTTTATCGTAGGGTTATTTTAGGAAAGTTTTTCTTTTTTTTTTTTTTCCTTCCAGAATCATGGATCGAAATGAAAGAAATCAAGAACTCGATTATAGCCGTCTCTCCTCCCTGGCAGAACTCCTTGCTCTTGCCGGTCAGTCTTGCCTCTTCCACCTCTCAGTCAATCTTGCCTCTTCCTCCTCTTAATCTCCTTTGGTCTAAAAAAAATCCCTCATCCCTCCCTCTCTTCAGTCTGGCAACTCCTCTTTCCTGGTTCCTCTTTTCATTCTTCTTTCTTTTGTATTCTCCTCTACCATATCCCTATGGCAGTACCCCTGTTTCTGCAAAGAGTCCTCTTCTATCCTCTTTGTCTTACTTAGTTTCTTCTCCGCATAAAAACCTACGGCAGCACCATTCTGCCAGTATTCTTTCTACTGTTCACCACTAGAAGAGCCTTATCCCATTCTACTGATCCATCTGAATGATTATTCACTTTGTAAACCCACTTAAAACCGATCAACTTTCTCCCTTTAAGCAAGGAAACTGAATCCCACATATGCATATGTTTTAGAGCAGCTAATTCTTCATCCATAGCTTGATTCCAAATGAAGAAGAAGGTTCCAGCAGAAAAGGATTGAGGCTCTTGACATGAGGAAGCAAGGAAAGAAAAAGATGAAGCTAAAAAACAAGTGCTATAGTCTTTAAGACAAAGAGGAGGGTGAAGATTATGAGTGGGATACCTAAGCTCAACTTGTTGTGGGATGATGAGTAGATTTTATATCTACTAATTAATTGGTTTTATTTCTATAATTTTGGTGATTTTATATATTTCCTAGCAAATTCTAATTAAGATTTATTATTTCTGCTTGCACAAAACCAACCAAATCTGCACGGGTATTATTGAGAAATTCTATGAAAAGAATCTTAAAGAACCAAGCTGGATTTTATTCCACTCAAAAAGGAAAGTCTTTTTCATCAAGTTAGAGGGAAGGAAGACAAGGTAGGGCTGGGGTGGGGGGCTTAATACTTACTTGCTGTTGTTGAGGGTTGATTAATAAAACTTGCAGAAATTATAGAACTCAAAACTCAAAAGTGTCGCAGGCTCTCTTCTCTGGAAACTCTTCAATACTCCTCAATATCCTTCAATCACGAATTTTAGTAATATCAACTTGGCTTGTTTACATATGAATGGCACTATTTATAGCCTTACACGAAGGATTTCCTACTAGGACTCAACAAACAAAGAGTTCTACTTGAACTAGAACTAACACTTAGACTCAACAAGGACAATAATTAAAGAAGGTTATGTTGTAAGGACTTCTAAATAATTAATAATTGCATAAATTAAAATATATATATATATATATATATATATATATATATAATAAAAACTCCTAACTTAAGAAGGAATCTAATTTAGGATTTCAACTTGACTCTCCTACCCCCCCCCCCCCAAAGGTTTGGCTTTACTATAAAGCCATACGGTTTTAGGCTGCTGTCCCTTCGTTCCTATATGCTCTTGGGGCTTCTCTAGAGAAGGGGTCCCTCTAGTTACATCACTTTCACCTAGCTGATATTGGTTTGTCACTGTGAACCATAATAACTATGATGTATCAAAAGAATGCCTCCAGGATAGTTGGTGATAACTATGATGTATATAAAGAATGCCTCCAGGATAGTTGGGGATAACTATGATGTATATAAAGAATGCCTCCAGGATAGTTGGGTGATCCAAGAATCCCTTGGAGAAGATTTGATCCAGCCCACAAGCCTATCGACTCCTGGGGAATTTTCACCTAGCCTTAACCATCACTTTTGTCCCAATTCACCCTCTCCCATAGCTAGAAACTCAATCCAAGCTCCGCTCCCAAGTTACAACTATGAACACGAGATTTCCATCTTTACACTTATTCGAAACCCAATAGCCTAACCCTACATCGCTGAAAGTTCAAAATCAGCATTATTCCTTCATCAAGGAAACCAAACCTTCACTAACAGATTTCTTACCATTCACTGATAAATCAATCATAAAACCTAACCTCACCTCACCTCACCTCACCTCACCTCACCTAATTTTACCTCCCATGCACACAGGTTCTTAAATATTATTACAATCTCTAATTGGTTGAAACTCATAGCATCATCTCAGAGGGTAAAGAATTTACACAAATTCTATATAAACGAAATAATTGATTGATTCTGCAATTTCACTTAAACCGAATTCGACAAACTAAATTATAAGATTAAGGACTATGTAAGGGTTTTGACATTACTCTTAATTTCGCAAGGTCCCGAAACGGGTGAAGCAGGCTTCAAAACCAGGTAATCTCTCGGACTAGCTTCAGTAGTTTCATCAATTGGAAAAGCGGAAGAGTCGAAAGTGAGATTAGCCTCGAGAGATCCATGTTCGACCATCCAATTGGTTGAGAAGCTGGAAGAGCTACTCCCTGTTTCCATCGTTGTTCCTTTTTCCGGTCGACTTTGATCTTGAAAGCTGAGTGGTCTTTATGCAGATTATACTCCCATCACCGCTAAGACACTCGAGGGTAACGCTGTAATTCTCCTTGTGTTATAGAGTGATTTTAGTAATTAAAGATGCATTAACCGCTTTTCAGATTCCGTGGCGTATGACATTACCATGTTTGCCCTCAAGAAATAAAAAACGCCACATTCATTGCTCATCCGTGGATGCATGGTACAAAATGTTGGACGTTTTGGGTCCAACTCTACCTTCAAAGAGGGAACCAAGATTGTTAAAAATCGTCACTGCAAGGTTGATAGAGTGGTAAGATTCATATTTCTTAATGAAAAGATCATGGGTTCGATTCTTGCATATGATAAAACTCCCTTTGAAAATGTAATCGATGTGCATGCAAGCTGGCCCGGATGAACCTCAAAAAAAAAAAAAAAAAAAGATTGTTAAAAATCGATTCAAAACTGTTCACAAAAACAAATAGTAAGAGCAAGCCAATCCTAGTAGTCTATAGCCACCTCCAACGAGCAAATCAAACTATGATAGCACTATTATCCCCACTAAATTTGAGATTAAGGGATTAAAATTGAGAAGTTAAAAAGCCATAAAGGAAGATAATAAGCATACATGAGATGCTATGAGTAGGTTTTAGTTACATTTGATTGAGTTAGGTATGGAGTTTATATTAGCATCACCTAGGTTAAGGCAACCACTAAATCTTTTGTGTTGGCCTTGATTTCCTCTTTGTTTGGCACATCGGTTACCAGTTGGCATAGGTCTCAGTATGATACAACAGTTGCTATAATTGGATAGTAGATTGCGTTGTAGGTCGTCATATATGCTTATATGGTTCCAAGTATCTCGTTTGAGGTGGATCCAATGCAAGATCCCTGATCTTTCCAATTATAGCTTTGGGTATTCCCAAGTTGTGGTCTTTACTTCTTTGAGCATACTCTTGTGAAGGACACAAGTCTTCTTCGTCTCGAGGTTGTTGTTCCTATTCTCTTTTCCTATACTACCATCATCATCCAAAGGACATGGGGCTGAGGCCCCTAGTCAACTTGGGAATTGCTAGTGGCATGGACTCAATTGGGCCGCTGGTTTGAGATCAAGTCGGGTTACTTAATGGAAAAACTCCACGATAGAATGGTTAAGAAGTATTTTATAGATAATTTTAGTGCAACCACGACAAAGGATATTGAGATGGATGAGCAATAGAGCTAGAACAGATACATTATGAAAATTTCACACTTGATCCAAATTGAAAGAGACTTACAATGGCTCTAGTATAAGTAATGGTGAAAGACATAAGTGGTTTAGCTAGATCTTATAAACATCTTTTTAACTTGAATGAATGGGATAATCGAGTTCCTTCTTTTTTTTTTTTTTTTTTTTTCGGATATTTTGAATTATTTAACTTATTTTTATTTATCTCAAGTGTCATTCTATTTCTCCCTTCTTTTTATTTTTTTTCATTCTAACGTTGAATGAAGAACATGATGTAGAAGAAGAAAAAGAAAGAAGAGAGAGTACTAAATCCTCCAACGGCCAATGCGAGAAGAAAGAAGAGGAAGGTTGGGGAGAAATTATGGGAGAAATTATAGGAGAATAGAAAAAGTTTGAAATCTATTAACGGAAAATGGGGAAAGGGGTCAATTTTAATAAATTAAGGGGGGAAGAATTCAATGGATATATGATTAGATCTAACAAAACCAATTGTTGAAATTCCAAACATTCTGTCAATGTATTAACATGGAGTGAAAGTTTGACCTTGAAGTTTCAAAATTGGGGATTTAGTGCTCAAGAAAGATCCTAGGAAGACCCCGGGGGAAAATGACATCCCGCTACCACCTTCCAAATATAATATAAACACTTTGGAAGGGAAAGAAAGAAGGTCTAGAGGGAGAGGAAGAGGCCAAACTAAGGACTCTTAAGTCTTAGTAGAAGTCATTAAAGAGCTATCAAGATCCTACAGGTAACAAAAATGTGCATGTTCCTTGGGGTATTACAATGGCCTTAAGAAGCAAAAAGGAAATCTTAGAGCTAACATCATTGCAAATGACTTTTCAAATTTGGTCTGTGGATTGAGAATTGGTAGTCCTCTATGGAAGTTGTTTTTCATCCAAATGTCTGAGATACAAGCCCCAAGGAAAAGATTCTCTATAGTGTCAGTGATCTCAATGTTTAGGGACTAAGGACACCTAGATCTAGGCTAAATAGAGGAAAGGGAAAGGATCCAAAATGGAAATAGTGAACGGGCAAGCAAAGAGGATTTGGGGGTAGTTTCACCATCATAGCAAAAGATGCAAGATGGGTTGGTTTGAATAGAATGGTGGATTAGGAAGGTTTGGGTTAGGAGACATTGGAGAAGGCTTGTCAGACAATGAAGGCATGGCAAGGGATTATAGCCTTTAAACCAAGTGAGCTTAGCTAGGGGACCTAAGGGGAGAGTGCAAAAAAGATTCCAAGCAAGGGTGGTGGAAAAGACCGAATTGTTAGAAGGGAGCCAAAAGTGCAGGCTCGAGAGGGGTGAGGGGGGAGGGGGGGGGGAGGGGAGAAGAGACCAGATAAGATCTAGCTGGGGAAGGTTTTTTTTTTTGGGGGGTGGGGACCAAGCTTTGGAATTGATGAAGTTTTGGAGAGGGGGCAAACTTTGGGGATGCCCAAAGAATTGACCACCCTAGCTCCAAGCAGAATTTGGATCAGCACCCCATCAGGGTGCTCCCCAATGGCTTTTCCACCATAGAACATGTGGGGCCCACAAGGGTTGAATGATGGTTTTTTTTTTTTTTTTTAAATTTTTATGTTTTATTTTTTTTAACCTGTGGACCCACATGTTCTGTGGTGGAAAAGCCATCGGAGAGCACTCTGTGCTCCCCTAATGGGGTGCTGATCCGGACTCCTCCAAGCACATGGTTAAGAATTCCAAGGGGGTGCCAAGGGTAATTGAGTTGCTAAGGAACCATCACCCTAAGAATATGAGGTGTTGAGTTTGACTTTTCATGCTCTTAAGACCATTCACAAGAGGAAAATAGTGAGACAATCAATTTTATTTTGAGATTAACAGAGGAAACAATTAGTAACCCAACTCACAAAGATCTAAATGCTAACTACATCTCCATAGTTGCAACTACCATTTAAGTTAAGACTTCTTCAAGTACATTGTATTTAGAAAAGGAGTTCTAATGTTTCATCTCTTGACTAAACTTTTGAAGGATGTTCCTTATTTTCTTCTTCAAATACAAACAAATGTCATTAAAAGAGTGAAATTAACTTTAAGGAGAAGACTCAATTAGCACAATGCACATAAGTATGTTAGTGACTTAGTGCCTCATCTCTCTCTCTCTTCCTCCCTTTGAAGGGTAAGAGAATCATTTCAAATGGGATGAAGATAGAGATAGACATAAAGAATGCTAATATACCATAGGATAATCATTTCTCACTATTAGTTATGATTAGTTAAGTTTCAACAAAAAAGCACCTTTACAAAGATTCACTCCAAAGTCCCCCCCCCCCAAAAAAAAAAAAAAAACAAAAGAAAGGAAAATCAAATCACCTTATTTCATTAAAATCTTTATTGATGATCTAGTCATCACAATGATACTCTAATTATGAACAACTTCATGGGCAAGGGTGTGCTATGGCAAGGTTGAAGAAAAGCATATCAGGTTCTTGTATGAAAATAGTTCTTACATGTCTCAAAATGCGTTGATGTAATTCATTGAATGCAATTGAGCTAACGGATTTTGTCAATGTATGATGATAGTTTCGAGATTTTCAAACAAGAATTTGATCTAGCCTCAATATTAAAAAGTAAAATATTTTTGCCCATAAGGACTAATCAAAGTTATGCATAAGTTGGCTTAGACACCTTATTTATCTTAACTTTTTCCCCCTTTGAGGCTTACAAAACACAATAGATCTCTCAATTCCAAGTCCACATTCAATTTGCCTTTCCTTTCATGATTGTTAAAATGTAACTAATTATAAAAGGTCTTTGGTTGGTTACAAAATAGTGTACCCAAAAAAAATTGGTTAAATTAGAAAAAGATTATGATGATAGGGTTTGCATCTGATTAGTATGCTCATTTCCCACTTTTATTGCTCCTTCATTCCCTAAAGATTGTTCACTTGAAGGTAGCGTTTGGCTCTGTTTCTCATCTCTCCCCTTCCCTTTCTCCTTGCTCCCCAAAACCCAACTCAACAAACCATGATCACTCTTTTTAAAAAAGATGACTTGTTCAACCACTTGACTCTTTATTTCATGAAACAAATGTATAATTTGCTTGATTATAGCCAAGGTTTAAAGTATCCCACGATACCATACGATACTAGCCTCTACGTATCCATATTTGACTCAAGTGATACAATACACCTCGATACATCTTTCTATTGAATTATGTTAAAATACATTAGTCAGAGCGATACAATACTCGATATAGGACTATACGTCTCTTAAAATCACCTGACCGATACGATACTCAATACCGATACTTTAAACCTTGATTATAGCACCTCATGCTAAAGAAAACAAATTCAACAAAAGTAACTTACTCGGATAATTTAGTCGGAAGCTAATAATTGATTCAAAAGGGGTATTACTATATTTGCATTTTATTGATAATTGAAAAATTCGGATACTCCTGAGCGATTTTGAATACAAATTTAAAATTTTCAGTTATCCATTTACATCCCTTCAACAGAGTGTGGATCATTTCCCGTGACAAAAGCATTTTGTGCTTCTCCATGACTTTACAACCATAAACTATGTGGGGCCCACAAGTAAAAAAAAAAAAAAAACCATCACCTTAATCTTGTGGGCCTCCCGTAAGTTGTGGTCAATAGCCTCTGTGATTCCTATCTGGGGAGATGATCCGGACTCGTCAACAATCCTCAACCTGGTTAACTAATTCATTAGAGCCACTCTTGTTAACTGAAAGAGTGGGGACACTAAAGTCAGGAAATAAAAGAACTTGGACAGATTTGGTAAATTACCCAAAAGGCACCTGCTGACACACTTCATTTCCACCCTTTCCAGGAACTACAGATGCCAGCTCAGCAATAGTTAGTTAGGGTTACTCTCCCTTCGCACTCGTCAGTTGTTTCCTTGCTTCAGTTCAGTCGTTCTCTTCCAACTTCTTCATTTTCGAGCTCTGTAAAAAGTCACCGAAAAATAAATTAAATTGAAATTTAAACAAAGAAAAAGAGAAAAATGTGAAATCTTGTTCAGATGTTAGAACTCCACGGTCTGACACAATGAATGTGTTTAATATTCTCTCTTTCAATCACATTTCATGCCTTTATCCTGGTTTATAAATTCGGAGATCAGAGAAAACAATGAGGGAAATGTTGGAATTGTATTAATTTCTTCGTATCACTGTCGGTCGGATATTTAGACATCAATTCCAGCTACTTTTGATCATTGTTCCATCACTTTCTTGCCATTTCTTCCTTATGAGGGCTCTTTGTTCTTGAAACGATAGAGAGAGACGGAGAGGGAGGGAGGTCTGGGAGCTCTGGAGCAACATATGACATATGGGTTCTTGGTTCAATAGACCTCTTCTTCATCTTTGGCGATTGTCTCTATCATTCTTCAATTCAAGGTGAGGATTTGCATTTATGTTGGCTTTTTAATTTTAAAGCTTTATTTAGAAGTTTGGCATTTGGTCTGATTCGGGTAAATTATGATTTTAAAGAATGAAATGTAGTGCTTTTAAGAAACTGGAGCAGATCTTATTGTTTTAAATCTATGTTTGTCATCAGTGAACTGTGGTAAACTAAAATATCTGTAAGTTACTGTGAGAGAAGATTTATTGACAATTTTTCCCCCCTGTCAAGGTTTTTATGAATTGTATTTGAAGCATTTATTGAAGATCTGTTTTCCAAGTGGAGGTGGACAAGCAAAAGCAGAAGAACCCTGCTTTGCATATGGAGAAAGAGGAATTGCGCTTTCTTGAGATGTCAATTTGTGGCATTTGCTATTGGTTTAGCTAAGATCTAAGCAGGCATATCATATCAAGCCATCTTTCTCTGTCGTTGTAAATAACCAGATGTTGATGGAAGGAGAGGTAAGAGTTGGCATTCAAAATCTTTCCTCTGATCTCTGGGTAGTGTCCAATTTCATGTGAACTTCTCTATATGCTCAATGTAAACATAACGGTGTTCCATACCTTCTTGATGAGCAATCAATTGTCCGTCACCTTATGTTTCTTTTTTCCCCTTTCACTTTCTTTTCTGGTTAACTAAGTATATCTAAATTGCACATCAATTGCATTCCAATATCCTCTTCATTTTTTGTTGTATGTTCCCCCAGTGTTTATTTTTGGTCAGAGTCTGTGATAAGTGGTAAGCTAGCATGTAATTCTTGAAGTGCATACTTCATTTCCCTGGGGTTTCTGATTCTTTTTTTCTCTCCTTAAATCAGTCAAAGCCTTCAAAGCACCACGGTTATCAGGGTTGCCGGGTATGTACTGAGGAAGTGGGCACGACTATGGATGGTGATCTTTTCGTAGCTTGCAATATTTGTGCATATCCTCTTTGCAGGGCTTGCTATGAGTATGAGAGGAAAGAGGGAACTCAGTGTTGCCCCCAGTGCAAGACTAGATATATGAGACACAAAGGTTTATTTCATATTAGCTTCTACATGCTTTCTAGCTCTGTAATATGGACTTGAATTAATATGGAATTGTGAGTTTTATTTCTTTTATGCACTTGCAGGAAGCCCTCCTATTCATGGTGTTGAAGCAGATGATGGTGATGTTGATGATGTGGCCGATAATATCAATTATTTGTCTGGGAGTCAAGATCAGAAGCAGAAGACTGCTGAATGCATGCTGAATCGTCAGCTGACCTATGGCAGAGGGGATGATGTTGGTGCTCCGAACTATGATACAGAGGTCGCCGTAAACCATATGCCATTGGTCGTGAGTTGCAGGGCGGTAGGTCAAGTATTGCATATGCTGTTCTCCCCTCACTTCTTGATGTAAAAATATACTTGATAATTAACCTTTTACCCCTCCTATACTTTTTAGGCTTTGGGAGAGCTTTCTAAGGCATCTCTTGGTGGTGGTGGTGGTGGGAGGAGCCGTGTGCATCCTCTCCCTTACTCAGTTGACATAAATCAATCTCGTACTATATCTATATCTCTTGTTTAATAATTCAGTCTTTTTTTATTTTGGTGGTGCTGTTTCAATGGTGATTGTGGTTCATGTAATAAATCTGTATCTCTTGTTTGAATTCAGTGTTTTTTATTTGGTGGCTCATAAATATATTATTCTTCACAGATAATCTGTCGAGGGAGTTTGTACAAGGATATGGAAGTGTTGCTTGGAAAGAGAGAGTTAAGGGCTGGAAGATGAAGCAAGAGAAGAATGTAGGCCCAATGAGCACTGGCCATTTCTCTTCTGAATGGAGAGGAATTGTAGATATTGATACTGACACTGATGTTGTTAAGGAAGATGCTTTTCTGTGAGTTTTGCCTCTTCATTGATTACTCTGGCTATCTTGATTCCTTTCTGAGTTTTGGTTTTCTATCCTAGGGTTGGAAGTACAAACATAGACTATTATCTTTGCATGATCAGAATTTACTATAGAAAAAGGTTCTATTCATAATAATTTGTCCCAGATGTCAAGTAAGAAGGAAAGTGGTGATGAGAAAGGATAAACATATAATGGCTCTAATAGTCCGAGTTTCAGATGTCAAGTAAGAAGGAAAGTGGTGATGAGAAAGGATAAACATAAAATGGCTCTAGTAGTCCGAGTTTCAATGATGTTGCATATAATTTGTCCTCATAAAAGAGTCTAAGCATCACCAGTAATTACCTAATGTTTTGGACCGTACTGTTCTCTTTGATGGTATCTTGTGAGTGTCTAATGTTGGATGCATTTAATGATTTAATCCCACATCTTTGTGGATGTGCTTCTAGCACGATGGTAGCACCCTCTGTTGCAGAGGTAGTACGACCAAGAAGGTCTTGGGTTTGAACCTCTGCCCCTCCACACCCCCCCCCCCCCGGGTCCCTTCCCATGGGCCTATGGGTCCCCAGTCCTTGTGACTGACCTATGATGACCAAAAAAGAAAAATCCTACATCTTCTGAGTGATAATAAGGGTTCTTTTCAATCCTTTGGCACAATTCTGACCTGAATAGTCTTTGGCACAAATTTATTTCATACTCTTTTACATTTTTCTCTTACAGGATGGTTTCTTGTATGCAAATCACTTTCTCATTCTGTCAGTATTATTTCAACTGTTGTTTTTGAAAAGAGTCAAAGTGCTTTGAAGAAGAAACACCCTGGAAAATCGAGTGATACCAAACATGAATTAAACAGCCACCATTAAATCAATTTCTGCTTGTTCTTGGATAGATCTTCTTCTTTAGAAAGGTTATGAGAGTTCTGGGGTTACCAGTCGCAAGAAAAGTTTATATATCATTCTTAACCCATCTATATGGTTCCTGAAACTTTCTGAGCTCGTATATTCTCACTTAACTGGGAACCAAAAAGTGCATTAATTAGTGTGACCTCCTTTTGATGCAGGAATGATGAAACTTGTCAGCCTCTATCAAGGAAAGTTTATATTCCTTCGTCTAGGATAAACCCTTATAGAATGGTCATCGTTCTACGGCTTTTTATCCTCTGCATTTTCTTCCACTACCGTATAACAAATCCAGTGCCCAATGCTTATGCTTTGTGGCTCACATCTGTAATTTGTGAAATTTGGTTTGCGTTATCATGGATATTAGATCAGTTCCCTAAATGGTTTCCGGTGAACCGCGAGACATATCTTGACAGGCTTTCTCTGAGGTAAAGGATACTTTCCGTTTTCCTCATTGTTTTTATATTAAATGCTTAAGTTGGCATAGTTTTATGATTCTAGATTTCCCATAGTTTGCTATATGATATGCCTCTAATCCAGTTTTGTTTGTAGAGTTCTGATTCAATTATGGATGACAGATATGAACGAGAAGGAGAGCCATCCCAATTGGCTGCTGTTGATGTTTTTGTCAGTACTGTTGACCCTCTAAAGGAGCCTCCTCTTGTTACAGCAAATACTGTCCTGTCTATTCTTGCGGTTGACTACCCAGTCGACAAGGTTTCTTGCTATGTATCCGATGATGGAGCTGCCATGCTAACATATGAAGCTTTGTCTGAGACAGCTGAGTTTGCAAGGAAATGGGTCCCTTTCTGCAAGAAGTACAACATTGAACCCAGGGCACCAGAATGGTATTTTGCACAAAAGGTTAACTATATGAAAGATAAAGTTCAGCCTCTCTTTGTCAAGGATCGTAGAGCCATGAAGGTAGACTAACTAGTATTTCATCTAAAAGTTTTCTCTGTCCCTTGATCTCCCACCCTCTGGATACTTAATGCTGATGCTTCTTTGTTGATGTTGCAGAGAGAGTATGAAGAATTCAAAGTTCGTATCAATAGGCTTGTTGCGAAAGAAACAAAAAAACCTGCACAAGGATGGTTGATTCAAAATAGCACTCCATGGCCTGGAAACAACACTAGAGATCATCCAGGAATGATACAGGTTTGTAATATGCCAGGTCTTTTTACAGTGTTGCACATGGTTGATCACATGTTCCTTGTATTTTTGGATCATGTTCACTATATTGCATATATCTAGGGCTTGTTATTGCTATCTATTATATGCATTCCATTTTGATATTAACTTGTTATATATTCTTGTAATGTACATCTTTCATGGTTCTTGGGGTTCAACTTATGAAAATTTGCATTGAAAATGCTTATACTTTTTTTGGTACATAGAAACTGCTTATATTTATGCTTCCCATTAGCATTTTCTGCTTCCCATCACCAATATTCTTTTATACTTGATATGAATGTGTCTCACCATCACAGGTTTTCTTAGGCCATAATGGGGAACTTGACAGTGAGGGTAATGAATTGCCACGGTTGGTATATGTGTCTCGTGAGAAGCTTCCAGGCTTTCAACATCACAAGAAGGCTGGTGCAATGAATGCCCTTGTAAGTCTTCAAATAAATAAAATCAATGCTTATCCATGCTAGGCATCATAGTTGTCAAGTTGCCGCCTAGGTGCCCTTTTTCTAGAATGGCTCCTTGGTCACCTAAGCATTGCCATGTGCTTTGTTGGTACTTCCTTGATTTTTCCTTCCAATGCCTAGGGTTGTCTATCTGCCTTGCAACCGGCTATGTGGGCCTTGGTGCTAATAGTTGATACAACTTTCTGTCAGGTTCGTGCATCAGCAGTCCTCACCAATGGTCCCTTCTTGTTGAATCTGGATTGTGACCACTACATAAACAACAGTAAGGCTTTAAGGGAATCTATGTGCTTTATGATGGATCCAGACATTGGGAACCAAGTCTGTTATGTTCAGTTTCCCCAGAGGTTTGATGGTATTGATAACAGTGATCGATATGCCAACCGCAATACTGTCTTCTTTGATGTAAGTTCAGTTATCCTTTTGAGAACTCATTGTTCACTGTCTCACTCTTCCCTCTTTTTATAGTGTCATTGGATGTTTCTGCCTATGTGTGTGTGCATTATGCTGAGATGCGTCTTCTTAATCTCGTGGGAATATTTGTGGCATGAAGTAATAAACTGTTTTCTTTTTGCCAAGACATTCTGATTTTCTTTGTTTCTCATGAATTTTAGATAAACCTAAGAGGCTTAGATGGCATCCAAGGGCCTGTTTACGTGGGTACTGGATGTGTCTTCAACCGAACTGCTTTATATGGTTATGAACCTCCACTTAAGCCCAAGCATAAAAAGGTTGGTTTCTTGTCTTTATGCTGTGGTGGATCACGGAAAAAGGGCTCGAGATCTAGTGGTCATGTTGGCCCTACTGTGCCAATATTCAGTCTAGCTGAGGGAGTAGAAGGTATAGTTCACTCTACTGCTTTTAAATGACTGAACTTGATGGGATGAATGGTGTTTGTTTATCTTTTTCCTATTCTTCCAGTTCAACAATGTGAAGAATGGATATTCCATTTTCTTAGATGTTACAGCAATGAATTCATTTTTTTTTTTTTTAATGTTTCTAGTAATGTTTACCACAAAAATAGGATTCTAAATGCTGGTAGATGGAAGCTTATTTTGGTTTTCACTGGCCCTAAATTGTGAACCACCATTCTGGAGCTGCTTTATATTGAATAGATACACAGCCATGTTAGACATTACCCTGACACTTCTGTATGTGTTATCCTATATAGGTGATGGATTTGATGATGAGAGGTCCATGGTCATGTCGCAGATGAGCCTTGAGAAAAGATTTGGTCAGTCAGATGTCTTTGTTGCCTCTACGCTTTTGGAACATGGTGTTCCTGAATCTGCTACTCCTGCTTTTATCCTTAAAGAAGCTGTTCATGTTATTAGTTGTGGATATGAGGATAAGACGGAATGGGGAAAAGAGGTATGATGGTATCTCTCATTTCACGTTGTTCTCCTTAATGGTTCTCACTTAAGATTTGCATTGCTACGCTGTAACAAGAATCCACCTTGGATTTATTGACTTTGTAGACCAACGCTGAAATTATTCACACCCACCTGACTGGAATGGGTAATTCAACCGGTAAGACACTTGGTTTATTTCAAGTGGTTATAGGTCATTAAATCTGTATCATGGTGGGTGGCTGGTTTGTGGTTGTCAAGCTTCATTTGAAATATACATCTAGTTTTTGTCCTGTTGACTTAAATTTGGCAAACTAGGAACGGTGCAGTACTGCATTTTCATTTTCTTGAGAGCTTAAATGACACATGTGTTTCATTTTTCTTCTGCAGATTGGATGGATTTATGGGTCTGTGACAGAAGATATTCTTACAGGATTCAAGATGCATGCCCGTGGCTGGCGATCAATCTACTGCATGCCCAATCGACCAGCCTTCAAAGGATCTGCTCCCATTAACCTGTCAGATCGTCTCAATCAAGTACTTCGATGGGCATTAGGTTCTATTGAAATTCTTTTCAGTAGACACTGCCCCATCTGGTATGGTTGCAGTGGAAGGCTTAAATGGCTCGAGAGATTTGCATACATTAACACCACAATTTACCCAATCACTGCTATTCCTCTTCTTGCATATTGTACACTGCCAGCAGTTTGTCTACTTACTGGAAAATTCATCATTCCAACGGTAGCTACAGCATTCCTTTTACCCATTTGAGAAACCAGTTTTTCTGTTAAAGATCCTTGGCCTTTCTCATGACATTGTGGTTTGGTTACTTTTGTTTGCAGATTAGTAACATTGACTGTATCTGGTTTATATCACTCTTTGTTTCCATCTTTGCCACTGGTATTTTGGAGATGAGGTGGAGTGGTGTTAGCATTGATGAATGGTGGAGAAATGAACAGTTCTGGGTTATTGGAGGTGTTTCAGCTCATCTTTTTGCAGTCTTCCAAGGGTTGTTGAAAGTCCTTGCTGGCATTGAGACCAATTTCACTGTAACTTCCAAGGCATCTGATGAGGATGGGAAATTTTTTGAGCTCTACATGTTCAAATGGACGACTCTCCTCATTCCACCGACGACTCTTCTCATCGTCAATCTGGTTGGGGTGATAGCTGGCATCTCCTATGCCCTCAACAGTGAGTACCATTCATGGGGTCAATTATTTGGGAAACTGTTCTTTGCCTTCTGGGTGATAGTTCATCTGTACCCTTTCCTCAGGGGTTTAATGGGACGCCACAACAGAATACCTACAGTCGTGGTTGTGTGGTCATTTCTTCTTGCATCCATATTCTCTTTGTTATGGGTTCGGATGGATCCCTTTGTCACCAAGGTGATTGGCCCTGACATTCAACAATGTGGAATCAATTGCTAGAGGGAAGATCAGTGAACAACAATGACACACACCAGAGACAATGAGATTAATATTTAGGTATGCTAACCAGCCAAGGCCATTTATTTAGGTACATTTTTTGGTTTGAGTCAGTGTGGGGCTTTACCTGTTGAAGTTGGTGTCATATTGTGATGTATATAGATGTAGATAGGACAGTTTGATTCTTCACCAAACAGGAAAGATAATACAGTTTGATTCATTTTGTTTGTTCTATTGACTAATGATTATTTATTTGTTGGTCCGATGGAATTTTGAGCTTTCTTTTAGGTCAGAAACGATTTGGATTGGATACAACTTCTCTCCCTATTCAGTTTTATGCAGAAAATATGAATTTAGCTCCAGATCTTGTGAATCTGTTGTGCCAGAATCTTGTTTTCTTCAGGTGTTTGAGACCTCTTACCACTAGAACATTGTTAGATCTACTCTCTACAACCCTCCCTCCCCCTACCAAAAAGAAAAAAACAAGTGTCACCGGGGATGGATCCGTTTGAAATTATAGCATATCTGTATGGATCAAGACCAATATGAACATTAAAGGAGTATCAGTGAAAATAAGTTCTCGCTGCCAATATTTTTTGAAAAACCAACATTATGGTCTTGTAAATTGGGGAGCTTTTTTATTGAGTACATGGTTCTAATATTCAAAAACAGTTACAAAATCCAAAATTGATTCATTTATATTCCACAATCCATAAGTTTCAGTGCATATTACTTATTATCATTCAATAACAATTCCCAATTTGTGTGTCTAAATTGAGCAATGTGGCTAAGTTATGGTGGTGATCGTTGTTGTCAATATAGCTAAAACACTTCTAGCTAGATTGGTGCATGTTTAGTTGGAGTTGAGAATTATCATTTTTAGATCTCTCTTTAAAGAATCAAGTGAAATAGAGTTTGGGAGATAATAAGTATAGTCCGTTAAGTAAGCCATTGGTCAACATCCTAGGTCTTTGAAAGTTTAATAAAAAATAATAAAAAAACTACTCTAAATTCAGTTGAGACAGGAATGCTTGTTGATTAGCGTTTTCTCCATACTACAGAACATGTTTCAGCATGGTAGGGGAAATTTTAGAAACATTCTCTTTAAAAAAAAATGAGAACTGAGAACAGAGATTGCCCCACCCCCAATTCATGAACAGTAAGTCGAAGCCCTTCACTGGTTTCCACATTTCTACCTGATGGAAGTCAAAGGAAAAGCATTCCATACCAACAGATCTCAGACAGCCCAAATGGACACCAACCATTAGCTAAAAACTTGGAACATACGTTGGGATAATGAAACAAGTGACACTTGACAGTCTGATTACTTGAAAATAATTTTCAACTCATCCATGGGGACCCAAAGGCTTATATAGAGAGCAACCCACAGAGACTTCTAATCGCACAGGTTACAGAGATGGCTTCCATAAAAAATGTCAGCCTCACAAGCTAGGAAGGTCTATGCTACCGTCTGTGTTACTATGCCAAAGGCCCTTATTTGTCAGAAATGAGGGAACAATTTCAAGTTTCTGGTTTCTGTAACAAATGAAGAATAACACTTGAGCTTTATCTCAATGAGACGCATTGAAGATTCTGAACATACTTGCTGGAAGTATCTAACTTTCTGCTCTTAATTGGGTGTTTCAAGCTATGCAGCAGATCATGCCCTTTAAGAGAGGTTCAAACATTAGATGCTTTCTGTTCGTAGAATTCCACATTTCAGGTATGGTTGGTTGGCAAGAAATGGATGGGAAAAGAAAGGATATTATAAGACAACAGGTAATGATGACACAAATGATCATTCTTCTTTTTTCCCTCTCCCCTGTATTATTCATCAAGATATTCATATTTCTCTATTTTTTTTAGCAAACCATACCTTTCCATCCATCAATGAGTGCAACAACACAGACAACATACCTACAGATTTAAGTACAAGGTGGTGATATCACAGATCCAAGAGTTAAAAACTTTCAAGCTCAAAGGAATGACACCAGTGAGATGATCACCCATATTTTTGAAAAGCAAGAGGGGAGAGAGAAAAGTGTTTTTTTTTTGTGTGTGTCCGGGGGTGGGGGGGACTAGTCAAGTTTTTTCTTTGGGTAAGACAAACTAATCATTATTAATTTTATCTAATTGTTTCCTTTTCTCTCTGTTCTACCAGTTTACCACCCTCTGCAGAAGGACAAGTGCTTCAGCCTCACATGGAGGGAGGCGAGAAGAAGAAGAAAGAAAGAAAAAAAAATTTGACTGAACCAATCACTACTGTCTTTTTATTTCTTGTATATTATATTTACTTTTTTTTCTTCTTTTTCCTTGCACCCCAACCACAGCCTAGGGTTTACACTGAATCATCCCTTGACCTGCCTATTACGGGATCATGGATGAGATATGTCAACTTTATCTCTCAGATAATTCTAAATACAGGGCAGTCAAGGGCCAGTCTTAGCATTTTTTAGAAGGAGAAAGAAAACAGAAAAGAATCCTGTAAAGGTTGAAACTACCACTCCCATTCTTCTTTACTTTGGTTTTTGGACCACCAAAAGTTTATATAGGCTGTTGGTATGCTGGCAACTTCGAATGAGAATCACCAGAGAATTGGTGAAGAAAAATATGCTGCAGATCTGATGATCATGTACTGCCACTTACTTACTCTTTCTTTTTATTTATTTATTATTATTATTATTTTTTTAGGTTGATAGTTTGAGACTCTCAAGAACTGAAATGGATCCAAGAGCTTATCATTAGTAAGGAGCGGATATCCAACAAAAACAGTTCATGTAATCAGATGACAAAAGAATTGTTTTCAGTTCTAATCCGATGACCATCTGCAAAACCATCATTCACTCTTTGCTTAGCATGCATGCATGGTTCAATCTCCCTAATCCTTATCATGTGGTTTGAGGTTGTTTATATTTGTAACCATACAGAAGATGAAATTAAGTATGGGCATGCTTCACCGTTACATCATTCAATATCTGCTCATCAGGGGAGTGTGGATCAGTGATGGCAAGCCAAATTGTTAAGCCGCCCCCCACCTCATACTGTCAAGGATGAATGAATATAAATAATTACATGAAAGCTTTAACAGTAAAATTAATATGCAGTAACGGTACATACTTCAGACTAGGCATATAGCAACTCTTGTTCTTTTAATTTATATGGACATGGCAGCAACCCATGTATATCACTGAATGTGTCTTCAGATGCAGATGGACTCCTCTCAGGTACTGAATCCAATACAGACTCTGGAAATGCATCCAGGGATTCCTCAAGAAATGACTTGATGCTCTACAGTATAAAAAAGCAACAAGATCAGGTCTAGGCTATGTCCATACCAAGTTTAAACATGTGAGAGTAAAATGAATGGGCAAGAGAATCGTTATTTTATATTAGGAAATTATAGGTTTTTGACTGCATGAACATACAGTGCAATGGCGTAATACAGCATCTGCTTTGCGCTTCCACAGTCCATTCCCAGGCTCTGAATGGAAGAGGTTTAGTAATGGCTGCATTGCAACAAGGATGCAATGACATCATCCACGCATATCAGGAAAGGGATAAAATTTGCCAATAAATCAGGTGAAATTTAGCATGGGTAAGTGGTTTACACCTTCATGAATAATATCAGAACCATCAAGACATATTTCACAGCATGGTGAAAGTAAAGGAATTGAAGATTCATATATCCAAAATGGTATAAGCCCTAAAAGCACCAAACTCTAGTTGTTGATGATGGAGGGTAGAGGAAGTGATCACACAAAGTATTACCGCTTCACACGTTTGAGGCCATTGTCAACGACCGGAGGACCAAGGAAGTTCAGTCGAAAGTTATCTAGCTTGTTCAATTTTTGACCTTCCAAATGAGAAAAAAAGTCAGTAGAATAGAAATGTAAAACCATCTAACTCTAGTTTGTTGATGATGGAGGGTAGAGAGAAGATGAATCATATAAAAGTATTACAGTTCTTTCACACTGATTTGAGGCCATTAATCAACAGTACCGTGAGGACCATAAAGGTAAGTTCAGTTCATTAAAATTTATCTAGCTTTTTCAATTTTAGACATTCCAAATGAGAAAAAATGCTCAGTAGAACAGAAATGTAAAACCATCTAAGAGGAACATTAATGACTAAAAAACAGAGAACAATGTTCCAAGAAAAGAAACAACAAAAAATAAACTTCCTTGACATCCTTACTGACCTTGATTACTTGCCGAACATTTGGTTTATTAGGTCCATGTTTACCAAGAATGGAATCACCATATGCCTGATATTGTTCAAGAACCTAAACCAAATTGCAATTTCAAACCTTGAGATGGATTCACTGTGAACAAGACTAAAATAGGTCTATTTGATGACTTGATCTTTTAGACAACCTGACGACGTGAAATAACAGAACTAGGTAGACCATATACAATGCTATCAACGAGTCCCAAAGTAGACCATGGGCTGCACCAAAAAAGGCAAATGGTGAAGATCATCAAATGTGAACCAACAGGCAACAGTAAATGACAAAGAAGAAGAAAATCTTTCAGGGAACAAGAAGTGAAGAACGAAGTCCATATAAACTAATCTAAATCTGAAACCTACCTTCCTAAAATCTTGGATTTTACAAAAATTCCAACATCCAATTAAATAATTTACAGAAATATGTTAATTTTTTCAGAAGTGTGGTTGCAAGTTGTAACTAAAGCTAGCACTGTAGCAGTATTAGACTACCCAAACTGTATTTCATCTCCTATCATGCTAAAGTAGAATTTACATCCGTTGCTTGAAGCCTAGAACAATTTGAAAAGTGAAGAGCCCATAATTCTAGTCCTAATAGTTTCCAACATCGCATGAATAAATTTGGAAGTGACATTTTCAATTGTCTATTAATTTGCTTTCTTCTGATTTTATAATCCAATTACTATTTTTTACTGATGAGTACAAGCCAAGGTCATCATTCTACAACAGCTAGGTATGCTTGGCTAGTTGCAGACTGCATGGGGTTCCCCATTGCAGCTCCAAATTCTAATGGTCAGAATCATTCTCCAGCCACGGCTACAGTGAAGGAGAAGATCTCCCCTACAGCCACTCGCAATTATGACTGCCTTCATGGCATCCAAATGCCATCTTAAGGCGGAATATTCAATAAACAGTCATAAAACCCCTGTAACTTAGCAGCAATTGGGTACTGACAAGACTAGCCACCTAAGACCCTCAAGGAGAAGTCATTCAATAAACAGTAAAGATATATTCTCAAGAAGGATGGTCTGCAGTATGATGGACAAATCATGCTACTAATCAAACTCTTTGTATGTGTCATATATTTACATACCTTGATGTAAACATACAATTTAGAAAAAAATGATATAAACTGCAAAATAAACACTAGGAAGGTTCCCAAAAAAAAAAAATCACAAAAATGGCAGAATACACAAGAAGGTACATTTACATCATAGATTTGGGTTTGTCTGACATATCACAATCCCTTGACAATGTTCATGTTGTCCACCAATTAGATTTGTCACTAAAACTCCACAAATTGGTATTAATTTATCCAAGCACAAATAGGCATTAAAGACAGAAAAACTAAGAGTTAGGTAGCACCATTAATTGGAAATAATACAGACAGCTAGTTTTAACCAATTTAAAACAAATAAAAGATAACATTCTTTGTCAATATGATGAAAAAAATTGCAAATCAAAGATAAAAGGTAACGTGAAGAATATACAACAGAACAATAATATCCAGAATAAACAGTAAAACATAAAATACTTTTCATTTGGATGAATAAATATAAAATACTTTATTTAGTCATAGCAAGAGTTCATACTTATGGTAAGCAGCACGCCCAACCATCACTCCATGAGCTCCTCCTTTTCGTGCTGCATTGACCTATTAAATGAGTGTGAAAGTAGTGAAAATGAAATATGAGCAGTTTCATGTTATAAAACATCCACAAAGGTATTCCAGAGAACAACATTATCCAAAAACCTTAGTAAGGACCTCCAGAAAATCATGTCACTCACAGATGTGAAAAGATTAGGCATCTCAAGCTCAACTTAATGATTAGGCCAGAAGCTAATAAAAAACATTAAGACAGACATGTTCACAACTTTGAATTGAACCCCAATAAAAATGAACATTAGGAAAAAGTTGCTTGGAATCAGTTCCCAATTTAACCACACATGGAATCAAGAAAGTGGAGCATTCTCACTCCCTTCTTCTCTTCTTGATAAAACACCTGAAGTTGGAGTGGTTCACAAAACTGGTATGCACATAAAGTTGATATTGAACCATGGGCCCTCAAACTAAACATCACAGCAGAATCAACTTTACTGTATGATTTATTCCTCATAAGTGATAATTCACCACCACATTTGAGATAATTATTGCAGGAAACATTTGAATTTTGGAAACAAAGATGTTTTAACACTGGAAAACAATAACATACCCCCAAAGATCAAGCAGGATTTAAGCCAACTTTGTAAGCTACCAATGCTCAATTAGACAATAGAAATCATCAACATCAGTAGGATCACCTTGTTGGAACTTAGAACCAAGACCAGTCTTTCAGTACAGGGTCAAATGATAAGTGGTCCAGTATGTAATGCGATCTGAAAATCCCAATTATGGATCTTAAATGCAAACAAGACTCACGATCAGATATGAGATAAAGGAAGCAGCAGCATTGTTAAAAGAAGAAATCAGATTGATGGAAGGGGAGAGAAAGGAGATATGACTGATCCTCTTGGAAAGAAGAAGAATGTGCGTACAAAGAGAGGAGAAGAGAAGAAATCTAGTATTGGCTATGAATCTTGTATACACTCCCCAAGAATATCAGAACTCAAATTCCTTGCTCAGATCATCCATAAAACAACAAGCCTTGGCCCAACCAAATGGAGTCACCTACATGGATCCTTGCCTTCCAATCAGCTCTAGTTCGAGGCCATACTAGATAGAAGGCCTAAGCTATGCATATCCTTTCTCACCACTTTTATCTTAGGTCTGCCCCTAGTTCTTCTAACAATCTAGATTGCATCACTTCTCCTTACGGGGGCACTTAAGGGGCTCCATTTAAATGGCCATGCCACCTCAATCAACTTTCTTGTAACTTATCATTTGTGGGAGCTACTCCCAAACCACCTCTAGACCTTATCATTCCTAGTTTTGCCACAATTATCTTAGCATCCTCATTTAGCGACATTGAGTTTGTCTATATAATGTTTCTTACAACCCAACACTATGCACCATACATAGTAGTTGAGCAGTATGATAGTCCTATAGAATTTTCCTTTGGGCTTTAAAGGAATACATTAATCATACAAAACCCCAGATGCACCTCTCCACTTCATCCACTCCATTTTAATTCTTTGGGAAACATCATCCTTTAAATCACCTTTTACATTTATGATTGAGCCAATGTACCTAAACTAATCACCTTATGGGATCTCCTTGTCATCAAGTTTCGCCACCTCATCATTTGTCCAATCACACCAAAGTAATACACTAGATATTCCATCTTTGTTCTACTTTGTTTCAAGACTTTTGATTCCTCAAATAAAATACCATCAGCAAAAGCATACACCAAGGAACCTCATCATAAATGTCTTTGGGTAACTCATCCATTACAAGTGCAAATAACTAACTATAGGTTTAAAGTTGATCCTTGATGTAACCCAACTATAATTGGGAACTCACGCATCTTGTCCCCCCTACCATTCTTACATTTGTCACTGAACCATCATGTATATCTTTAATTATGTCCACATTTACTTACAACATTTATTTTCTCTAGTGCTTGCCAAATTAACGCTCCAAGGTCTCCATCATAAGTTTTTCCTAGGCCAATAAAAACCATATGAAGATCTTTTTTACACTCTATACCTTTTTATAAGTCTCCAAATAAGGTAAATAGCTTCCATTATAGATCTTCCCCACATAAAACCAAATTGGTTTTCTATAATAGTAGCCTCTTATCTCAAATAGGTTTCAATTATTCTTGGCCATAATTTCATAGTGTGACTCATCAATCTTATGCCTCTATGGCCATTACAGCTTTGAATATCCTTTTATTTTGGTAAATTGGGACCACAATGCTTCTCCTCCATTCATCTGGCATTTTCCTTGTGCTTGTAATCTTATTAAACAACTTGCTAACCAAGCTAGCCCACAGGTTTCTAAGCCCTTCAATACTTCTATTGAGATTTCCTCATAAATTGTGATATACAAAGGCTACTAGTCACACACATGCAAGAATCAAAACAACAATTAACTCCAAGCATAACTCCATCGAGCCATTACATATTCTAATCTAAGTCAAACTCTTTACTGTTAATCACATAAACTAACTTTACCTCAATTTCTGAGCTAATATGCTAGTTGCATCACAATGAAACCAAGAAAACAAAGAGCCACCCTATAATATAACTAGCTGGAGGGACCATTGGACTACCAAAAGCACCTTATAGGCCTCTCAAGTCCCAAGCTCGTGCATAGGTCTCCATGTGGGATTAATGTCTAATATAAGTGCATTAATATGTTTCTTTAAAACTCACTGAACACTAAAACAAAAAAGGTAAAAGGTTTCACTTAAACTAATATAGACGTGTAATACAGAATAATGGCACATTTGTTAACAGTATGGCACACCTTTTAGTAAACTAATAAACCATGTAGTCAAATTTTATATTTTTCATTTAATCTTGATAACTCGATCTGGAAACTCTTTTGAGCTGGAACTACCAGGATATTTTCACAAATTTAGGGAATCTAGCTGCTATTTGAGCAGAAATTCAAGGCAACATAGATAACCTTCTTTTCCTACTTGATGCATATGGCATGCTAGACTAAATGGTTTACCTCATCAATGTTAGTTATGCCTCCATTTATTGTAAATTGTAACTCTGGGAAGTCACGTATAAGGCCAAATACATATTCATATCTGCATCACCAAAGAAAATATTGTCAATGTGCCAGAACCAAGATCACATAATTTAGAGGAAAGACAAAAGAGGAATCAGATCCGACTATGAAAGAAAAGAAATGAAGAGATGAAATCATAGCTACATAATATTGAATTCAGGACTTTCAAACATACAGATTGTATAAACAAAAAGTGAGATCCACATCTAACAGGCTCAAAGAACTGGGACCCAGCAATAAAGATTCTTGTTGACTCAATTTGCCATTGAAAGGTGCCAAAGAATGGTGGCACAAATTCCTAAATCATCAGTCCCGTTTTTATGTGAAATGGAGCCGAGTGACTTCACCGCCTAATTTAAACTAGTCAATCCTCTATCAGAAGAAAGCATGAAATGGATAGAGTTGGATATGTATCATGCACATAAGATGCTTTTGACAGTCTAGGTCTAAAAATATAGGACAAAAAAGTTGCACAAATCCTGGAATATGAGTCATGTGACAATGGAGGAAAGAAGTGGTCCTTATCAGTATCATCATGGTTTATGCATGAGATTAGATATCCAAAACAAACCCAAACTTGATCACAAGGTTAAATTAAAATTTTTCTTCGCTGACGACCCAGGATATCTAGGTAACATGAAACAACAGCTGGGAGCCTTGCCACCAGCAGAAAGCAGACAAAGGGGATATGACGGACACAACACCACCAGATCTTGTGATTTAGAACTACTGTGAACTAACTTGAGGGAAATGGCTGAAAGACCCAAGATAAACAAGTATCAATGAATGACAATCATCTTGATTAGGAGTGCTTGAACTGTTTTGGGAATAAACCATCTAAATTAAATTGTGGTCCTCCCGTACCAATTCTGTGAACTTGGTGCTTACTGGGCCACCTTTTTTTAGGTTCTCCCTATTTGAATAAAATAAAAAAAAAAGTTATTCACATGCTTAATGGTGGTAGCTTCCTGCTAATTCTAGTTACTTCTTTGCAAGAGGCATAATTTCCAAGTACATACTTGAGGGGAGGGACTCTTCGATTTTCAGCAGGGCTGATGCCATTAAGAAGGGCTTTCCGTGCATGTATAATGAAGTGCTTTGTTGGTGATTGAGAAGAAACTGTATAAATAAAATTACCTGAAAGAATGCCAAAATTAGCAGAATGAGTTCCTTGCATATGTGATGTTAATAACAAACAACAAAGCTATAGAGCCAACCTTTATAATCAAGTAGCCTGAAGTTTGTCAAGGCAAATCAGTACCAGCAACAATTAATGGGTTACACCAGTCTATGAAGCTGTTTAATCAGAACATGAATAAGGGCATGCCCTCAGTACATACAAAACACAGAGGGCTTTTACAGGGTTAAATTCACACCGAACCTTTAATCAATCAACAGATGAGATAAAGGACACAAATTGTTTGGGATGGGTCTCTTCGCAAGGGCGCACTCCCGGGGGGGGGGGGTGTGGTTCCAACTTTGTGTTTTACTTGGCTTTTCTGTTCTTGAAAAAAGATATAAGATCATGGAACCAAAGAAACCAAAAGTGTACTTAAGTGGTTGTTAACTAGCACGAGTAACAGTGAGTTTAGATCTTGATCAGTAAATCGGGACATGGCTGGATTATGTAAGACATGCATGCATGTTTTTCACACGTCTTTGTTCAGGAGTAATTCGACATACAACGATGGATTAGATTCTCAGGATCTGAATATAAAATTGAAACTTAATATGTCTGTAGTAAAAATTTGTAACTACCTTGATCACAACCATTAGACATGTCAGTAGGCTGGAAATTCAATTTCTTCCACACCCAAAGAATGAAGTTCAGAATGCTATTCCAACTTGCCTATTCCTTGCTGCTCATTTATAATGCAGCACATGCTACATTGAAAATAAGGGTGTTTTAGTAAATATAAATGAACTCAAATGGTGGAAACAGATTCCAACAAATCAAAAACTTCCCTATTTGGGCTTGATTGATGTGGCATCCATGATTGATTGAATGACCATAATGAATATCTCATTCTGATGGAGATAAATGTACTACAGAACCTTGATAATATCCAGTTATCCACTGCCACGCAGTACTCATTGCGCTAGATTTCATACTGGAATTGACAAGTGCTTTATAATAAGAAAAGAAAAAAAAGAGAACCACTATTACGGAAAACCAATTCCATCTTATGCCAAGAAGATCCGTCATGGAAGGATATTTACCTTATTAGAAGACTTATGGAAAGGTATAAACTGTAATAAAGATATTTTCAAGGTCTTTATTGACCTAGAAAAAGCTTATGATCGAGTCCCTAGAGCTTTAATTTGCACGTACTAGAGAAAAGAAATGTTGCAACTAAATATGTGGACATAATTAAAGATATGTATGATGGTTCAGTTACAAGTGAAAGAATAGTGGGGGCCAAGGTAGCAAATTCTCAATTATACTTGGACTACACCAAGAATCAGCTTTAAGCTCATATTTATTCATACTTGTAATGGATGATTTAACCAAAGACATTCAAGTTGAGGTTCCTTGGTGAATGCTTTCTACATCTAATATTGTTTTGGTAGATGAGACGTAAGTAGAGATCAATTCCAAAGTTAGAATCATTCTTTGGAATCAAAAGGCTTTAGAACCAAGTAGAATGAAGCGGAACATCAAGTGTCTAACTTTGGTCATGATAGGGTGGATGATGAGGTGGTAATAATTAATGAGAAAGAGATTCCACAAAGCAATAATTTAGGTACCTTGGCTCAATTATAAACAAAGAAGGTGATATAGAGGATGATACTTCCCAAAGAATTAAAATAGAGTGGATAAAGTGGAGAAGTCCTCCGAGGTCTTATGTGAACGATGTTTCCTAAAAAGCTCAAAGGAAAATTCTATAGGACCGCAATACAACCAGCTAAAATATATGGTGCAAAGTGTTGAGCTGTTAAGAAACATCAAATAGATAAACTCAGTGTAGCAAAAAAAAAGATGCTAAGATGAATGAGTGGCAAAACTAGAAAGGATAAGGAAATGAACATATTAGAGCTAGACTAGGAGTAGCTCCAACAAATGATAAGCTACAAGAAAGTTGATTGAGGTGGCAAAACCACATTCAACAAAAACCTTTAAACTCCCCTATGCAGAGAAGGGATTTAATCCAAATTAGAGAAATTAGAAGAACTACGGGCAGACCTAAGATATCCTGAAGAAAAGTGATGAGAAAGGATATGCATAGCTTAGGCCTAGTATCTAGTATGACCTCAAATAGAGCTGATTGGAAGGCTCCATGGAGCTGACCCGATTTAATAGCAAAAAGGCTTGTTGTTGTTGTTGCCTCCTTTTATTTTATTTTTTTATTTTTTTATTTTTTTATTTTTTATTTTGGGGGGGGGGTTTGTGCTGAAGTTGTTGATTGGGATACATAAGAACATAGGTTATGGTGGTTGGATAGTTTTAGAGTAATAGGGTACATTCTTGAGATTGCCATATATCTAAGTATGAAATTTGGGTTATCCGGGGAGTACAAAAATAGAAAAAGGCAAAAAAAAAAAAGAGAGGAAATTTTAGGGTCGAGAAATTTAGATAGTTAGAAGATGAGAAAAAAGAAGACTTGGGGATTGGGATAAATTCAACTTACTTTTGTTGAAGATCAGGTTGAACTCAAAATTCAATCCATCATTTCATGGCTCAGCTTAGCAATTGCATCCTAAATTTATAGCCACATTGGCTGACATAGTTTCAAACAGAAAGTAGGACTCAAACTTAGAAAACACCAAAATAAACTCCCATACTTAGAAAGAAAGGCTTAAGCCAATCCTTAACTTATTAGGTAACATAAACTGACTAGGAAATTGAAATAAAAAACGAAATGGACCCAAAACATGACTCTAATTAAACCAATGAGATAAATTCCCCCCCCCCCCCCCCTTCTTTCTAACCATATTTTAGGCCTATCAAATTGGCTATTACAAAATAAACCCATAGAATTAAGGACAAATTCATATATAATCCAATCTAGACTGTTCCTAAGGAACGAATCCCAATTTGGTATGGTTCTGCAACAGTCTTCCAAGCTTCTGGAAGAGAGATGAATAGTATACCACCTTGACCAGCTGACCAAAACTACCTCAAATAAACTAAGGTCTTATTGATGCAGTAGCCTTGGCCTGGCTGGGCCAACATGATCCACTTTGGAAACCCAGACCAAGGGCTGGGCCTAAACCATTCCCTGATCTGTGGAGGGCTGGAATTAGTAATATTAGTAAAAATATCAGTATTACTTTATTTTAAGTATTATAATTGCTTGAGTAGGAATATCTAATTAGTTGTCTCCTTTTCTCATCATTAGCTTAGTTAGGTAGTTTCTATTTTTGAGACAAGGCATTTTGCCTATCTATTTGTAAAATTGTATGAGGAAATCTCAGGTTTTGAGTTATTGAATTTGATTAATGAAGAGTCCTAGTAGAGAAGCTCTAGCATGAGTTGCGAATGTGATCTTCCTATTCTCCTAATTCTCTCAGTGCAACCCACCTCAGCAGGCCTTCTCAGGTTCTGCATTACTTATGGTGATTATTTTTGGGTCTCTTAGTTCAAGCAGTGGTGTACTGGATTCCATAGTCAGACAAAAAATTTGGCAGCTGAGATGTTCCTTTCTTATCTTGTTTTAAAGCAATCCCCAGTTTCTAGCTCTGTTTAGAAGTTGACACCAAGTCACCTAGCTTATCAATCAGAAGCATCTAGTAGTAGTTCAGTTGAAATCTAGATACATGAATCTCTACCTCATGTATGAAACACAACCTGGAACTGCAAATCTCCAACATAAGAAAATTTTCAAAAAGGAAAATGATGCATGAAGTAAACACATCTATCATCTGTAAAAGTTAACGTGAAAACGGGTGCAACTTACAGAGCTGATCATAAGAGTCATGATCATCAACACCTATTCGGCACTTAACACTGACTGAGGCATGGGAATTGGCAGCAATTGCTGACATAGCCTCCCCAACAAACTACCCTTACAAATACCAGAATGCATCAAGGTTAATTAACAAAGACAAATTTGCAATCTGAAACATGTAAAGTCGAAATAGCAATTTAATCATATAAATAATTCGCACCTTTGGGTCAAGCATAAGACGCACACCAAAGCATCCATGACCTGCCACTTTTCCACTAGGGCACCCACAGCTGTTTCATCAACTCTAAGTGTTTCAAATCATGGAAGAAAAAGTAAAAAGGTAAAAATCAATAAGTGGAAGGATATGGGTACAAACTTGAGATTTATCTCGTCATACTGATATGCGTTTGCAAGTTCAGCAGCTTTTGCCAGGTTATCCAAATTACTTCCACCAATCTGAAGGACAATAGGGTGTTGCTCTGGAGGAAATGCCAAGAACCTGTCCTGAACAATCCCACCAAATTGAGAAGGATTATCAGTTACTTAAATTCGAATATAGTCGTATATGAATCCACAAAACATAATGAAGCAGAAATAATCAGCATGGAAGGAAGCAAGAAAACTAGTTATATAACAGCAAAAACCAATGCATACATGTAGCACATATGAAAGGAGGTGGAACCCCTAAACTCCCCCCATCGCACCACCACCAAAAACAAAACAAGAAAACTAGGCACTCTTTTAAAATTACATGCAAATAATATCAATAACACTTTTAGTCAAAGTACATGTAATTTTGTGTAATAAGATTACTTGGGGAACTAGGTTATTATATTGTAATGTGTTTTTCCTCTTTTAACTTCCCCCCCCCCTCTTAGCTAGCATGTACTAGTATAAGGGTTAATGATCATATTTCCCTTTGGTAATCAAGTAAATCAATATAAGGATAGATGAAAAATACTCTTCCACAACTACTCTTGCTAACTATTTCACCTCCTCTTCTTCTCTTCATCCCCTTGCTTGTCCCATCTTCTTCCTCCCTTTCATCTTCTTCATTCTCCTAATGTGCTCTTGCAGCCTTTACTTTCCCCAATCACATGTTTTTAAATATAGCAAATTATCTATAAGTAGTACTACAGTAGCATAGTATTCAAATGGTCCAGAGACTAAATTTTAGAAGGCAAGTCCACAACCAAGTAATAAAATAATCATCACATTATTCTTTGATGAACTAGGACACATCTTGCAAAAGCTGATGTATTGGTTGATGGTGTAACCTTTCCTTATCTTTTTTCCAGAATTTCATATGTTTCTGCATCCTCAATTTTCTGTATCTTGTTTGTTCACAAGCAAGACTAATTAAAGATATTGCCCAGGCATGCCTTGGAATCCAGGTGCATTTTGTTGCCTTGTTTCCCCACCCCCTTCTGACCAACATGAATTGCCCAGATGTCATGACAACTATAGAAGAGATTGGAAACTTTAAACAGAACCCAAGCTAACTTCCTACAAAAGAAAAGTATTACCAAATTATCTTTTTGATAAACAATTGTTTCTGCAACAACCATCTCTGTGTAAAGCCATGCATGCTTAGATATTAGCCTCGCAAGAGTACGATAATGATTATCTGTCCATTCCATCATTGGAGCAACACTGCAGGACAATGCGAGTATGCGACAATAATTAACAGAAGTTCATTGCTACCAGAAACTGGAAACTGATCCAAACTCCATAGCATGGCATCAATGTAAATCTCATATGCCAACCTGAACCAAGGAGGAAAGTAGCGTCCAGAATCCATGACATGTTTTGCATGTATTGGGTGCTTCAGGGAGTGACAACAAAGTGTTCTTGATTGTTGCATGGAATACCCATATGATATATTGTTGTAGGGCCTATGATGGGATATCAATGAAGAAAATGATGAAAACAGCGTGTATGCTGCACACTTCATCGTAGCTGTGAGTAAATCAGAGCATTTTCTATTAGGCACCTGTAAATCAAAGAGGGACCATTTCTTAACACAAACTTCCAACTGATGGAAACACAGATTTTATGGTGCAAAGAAGCTCATTCAAACAGAAGAGACATCACAGATATAGATGAATATCAGAAGAAAAATCATATGAAGATCATCAGCTCTGCATTTTGTATTAGAGCCAAGGCTCACTCTTATAAATATATTTATTTTGAATGTTTCTTTCAAGAAAAATACGCTTTTGCACTATGGTAGTAATTAAAATCTACTGCTTATGTCTTAATGACTTGAACTGTTAAGTCTCCAGTTAGGAATATGAGCAGACAACACTACAAAAGTTAAATTGATAAGCACAATCCAAGGTATTTTACCAACAATCCGCAGCAGCAATACAATACAGCGACAACTAGTAGAACTGAAGTAAAGAATTTCCCAGGCATGAATTCTAATTAGCTTCTTTGCACATAATTCTTCAGTCAATTTACTTAGTAAGCTCTGTTAGGCATAAGATCAAATAGATTATGTTCAGTTTGAATTAAAATTCAAATCCCAAAACTAATAAATCTGTCATAGCTGCCAATTCAGCAAACAGATCTTCATCAGAGTACTTAGAAGTTACATGACGAGGCATTTCTCTTTCTATGATTTATGAATTATACGATAACCAACTAAATTGCAGCAATAGTATCGTAACTAATTCACTCCCGTAAGATAAAATAGTGCATCTAAGATAACAGATAAAACCACATCCGATTCGTAAATTCTGGAAAGCTTCATCCAAGCTATATACATTCAGTTGATACATCGACAAAATTTCTTTCAGTAAAAAGACTGCCACAGGAAACATAAAGAGAAACAGATTCAGTATTTTGAAGGAAAGATGAGCATTTTCTACTTAACATAACGAAAGCTTTAGGGGAACATAACAACGGCCAAGTAAAATGCGCTACTCTTGCATAAATAAGACTAGCAATGATGGTTAAACCTGCAACAATCCAACTACGTTCGGCGTATCGATAAAAAACAGCGTGAGAGAGATGAATCACGAACAAATATACCAGAAAGAGCAAAGGTGCTAAGGATTTCAGGAGCCAGAATCGTGGAAAGGTTCTGCGCAGTCTTCAAACGTTCTACTGATACAGAATCGCGGGAAGAGATAAAGTTTTACCGGATCATATTTGGATTTCCAAGATTCAACGATTATTCATCGGGTTCACTCAGTTCGATTTCCGGTTTGGATCAAGCGCTTCGGTGTGCTTCGCCTTCTAATCATAACCAATTGAAGTGTTCAATCGTTTCTGACACATTCTGAATAGAAAATAGGGGTAGTTTTGCCATTTAACAAATGATAAACTTTTCATAAGTGTTACCCGGAGATTCGGTCGTGCCATTAATAGGTTCTCTCGAGTGTCTAATAAGTAATAAGTTTTAGGATTCAATCGTATAGAATATTATAATCTATAGACTAAGATAAATCCAACAAATACCGTTAAATTAAAATATTATATGCGGTCAACGCAGGACTCATATTGTGGTAAAATCTATACTTTTCAGTGGAGAGATAATGGGTTCGACCCTTGTGGGCAATAAAACTCTCCCTGAAAATGTAATCGATATGCGCACAAACTGGCATAGATAAACCTAAGATACCAAAAAATATTATATGTGACTGAATACGTATTGAAAATTTTCCCCAATGAGAGAAGTCAAATAATTCCTTATAATTAATGTTACCACCAAATTTATCCAATTTATAATACCTCTATAGGATGAAAATATATTAATGTCATTCCTTAAATGATGTAAACAAGTTAAACTTTATATCCCCAATCTTTAATACCAAATCTTTGCCCAAAGAATAATCTCAATCTTCAATCCCAAATCTTTGCCCTGGACACCTATTTTCTTGCTCAAACTTCAGCCCAATAATTGCATAGGCTGTGCTCTACATTGAGTCTGGATCATCTCCTCGTTGGGGGGCGGGGGGTGCACATCCTCTACAATTCTCACCCCCTGCAATTTCCTATAATTCTTATTTAGAATTGCAACACGTGACAACTAATTATCCAAGGGTCAGAATTAAAATTCAATTAGGAACTGAATTTAATAAACCCCTAAAATTAAGTCAATGCAGGGTTAGTAGAGTGTAAGATCCATACTTCTCAGGAGAGAGGTCATGCCATCATGGGTTCGACCCTTGCAGACGACAAAACTCCATCTGAGAATGTAATCGAGGTGCGTGCAAGCTGGCCCGGATGAACCTCAGACATAAAAAAAAAACAATAATAATAAACCCCTAAAATTAAGTCTCAAGAAATGAGAAGAGACTAAATTAAGAGAAATTTTAGGGGTTTATTATTTTTTGTTACAAAGCTGCTTTATATATAAGTGTTGGTAATATTCCAAGTATATCAATTCAATTAATTGATGGGGAAATATCCTTACCTGAATTCTCTTTCCCAAATATGAAGTATACGCAATGGAAGTAAATCTAGATCTACATTCTCGTTCCACCACCAAAGCTCTACCGGGGTGATTCCACAATCACTAGGAAAGGGAATTGTTTCCACAACCCAAATGCCATGTGGAAAAAAGATGAAATAATGATCTAAAGCAAAGGAAGGAAACCACCAATGGGTTTCTCTTTCCTGCGTTTCTTGGAGAGAGGGAGAGAGAGAGATGGGAGCCGCCGTTTCTCTGGCAGAAATCTTGTACAAATGAATCACTTACTCAATTATGCAGTGGTTACCAAAATATATAACCCTATTTTGTAACCGCCCTAATAGTGAGTTTCCAATATTGCCCTTGGGCATCTAATTTATTAATTAAATTAATAAATTCCAACATCCCCCACTTGCACAAGGGCAGGTGTTAATTTCTTAATATGTCCTAGACACACATGTATATCCTAGATATACACATTCAATCTCTTTGCTATGTATCCTAGATACATAGACCTCTTGTATCCTAGACACACATGTATATCCCAGATATACATATATTGATCTCTTTACTATGTATCCCAGATACATAGACCACTCGTGTCCCAGACACAAACATCCAGAAGTCATACTAGCAAAATGGGTTGTGCGACCGGTGATATACCTGCACGCGTGAGCCCCAAACTAGAAACTTTCTCAGAAGGCCAGAATGGCACATCACTCAAAGAAACAAATCAAATAAGCATTAGTATAACACAGTGTCCTAGGTTTATTCAAACTCACCAAACTAAAAGGTATCTCGATCCCTCTGAGAAAACGCCTTCTTGTCCTTAAAATGTTCACTACTGTAACACATACAGTTGGCGCCAGCAAACACTTTTTAGGGTGCAGTTGAATCAAACTTTTCCTTTCACCCCAAACCATCACTACACTTAGGATTAACTCCTTTACCGGTATTGCCCCTTTAGGTCGAATCAATCATGACCATAGGTAACACCCCAAAGTAGCCACATCAACCCTTCGTTTCATGATATCATCGAAAGTCACTAAGAACACTAATGGACCATAAGGTCCAGGACTCACACAATGAGAGGAGCAGGGATCTATCCTCTCATTTCCAATGATCGTTAAGCACACATAGTATGATATACGTGCTATGGTGGAGCATTCTATATACAATAAAACGTATGTCCATCTCAACACCATACAGGTCTTAGTCTAGTCGCAACCTCTTGCGCCTAACCCGAGTTTCTTTATTGTCGCCACCCTAGCACCACATAAAGTACTCACACTGGCTCCTATAGGCAACATGAATACTGGGAACATTCATGTCGATTCTCTTCACAATAGAGAAACTCATCTTGATTCCAAATCAAGGCGACATCATGATTATGCATTGACCTACATAAAGTCATTCACAATCCGTCTCATCTCTGCTCGCTTCCTAGGCGCCAGAGGCGAATGCTCGTGTGAGTGAGCCATTCTCTTGCATATTGACATGTCTTGTTTTATGCTAGAGAAACACAATCACACAAAAAGTGAATAAATGAAATGTTGGAATGAACTCATATTATTCAATAATAAGAAAGTCTCAGAACAAAAATAAATCACAATCTATGCAAGCCCAATGATTTTACATGAGAAATAAAAACATCATTGGCTATTGGTTTGGTAAGAGGGTCAGCTACCATCTGACTAGTAGATATGTGTTTAAGTACAACTTTCTTCCTTGATGTAATGTCTCTGACAAAGTGATAGTCTTCCCATGATACTTGGGGTCCTTGACATAGCTAAGAGTTGTCGTACTATCACAGTAGACAAGGGCAGCCTCTTTGGATGTTATCACAATTCCAGTATGTCGAAGGAATCTCCTCAACCAAACAGCCTCTTGAACCACAACTGAGCATGCCACATACTTTGCTTCCATGGTTGAGAGGGATATACAAGCTTGCTTCTTGCTACACCACGAAATGCCCCCGCCATTCAGCAAGAAAACATATCTAGAGGTTGATTTGCGCTCATCGATGTCTCCAGCCCAGTCGGCATCGCTATAGCCAACTAACCGCAAATCTGATCCTTGGTAACACAGCATGTAGTTACTCGTTCCTCTGAGATATCTCAATATCCTCTTGATTTCTTTTCGTGCTCGTGTTCCTGGATTTGATTGGTATCGACTAATCAAACCCACTGCATAACAAATATCCGGCCTAGTACACATCATAGCGTACATTAGGCTACCCACTCCACTGGAATATGGAACTCTTTCCATCTTGGTTTTCGCCTCTAGAGTCTTAGGACCCATATTAAGGCTCAAATGCAAACCCTTCTCCACTGGAGTATCAATTGGTTTGCAGTTGTGCATCTGGTATCTCGTCAAGACATTGTAAATATAGGTCTCTTGAAATAAACCCATTAATCTCTTTTGCCTATTTATGACAATCTTGACTCCAAGCACATAGCTTGCTTCACCCATGTCCTTCATATCAAATACGGAGGACAACCATTTCTTAATGGTTTCCAATAGCTCCTTGCTATTGCTAGCCATAAGTATATCATCTACGTACAATGTCAGAATGACATAATTACCATAAGATCTCTTGATGTGAACACAGTGGTCTTCCTCAAGCCTGGAAAAACCATTTTCCATCATAGCTTGGTGGAAGCGCACATTCCATTGTCTAGATGTTTGCTTTAAGCCATATATGGACTTCTTAAGCTTGCACACTTTACGCTCAAGTCCATTTGCTTCAAAACCTTGAGGTTGATCCATATAGATCTCTTCCTCAAGTTCTCCATTGAGAAAAGCAGTTTTTACATCCATCTGATAAAACTCCAAGTCCAACTGAGCAACAATGGCTAGTATGAGGCAAACCTAACCACAAGGGAAAAAGTTTCATCATAATCAACGTCCTCTCGTTGGGTGTAGCCCTTAGCCACTAAACGAGCCTTGAATCTCTCAATAGATCCATCCGCCTTTCTCTTGATCTTGAGAATCCACTTGTTCCCAATTGCCTTTTCGGCCAGGTGGCAAGTCAACCAAGTCCCAGACATGATTAACTTTCATCGACTCCAACTCTTCCTCTATTGCTTTCAACCATTCCTTTGAGCTTGACCTCGCAAGAGCTTCCTGCACGCTCTTCGGTTCATGCTCATCGACTGAAGTCATCTCACAGTCGATCTCTTAAGGAGTTACCATGTAGGCTTTGACTCCAACTCTTCCTCTATTGCTTTCAACCATTCCTTTGAGCTTGACCTCGCAAGAGTTTCCTGCACGCTCTTCGGTTCATGCTCATCGACTGAAGTCATCTCACAGTCGATCTCTTCAGGAGTTACCATGTAGGCTTTATCCTCTATGTCGAAACGTCGACGATGAACTAGCTCGCGCCCACTACGGCGCAAGTGCATGTCAGATTGCTCACCCTCTAAGGTAGCTATCACATCTGCACTACCACTCCCACTAGGATCTTCTGGATGAACCCCAGGCTCATTATCCAAAATTTAAATCCTTGGAGTGACAAGACCACTATCTTGTATCTCAAAGAATTTCTATGATTCTTTGTTAAATCTTGAAAGAGATGGAAAATCATTCTCCAAGAATGTTGCATCCCTAGACTCAAGTTACGTTCTCCTCTCACTCTCATCTAGTCCAATGAAGACATGGCCCTTTAAGGGTTAAGAATATCTCACAAAGATACACTTTCTTCCTCTGGGTCCAAGCTTTCCATATTGGTGAGAAGTAGAGTGAACATATGCTACACATCCCCATGCGCGCAAGTAACTCAAATCTGGCTTCCTTCCAGTCCACAACTCATATGGTGTGGAAGGAACAGATTTGGTTGGAACTCTGTTGAGGATATAGGCCGTAAGTCGCAAAGCATCTCCCTAATAAGAGATGTGTAGATTTTCCTGCGCCATCATGGATCTCACAATGTCTAGCAAGGTTCTATTCCTCCTCTCAGCAACCCCATTTTGCTATGGAGTCCCTAGAATAGTAAGTTGTCTAGATATCCCCTTTTCATCACACAAACCTTTGAACATATCGGAGAGATACTCTCTACCTCTATCCGTTCTAAGAGTTTTAATCTTTTTATCTAACTGATTCTCAACTAAGCTCATGAATTTCTTAAAACATTCTAGAGCTTCTGACTTATGAGAAATTAGATAAATGTGACCATACCATGTATAATCATCTATGAATGTGATGAAATAAGTCTGTCCTTTTCTAGCATGCATATTCATGGGTCCACACACATCTGAATGGATAAGTTCTAAAGGAAGAGAGGCTCTCAAAGCCTTTTTAAATGGTTTTCTAGTTGCTTTTCCTATTAGACATGACTCACAGGTTGTCAAATCAAATAGTGAACCTTGGCCTAAGAGATCTTCTCTTGCCAACCTGTTCATCCTATCTAAGCCAATATGTCCTAGTCTAGCATGCCACAAATTAGAATAGCAAACAAAAGCATTACTAGGATTAGATAAATTATCAGTTGTATCCAATACAATAAAACCATTATTAAGAAAACCATAACCATAAACTGTATCACCTAGATACAAAACCAAAGAATTGTTTTTAAATACAACTCTAAAACCATGTCTTAAAAGATAAATAACAGAAACAAGATTTCGCTGAATGTCTGGAGCATACAACACATCATGGAATAACAGCGTCCGGCGACCTTGCAAAACTAATCTGCATGTGCCTATGCCATGAACCTCCACACTTGAGCTGTTCCCCATCGTTATTCTTATGCTTCCTCTTGGAATACGACGGTATTCCACAAAGCTCGAGCGTTCCCTTGTTATGTGTTCTGTCGCACCTAAATCAACAATCCACAAATGATTTAGTTCAGCAAGCATAGTAGAACTTGTTACATAACAAGATGAGGTGTAACACACAGTACATACCTCCTGCTCAGTGCAATCACGAGCAAAATGACCAGGCTTTCGGCATTTGAAGCAAATCAAAGGTGATTTCTTCTTGCCAGCACTAGTCCCCCTTGAACGCTTGGGGCCACTCTTGTTTTTGTTCCCACTCTGGTTACCTTGCTTGGATCGCTGAAGTTGAGCTTTCTCTCTCTTGTGCTTGAAACCTGCACCCTTACTAGTGCTAGCTTTAGCAGCAAATACTTCAGTTTGAGGGGCATCGGCCAACATCCGATCCTCCTCCAACTCAAGGTGCTTGCCAGCTTGATCAAAAGTCTTGACATCATCAGCATGAGTCAAGAAGATCTTCATATGCTCCCAAGTCTTTGGCAGCGACCTGATGACTGCGGAGACTTGCTCATCATCAGTCTTTTGGCGCCCACATGCTCTCAACTCACTAATCATGTTAGACATGATGATTATATGCTACCTCATGGTGTGACCCTGGTGCATCTTATAACCATCAAAGGTGAGTCCGAGCTGGCGGCCTCTTGTGGTGGAAGTCCCTCCGTACTGAAACTTCACAGCCTCCCACAACGACTTTGCAGTCCTATGCTTCTCAAACTGAAGCATCAGGTCATCCCTCATGGAGCTCAGGATTGTAATCCTAGCTACCCGGTCTTTCCTCTTCCAAGCATTATATGTCTCAAGGTCCCTGCGATGCTGTGCAGTGGTACCTTCCTCAGGTAGGTTAATGGTCTGGTTTATGGTTTCCAGCATATCCTGCTCTTCTAGGAGATATTGCACATTTCGGTGCCAGAGGTCATAGTTCCTCTCATTCAGCTTATCTCCTTTAGTGAGGTCAGCAACTATGCTCTTTGTAGTAGCCATTTATTCTTGAGACATTAATACAATGATGAGTTCAATTATTCTAGCATAAAAATACAACACAAGCAACAACAAATCACACCAACATAGTCAACCTATGGGATAAGCATTTAATCCAAAAGAAATGTTAACAAACATTCAATCAAATTCTCATGCAAACCCACATAGACTTATACATTAGTTTCATTATGTGCAAAAAACATGATCGATAGACCCATAATTAAAAACAGTTTTAATAAAATAAAACATGCAATAATGTTAATACTATGAGGTGGTTCACACATAACACTTCTACCTTATTAGCTTCCACTAGGCTCTATTAGGCCCTCAATGCCCAAAAATCACACAAATTGTTGGGCCATTGGTATCCAGTAAGTTAAAAACACATTCTGAACTGGACAGACCAATATCAGGAAAAAAAAACTATCTACCAGACGATCGTCTGTTTGCCTTTTATGCCTAGACGGATGACCGTTTGCCCAAACGGAAATTCTGTATGGCTCACTGTGATTAGCCATATCAATAGACGGATGTCCGTCTGGTCCACAGTGACAAAAAACGGGTCTTTTTTCAAATTTTTCTTGAACCAATTTTTTTTCAAAAAACGGAAAGCACATGAAAAAAAATCCAACAATAAATATTAAACAAAATAATTATCATTGATTATCAATTCATGCAAAACTTCATTAGGGAAATTCACAAAGATCTTTTCACTAGGATCCAAACCCAAAACATAAGGGTTTCCAAAAACCCTATCAATTTCCCATGGGTTTCCTATTAAACCCTAGATTCTCCATGGGTTATTATAAGCCTTTGATCCTCCCATTAGAACCATACAATGAAAATAAACAATGGGGAGGAACCGAGAATCGTAGGAACCACGACTCTGATGCCAATGTTGGTAATACTCCAAGTATATCAATTCAATTAATTGATTGGGAAAGATCTTTACTTGGATTCGTTTTCCCAAATATGAAGTATATGCAACGGAAGTAAATCTGGATCCACGTTCTCGTTCCACCACCAAAGCTCTACCGCGGTGATTCCACAATACTAGAAAAGGGAATTATTTCCACAACCCAAATGCCGTGTAGAAAGAAGATGGAAGAATGATCTAATGCAAAGGAAGGAAACCACCAACGGGTTTCTCCTTCCTGTTCTTGGAGAGAGGGAGAGAGAGAGATGGGAGCCGCCGTTTCTCTGGCAGAAATCTCGTACGAATGAATCACTTACTCAATTATGCGGTGGTTATCAAAATATATAACCCTATTTTGTAACCGCCCTAATAGTGAGTTTCCAATATTGCCCTTGGGCGTCTAATTTCTTAATTATCTTAATAAATTCCAATAAAGGTGCTTTATATATAAGAAAATTGGGGATGGATATACTACATATGCCGCCGACAAGATTGAACCCACAACCTTCTACACTGAGAAGTGAGATTTATAACCACTCCACTAACCCTCCATTGGCATTTTAGAGGTTTATTAGATTTAGTTCCTAAGTTGGTTTTAATTCTAACCCTTGGATAATTAGTTGCCATGTGTTGCAATCTTAGATAGAAGTTACAAAAAATTACAGAGTGGGAATTGTAGAGGATGTGAACCCCGAGAGCATTCTCCCGATGGCTTTACAAGTTACAACCACAAACTACAGAGGGCTCACAAGTAAAAAATAAAAAAATATCATCACCTAATCCTATAGGCCCATATAGTTTGTGATTATAAACCTGTCCTCGTCTGTCCTCTCCCACGATCAAGGCTCCTCTACTCCGGTCAAACTAGGGGAGTGGGACTCCCGAGTTTCTTAAGTTTGATAGGTCTGGGCGAACCTTAAACACACACCCAGTAATATCCAATGACTCTAAAGATTCCAATCCATCTACGCCTTGAAGCTCCTTCAGTTCGTAACAGTTGGATGTGGATAGATGCTTCAAGCTTCTCAAGTTGGAGAGATCTGGTAATCTTTCCATGGACCTGCACGAAGAAAAATCCAAAACCTCTAGAGTATCCAATACATCGAGGCCTTGAACCTCCTTCAGCTTGAAACAGTAGGCAGTATAAAGGTACTTCAAGTTTCGGAAGTTCGAGAGATCTGGAAGGCTTTCCAGATCAAAGCACCAATAAAAACCCAACGTTTCTAAAGATTCCAGTCCAACTAGGCCTTGAACATCTTTTAGACAGTAGCAGTGGGTGGTGGATAGACGCTTCAAGTTTTTCAAGTTGGAGAGATCTTGCAATCTTACCATAGAGCGGCACCGAGAAAATTCCAAACTCTCTAAAGATTCCAGAGCATCAAGGCCTTCATACTTGTTTAGATTTGCAGCTGATAGATGCTTCAAGTTTCTGAAGTTTGAGACATCGGGAAAGCTTTTCACAGAATTGCACGAAATATCTAGCCTTTCTAAATATTCCAGTCTGACGGGGCATTGAATCTCCTTTAGATTGTGGCAGACGGCAATGGATAGATGCTTCAGGCTTCTCAAGTAGGAGAGATCTAATCTTTCTATCGTGCACCCCTTAATTTCCAATGTCTCTAAAAACTCCAATCTGGGCTGACCTTCAATTTTGGTAATATTACAATCTACAGTCGACCAATTTAACAGAATCAATGGGCAACCATGCAGGCTCAGTTTCTCCAAAGAAATCAAATTCTTAAGGTCCTCAAGGTCAATCCAACGTAAGTTCCCGCAGTCCCAGATTTCTAACATCCTTAGTTTTTTCAAGGCAGACAAATTTGGCATTTTATACAATGATTGGCACGACTTAATTGTCAACATCTTTAAAGAGTCTAATTCTTCAAGGCCCTGAATCACGGATATCTCTAAATACTCCATTCTCAATACCCTCAGCTTTTTCAAGTTCGACCGTTCTATTAGCATCAATGATCGACAATTCTTTATTGTCAATATCTCCAGGGAATCCAATCCCACAAGGCCTGCAAGCTCAATTAAGCTGCAGCCTTCAATTTCCAATTCCCTTAGTTTTTTCAAATCAAACAGCATCGGCACTTTTCTTAATAGTCTGCACTCCTTTATAATCAACAGCTCTAGGGAGTCGAGTCCCTCCAGGCTCTCAATCTCAGATAAAATTGACTAGTTTGTGAGCCTTAACTCCTTCAGTTTTCTCAAGCCAGATATCTTCCCAATTTTTCTCAAGGATTGAAGAATATTCATTGTAAACAGCTCCAGCGAATCCAATCCCACAAGTCCCTCAATCTCAGATAACTTTGCGCCTTTTTTCAAAAACCTTAATTTTCAAGCAAAAATTTTGGGGTTTTTTTTAAAAAAAAGGACCCCGTGAAGGGGAGGAGCGCAGAAGAAAAAAACCCCCCCGGGCCCCAAAACTCAGATAACATGATGCAGTCGGTGAATCGTTAAGTCCTTTAGTTTTCTCAAGCTGGATATTCTCCCAATTCTTACTAATGATCCACAGTTCTTCACTATCAACAGCTCCAGGGAATCCAACCCTGTGAGGCCTCCAATCTCTGTTAAGCTCTGACAATTATCAAGAATTAATTTCTTTAAATTTGTCAACCCTACCAAATCTGGCATCTCCAGCAACTTTTCACAATCATCAAAGCACAACACCTCTACATTTGTCAGGTTGGAAGGCCTTGGGAATGATGTCAAGCCGCATCTGAGAACATTTAAAATTTTCAAACTTGAAGGAAGTTCCGGTAGTGATTTCAGGTTGTTGCAGAATCTTAAATCAAGTGTTTGGAGTGAGGAAAGGCTTGAAACCGTCACTGGCAGTCTATGAAAATTATTCCCACCAAGTTTCAAGATTTCTAAAGAGGATAGCCACCCTAAAGCCTCTGGAATTCCTTTATCATTGATGGAACAAAAGCTGGCATCAAAAGTCTCTAAGTTTTCCAGTAAACCTATAGAATCGGGTAACTTGGCAAGTCCTTCGCACTGATGCAAGTTGAGGTTTCTGAGAGAAGTCAACCCCCCAATTTCATATGGGAGATCCTCAAGTTTGCTGCATCCCCTCATATTCAAGGTGACTAGCCCCTCAAGATAGTTGATGGATTCATGAATATGACCTAAATTTTCACAATTTTCAAGAATCAAGACCTCCAAGGAACAATTTCCTAGTTTAGGAGTCTGCCTGAGATACTGACACCCTGTCAGGTTCAGGACTTTTAGATTTTTTGCCACCTGCAAGGAAAAACAAACAATCAGGCATTTTCTTTAAGAAAAATTAAGTTCATGATTGATTACATTCACCAAAACAGAAAGAAATTTCTTTAAGACCTTGATGTGGTTCCAACCCTTCCAGTTCTTTGTAACAAGACTATACGACAAATCAAGGACAACAAGGTTCACCGGATAAAATTTTGTTAGCATGGATTCCAGAGGGCATCCTTTCCATCTAAACCATATCAGTTCTGAAAAAGAAGGCACAGAGTTCTGGAGCAAAGTCTGCATAATCAACTTGGAGTAACCTGAGTTTAGTCATGTTTGTAAATCCTTCACTCATCAAACGGCGTAGGCTTCTTGAACTACCTCCAAAATCAATACACAACCCTTTAACTTTATCAGTTCCCTACAACAAACAACTTTATGTGAGCACAAAAATTCTCATAACTGAAACTTCCTAATGTTTAGGTGTTTTGGTGGACTCTGGGTTTTATCAATTTCATACAATGGATCTGGTAAGATAACACTGTAAAGAACCCCTACCAAGTCTTATTTGTGAAACTTTAACCCTAGATGAGCAGTTGTATAGACCAATAGTGTGCACCCAAAGGTGTAAAAACAGAAGAAAAAAATGTCACAGAACTTAGTACTAGACTATATAGGTTTGTGACATCCTTGTATCTGTATTCTTGTATCTTTTAATAATATTTCCTTTATATGTTCGTATAGAGCTGAAACTCACAATTGAAATGAGTGAAAGATCCTTGATGGTATGGGCCCTACAATGTCCAATTGTCCATCACTACCATACAACAATTAGCTAACCATGTCATTCCTATTCTTCCTGCTGTTCCTAGGTATTACATCTAGCAAAATTCATCTATTAATAACAAGTGCGTAAAGTGGAAATATGTGGTAGCTCATGCTTGCAAGCATCAGTAATGATTAGAAGCATAAAATTAAGTTTACTGACCATGAGAACCTACCTCCTTTTTATCCAATACGCCCAAGGCTTCCTTGTTGGACCACAACCTGCTACGCTGGCCCGACACAGGGTTCTCTTGACGGATAATTTCCTTTCCAAGATCTCTAAGCAGATCATGCATCTTTAGTTCATTGTTTTCACCAATCTTTACCAAAGACTTTTGGCGAAGAGCCTCAACTCCTGCTTCAGGGTAAAGGTTGCATTGTTGCCATATGAAACATGCAATAGTTTTATCCATTTCTGAGAAAAAGCAAGCGATGTCAAGAAATATCTCTTTCTCAAACTCATTTAAGACATCGTAACTTATTTTTAACTTTTGCCGAACCTTATCGTGAAGAATATTATCTTGCAACATCTTCAGTGTATCTTGCCAAACTGGTTTTCTCATAGGAGGTAAAGATGAACCTATAACCTCAACAGCCAATGGAAGCCCTCCAGTATTTGCTACAATGTCTTTTGAAAGATTGAGATAATCTTCCGGAGGATGGTCCCTTCCAAAGGCATGCCTGGAAAACAGTTGAAGAGATTGATCTAGATTCATTTCATTGGGCTCATATACCTCATTGACTCCATGCTTAGTCAAGAGATGCTCATTTCTTGTTGTGATTATAATCCTGCTACCCGAATCAAACCAATCACGCTCCCCTACTAATGCATCTAATTGAACTTTTTCATCTGCGTCATCAAGTACAATAAGAACCTTCTTATTGCGCGAAGTTTTTCTCCAATCTCATTAATTCCATCATCTTTATCAGTGATGTTGAGGCTTGCACCTTTCAAGAATAGCAGAGACAAGCCGCTTTTGCAAATCAACAAGCCCCCCATAATGTTGAGATGTTTCTCGAACATTTTCTAGAAAGGCACAACCTTCAAAGTGATGCAAGATTTTATTATAGACAACCTTGGCAATGGTTGTCTTACCAACCCCACCAAGCCCCAAAACTCCCACAATCTTTGCATCTTCAGATTCAATGTTTAATAAACTCATCATTTTTTCTACATGAGACTGGATTCCAATTAGGACATCTGAAACAATTTGGAAGCCTTTTCTCAATTTATTAGATATGTCTGCAACAACTAGCTTTACTAATTTCCCTTCATCCCTGTCCAATTCAAATCAAGAAGAAATAAGTAACTTGGACAAAAAACAAAAAAACAGAATACAAGACCACCAAACAATAATTTGAGCAGAAGTAATGAGAGAACTTCAATTACAGGTCTTTTTTTTTTTTTTCTTTTTGTCCCTAGTCATTCTGAATGGAAAATTGCGCAAATATATCAGAGGGGTGCAAAATAACATTTGGCTTCATTTGATAAATGAATAAATAAATAAGTTATCCTATGGCAAAGGGGAGGCTGCCAAGAACAAGCAAGATACTCACATTTTTATGGCCCTAAGCCTAAATGATTCTTAAGTGGTGTGCACCAGCTTTCAAGAAATCCAGGGTAGTAATGCTGGTGGTTACAATTCCCAAACATTAATGGATGCATGAGAATAGGTGAAGCGTACATCATTCCCCATAAAATTGAAAAAGAGTAGGGGGCACTTATAGGGGAACAGAGATTAATGCTGGCAACAATGTGCCCATGGAGAAATAGTAATCTTATGGTGTTCTATCACAATATTAAAGATCATCTGTTCTCGCATTGGCAACAGTCACACGTTTGTAAGGTGTTGGGAGGAAGGTCTAAAGCTCGTGATGCAGCACAACCAAAAGCTAAAGCGTTTACACTAAGACAATGTGAACAGTAATCCAGCAGATAGTTTTCCGTATTTGGTGGGCACCAAGTCCGGCTTACAAAGAGAGAAAATTCAAATTTGGTGGGCCCTAAGTTCAATTTGCAAGGAGATAAAATAGGAAACTGTTAGTTTTAGAGATATTTAGGATTTTGGTATTTGTTTATTGGGATAATTATGTAATTAAAATTTTAATTCTGGTAGGATATCTAGGATCAGTTTTGGTTAGTTTTAAATTCCTAAGTGTCCTAGTAGAATCAACATTTTTGTTAGTTTTAAATCACCACTAATCCTATTATAGTTGTTTTCGTATCCAAGTATGTCTCTTTTATTATTTAAAAATTTTTATCAGCTTATTGAGCAGGAAATAGAAAAAATGAATTGAAGTTTTAGCATTGTGAGTTTGCAGCCCCCCACTTTCTCTCTTTCCTCTCCTCTTGTTCTTCTTATGAGTGCTCTTCTCATTCTTCCCCTTCTTCATGTCTGATTCTTCTCGGGTTTCTCCTGCTTCTCCCTTTCTTAACCCTTCTTCTCCCTTTCTTCTCTATGCTGTCCCCCATTAGCTCGTTTATAACAACTATCTCAACTAAGTCAAGTTTCCATAGAAATCGGTGAGATCTCCGTGGGTATGTGCATTTCTTTTCCATTTCAGAACAAATGACGTTTTGGTGGGCAATGGTCGTGGTTGGCACTGAAAATTTAAGGGAAGGTTGTTATAGGCTTCATACACTTATTTTAATATTCAAATCGAAGGGAAAAAAACAAGAAGAAAGTAAGAGCATCTAATTTGGTCCTTTTGTTTCTACTTAGTAGTAAAGATCAAACCTTGAATTGCCTATTCTGCACCTTGTTTGAGTTTCATGAGACATTATTATGCAATACATGTATAAAGACACAAAGTTACTTAAGAAGTAGTTCAAGACTTCAAAGTTTCTGCTACAAACAAGAAGATGAAATGAAGTGTTCTCAATGCATCGAAGAAAACGGGGACGAAAATCTTCTATGAAAGAAGAGGGAAAGAAAGAAGTAGAAAAGGATGGTAGAGAGTGCCAAGAGAAACGAAAAGAAAAGAAAAATAATGAAGAAAGAAGAAAGAAGAGGCAACAAGGCTAGAAGTGGAGAAGGGAGATGCGAGTTAGTTCAAAAGAGATTTTCCACCGCAAGTAAAGTCCTTTATTTTTCTTCATTCAATCAATAATCAATCTATTGGGATAGCCTTCCTTTTTATAAACAAAAAGAAAAGAAAAAGAGGAGAAAAAATAATATTCCTAATAAGGCTCTATTACCTAAGGTCAAAATTGAAAACTCAAAAGTATACCTAAGTGAAAACAATCCATGGGCTGATTATAACCAGTGTTCTAAATCTCGCCTCAATATGGTCGAGACAACCGAGACACTGAAAATTTGCCAAAATTCTGGCAAGCATGATACAATGATGTACCATGTTTTGGTGGGTTTTAGAAGTTTTTTGTCTGATTTTTGGGGTACAGCCTAATTTGAGGCCAATAAAAACTATGACAATGATAATTTTTTTTACTAAAACCTATAAGGCTACAACACATGCTTGGCTACATGCAGATGGAAGTGGACTGCATGAGAATGTTGAAACTTTCATTAAAATGCAAGAACAAATACAAGAACAAGTAGAATTCAAGAAGTCATAACAGGCTAGACTCAATACTCAGTATGCAATTACAATTACGATGAACAGGCTGCAACTCCATTAGCCACATCAATCATAGTTCAAAATTCATAACATAAGTTACATGAATTAGTGAGACCCAGTCAAGTAAAAGTTGTTGTGTTGACCTAGCACAATCCCACTACATGTCCCTTTGACCCGATGCTTACTCCACATGCATCCCATGACATAGAAGCTAAGAAATACCGACGGACACCACCTCCATGTATGTAGCACCATTAGCATAGTGAAGAAAACCAATCCTATTATATGGGTCACCATACTGTGAAGTCTGAGATGTACTGGCCACCATACCTATCATAAGGATCATATGATGCAGATGTACATACAGGCATGTATACACTGGCTGGTGTGCAGGGACAGGGACAAGGAAGAACATGTCACCAATGAAGGAAGATCCCGTGCCACCATACTGTGATTCAGACTATGACTTTGAATAAGAGGACCCATTGTAAACACTAGAATAAGATGTGTTAAGGCAACCTAGAAGGGGGGGGGTGAATAGGTTGCAACTAGTGGACTTGCCTAATTTTTCAATTTAATTGCAAATACAAGATAAATTATGAATTTCAATGATAATAAAATAATGCAATCAATCCACAAAACAATTGTTTTATGATGGTTTGACTTTGCAAGTCTACGTCCACTCCTCTCTTGGCTTCAAAAGATCATTCCACTAGTGATTCTCTTTCAATACAATGGTAAAGATCAAACCCTTTACAATCTATGTTCAATAGGGTAAGAACACCCTTTACAATGTTTGTTCTAAGTAAAGCAAGAGCACCCTTTACAATCTTTGTTCTAAGTAGGGCAAGAGCACCCTCTACCAATTCTAATCAACCTAGACTAGAATTGAACAAAAATACAATTTGAGGAATTGGAAAGTGTTACCTAACAAGGAGTGTGACACTTTACTCCTTGTGTGAGTGTGATGCAATGATGATTGAGTACTTAAGAGATGTGGTGAAGTCCCAATGGCCTTCAATCACTCCAAGCTTCACTCCAATGAGCTTGCTTGACAACTTTGGAATGTCCTTCAAAGTTGAGTGAAGTTGGTAGGCAAGTGATCAATGCTTGTTCATTAATTTGAGAGCTTTGAGAGTTGTAAGATAGTAAATGCTCAATAGGCAAGGTAAAACCTCTCAAATGGGGGTGATTGGGCTTATAAAGATGGCATTCAATTGCCTGGCCCAACCTCCCAATAGATAGAAATTTTTGTGAAATTTCAGTCCAGACGGACGTCCATCTGGATTAGATGGATATCTGCTTAAAAAATAGCCGTTGGGCTTAAGTCAGGACCAGACAGAAATTTCGTCTGGCTCTCTGTGACCAGATGGATGACCATTTGAGCCGGACATCCGTCTACAACACAAAGTGCACAAGAATTGTAGATAGGGACTTGATTTGGTTTTTGGTCTTTCTAGCCAACCCCAAGCCTCATACACTCTCCTAATATGTCCTAGGTCAGTCTAGTGACATGATATGCATGTAATTTAATGCGATTACATATGAGTACATGTGGATGTGTCCTAAGTCCTGAATTCATCTAAGTCTTGAACTTGACTCGGTTTTCACATCCTCTTATGCTTTGATCTTGACACTCATCTTGACCTTCATTCCTTATCCAAGATTATGATCTTGACTTGGGCTTGAGCATCCGATAAGTTTGGTCCAATGAGTCGGATTTGGTCCACTTATTTTAGTAATGAGTTGGACAATCACAACTTAATGTAGACATTAGTAATTTGTGTTTGTCATCATCAAAACTAATGGAGGCTGATGTGGCAATGCTGACATGGCATTTTCCAACAAGATGGAACAAGCCTTCCCATCCCAACCATTTGACAGTATGAGTTAAAACATGACCCACTCTGCTATGAGCCCCTTCGAGATGAAATCCTACCAATGGTTCTTATATTGATGTCATAGATAGAGCTCGATAAGCTCTCAATGTCTATGTCCATCTATCATGATGGGTGGAACTAGCCACAGGGCCCTATGGAGTAACCCTAATCCTAAGGGAGGGCCTACCCCTATGATGAGGTATGCCACTATGGTGCATATCCTAGGTGGCATGTGTAAATTGTGACTCCCCAATAAATCTAATGGGGCTCAACGACTTTAGCAATAGTATCGCATATTGTTCTAGAAGTCCACCACCACCAACACCATTACCACGACCACCACCACCACCATCACCACCATCAGTGCCTTCATTAATGCTAATCTCGGCTCCTATAGTAGGAGAGTCTCCACCATTATCCCTAATATAAGTCCTAACTTGTCTAGGAGGTCTGGGTCCCGTCCAACTTCGGAAGGTTGAGCCTTATCACCACCATCACCAAACTCACCACCGGTCCATGGACCAATCCTCACCATCCACACTAGCTCCACCTGATGCCACAAAAGGAACAATCACTACTATTGAGCATGTACACGATGCTCATCAGCTATGAACTCATCTACATCAATGCTAGCCTCTTGATGTAACTAGGTTTAGCCTCCTTCTAGGCAGATCCAATAGTGGCTCACCTCTATCCCTCACCCATCCACAATTGGGTCTTCATCATCATAGACCACTTGAAAGACTACGGGATCAATGGTATCCTCTGCCCATTTCCCTTAAGCCTATGCATATGTGTTGGAGCCTCAACATCATATTATAGTGCACATAGACAAGTCATTAAGGCGTTGGGAACTATTACTCCTCCTCGAGTGGATCAAGGAAAAGATGCTCCAGTTCCTTTCATTTCCAGATGTGGAGCAAATATGAGAGAAGACCTTGATCATCACTTGCCTCAGGTTCTCTGTACTCCCACAATATAGGACTCACCACTCAATTCCATTAAAACAAAGAGATACATTTATCACTTATTAGATAAGTTACTCTTTTGTAAAATGTAATAATGAGTTAGAGTTATTCATTTTAACCAGGATTATTACATGTCCAGCCATGCACTGCAACATCTGACCGAAATGACCCAAATCCATCCGTTGAGTCTTGAACTACAATCATTTGTAATAACGGTTAAGAGTTACTGACATTACTAACTTCTTCAAATGGAACTCCCAAGTCCAAACTATCTCACCTCAACCTTGCCACTTAGTTCCATTAAAACAAAAGGATACATTTATCACTTATTAGATAATTTACTCATTTTTAAAATGTAGTAATGATGTAGAGTTATTGATCTAACCAGAATCATTGCATGTCCAGCCATGAACCGCAACTTTTGACTGAAATGACCAGGGTTGAGCCAAGATTGAACATTGGGGGGGGGGGGCGAACACTAATGTCTTTTTACCATACATAATATGTGGGCCAATGCGGGACCCACTGTGGGTCCCATCTTTGAATTACTTTATTACATTCTGAGTTTTCGACGTGGGATTCACATTAAAAATTTAGGTAAATTAATAGGAGGACTATATAAATAACACAATTATAAGTAAATTATAAAAAATATATTGAAATAAAGCATAGAGGCCAAAATTGTGGGAGAAATTGTAGGAAAAAAGATAGATATGAACTCTATTAACTAAGTATGGGAAAATAGTCAATTTACATAAATTAAGTAAAATAAAAAATAAAAAAATTCAATGATTATAATTATATCTAACTAATAAAACTTAAAATTTAAATTGTTATTAATAAAAATCGAAACTTTAGTATAAAGTTTAGGGATTCAAAAATAAAATTAAATGATTACAATTAGATTTGATAAAATTGATGGCTGAAATTTTAAACGACATTTAAATTTCTATGAATAGGAATTGAAATCTTAGAAGAAAGTTTAGGGACTAAAAAAAAAGGAAATCAATGGATGAATTCTAACTAGATTTAAATCGCTATTAGTAGAATTCAAACTTTCAGTTATGCTTACTAGTAAAATCATGGGTGAGAGAGAGAGAAGAACAACTTGAGAAAGAGAGAGTGAATATGGAATACCTGATAATTGTGGAGAATATTTAGAAAAACTCCAAAAAAAAAAAAAAAAAAAAAAAAGAAAAAAATAGGGAACAAAACAGGAGATTCATGAGAGAATAACTAGGAATGAAAATATGAGAGAATAAATAGGGAGATATTCATGACATGTGAGTTAGTTTTTAGTTAGAATTTAACCCTTTATTCCTTAAAAGTAGGGGTTTTAATGATAACCATTAGATAATGATTAAGAATGACATCCATACCCATCATCTTTATCTTAAACTTTTATTTTTAATTTGGAGGGGGGGCAAATAGTAGTATTTCACATGTGAAGTGAGAGAAATAAGAAAAAAATATAGTAGTGTTTCAAATTTTTAAAAATCCAGGGGGGGCATGGCCCCCCTTGGCCCCAACGTGGCTCCGCCACTTGAAATGACCAAATCCATCCTTAAAATTCTTGAACTACAATCTTGTAATAACGGTTAAGAGTTATTGACATTACTAACTTCTTCCAAATGGAACTCCCAAGTCCAAACTATCTCACCTCAAAGTCACTAATGGATCATAGCATGGGACCTTGGGATCTAGTTCCAACTTCATAACCACCTTCTTCACCACTTCTTTCAAATCTGTATTTGACCCCAATCTTTTGCAATATTGGTACTAAAGGTTAAGATCGTAAGCTGCACAATTTACAATTCACAATTAGATATAGGGTAGGATAAAATAACTATTACTAGAATATTGCATAAATAACTATTACTTACCAAATTTATGCAGTGGATACATGAGATGTGCGGTCCATCGATCATCGATAATCTTTAGGAATGTCTTCATGTGTCTTGAACTTATGGTATATAGCACACCCCCATATCGCTTCAATGGCAGCACACAAATGGGGAATAGTAGGCCCCTTCAAAGAAGAGTTTACCCAATGTAAGGCCTTTATAATTGGGTTCATCAACTTCACTACATGCCCCAACTGTCTCCGAAATTCATCCAATGAAATGGTAGCCAATGCTTGCTAACCACATTAAGTGTTAGACCCTCTCCACTAACACCAACCTTCTGATGCAAATATTGATCTCAGCTTAGATTGCTTGCTCTCTTTACTCCTCAGAGAAATGTAATTCGTAGCGGATCTGGTGATACCAAGTCGCACTAAGTCACCACCACATTTCTCCCTCATCATGTCCAGGTTGTAACTATGATTGTAGATAAGTTTGTGACCTATTTTGCCTTTTGAATTACACCCTGCAAAATCTTGATTATTCCATTATCCTTCAACATGAGATCAATGCAATGGGCAGCATATGGTGTCCAGAATAAGTTGTATCTGGTGCTACTCATCATCATTCCATGGCCTTCGTAAAATTGCTACCATTATCTATAACAATCTGTATAAGGGCATGGCTTCTCCCAAGCATCAGGGTTTAGCACTGATTCATCGAAATGTTGACTGCCAAATCATTGGCCCCCTTTCGCTTGTTTCTAGTAGGAGCCCTTAATTCCAGGAGGCTGGTTGTTAGGTTTTTTATTAAAATCTATATTAAGTTTCAAAATTAGTTTTTGCATTTCTTTTCTTTAATTATTTTGTTAGTGTGTGGGACCCATGAGATAAGGGTGGCAATGAGGCACCATGAGTAAAGGAGGCCCTTCATGACCTTGGTTATGAGGCTCTTCATGATATTGGTCATGGGTCTTAAAGGTCTTGATCATAGTGATAAGGTGGGCTTACTTGAAGGGTGGAATTTACTCAAATTCTAACTCTTGACCTTCAATTCTCATTTCAACTTCATGACCATTCATGGTCATTACCATGAGTGGGATTAAGGTTATTGAATGGATAAAATCCAATTCATTCAAAAGAGGTGAATATGAGAGTTACTTCTCCAAGTAGTGGGGAGGTTAAGTCAATGTTGTTTATTCACATTAGTGGAGGAGGGACAAGCCCATTGATTCTCCATTAGTGGAGAATTGATTCTCCCCCTTGTGAGGAGGTGAGTCATTGTGATTCAATGACCCAATTCAGCCTATATAAGCCCAACCCTTCCTTGCATGTGGTGTGTAATAGAAACAATCCTTACACTCACATTATTTGTTTTACAAAGTTCATTTCTTTCTTTGAGTTGTCTAAGTGTTGTGCTCTAGCTTTTGGCTCCTTAAAGGGACTAGAAGAACTAGTGTAATAGAAACAATCCTTACACTCACATTATTTGTTTTACAAAGTTCATTTCTTTCTTTAAGTTGTCTAAGTGTTGTGCTCTAGCTTTTGGCTCCTTAAAGGGACTAGAAGAACTACCTCATCTTCTAGTTGGAGGTTGTTTTATCTTGGAGGTGGTGGTGCGAAGAACCCTTGGTAGTAGGGTGCATCAATTACCTTAAAGACAACACTCAAGGTGTGACTCAACCTCATTGATCGGTGGTTCGTTCGATTGCAACATCAAGTTCTCCAGATTGGCTAATGATCTTCATCTTTCAATTGTATTGCAATTTCATTTTTGTGTTTTATAGAATTTGTAATACAATTACCCTAACACCGGTGTGAAGGATATTTGGTGAAAGCCTTAGACAAAACGGGGCAAACGAGTTTTGTGGCTCTTTGAGCTACTTGTGGACTATGTGTTGTACATCGAAGAAAATTCGACTGAAATTGTTGAAATTTCAATCGAAATGTTTGCATTTTTAAAAAAAGAAACGAAATCCCAATTATTTCGGAAAAGTGTCAAATTTTGACCCAAATTTCGGAGATTTCGACCATCTCGACCAAAATTTCGACCATTTCAACATTCAAACTTGTTTTTCCTTAGTTTTTATTGATTTCTATACCATTTTCAACTAATTTCCACGACTCCTTTGTCTTCAAACACCTCTCATGCTCATTTTTTGCCTCCAAACACCTCCTAAACCACAACAGCTACAAAGGAAACTCCGGCAACAATAGAATGTGAATCATGAGCCATACCCAACAGTTCCAAAATTCCCCTTTCTTATTTTTGTTTTGTTCATGCCTTAAATGATCTTGTATTACCTTGAAATTAATATATGTTTAGCCTAGGACTATGATCTATAATTGTGTTTTATTAAACTTATATTTTTATTATTTGCTACATTTTTTTATTTTTTATTTTAATAATTATTTTCTAAAATTATGTATTTTTATTTTATGTATATATGATATATAAACTTCAACTTAATATATGTGAGACACCATTACTTGATCTAGTCGGTCATTTTATTTTGTAGACTTGTATATGTAACAATTCTACCAAAAAATTCATGTATGCTGATTATTCCATGCCTGTATGCAATACAGTTTGCACTTGTCGGAACCAATCATTTGCTAGTATACTTGAATGCTAAATTTTCAATGGTTTTTTTTTTTTGTTTTGTTTTGTGGCAAAAAACTACTTCTATTGTTTTTATTATGCTTGAAATAGATAGTATGCAAGAATCCAAATCATTTTGAGTCCATATGAGGCCCGAAATTGAAGTTCCAATTTCCAGAAAAAAAGTGTCCAGTTCGACTGAAATTTCGACTGAAACATCAAAAGTTTGGCCTTTTGCAAGGTTGAAATGCCTGTTTTGGTCAATTTTTCTTCCTTGTTGTACATTGATACCGATGGGAACATTTCTCACCCCACATCTTCCACTCCATTCTACAAGAGTCTACGGACATACCTATGATCCTTGACTTCTTTAGATGCATCCATTGTTTTCAAGAAAACTGTCTGCCCATCAAAGTATAACATAAATTTGATGGTACATTTTCTTGTTAGACCGGTCCGTTTATTAGACATTAAGGTTACCCCATAACTCTCCTAGAAGGACCTCATCCTTGCAATGTAGTCATCTCTCTAACCTCTATGGTGGTAGATACAAATTCATTATGTCATAAGGGGTGGGACCTTGGTAACCTGGATCAACCTCTACAATGGAGTCAATCGTTGTCCAGTAAAAGGGGCCCTGTGTGGTGCTAGTTGGGATATAGTTAAAGAGCATCCACTTCACAATAGATTCTTTAACATGCCCCTTCATGTCCTTCTATGCACTCTGATCTTAGGTTGTCTTACGCCCTTCATTTTAAACACCTCTACTGACCACTCCAGAATAGGATCCTCTCGTGTAGGCATTGATGATGGTGGAGCTTCTGACTCTGTGATCTCCTAAATAAACTAAACACACCACCTGACCTAGATGGTCCAACTCTAGAGGTACCAACTCCTGCACTACCTTTTCCGCTCTCCTACTCCTATACCAATGATGCCTTACTCTATGCCATCTCTTGGCATAAACCCCTAGCCTCTGCAGCTGTCTCTACATCAATGGGATCAACATCATCATCCCCAACTCCAACAAAAGGCCTTACTACCTCATCCAATACAACCCTAACTCTGTCTTTGTTTGTGTTGAAAGCATGGACTGAGATTTTCTAATTAGAATAGGTTTCGGTTTTTCCTAATAAGTCTAGAGTTAATTTTTACTTAGTGTAGGACTTTACTAGATTGTAACTATAAATACCCTATTGGGGTTTATGAATAAATAACTTTAGAGCAATTCTTCACATTACAGCATGGTATCAAAGCCTAATGTTTGATTAGAGAAGAAAGAGGGAACTTTTTTTCTCTTGATTTCCCTCGCTGCCACTATTGATATTGCTGTTTTTTTAGCAATCTTGGCCACATGGAGCCTCATTCATCTTGATTTCAGAGCACGCCTGGCTGCCAGGGAAGCACCTGCTACCATCGCTCCTTTTTTACCTCTGCACCTGCTGCCATCGCTGCTTTTTTACCCGCTGCACCCGCTGCCTTTGCTGATGCCCTTCTCAACTCTAGAAAATGCAGAACCTTCAAAAGAACTTCCAGCCGCTTACCAACAAAGAGCAGACGCTGCTGGTCCGGAAAAATTCCTTCCTTGTCTTAGATCTTGGTTTTCACTTTGTCAATTGTATCTGAACTCCCCACCTCCAAAGTGATGGTCCCATTCACTTTGCACCTCCAAATCGTATTGATTTTTTTCACCTCTTTCATTCGATGCATTCACAGGGAGATATTCATAAATTTAAATAGTTTGGGGGGCTGCTTTGTAAATTCGAAAATTTCTAGGAACTTTTTCCATAAAACAAAAAAATTCAAGGACTTTTTGGTAAATTCGAGAAATTTCAGGGACTTTTTCGTAAATTCAGAGTTTTAGGGACTTTTTCGTAAATTCAAATTGTACCAAGGGTATGTTTGTAAATTTGAGTGATTTGTTCTTGCGATGGCTGATCCCATATCTCCTTTGTCTGATACATCTGAAGAGTCTCCTATGTCTTCCATTCATAGGGATTGCGAGTTTTCTCTAGTTCAGATGACCAGTGGCGAACACATTAAGGGGCAGCCCCCCCCCCCCGGATTTATCAAACTTTTTAATAATTCCTTTAATTTTTGAATTTTTTATATTAATTTCCTTCATTTTTTCACTTTTTTTCTCTACTCACATGTGAAATATCACTATTTGACCCCCCCCCCCCCAATATTGAGAACAATTTTAAAAAGTAAAATAATGGGTATAAATGTCATCCCTAATTAAACTAACTCCTCAATCCCTATTTATTCTCCCCACTCTTCTCTCTCTCATCTTTTCTTCCTATTTATTCTCTTCTCTTTCTATAAACGTGGGTTAAAGGAAATTTTTGAAAGAAAATCTTATTAGATATTCAAAATGTCATTTCTAATTAGAAACTAACTCCTCAATCCCTATTTATTCTCTCATATCTCCCCGCTCCTCTTTTATTCCTATTTATTCTCTTCTATTTCTTTCTTCCTATTTATTCTTCCCTTTCTATAAGCGTAGGTTAAGGAAAATTTGGAAAAAAATCTTCTCCAGAATTAGGTACTCTTTCTCTTTTTCAATTTATTTATTGTTTCTCTTTTTCTCTTTTTTTTTTTTTTTTTTTGTTATCTTTTATTTGATTTTATATTCTTTGTTTCTTTATTTCTTCTGCAATTTTTGTTATTTGATTTTATATTGTAAATATAATGTCTATAGTTAGTAAGGTAACTAACTACCATTGATTTGCATCTCTTACCTAATAAAAAAAATTTTGGTTTGCATCTGACTTTTTAAGGTTGAAGTCATGTGTATTTTTTTTTTGTACTGATGCTTCAATTTACCTGTATCTTGTTGGAAAAAATAGCATTATCAATAATTTACCTATTTTTATAAAAAAATGTGTGGGCCCCACAAAATATGTGGGTCTAATATTCCTTAATATAATAAAATAATTCATAGGTGGGATCCCCAATGGGTCTTATAAGGGGCCACACAATATATGTGGCAAAAAACCATTGGTGCTTCCCCAATTTGGACTTTCATTCTTCGGCCCCCCTAATATTGAATCCTGGTTCTACCCTGCAGATGATCATTGTGAAACTTATTGGGACGAATTATCTTAGATGGTCTCGTTCAGTTTCCCTTGTTGTTGGTGCTCGTGGTCTTACTGGCTGTCTTGATGGGACTTCTACCAAACCTTCCACATCTGGTATGCAACTTTCTAAGTAGTATACAGATGAATGCTTGGTCATGGGTTTTCTCTTCAACTCCATTGAATCAAGCAAAGCAGAGAGTTATCTCCTACTTCCTAATGCAACAACTATTTGGAAAGTCGCTAAAGATACATACTCTAGAGTAGGCAATGATGCACAGTGCTTTAAAATATAGACAAAAAATCAATCAGTTACAGCAGACGGACCTTACTCTTTCTCAGTACTATAACACTCTTTGGGGATATTACCAGACTTTAGATTTCTAAGGGAAATTTACACCAAAGAATGCTCAATATGCTATTGCCTATCAACAATGAGAAGATAACTAGAGAGTTTATGATTTTTTGGCAGAATTGAATATAGAATTTGATCAAATTTGCACATAAATCCTTTATAAAGAGCCTTTCCCTTCTCTGGCTCAAGCCTATGCCATGGTAGATACAGAAGACAATTGAAGGACAACTATGGTACACACTCAGACATCTGATAGATCTGCATTGTGGTTGGTTCTGGCAATAATAAATCTAGTTGTGGTGATTTTCGCCTTCCAGTAAAATGTGAGTATTGTGGAACACAAAGGACAAGTATTGGAAGTTGCATGGACGTCCAACAAATTCCCGTGGAGGTAGGAAGGAATGGAACCAAGGGCAGCAATTAAGCATCTGCAAATCAAGCCAGGAACCAAGGGCAGTATTGGATTCTATTAGGAGTTCAATTAGAGTTTGTATAGGAGTTCAATTAAAGTTTGTATTCATGTAAAATTCTATTCCTTATAATAGTGTACTTTCCACTTAATTATAAATAGAGGGCTTGAGCTTAAGATCATTGATCCATAAGCCATTCTACCACAATTGTTTCTTTCAACAGGCAGCAATCAAGCATTTGCAAATCAAGCCAGTTCTGACACCCTGAGTACTCTAACACCTCTTTCCTCAAATGAGCTCCAGCACCTTCGCCAGTTGATGTCCAGACTTGAGTCGTCTTCTCCAGTACCGACTTCCAATGCAACTATAGCATCTGTCATTGTTCCCTCTGTTGATCCACAATTCCCTATAGGTATTTTTGGTTGTCACAATGTCAATTTGACTTATCTTTCCTGGATAATTGACTCTGGGGCAACCAACCATATGACAGGCTCATCTACTCTGTTTCATTCTTATTCATCTGTTCCTTTTGCTCAGGATGTTAGAACGGTTGATGGGTCTCTCTTCGCTATTTCTGAAAAAAGGATCTATTATATGTTCGTCTTATCTTACCTTATCTAATGTTTTGCATGTTGATGAGCACATTTATGTGTGAAATCTTAGGGTATAAAGCAAGCATTTTACACACTTAGAGTGGAGCTACCTTGGGTTTTATGTTGTTTTTGCAGATTTTAGGACTTTTCAAGATTTAAGCAAACATTTGGAGTTTTGGGTATGAAACATGCAATTTTACACGTCAAAAGGTCCGTTCAAATTCTGAAGTGCAAAAATGGGTTTGATCTGAAGCATTATGGGCTAGAGATGTGATTATGAGCCAACTCCAAAATATTTTAGAAATAAAGAAGAACATGGAGAGAAAGAGTCCTTGCATGCTTCAATATTTTATTTCCTATTTGGGACTTTGATCAAAGAAGGAAAAAGAGGAAAAAGAATCATATTTAGAGAAGGAAGAGGGGAAAATCCCGTTTTTGAGTGTCTCTGTCCAGTTTCGATCAAGCCCTTCATTGAATGGTCATCCGGTGTCCGATCAAGCTGATTCTTGGAAGAGAGCTTCATGACTTCTTGAACCTCAAATCCAACGGTGGAATTGTGCATTTGATCTCTCTAAGTCAGTCCGATTAGTATGCCAAAACACTCCTTGGTTGAGTCAGATAGGAACTATGAGTTTGATTCAAACTCTGTCAAGAATCATATCTCATGTAATCTAGGAAAATACTCTATAAAAGGAGAGCATACTCCTGCAAGGGAGGACGTTTTTGAGAGCTTGGGAGGAGCATTTTTTATTTTCTCTTTAGTTTATTTAGGCTTTCTCTAGTTTTCTTTGATTATTTTGTGGGATTCTAGTTTTTAGATTGAATGTTTAGGTTCAATTTTTCTATGTAATGCAATTTCAATTTCAGCTTCAAGTTCAAGTTTCAAGTTTCAAGTTTGAGGATTGTTTTTCTCTGGGTCTAGCAATTGTAGATCTAGATCATTCTAGATCTAGTTGTTAGGGTTGGTTGAGATTTGAAACCTTTGTTTAAGTTTTTTTCTTCCTTCTTTCATTATTCGAGATTCAAAGATGCAAGTAACCTTCGCCAATAATCTTCTCTCCCCCCTCTATTCCCGCTTCTATCTACCCCTCCATATTCTTAACTTAGGATTTATTTTTCAACATTTGTTTATTGTTCTCCTTTCCCCCTGGGTCCTTGATCAAAGATGCCTATAGTCGTACCTCTCTTTGGTTAAGGTTTCCCTTATCCTTTTATTGCTTTGTTATTTACATTCTGCAATTTTTTTCTTGCATTTATTTATTGCTCTCCTTTTCCCTTGGGTCCTTGATCGAAGATGCCTACAGTCGTGCCTCTCTTTGGTTAAGGTTTCCTTTTTCCTTTTATTGCTTTGTTATTTACTTTCTGCACTTTTTTCTCTTTAATATCCGTTCCCCCGATCAATGGACTGTAAACTACAGAAAATGGTCCACGGTCAAACTCATCCTAATTATACTCCCCTTCCCTCGATCCAGAGCTGACACTCGGATCACTTCCCTTTTATTTATTTATTTATTGTTCGCATTTTTTTCCTGCCTTTTTTTTTATGCGTTGGTTATGTTTGTTTTATTTTTTTAGTCTCAATTCGATCACTTTAGATGTATGTGTTAGTACCGCTCATTAGTTTAATTAATTAGTTAAGAATTTTGAATCATTTCACTCACGCTACCATTAAAAGGTTAAATTCTAGAGTGGCATATCTCCCTGAGATCGACCCGTTAGCTACACGATACCGTGCACTTGTGGTTATTTTTATTTTGCAAACACATGTTCCTCAGTTTTCAGCTAATTTTTTATCTATTAGTAGCCTTACTCATGATATGAACTACAAAATAACTTTTTTTCCTTCTTATTGTGTGTTTCAAGACCTCGAAATGGGACTTACGATTGGCAGTGGTAAACAGAAAGGAGAGCTCTACTTGATGGATGGGTCTCCATCAACTCTTTCTACGGTCTTTAGTTCCACCTCTCTTGCATTTTTTACCTTATTGCAATGGCATTGTCATCTTGGCCATGTTCCTTAACCTATTTAGTCCAAGTTATTTCCTGATCTAATTAAAAGATGTAATCTGAATGATTTTTATTGTGAGGCATGTATTTTGGCCAAACAAACCAAGCATGTTTACCTTATTTCAGATCATCATAGTAAAATCCTTTTTTCAGTCATTCACTCTGATGTGTGGAGCCCTTCTCAAACTGTGTCTTTATCTGGTCATAGATGGTTTGTTACCTTTATTAACTATTGCACTAGGACCACATGGGTTTACTTACTTCACCAAAAAAGTGACATTTTCTCGTGTTTTCAAATTTTCATAATATGATTAGGACTCAGTTTGAGGCGACAGTAAAAATCCTTCATATAGATAAAGGAACTAAGAACTTGGGTGGAGCATTCCCTTCCTACTTAGCAAAGCATGGCATCATTCACCAGACTAATTGCGTTGACACTCCACCTCAAAATTGGGTTTCCGAACGTAAGAATAGACATCTACTTGAAGTAGCACCTTTCCTTATGTTTACTATGCATGTACCTCCTCAGTTTTGGGGTGACGCCGTCCTTACTATATGTTGAAAGAAACGATTGTAGTAGAATGGCTTATGATCAATGATCTCAAGCCCTCTATTTATAATTAAGTAGAAAGTAGACTATTACACGGAATAGAATTCTACATGAATACAAACTCTAATTTAACTCCTAATAGAATCCAACACTCCCCCTCAAGTTGAGGCATAGATATTAGTCATGCCTAACTTGCCTACAATAGGGAGGAAATCTCTTTCTTTCAAACCCTTAGTGAAAACATCTGCTACTTGGTATCCAGATCTTACAAAAGGCATGCAGATGAGTCCTTATTCCAACTTTCCTTTGACGAAAAACCTATCAATTTCAATGTGTTTAGTTTGATCATGTTGCACCGGATTATTACCAATACTAATAGCAGCCTTGTTATCACAATATAACATCATAGGGTTTGGAACTTGGACTCCAATATCTTGTAGCAAGCCTTTCAACCATAGTAGCTGACAAACTCCACGAACCATAGCTCTATATTCAGCTTCGGTACTAGATAAAGCTACCACATTCTGTTTCTTACTTCTCCAAGTAACTAAATTACCTCCAACAAAGGTACATTAACCTGAAATTGAATTTCTGTCTGGAGATCCAGCCCAGTCTGCATCAGTGTATGCTTCTACTTTCAGATTATCAATGGGTGACAAAAGTATTCCTTTTCCAGGAGTTCCCTTCAAATACTGTAGTATTCTGTTAACAGCCTTCATATGAGCAAAATATGGATCATGCATGAATTGGCTCACTATACCTACAGCATAAGCGATGTATGGCTTGGTGTGGTACAAGTAAATAAGTTTCCCTACCAGCCTTTGGTATCTTCATTTGTCTACTGGTTCTCCCTCTTTTTCTTTAAGTTTAGCTCTAGCTTTAATAGGGGTATCAACTGCTTTACACCCCAACATTCCCACTTCTGATAATAGATCTAGGACATACTTTCTTTGGGATAGGAATATACATTTCTTTGATCGAGCCACCTCAATCCCTAAGAGATACTGTAACTTCCCTAGATCTTTAATTTCAAACTCTCTGCCAAGAAAGTCCTTCAACTTTTGAATTTCTTCACCATCATTCCCTGTGATGACAATATCGTCTACATAGACAATAAGAAGTGTGATGTTAGTACCCGACTTCTTAACAAATAGTGTATGATCAGCATTGCTTTGCTTGTACCCAATAGAAGTCATTGCCTTCAGGAGGCGTCCAAACCAGCATCTAGGAGACTGTTTTAACCCATAAATTGACCTCTTCAACCGACAAACTTTCCCTGCAGTATTGTCATCGGAGAAACCATGTGGGATTTCCATATATACCTCTTCTGCTAACTCCCCATGTAAGAAGGCATCCTTTACGTCTAGTTGGAGCAAGTTCCAGTCTTTGTTCACAGCTACAGACAACAGAATTCTGACAGTGTTTAGTTTCGCAACAGGGGCAAAGGTCTCTTGATAATCAATCCCATAGGTCTGGGTAAACCCCTTTGCAACTAGTCTAGCTTTTAACTTGTTGACTGATCCATCCATATTTTGTTTAACCACAAATACCCATTTGCAGCCAATTGGTTTTTTTCCTGGAGGAAGTGTAACCATCTCCCAAGTGTCATTTTTCTTCATTGCCTACATTTTCTATACCATATAGACCTTCCATCTCTTATCAGCATAGGCTTCCTGCCAACTTTTAGGAACAGATACAGATGACAGAGAGGATATAAAAGCACGGTAGGAGTCAGACAAAGAGTTATAAGAAACATATTTAGCTATAGGATGTTGAGTACAAGATCTAACCCCTTTTCTAACAACAATAGGAAGATCAGAAGAAGATACCTTAAGGGGAACAATAGAATCTAATTCTAGAGTAGGAGACTGAAGTGGTAACGTATCACCTTTCTCCACCTGCTTTAGCCGGTTGTATTTCTTCCTCTGATAAGTCTGCATCTCCTTATTCTGGTCAATCTGGTTTTGAAAGACCCCAACAGTGTGTCTCACAGGAGTGGTCTCCCCCTGGCTAGGTTCTTCACATGGTTCATAAATCGAAGGGAGAGGATTAGAGTCCTCAGGTATACTGGCCGAAGTCTCCCCCTGGTCAGGAAACTCTTCTGAGACTCTTAAGTTATGTTGGTGTGTGATAGGAAGATCTAGAGTCAGAAAGAACACCTCTCCCCGAGGACTCTCCCCCTGGAGAGGTGTATAGAAAGGGCAAAACTCATAAAAAATTACATCCATGGATACAATGGTTTTCCTGGAGGGAGAATGATAACATTTGTACCCTTTCTGAGTAGCAGAATACCCCAAAAATTTGCAGCATAGGCCACGGGGAGCCAGCTTACTCTGGTGGGCTATGATTCTAGCATAACACACGCATCCAAAAACCTTTGGGGGAGTAACAAAAGAAGAGGCTCCCTGAAGAATCTCATTAGGACATTTAAAACCAAGTATCTTACTAGGCATCCTATTCATAAGGTAAGAAGCAACGAGTATAGCATCACTCCAGTACTGGTCAGGTACATTCATAGCAATCATAATGGAACGGGCTATCTCTAAAAGATGCCGATTCTTCCTTTCGGCCACCCCATTTTGGGCAGCCGTATCAACGCAACGGGTCTGATGTATTATGCCAGAGTCAGAGAGATATCTTTGAAATTCACCATCAATATACTCTATGCCATTGTCACTATGAAGGATCTTCACAGTGGCATTGAACTGAGTTTTAATCATATTATGAAAATCACGAAAATATCGGAAAACCTCATTTTTTTTGTTTTAAAAGATAAATCCATGTAGAACGAGATTGACAATCAATAAAAGTAACAAAGTACATATGGCCAGTAATAGACACACGTCTGCAGGGACCCCACACATCAGTATGAATTAGCATAAAAGGAATAGGTTTTCTTTCTATTATGAAGAGAAGGTAAATAAGTAGAACGAGTCTACTTTGCAAAACTACAGGCTTCACAAAAAAAATTATCCTCACTACAAGAAGAAACCAAATAAGAAAATATTTTCTTAAGAGTTCCTAGAGGGGGGTGACCTAGCCTACAGTGCCACTGATGAAGGTCTGATATTACCGAATGGACCGGATTAGAAGATGTAGTCAAAGCAGACGCAGATTCTCCAATCGGCTCGAGCAAATAAAGTCCATTGTTTAGTTTACCACGTCCAATCTCCTTCCCCGTGACCAGATCCTGGAAGACACAGTAAGATGGGAAAAAAATCACTTTATAATTCAAGTCATGTGTAAGACTACTGATAAAGAGTAAGTTAGTAGAGAAAGAGGGAACATGTAGAACTTTAGACAAAGAAAGTGATGGAGAATGTTGAATGGTCCCTTTTCCAGCAATGGAAGAATAGGAGCCATCAGCAATTCGAACTTTATCAGTTTATCCTTTCCAGAAGTTGGAGAATATTGTAAAAAAGAGGAGGATAAACCTGTCATATGATCTGTGGCTCCTGTATCAATGATCCAAGGAGTAGAAACTGAAGAAGCTTGAAAGCTTGTAAAAGTTTTACCTGATATAGCAAGGTAGGAGTTGGTATGGGTAGTAGAGGAAGCAGTGGCAGAGGTTGTCCCGTCAATAGTTGTCATGTTGACAAAATTATCTGTAGTTCTTCAGTCATCAACCTTTCGAAGTAACTGAAATGTCGCAGAATACAATAGCCAAACCACCCAAACAAATGATAGAATTCAAAAAATACTTATAAAGAATACCATTTTTTTCTTTTCTGATTCTGATTCTGATTCTGATTTTGATGCTGATTCTGATTCTGATTCTGATGATATGGAAAATCACAAACAGGTCCCTGAAAGTTTGTAAATTTACAAACCTAACCCTCAAACATAGTATTTACGTTTTCTGTTTTTCTTTTTATTTTGGTTGGGCTGATCGAAACAGAAAACATAAATACAGCAGTAGTCTTCGCTCTTTAGGAATATCTTTCAACGGAAGTTGCAGAAGCTCCGGCAGTAGAAGCAGCAATAGTAGGAGCAGCGGCAGTGGCAGCGGAAGTTGCAGAAGAAGCAGTGGTAACCGATTCTAATCTGTGATTCTTATCGCAAGAAGCAGCAGCAGCAGGAATTCAAGAATTGCAGCAACAGGAATTCTTGTCGCGAGAAGCAGCAGGAAGCGTGGTTCTTCTCTTCTTCTTTCCTTTTTTTTTCTTCTCTGGTCTTCGAGGTGGAACTGAAACGATAGTGCAGCGGTGCGATGGGTTTGAAAAGGGAAAAAAATTCTGCCAAACGATGGTTGCAGAATTATGGTTTGAAGAATTGATTTCTGCGATGGTTGCAGAATTAGGTTGTAGAAGAACAAGAAAAAACTGCAAAGGGTTTTGGTGAAAAAAGATAATCTGCTGTGGGTTTATGGGTTTGAAGAAAGAAAAAAATAGAAGAAGATCCTAATCGAACTTAGGCTCTGATGCCATATTGAAAGAAACGATTGTAGTAGAATGGCTTATGATCAATGATCTCAAGCCGTCTATTTATAATTAAGTAGAAAGTAGACTATTACAAGGAATAGAATTCTACATGAATACAAACTCTAATTTAACTCCTATACAAACTCTAATTGAACTCCTAATAGAATCCAACACTACAACATATCTAATTAACCAAATACCTTCCCGAGTCTTAGACCCACGCTATCCTCTTAAGGTTCTTTTAGAAACGACAGCCTTTATAGTGTCACCTAAGGTTTTTGGATGTGTTGCCTTTGTCCGGAACCACCATGTTCATGGAAAGTTGGATCATCGTGGGTTAAAGTGCATTTTTTTGGATTATCCTCCTACAAAGAAGGGGTATAAGTGTTATCATCCTAATTCTCATCATTTTTTCGTCTATATGGATGTGTTCCAGGAGCAGATTCCTTATTTTTCCCCTACACCTCTATAGGGGGAGATTTTCAGTGAAGAGGTTCTAGTGTTAATTCCTCCTTTCGATATTTCTCCTGAGATTTCTACAAATGATCCTCCATTGGAAGATGGAGTGACCAGATAGGAATAGCTGGTGGATGATATAGAGGGGGAGATTATACCTCTGAAGACTTATCAAAGAAAGCAACGAGTGACCCCTTCTAAACCAAGCCAGTTAAAAGCTTTGGTTCTTGGTCCTAAACAATCCATTCCTCCAGGTGAGTCTGTCTTTAGCCCTTCTTTTGATCCTACTTTGGACTTACCAATTGCATTAAGAAAGCAGCCTCGAACTTGCACCAAAAATCCTATTTCCAATTATGTTTCATATCAGTCCCTATCCCCAGAATTTCAAAGTTTTATTTCCTTTTTGTTCTCTACTTTTGTTCTTAACACTTGGCAGGAGGCATTATCTCACTAAAACTGGAAGGAGGCTATGGATGAGGAAATGCAAGCTCTGGAGAAAAACAAAACGCGGGACTTGGTGACTTTGCCCACAGGAAAGCAGATTGTTGGGTGCAAATGGGTGTTTGTGATCAAGCACAAGGCAAATGGAACTGTTGAAAGATACAAGGCAAGATTGGTGGCCAAAGGCATCACTCAGACTTATGGCATTGACTACTAGGAGACATTTGCCCCTCTTGCCAAGATGAACACAGTTCGTACTATTATTTCATGTGCAATTAATAAAGGGTGGAGTTTACAACAATTAGATGTGAAGAATGCCTTTTTGCATTGAGAACTCCAAGAGGAGGTATATATGGATGCACCACCTGGGTATTCTACTACTGAGACTAATGGAAAAGTGTGCAAGTTAAAGAGGGCTTTATATGGGTTGAAGCAATCTCCAAGAGCATGGTTTGGAAGGTTCCATAAGGCAATGATATCTAATGGCTATAAGCAGAGTAATAAAGACCAGACTTTGTTTATTAAAAGAGGTGGTTCCCACACTACTCTACTTTTAGTATATATGAATGATTTTGAGAGGATGAGATTTCAGCATTGAAGACTTCTTTGGGAACCAAATTTTAGATCAAAGACATGGGAAAACTCAGATATTTCCTAGGTTTAGAGTTGGCATATTTTGCCAGCGGTGTATCTCTATCCCAGACTATACAATGGATCTTCTTGAGGAAACTGGGATGCTAGGATATAAGCCTGCTAAGACTGCTATTGAGCCTAACCTACACTTGAAGGCAAAGGAAGGAGAACCAGTTGACAAGATAAGGTATCAAAAATGGAAAGTTGATCTATCTATCTCACACTAGACCTGACATCACATTTGCAGTTAGTCTTGTTAGCCAGTATATGCATGATCCCTACTCCTCACATTTGGATACAGTATATCGAATCTTGAGATACTTGAAGGCCACTCCAAGAAAAGAGAATTGAATTTCAGCTTATGGACATTTGAAGATTGAGGCACATACAGATGCAGACTGGGCAAGATGTCCAGATGATAGAAGGTCTACCTCTGGGTATTGTGTGTATGTGGTAGGTAACCTTGTGACTTGGAGAAGCAAGAAACAGGCTGTGGTTGCGTAGTCTAATGTCGAGGCTGAGTTTAGGGCGATTGCTTAGGGCATTTGTGAGGAACTATGGCTTAAAGGGCAGTCTAATGCCGAGGCTGTTGGGATAGATTTAGAGGTTCATATACACATGGTGGGAGATCTCGCGAGCCGAGATCTCGCGAGATATCTCACTATCTTGCAATAGCGAGACGAGATGGGAGGCGAGAGATGAGAGATGGGAGATCTCGGTTCGAGATCTTGCCCTCACAAGATCTCCCCAATATCTCGGCGAGATCTCGCTTAAGGTGGGAAAACCACCTGTTTAGGGGGTTTAAAAAGCCCTTGTCTCACTCGAGAGAGGCATATCTCGCCTCTCTCTCACTGGAAGTGAAATTTTGGCCGAAAAAGTCGATTTTTGGCTGGAATTTGTTAGGGATTCAACTTCAAAACATCATCAACACATCTACAACAGCAGATTCAAGCATATTTCAAGTGATTCAAGCCTATTTCAAGTGATCTTCAACAAAGGTAAGATTTTCCCCCAAATTTGAATTTTTTCCAAATAGAAGGTTCTACAATGGGTGTGTGAGTGTGATATAAATATATATTGATGATCAAGCTTTGATCTACACTTTCATGGAAAAAAAATTAATTTTCTGTTATTAATTTTTTTTTGAATTTTTCTTATTTAAAAAATATATTACCTACAAAATTAAAATTATAAATTATAAAAAAATACTTATGATATGAATGTGATTATCACTATGTTAAACTACATTTAGAGGGCTACAATCTCATGTATTCATATTTAGATTATCATGCTTGTTGTATTTATTTTTATTTTTTTATATAAATAATTAAATAAAAAATGAAATATAATAATTTATTAAAAAAATCTTCTTCTTTTTTTAATGCTCATATTATGTAGTTTATTTTAAAAATACAAACATGTCTATTTGAGCATTGTATATATGTTATCTTAAAACAAAGTGTGTTTTTTTGTTTTATAAATTGTTTTTACGTATGTAAAAATTATTCTAATGATTATTTGGGAACATTCATGTATGTATTTTAGACTTTCAGTGCTGTACATTTGTATCTTAAATGACAACTAGTGGGACTAGCGGCACTGGTAGTGGGACTCAGTACATTGCTTGGCAACATGGGGATCCACTGACTGCCGACAAGAAAAAATCTCAATGCAACCAGATTAAAGCAACATTTGGCTGGTGGCTACAAAGATGTTTCCAAGTGTCCCAATGTTCCTTATGAAGGGCAAAAAGTAATTGCAACAACTTTAAAGGGAGGTGAACAAAAAAAGGACGAGATGGCACAAAAGCATAGGGAATTTGAGGATACAGTGTTGTCTAGACCTTTTGTTGATGTTGATGAGGAGTCAAGCGACGATGAAGAGAGGAGGAGGGTTATGGGTGTTGAGTCACGGGCCGAGTGGAGACAGATGAAGGCTGCAATGGAAGCTAGTAGACAGTCCTTACATGTTGAGAATGTGAGGCAATATGAACAGGTGGTTCGGGGTCAGGAGCATCCATGCCACCTAGACATAGTTTTCAGGGAAGTGAGAGGACTGAAAGGATGAGGAGGACTACACATTATGATGCCACATTTGACCAAGACCCCTCCCTCTTCAAACATTAAGACATCTATCAAAGAAGCATTCCATACATGTTTGCTGGAGGTAAAGAAGGCAATAGGGAGGAGGAAGCTAGGTTGGCAATCAGCAAATTCATGCTCTACAACAACATTGCAGCCAATGTAGCCAAAACACCATACTATCAGGGGATGATCAATGCAGTTGGTAGAGCAGGTGTAGGGGTTAAAGGCCCAACAGCTTGGGAAGTAATGAAAAAATATTTACCAAAGGTAAAGCAGGAGGTGGATGAATACATTGGTTCATTAAAGGAAAAATGGAGTAGATATGGATATGGTGTTACTGTGATGGCTAATGGATGGGCTAGTCCTACTAAAAAGTCCATTATTAATTTCATATTGAGTTGCAATGGAAAGACATCCTTCCTTAAGTCAGTGGATGCCTCAGATAAAATCAAAGATGCTGACTACCTTTACAAGCTTCTTAGGGAGGTGGTCCTCGAGGTACGACCAAAGAATGTTATCCAAATTGTCACAGATAACGGTGCTAACTTCAAAAAAACTGGTGAAATGTTGTTGAACAAGAAGAGCAGCAGGATCCACCTCTTTTGGACACCATGTGCAGCACATTCGATTGATCTTATGTTGAAGGACTTGGGAAAAGAAAGTCAATCAATGCTGTGGTTAACAGGGCTAGAAGGGTAAGTAATTTTATTTATAACCATGGTCATGTGCTGAAGATGATAAGGAACCACTGTAAGGGTAATCTAGTCAGACCTAGATTGACTAGATTTGCCACCAACTATGTAGCCATGAAAAGCTTCCAGAAGAGAGTGGTGGGTCTACGGCACATGTTTGCAAGTGAGGAGTGGTTTAATTGGCATGGATCTAGCCATCCTGATGCAGTACTAGCCCAACAACCATTGCTGATGATTCTTTTTGGAGGCAGTTGAATAGGACAATGGGCATTATAAAGCCTATTGTGTATGTTTTAAGGATGGTGGATTCGGAGAATAAGCCCACAATGCCCCCACATATATGCTGCCCTCCAGCAAATGAAAGAGTTGGTTAGAGCTGCTGCCCCTAGCTCCTTCAAATCCTATGAGAGGATCATCGATAATAGATGGGAGACGCACTTGATGCATCATTTGCACTTGGCTGGTGAGTCACTTTTATGACTTAAGATTTTGTTGTATACTTTAATTTATATTCATAATTTGTTATAAGCTTATAATTTATAAACAAGTAAACAACCAAATTTTGTATTTCCACAATGCAAGCTTACTACCTCAACCCAAAGTACCATTACAAGAATGATCTGGGGCTTAATGTAAGGTTGATGAATGCGGTGCAAGATGTGGTGGAGAAGCTTGTGTCAAATCCCGTCAGGCAAGGGACAATTAATGGAGAGGTGAGAACTTATTCAATTGTTTCTTCAACTTATTGCATTAGTGCATTAAGCATATACATAATACAATAATTGAAGAATTTGTGTATAGATCAGGGAGTTCAGGGATGCCTCTGCGAGTTTTGGAAAGCCTTTTGCAGTTGCAACTAGGCAAAAAAATGATCCTGGTAAATAGACCATTACTATAAGTCATTAAGTCTATAACTCTGTATATGATAATTGATAAGTTTTATGAATATTAAGATTTACTCGCCTAATGGCTAATGAATTCTTATTTTTTGTTATGCAACTGACTGGTGGGTGCTATATGGAACTAGTGCACCAAATCTCAGGGACATAACAATTAAAGTACTCTCACAGACTTGGTCATCCTCTGGTTGCAAGAGGAATTTGAGCACCTTCTCGCTCATCCATAGTAAGGTACGGAACAGATTGGGGAGTAAGAGGCTTGAGGACTTAGTGTATGTGCATTACAACATGAGATTGAGAGTAGGGCGCATATAAGATGATATAGATGATGACAATCACGAATCGATTGAGTTGACTGATATATTCCACGAGCCCCCCGCAGAAGATGAGGAAGATGATGTCATATATCAGTGGGTTAGGGATCGAGGTGGCCCAGTGCTGGATGGGCCAGGAGGGCAGCCGGATCCTACCATTGCTGCTGCTATGGGCCCAGATGTTGTGGCTGAGCACGTGTCTTCTAATGAGGGTCAGGCTGCTATAGCAGCATCAGAAGGACCAACTGTACCATTTGTGGAGCCGCCTGGTCGACTTGAAACAACTGAGGTGACAACTAGTAGTGGGGATTCAGATGATGGTGATGATACCAGAGTGCCAAGTGGCCCATGTCAGTCATCGAGTCATGGAGGCAGTCAGGTTGGTGGTGTTGCTGGTGGAAGTCAACATCAACAAAGGGAGTCACCTCCACCAGGTCCGAGTCATCCGAAACATGCGAGCCACAGTTCCCCTATCTCTCGGACTTATGCTAGGAGTAGGAAGAGCATATCAAACCAGGGGCAAACGAATGATGATGCGAGCATGCATGATCTTGAATTGAACATGGGAAGCATGAGCCTAGATCATGGTCACAGTGATTCACAACAGCAAAGTTTGGACAGTTTGCAAACATCGAGGTACCTATACGGGGATCAAAGCACCGGGTCAGATTACGGGTATTCTTCCTATGGAGAGCATGCTATTCCTTAAGACCATGCACCTAGAGAGTACACATATGGGAGTGAAGGTGGGTTGTTAACTGAGTGGTTTAGAAACCCCTACCCACATACTCAACATCAATATGAACAACAAGAAGAATGGCACTTTCACCCACCCACGATTGGCAGTTATCCCATAGTGCTATTCCTCTAGTATTCTGACATGGAGACATCAGTTCCATATAAACTGATATGTGACATACTATAGTGATGGGTTGACTTGGGAGTAATATGTGGCCACCGTTCAAAATCAATTGATGCAGAATGCTGAGTGATACTCTTATAGTCTTGTAAGTTGTAATCTTGTTACTCTTGTCTCTTGTACTCTTGTAACTTGTGAGTTTTGATTGTGAACTTATGGATTATGATTTATGACTTACTAAAAGTCTAAAACTTCTTATGGTTGTAAAATTTTGAAGACATTTAACTATTGAAGTTCTTTGATAGTTTGATTACTTGAATACATGATGTGTAATGTTAATGTATTTGATACTTGGTAGTTGATAACTTGAAGTCTTGAATTACTTGATATATTTACATTACACGTTGTTTAACCTTGCATTTCACAGAATTTCGGTTTTACACATAGGGTCGACTTAGAAGACATACTTAGGGTTATTTTCTCACAAATCTAAGGCCACCAATGTGTTTAAAAGGCCTTAAATAGGCTAAATACCAAGTTTCAGCCCAACCGGGGCCCTAAAACCCACCGAGATAGGCCACTGAGATGACGCCAGTTTTTGGGTAGATCTCGACCGAGATCTCGTCATCTTGGTTGAGATCTCGCTCGAGAGCAAGATCTCCCACCATGCCTATACAGTTATACTCAGATAGTAAATCAGCGATCAGCATAGTTCATAACCCATTACAACATGATAGAACGAAGCATGTGGAGATTGACAAACATTTCATCAAAGAGAAGGTTGAGGTTGGGTTGATCCATATTACCTTTTTTAATTCAAACGAGCAGCGAGCTGATGTGCTCACAAAGAGCTTGAGCACGAAGGTATTCAATTACATTATGAGCAAGTTAGGCACTTAAGCATGATAAATATCTATGCTCAAACTTGAGGGGGAGTGTTAAAAGCATGGACTGAGGTTTTCTAATTAGAGTAGGATTCTGTTTCCTAATAAGTCTAGAGTTAGTTTTTTACTTAGTGTAGCACTTTACTAGATTGTAACTATAAATACCCTATTGGGGTTTATGAATAAATAACTTCAGAGCAATTCTTCACATTACAACAATTTGCCTTCCTTTTGTCTATCACTTAATTAAGTCTTTAACTACTATCATACCATAGCATAAACCATGCAACATGCTACCACATCTGTAGAAGTTCTAGCTAGATGTTACTTTAGGTTAGTGACCACCTCCCATAAACTTTTGTCAGGCATTGAGTTTTTCCTCTTATCGATTGATAGGTCTACAATACTGCCATGCCATGTCATCTCCAGGAGTAGCAGGCTATCCTTATGAAATCCCCTCCCCCGGCCTCTGGGAAGTCCTCTCTCCAACTTAGATGCCGCGTATATGCTCATCAAGGCAGGAAAATATTGCCTCTTCATGTATCGGAACAAAATCGAACAACAATGAGGGTCATTGGGATTTTAACAATGGAATTGGCATCGTTGTGTAGTAAGTATGTGAAGACCACACTTCAAATTTTTGTTCACCTTGAGGACAAGGGGAACTTCGATGGGCCAATAGTGTTAGGACCCTAAGTTATGCCATGTGAAGGAGAGCAAGATGGGGGTTACAAATAAGGAGGAAGATGTGAGAAGAGGGTATGGAATGTATATGTGAATGGTTTTGGGCATCCTATAGCTAACGGGCAGCATGTTGTGAAGGTGACTGGCACCATTAAAACCAGACTATCTTTGTTAAGTTCTTGGTTTTGGTATTACTTTTCAGATTGGACTCATGCGTTCTTACCAGCTTCTCAACAAAAATTGGTGGGTAAGGCTACGTAGGAAAATTCTCCCCCCCCTGGAGTCTACTTCTGCAGAAGCCTTGGCACCAAGTTCGCCCTTTCTATAAACTACTAGTCTAGAAATCTAGCCACATGTAAGAATACGTTGTAAGAAAGAATTGGGTTGTAGATTTGGGTTTTAAGTAGACCTACTTTCCATTTTTTGGGTATCCTTATTGAGGGTAGATTTGCAAGGATCTTTTGTTTTTCTTGTAAAGACTCCCACCCTGGAAGATTTGATTTGTTTTGTATTTGGTAAGATATTAGTATAAATAAAGCTCATGTTGTGTCCTTCAGACACAAGTCAGTTTTCCAGATGCTGATTGAAGAAGAGCAAGCTGAGGGATACTCAGGATGTGGTGTTTCAAAAGGCGGATTGAAGAAGATTGACGATCTCTGTGGTTTTGTTTAGAGTTACTAAATCCTGAAGTTTCTGAAGTTCAACAGTCTGTAAGTCTAATATTCTGCTTGTGATTTTACATTTATAATTACTAATACCCAATAGTGATTCCTGGTTTTCCCTCATATCAACTAGTGGCAAGTTCTTTGCTAAATTGGGGAGGGTGAGCACTATTGAAAGAAAAATTCTCCACTTAACAGAACCATTTCGCAAGGTGGTGGAATTTTTTTTGGAAATTGCCTATTCACCTAAAATTTAAATCTTTCTTTCAACGTGTCTTAAATGCATGCATTCTATTAAGGCCATACTATCTCTGTGGACGAACGTACATCCTTCTTGTGTATTGTGTGGCAATGTTACGGAATCAATTTTGCACATTGTGGCAATGATACTGATGCAGAATTGGCAGCATATACTAGGAAGAGAAAAGCCCAATGGTCAAGCCCATCAAAACCTAAGGAAATTATCCAAAACAGCCCATGGCTTGCATGGGCTAGGACTATTGGAGTGGGTTAAAATGAGCCCATGGTTTCATGGGCTTGGAACACTTTAGTGGAAGAACAACAGCCCACCTATTTTGAACTAAGCCCAAGTCTAGCTTTGAAAAGTCAACAAAAGGAGCTAGTAGGTGGTGTTGGTTAGTGGTGTGGTAGGTGGATGTTCCCATTAGTATTTTGGGTAGTGGTGTTGTGTAGTGGTTGAATGTTTTTATTATTGTTTTGGTTAGTGGTGGAGTGTAGTAGGTGGATGTTTCCATTAGTGTTTTGGTTAGTGGTGGAGTGTAGTGGTTGGATGTTTCCACTATTGTTTTGGTCTCTTTAGAGTGCTATATCAGAGACTCATGTAAGAAGGGAGGACACAACTTATGAATTGAAATCCAATTGCTTGCTAGCATTCCTCCTCTTTGGAGAACCCTTGTGTTTGAGCAAGGTAGGTTGGTGTTTGATCCAATCGATCCACCTTGCGGTGTGAAGCCCGGGTGTGAAGACTCCTTGTGTTTGATCAAGGAAGGTTGGTGTTTGATCCAATCGATCCACCTTGCGGTGTGAAGACTCCTTGTGTTTGATCAAGGAATGTTGGTGTTTGATTGATTTCCTTGTGTTTGATCAAGGAATGTTGGTGTTTAATCCAATCGATCCATCTTGCGGTTAAGACTCCTTGTGTTTGATTAAGGTAGGTTGGTGTTTGATCCAATCGATCCATCTTGCAGTTAAGACTCCTTGTGTTTCATCAAGGTAGGTTGGTGTTCGATCCAATCGATCCACCTTGCGGTGTGAAGCCCGGGTGTTACATGTTACATGTTACATTGTTATTGTCACTTTCTTCATCATAATTCTGCCCCTTGTTTTGAAGATCGATTCAGCCCGTTTGGTTATTTGTTATCATCCTTGTAGTACCACTTTAGTTTCAGCCCTCTTTTCCATCTAAACTCTGTTTCTCTTTAAGTCTATCAACTCTGCAATTGACTCCCTGTGAAAAGGTCCTATTTGGGTACTGTTTTGATTTATCAAATTCAGTATCCACTTCATTTGGCTACTGTTTTGCTTCAATCAAATTCCGCACCTACATTAGATACGGAATCAATTTTGCACATTTTCATTTCTTGCGAGACGAGGAGGATCTAGGCGGCAGGACCCTTAGGATTGAGAATTGAGCATCTTAGTCAAAGATCCATCCTTCACCTCTGCAGCTCTCTCTCTTCTGATTTCAGTTTGGATAAAAACACAAACATAGGTTTACCTTTGTTTTCATAATCACATGCTACTTTATTTGGTGTGAAAGAAACAATAAGGTATTTAATGATCAACCCTCGAACCCAATAAAGGTATTGAGCAATATCTCTAGATGGATAAGGGATTTGAACTTATCATCAACGGAATTAAAAAATAACCATTGCGAAAAATCCAGATGGGAAAAACAACTCGCATCAAATAGAATTATCGAATTTGCATTGCCATTGTCCTTTGTATAAATACATAAAAGATACTCATTTCCCTATCCTAATGTGTGCAGGGGTACCTAATGAATGGCTAAACAGGACCAAATGGAGTAACGGGCTTTTTTGGGATGGAGACATCCAACTTATTAGCTCTTGAGAACTAGGACTTAGGGATGATCTTGAGGTCCTACTCTACAGAATGAAGGAAGGAGTAGATCAAGCAAAGCAAAGAAAAAGATACATAAAAGGAATATGGTGCAATAACACACAAGCACTTGAATTGCTCTCGCAACCGAAAAAAGAAGCATGGCCCAATATCTTACCCCCCCCCGGCAGAAATTGGAACAAGTACAAGAGACAACTTTCTGCCATTTTAGATCTCCCACACTCATGAAATGGTTTGCTAACTTAGCTATGGAATCCTCCAACTACTCTAGTACGAGGAATGTAGACTTAACTATGACATGTAATTTCGACTTTAAGTAGTACCATAAGGGTATTTATCTCTTTCATCAAAAGATTATTAATACTAAATAACTACTTTGTTACCCTTGGGCCTTGATTGATTTCACTTCAGTTTGCTCTTATAAAGTTATAATGCTTGTATTATACTTTCAAGACTAACGATTTTGTATTATTCTATTTAGTACTAAACCAATGATATGATGAAATTCTGAACAATTTAAGTTATTTGATATATCTTATCACTTGGTTTTCATTTGTATCAATTAATGGTTATGTATTTGGAGTTTTATAAGATTACATATTCATTCTTTTAGCATTTTGGTTTCGAACTTAGGTTCAAGTTGAAACTCATACATAGGCTTGTTTTCTCACAAATATAAGACTACCAGTGTGTTTAGAAGGCCTAAAATAGGCTAAATACCAAGTTTCAGCCCAACATAACCCATAAAACCCCTAAGATAGGCCTTCAAATTCACTTTGAGTTGGCTTGAATTACCACATCTCGGCACAAGATCAAGGTATTTTGGCTAATGCAGATCAGCCTCGAGATCAAGATTTCTTAACATGGAGCAAACATCAAAGCACAAGCAACCTCCAACAAGTGCCAAAAAAAATTTTCAAGTATGCCATTCTGAGAAGTGTCAACACACCTTGGATTTTAAAAAAATTATATTAATTCACTTAATTTTTTCAGTTTTTATATTAATTCCTTTACTTTTTCCAGTTTTTTTACTCCCCACATGTGAAATATCACTATTTGGCATTCCTTTTAAAAACTAACTCCTCAATCCCTATTTATTCTCCCCTCTCTTCTCTCTCATCTTTTCTTCCTATTTATTCTCTTCTTTTCTATAAATGTGGGTTAAAGGAAATTTTTGAAAAAAAATCTTATTAGGTATTCATAAAATCATTTTTAATTAGAAACTAACTCCTAAATCCCTATTTATTCTCTCCTCTTTCCTCTTTTCTTCCTAGTTACTTTCTTCCCTTTCTATAAGTGTGGGTTAAGGAAAATTTGGAAAAAAATCTTCTCCAAAATTAGGTACTCTTTCTCTTTTTCTCAATTTTTTTGTTATTTTTTTATTCGATTTTATGTTCTCTGTTTCTTTATTTCTTCTACAATTTTTGTTATTTGATTTTATATTGTGAATAAAATGTTTATAGTTAGCAACTACCATTGGTTTACATCTCTTACCTAAAAAAAAATTGGTTTGCATGTCTTACCAAAGAAAATTTTGGTTTGCATCTAATTTTTTTAGGGTTGAAGTTATGTGGTTTTCTTTTTATTTTTTTATTGTTACTTTAATTTAACTCTATTTTGTCAAAAGAAAATATCAATAATTTACTCTTTTTTTCAAATATGTGTGGGCCCCATAAAATATAGTAAGCCTATTCCTTAATATAATAAAATAATTCAGAGGTATGACCCCCAGTGGGTCTTATAAGGGCCCACACAATGTGTGGCAAAAAAACATTAGTGCTTCTCCAACGGGAAGGTTATCTGAACTTTCATTCTTTGCCCCCCCCCCCCAATATTGAATCTTGGTTCCACCCCTGTTAGGTATACCCAACTAACACAAATGTGACAGTTAATAAAATTATAAACCAACCATACCCAGAGAGAGAATAACGAGTAAGCTCCATACATCAAAATGAATGAGATCAAAAGGACTATCAATTCGTTTATTAGAAAATGAATAACTAGAACATGTACATTTAACAAAAACACATATTTCATTCAAAAATAAAAATAAAAATTGAGTTTTTTCATGCTATCCGTTTAAGTTTTTTTGGTACAAAGGCGCTTTTTATATATAGGGATAGGGATATTACATATGCCGCCGGTAGGAGTTGAACCCATGACCTCTCCACTGAGAAGTCAGGATCCTAACCATCCTACTACTCCTCCATTGGCAGCTATCCGTTTAAGTTGGGCCTAAATACCGTTACTTTTTGACCACTTCACTGTTAAGTTTTCAAATTTTGAAATGTGTTAAGACTCAAATGCCCTAAAAATATGATCCAAGGGTATTGCTCAAGCCATTTCATCACAATATGAAGGGTATTGCTCAAGCCATTTCATCACAATATGATCCAACAATTGAGAATCAAACTGTTAGTATACTTGTTAATAAAAAAAATTATAAACACTCAGTTGGCAAAAGACCCACGCTTCCATATAGGAGATCATTTGAATCCCCTCGGGGCCAGAGGCGAAACCCGCCTATATTAATTATATAAAGCTCCCTCAAGGATGTAGTCATGCTGCATGCAAGCTGGCCCGGATGAACCTTGGATCCAAAAACAAAAACAAAAAATTTATTTTTACATTCAAGATTTAATTTTTATAAATTTACAAAATAAATCCTTGGATCTACCGGATTCCAAACCCCATTGGATATACAGTAAATGGTATTCTCACGCAGGGGTACTGCTATCCTCGTAGGCATGTCTTTCTTCTCTCTTGGTTGGATCATTAAGGGTTCCAACTCTCTCCCTTCTAAACAAGATGAACATCCTCCTCCTTCCCTATCTTCCCGTGTTACTCGATGATCATGACGATGATTTGCCCTAATTTCTATCTTCCCTTTTGTTTCTCATGTTGTGTATATGTTTTGATAAAGTTCTGTAAATTTTCTTTCCTACATTTGCTTGATTGAGGCAATTTCTGAGTTAGGTTTCAATTACTAAATCAAATCAAAGGGGTTTTCTTCCACCCGTTCAAAAATGTGTTTCGGATGAAGACCTTTCCAATTCCAAGTGGATATTTGAGTTTCGTTCTTGCGCAGCGACCAAAGTTATTTCTTTCATCGATCCATCTCAGGAGACTGCAATTCTGGATTAATCAAAATCATATTCTATGGAAGTCTCGTTCTTAATTCGTGAAGTTTTTTTATCTGGCGGTGATTCTGAAGTAACAAATTGGTCGGTTGTGACAATGTGACGACGACGGTGATGGAGAGACGGTAATGGGAGTTTGGGATCGGGTATATCTAAAGATTTATTTTGTAAATTTATAAAAAATTAAATCTTAAATATAAAAATAAAAAATTTTATTTACTAGTACACCTCACAGTTTGATTCTCAACTGTCACCATAATCGACTCAGAGGTCTTGTAATTTTGAACTATATAGAGAATGTTAGGCTTACCCGTTGGCGATTTTGCTCAATTCCCACCCCTTCAAATTCGCAACCTCTCTCAGGGCCTGTTTCCATTCCTCGACGATAGTCTGATCGAACCTTTCGCTGTGGATCCGAAGAGCCTCCGCATATCCCCGGTTGCGGTCGATCGAGGGATCAACATCGTAGAAGATGGGCAAGACAAGTTGCTTCACGGTTTTTCTGCATTCAATCATCTTGACGAGCTCTTTGAGGCACCATTTACTTGATGCGTAGTTCTTGGAGAAAATGGGGATGGAGATCCTCGATTTCTGAATCGCGGATAGTAGCTTTGGACCTATCTCCTCTCCCGTGCGGAGTCGTTCATTGTCCTTGAAAGTATGAAATCCAGCATCATCCAACGCATTGTAGAGATGACTGGAAAAGGTATTACGAGTATCTTCCCCTCTGAAGTTCAAGAATACATCGTAACTCCGACCAGATGAGGGATTGGAAGGACCTGCCATCGAGACTTAATTCTCCGAAACACGACTGTTTTTCCCCTCTTCGATTCGATTGCAGAGCCCAATATATTCCCAAGACAGTCACTCAAGGCTGTTTTACTTACTTCTCTATGAGAGAGAAAGAAAAGTTGGACAAAATTTTAAATTGTATGATTGACGTCATTGGACCGATTTCTCGCTTCAGCAGGTTGTGCCAGTGACATGGCCGTGTTCCTCGGAATTTTTTTCAAATATTTTTCTTGTTAAGTCGTAGAGTTTATATTAGTGGTGGAGAATATTCCTAATATATGCCGGTGGGTGCGATCCCATGGCCTTTTTTTTTTGATTTTTTTCTCTCTTAGAATGGGTGTTTTTTTTTTGGGTAGTTTTCATATGGACCCCTGAGGTTTGGTCCATGTCATTTTTAGTTCAAATAAATGGACACTTTGCATTTGGCTCCCCTGAGGTATTCAATAAGTTCAATTAAGGACAATTTGTAATTTTTATGACCAAAATACCCTCACATATATTCTACGGTAAGATTTGCATATTTTCTCTCTTTTATCTCCTTCATCGTCTCCATCTTCAGTCCGGCCTCGTCCAATCTCTGCGTTTTCTTCCTCCTCAACTCTGGCGACAGTTGGATAAAAGTATTTGCGACCACGAAACCTAGCAGATGGAAAACGTTGCTCTGCAAGTGCTTCACGAGCTGCAACCACTGCACCGCCAGAGATTTCTCCTTGCAGGCTAAATTCCGGCAGAAAATCAGCCATGGAATTAAAAATCTCATCCGGTAATCCAGTCAAGAAGTTGCAGCGTCAACAGAGTCCTGAATTAGTAACGACGACTCGAATTCCAGGAATCATCAAGAAGCTTGAACTTGAAAATCTCGTCGTCAATATTTCGGCTTGGAGCTTTGCAACGTCAACCGAGTCCCGATGTGGTTAGAAACATCGATAAAGTGAAATCGATCCAGGTCTTTTTGATTTCAGATATTTACTGGAATCATGGTGGGATCTCGCGAGATATCTCGCTATTTTGACATAGCGAGACGAGATGAGAGGCGAGATCTGCGAGATGGGAGATCTCGCCACATCTAGCCGAGATCTCGCCATATCTCGCCGAGATCTCTCGCCTATATCTCGCTGCAACCATAAAAAATTGCCAGAAACTTGATTTTTTTTTTTGAAATTTGTTGGGGATTCAACTTCTAAACATCTTTAAAACATCAAATTATCATCATTCAAGCCTATTTTAACTAGATCTACAACAAAGGTAAGATTTTCCCCCAAATTTGAATTTTTTCAAATAGAATATTCTACAATGGGTGTGTGAGTTTAGTGTAAATATATGTTGATCCACAAGCTTTGATCTAACTTTCATGGAAACCAATTTAATGTGACATTTAAACCTATATGTGACATACTATAGTGATGAGTTGACTTAGGAGTCATATGTGGCCACTGTTCAGAATCAGTTGATGCAGAATGCTGAGTGATACTCTTGTTGTCTTGTAGTCTTGTAATCTTATTACTCACATACTCTTGTGATTGTGATTGTGAACTTATGGATTATGATTTATGACTTACTAAAAGTCTAAAACTTCTTATGGTTGTAAAATTTTGAAGCCATTTAAGTTCTTTGATAGTTTGATGTGTAATGTATTTAATACTTTGTAGTTGATAACATGAATTACTTGATATCTCTACATTTCGGTTTTATACATAGGGTTGACTTAGAAGACATAGTTCGGGTTATTTTCTCACAATTCTAAGGCCACCAATGTGTTCAAAAGGCCTTAAATAGACTAAATACCAAATTTCAGCCCAACTGGGGCCCTAAAACCCACCGAGATGGGTCACCGAGATTACGCCAATTTTTTGGTAGATCTCGACTGAGATCTCGCCATCTCGGTCGAGATCTCACCATCTCGGTCGAGATCTCTCTATTTTGGAGTGGCGAGATCTCCCACCATGGCTGGAATTCGATTAACAAATACAGAAAATAAGAAACAAGATATAGATGATGAAACAGGGAGGGTAAGCAAGCAATGCAAAGAAAATAGGTGTTTTTATAGAATTAACAACAACAGAAAAATTGCTGTTTACCCTTACTATTGATTCTGGTTTCACAATCTAAAGACGTGGTACATAGGATAAGATGTTAGGAAAAACTTCACGAGAAACAAGAATTAACAGGGACGGAGGGATGAGCAGCAATACACAGAAGAAGAAGAAAAAGAAAAAAAAACTAGAGAAGAGAGACTTACAAGAGATTACGATTCCTACAATCGAAAGGTACAGTTTTGTGGGATTGAATCTGCTTCTTCTTCAGAATGATTTTAGGTAAATTGAAAACGGGTTGTGGAATTGATCTGCTTCTTCTTCAGGATGATTTCAGGTAAATTGAAAACGAGTCACTCGAGCAACAAATCCTTCTTCAACCTTTTGGACCCAGTAATTTCTCCTGGAAAATTGTCTTCGTCTTCCATGTTGTCGACGCCGGATTCTCTAGATTTTCCCTGTCGAGCTAAGAAACAAAGCTCGAAAAGTGCCAACAACGTTTTGAATTATTTATGACAAAAAAGACGTCTTCGATTCAAGAAGACTCGTTCCATCAATTTAAGCTTCAATGGAGATTCGCAAATGCTCTTGCTGAGTCTACTCTATCTGCTAAGAAGACTTCTAAATGGGAAAAATGGCAGTGGTCGTTGCAGCTCGTGAAGCACTTGTAGAGTGATGTTTTCCATCTGCTAGGCTTCGTGGTCGCACAAATGCTTTTATCCAATTGTAGCCGGAGTTGAAGAGGAAAAAAGGGAGATGGGGCGAGGCCGGACTGAAGATGGAGATGATGAAGGAGATGAGAGAGAAAATATGCAAATCTTACCGTAGAATAGATGTGAGGGTATTTTGGTCATAAAAATTACAAATTGTCCTTAATTGATCTTATTGAATACCTCAGGGGAGGCAAATGCAAAGTGTCCATTTATTTGGACTTAAAATGACATGGACCAAACCTCAGGGGGTCCATATGAAAATTACCCCTTTTTTTTTAATAGTTAAAGAGTAGAGTTTAGACCAACAGGGGTTGGTCCAAGTGGTAAGCAACTTGGTCCGCTTAAGCAAGGTTCTAGTATCAAATCCTTGTGGATGTAAAAAATCCCCGCTGAGAGACTCACCCACCACAACCAGGTGTGCGACGCGGGTCGAACACCGGTTTATAAACCGGGGTTGGCAACCAAAAAAAAAGTAGAGTTTACATTAGGGATTAGTGGGGGGAGAATATTCCTAATATAAATGCCGGTGAGTGCGAACCCACTATCAGCCTACTTTTATTTTTTTTATTTTTCTTGAAATGGGTGTTTTTTTTAATAGTGTAAATGTCATCTACAAACGTTAAATTTATCATATTTCCACAAAAAAGTAAGGGTGTCAATCGGTACGGTTTCAGTAATTCGGTACGATACCAACTTTGAATACCGAAAACCAGAACTGTACCGTACCGAATTTAAACTGTACGGTATAGTTTCGGTATTTAAAAAACGGTTCAGTACGGTTTCGGTATTAAATCGGTACAGAAAAACGGTTTAAATACGGTATCTAATGCGGTACAATTTTGGTACGAATGAACTTATGCCACTGTTGTTATTAGTCCATTAAGATTGTGATGAAATTGTGATCAACTAATCAATAGAATTTGAAATTAATAGAGATAAAGCAAGTAAATTTAATTAATAAATACAAAACAAGTAAATCTAAGAAGAGGAGTGAATGATAAAATGAAAAACTGAAATAGGGAATTAGGAATAAAGTAAAGGTAAAGTGTTTTAATTGTAAAATTACAATTTATATCCCTTAATTTGGTACGTTATTAATTCGGTACGGTACTAATTCGGTACGGTTTCGGTACATACCGACGGTATGAGTACCTAAAACCTGAACCATATTGAAGAAATTTGGTTTCGGTACGTACCGGACAGAATTTTGAATGGTACGGTACGGTGCGGTTTTCGACTTTGCGGTTTGGTACGGTTTAACGGTTTCGCTACGCAATTGACACTCTTACCAAAAAGTATGGATATTACTACTCAACAAATCCTGCGTTAATATTTTTTTATTTTATTTTTTATTTGTAGTAGGGGCAATCATCAATCACGGGTCGTTAGATCGCAATGCCACGTATATGTAAGAAAATGAAATGGTCGTGAAAAAAGAACGAGGCTCAAAGTTAGGTGGGGTCCGATAAAATAAAAAGCTTATAGTTGAGGCTCACATTTTCTTTCCCAATCAATAAAATTCCTTATTTTCATCAAATAAAAAGGAAAGTTGAATTGACCAAAAAAAAAAAAAGAAATTGAGATCTTGTATCCGTTGTACACATGATTCCCACCTTACACCTCTTTTTTTTTTTTTTTTTTTGGTATAACCTTACACCTCTTCATTACATAGATAAAGAACACACCTTGAATCCTCACAAAAATAAATTAGATGCAAGCCCACTAACTGCCAAAGGATTTGAGGTTAGATTTGATAGATAAAGAAAATTTATTGTAACTAAATTTCAACCCTTAGATTTAAGACTCACGTTGCTCATCTATAAGAAAACGGATAATCTATTTTCGTATTAAAAATTGATAGGATAAAAATCTCTTCACCAAACATTAGATGGGAGGCCTTGCCTGAATCCTGATAGAAAAATCAAAAGTTTATTCAAATGAGAATTCTCCTAATGTGTCATGAAGAAGCATGAGTAGAACAACAATTTCTAACCCATTAGAGAAAAAACCCAAACTAAATAAAAGAGACTATAATTGCATGGAGAGAAAATAAGGAACTGATTTCATGATGAATAGACATCATTTGTTGTGCATCATTCTTTGTTGTGCACAGCATTGCACATACATACCAAATAAAAGGCTGAGAAAACAAAGGAACTAAAAGGCTATTTTGGACTTTTCAAAATTAAAATTAAACTTTTAATCTCAGCCTTTTATTTTGTATACAGAGTGCACTGCTATGCATGGCAGATGATTTTTTTCCTTCCATGATTGCAAAACAAGATCAGTGTCCCCAAATAGACTCTTTAGAGACCTCTATAATAAGAAACCAATGTCCGCGAGACCAACTGACGTGCAGATTGGTTGGCATCGATGATGCCGTCAATCGGTGAGCTTAACCTTGATATTGAGGCTCTCCCTAGTCCGTTGCAATTGTTTGTGAAATTTAAAAGTAACCGCAAGCACACGGTATCGTGTAGCTAACGGGTCGATCTCAAGGAGATATACCACTTATAATTCAACTTCTTAATAGTAATGCGAGAGTGGAATGATTCAATTTTTGTTAACTAATTAACTAAACTAAACGATCCTAATCTATACGTCTAATGCAATCGAATTGAAACGAAAAATAAATTAAACACAATCAATGCATAAATAAAAGACAGGAAAAAAAATGCGAACAATAAAAATAAAAAGGAAAAAAAAGTAAAACTAGTTAGTATGTTAAAGTAGTCAGTAAAATTTAGTTCATAGCTAAAATGCAGATGCAACACCACCCGTCACCAGAAGCAGAGGCACTACTGTAGGCTTGCTCCGATTATGTGGTCCGAAATGATGAATGAATAGGCAGAAAGTAAATAACAGAAAGTAACTAACAAAGCAATAAACAAAGCAATAAAAGGAAAAGGAAATAGCTAAAATGCAGATGCAACACCACCCGTCACCAGAAGCAGAGGCACGACTGTAGGCTTGCTCCGGTTATGTGGTCCGAGATGATGAATGAATAGGCAGAAAGTAAATAACAAAGCAATAAACAAAACAATAAAAGGAAAATGAAGCCTTAACCAAAGAGAAGTACGACTGTAGGCATCTCTGATCAAGGATCCAGGGGAAGAGAGAACAATAAATAATGCTGAAAGTAAATATTAAATTAAGAATATGGAGGGGTAGATAGAAGCAGGAATGGAGGGAGGAGAGAAGATTAATAAAGAATGTTACTTACTTGCGAATTGAACAAATGATTCGAATCTCAACCAACCCTAACAACCAGATCTAGATCTAGAATGATCTAAATCTGCAATTGCTAGACCCAGAAAAAAACGAATCTAACAACTTGAAACTTGAACTTCAAACTTGAACTTGAATTGCATTACATAAAAAAATTAAACCTAAACATTGAATCTAGAAATTTAAATCTCACAAATGCAAGCAAAGAAAACTAGAGAAAGCCTAAATAAATTGAAGAGAGAAGAAAGAATGCTTCTACTAAGCTCTAGAACATGTTCTCCTTTGATGGAGTATGCTCTCCTTTTACAGAGTTTACATGAGATATGAAGCACGGCTAAATTTGAATAAAACTCAGGGTTTTTATCTGACTTAGTCAATTAGGGTTTTGACATACTAATCGCGCCAACTTAGAGAGATCAGATGCATAATTCCACCGTTGGATTTGAGGTTTAAGTAGTTGTGAAGCTCTACTCCAAAAATTAGCATGATCGGACATTGGATGACCGTTCGATGAAGGGTTTGATCCAAACTGAACAGAGGCATTCAAAAACGGGATTTTTCCTCTTTTTCTTTCTGAATATAAATCTTTTTCCTCATTTTATTTCTTTAATTAAATCCAAGATAGGAGATAAGATATTGAGGTATGCAAGGACTCTTTTCCTTTGGACTCTCTCAATAATATCTCTGTAGATTTGATTTAAAATCGTAGCCGTAGATCAAATTTGCCTTCTTTATCTCTTCAATATTTTGGAGTTGGCCCATAATCACACATCTCTAGCCCATCATGCTCTAGATCAGGCCCATTTTCGCATTTGAGAATTTGAATGGACTTCTTGACGTGTAAAATAGCATGATTCAAGCCCAAAACTCCAAATATTTGCTTAAATCTTGAAAAGTCCTAAAATCTGCAAAAACAACATAAAACCCAAAGTAACTCCACTCTAAATGTATAAAATGCATGCTTTATGCCCTAAGATTTCACACATGAATGTGCTCATCAGCAATCGTTTGTTAGGAGGAGCGATTTGGTCGTCTTTTTTTAGAAATTAACTTGATATAATTTTTTTCTCTTTTTATATTATGTAATACTCGCCCTTGTTTCAAGAAAAAAAAACCACTGGAGCTGGAACAAAGTCTTATGTTATCAATTTACATATATCACGTAGCAATTACTTGGGGAGCCTCGTATCCTTTCAAAGTTATATTCACATATTCACCTAAGTAAGAAATTAAGTGTGCAAACAGCTTATGTTCTAAGGGTTCTTTGGGCGTGATCCTTTCAAACGTAGCAATGAGCGTCATGAATTTGGTTATTATGAAAGTCAATCATCATGCTATGTGACTACATGATAAGCATGCATTTACCATTATTTATTTGATTTAATTCCCCATACTTATTTAATTGAAGAGAGCTAATTGAGTATTTTTGTGTATTTTTCAGGAATAAGGTGATTTTGGATATTAGAGATAATATGGAGTAAAGTTGGCAAATATATTAGATATTGGTGGATTTTAAATCATGACATTCAATCTTGCAGTTCAAGAAATCATGAAAAGTTATATCTTAGCCAAATTGGAAACAGGTAGAGGTCTAAGGAACAAAATTGGTAATAAATCTGAAAATCGGGTAAATAGACCTACCTTCAGTATTTTGGGAATATCTATCTCGTATGAGCTTGGATTTCGATGATTCAAGATGCTATGGAACAATGTCGAAAATATCACAACTTTCCGGTTTTGAATTTTTCTAAAATCCGAAAGAATAAAGGTCAAATCGATGGGTAAAGAGAAGGGATTCATTTTGTGCATGAGACATAAAAGAGAAGCCAACCATAGAGAAGAGGAGAAGACGGCGAATGTGGCTCTCATCTCTCTCATTACTGAAGAAGAAGACCACATCTCTCTCTCTCTCCCCCTATGTTTCATCTTTATTTTTCTTATGAACTTTATGATAATGAGTAGCTAGTTCCTTTTCTTTGGGATGTAGATGAACCATGTTTATTTTATTAATTTGATTGTTCTGTATCTTCTAGTTGATTGTGTTTGAGTTTGGCCAAAGATGTTCTATAGCTCAGCAAACTAAGCGTGCCAAGCTTCCACAAAGGACGATAGTCTTGCGAAGATAGGGCATACCTAGGAAGACCATTCCTAATTTGCTTTGAAGTGTAGAGTTATATCGGTTAGGGAAAAGCATTGGGGATTCGAAATCCCAAAGATCTTCACATATTAATAATTAACGTTTTAGCATTAATTAGTAGATTTAGTTTAAATTTAGTTTTTTTTTTTGTTGTTGATAAAAACAGATATAGATCAATAATTACATTATTTGCCCTTCCCATGGGTCTTCCTCTCTTAATGCTATTTTTGCTATCAAACTAGCACTCTTAAAAATGTCTTGGTAATTATTTGTGCACATTTTTAATTCCTCTATGATGGGCAGTAAGAACATTAGATCTTGGATCGCTTCAAAGGGCCAGGGTTTTTTTGGCTTTGGTATAAGCTCTTTGATCTGATTCCACTGTTCCTCATTTGTTATAATGCCTTCAATCCGCAAATTGTGATTTTCCGCCCGTTTCAATCCCCGTACTAGTCCTTTTGCTATCGTAGTCACCAAGTTGTATTCCTTGTACTTTCCGCCCCAACAGTAGACGACTCTTCCGCAGTGAATTACACCCTAGCAGCATCCTGTTTCATTGTTTCCGTCTTTGGCCGTCCCTGCACAAAATAGCATCGTGAGATTTTCTGGTATTATTGATTGTAGATTTAAGAATTGTATTCCCTTGTCATTTCCATTCCAGTCTACAGGTGGGTTCGGACTAGCATTGATAGTCCCAGGTGGTTTTAACTTTAGATTGTTACACCATTTATTAATATAGGCTAACACATTTTTGGGGTCCACTGTGGCTTTCCTGAATTTTATCGCATTACGAAATCGCCACACACTATAGCATGTAATGCTTATAATGGAAAATAACCACCTTAACATAGTCTTATCAAGGTTTGAATTATAAAACAGATCTAGGCAGAAATCAGAGATATCTGCAAAAGGCAATATTTCTGTTCTAAGTCCTAATGGTCCCGCCGTCCAGATCCTCCGCGTCCATTCGCAGGTGAAAAAAAGATGCCAAGCTGATTCAGTACTGCAACCACAAAGTATACAAGAATCTGTATTTGGATTCCATCTAGCCAGGACCGCATTGACTGGAATACCTGCATTCACAAGTCGCCAGAAAAAGTTAATGAATCTGGGATGGATCTTAAGTTTCCATAGAAACGACCACCGGTTTTTACATACACAATCAGATAAAGACGGGTTTTGCTTAGACATCAAATATTTATATGCAAATTTTGTGGTCACTTCCTGTGCAGATGAATTTCTTGGCTTCCAGACATCCTGTTCAGGTGAAAGCATAACAGAGTTTATAGCAGAAGAAATTTGTGAATCAAAAGTAAGGGAGATTTCAAAATTAAATGCATCTCTGGAACCTATTACTTCTGCCAGATTAATCTTATAATGCGCAAAATGCATGTTAAAATCTCCCACCACATGATCCGTTTTATTTTTAACCCATGGGTCAAACCAGAAAAAAGTGTTTTCCCCATTCCCCACCTTCCTAATCACTAGGTCTCAAAGAATAGGGAGAATAGCACAGAGACTATTCCAGAATAGAGAGCCTTTCTTTTTCCACACTTTTGGATCACACAGAGAGGTATTATGAAAATATTTAGCCTTGAAACATTTTACCCAAATAGAATTTTCCTCCGTTAAGAGTCTCCAACCTAATTTAATAAGTAGAGCCTTATTCATGAGTTCCATTCTTTTGAAACCTAAACCTCCCAGAGATTTTGGACGATAGCATTTGTCCCATGTAATGAGGGAAAGATTCTTACCTTGTCCCGAGTTCCCTAGCCAAAACCTTTGGCATATGGAGTCCATTGATCTACACACCTTTTTTGGGAACAAAACACACTGCATATGATAAATAGGCACTCCTTGCAGTACAGATTGAAGTAGACTCTCCCCGCAAAGGAAAGAGATTGTGCTTTCCATCCTACCAGCTTAAGCTTCAACTTATTCAAAACTGGGCACAATCTGTCCGATCTAGCTTTTCCGGAAAACAGAGGACTCCTCAGGTAAGATGAGGTATTATCCATCTCCTTGATGCCTAGATAATTGAGGATCTGCTCCTTTATCATAGGGCTTGTATTTTTGCTGAAGAACGCTTCACTTTTGTCCAAATTGATTACCTGTTCAGTAATAAGTCCAAAGGTATCTAGGATAGTTTTGATCACACAGACATCTTCTATAGTAGCACGACAAAAGATGAAAGTGTCATGTGAAAGTTCTGGAGCATACCGTGCTATTTTAATTCCCCAGAAAGCATCTTCCGCTCTAAAGACTCTAAGGAGCCGAGAGAGGATTTCCATAATGATCAGAAAAAGATAAGGGCTTAACGGACATCCTTGTCTTAGCCCTCTACTCCCCTTAAAATAATTATAGGGAGCTCCATTCAATTTAATTGAAAAGGATGTGGATGAGATAAGACAGGAAATCAGATCACAAAATTTATCATCAAATCCCAGACATTTTAAAACTTTCAAAATGACGCTCCATTCCACCCTATCATAAGCTTTTGACATATCCAACTTAAGAGCAACAAATCCATTTTTTGCTTTTGACTTTTTCATGAAGTGGAAAATCTCATGTGCAAGCATAATATTATCAGTTATTTGTCTACCCGGCACAAAAGCAGCTTGGCAAGGAGAAATAATATTATGCAACACAGGCTTTAACCGAGAAGCCAAAAGCTTCGCAATTATCTTGTAGGACACATTACACAGACTAATGGGTCTATAGTCAGAGACCTCAACAGCCTTATCCTTCTTTGGAATAAAGCACAACAGAGTATGGTTAATTCCAGGGGGGAGGACAGCATGATTAAAAAATCCAGAGACAAAGCGTAACACGTCCAATTTTATCAGTTCCCAAAACGGTTGAAAAAAACATGCCTGAAAACCATCAAATCCAGGGGCCTTCGAGGCTCCAAAGGAGAAAACAATTTTACGGATATCCTCCAAGTTCGGGCAGGAAGAGAAACTATTATTAACAGTAATGGAGCCTTCAGTAGGGAAAATCATATCAACAATTGGGGGAAGGGATGGGTTGCTGGATTTATACAGGTCTTGCATAAAACTTGCAAAACAATTAGCAATACTGGCAGGATTAGAGACATAAGACTCCCCTTGTTTGATAAACTCAATTTTCCTACTTTTCACATGAATTTTTGCAGTATTATGGTAGAACTTGGTATTCCTATCCCCATCAGAAATGAATTGAACTCTAGATTTTTGAAACCAAAAGGTTTCTTGAGCTTCATAGATCCTCTATAACCAACTAATCTTTTGGTGATAAAGATCCCAATCAGGCCAAGAACATTGTTCCATAGCAGCCAATTCCAGTTCCAGTCTATTACATAACGAGTGGAAATTGCCAAATTTTTTAGCATTCCATCCCCTAAGAAAATTAGAGGTTGTAGCTAACTTTTGGCCAAGTCCCTCACATCCCAACTTGTTCCAAGACTCCCTCAAATCATTTTGGAAATCCAGGTGACCTAACCAAGATGCTTGAAAGTGAAAAGGTTTCCTACTCGAGGGCAGGAAAAAACTGGTATTGATAAGTAAAGGAGAATGGTCATAACCAGCTGCAGGTAGAATAGAAAGCTTTAGATTTGGGAAATGACTTAAAAAATTTGGGTTGGTAAAAACCCTGTCGAGGACTTCAAGGGTAAGATGTGGAGATTTTTTATGGTTAGACCATGTAAATTTTGATCCTTCCCCCTGCACCTCATTCAGATTGAAGCTGGAAATTATTTCTTCCAGATGTGTAAGACTTGGAGATGGCTTAAAAATACCCCCAAATTTATCCGAAGGATAAAGTAACTCGTTAAAGTCACCACACAGAACAAACGGATCAGAGAGAGAGGATAGTTGTGACATCAAGTCCTTCCAAACAGGAATTCGTAGATGATATTGTGGTGGTGCATACACAAAGACAACAACCCAATTGATAACCAGATCACATACTTTGATCGCAATGTAGTGATCACCAGAAAACACCACTGAAAGGGAGTTGGATTGATTCGAAAGGACAGAATATCCACCTTGGAAACCTCGTAAACCTTTACTTGGAACAACATGGAAGACATCGTAGGATAACAAGGATCCGTGGAAACGTTTAAACACATTACTGAAATCTTTACACTTGGGCTCACAAAGAAAAATAATTTCCGGAGCATGTTTTCTACACAAATTTTCAAGTCTTGAGATGGTAAAGCTTCCATTAATACCACAAACATTCCAGCTAAACAGTTTCATAATTCCTAACTTTTCTCTCCTCAGTCCTTCAAAAAGGTGAGTAGGATAAAGACAAGTGACACAGTAAGAGATGCAGGAGAGAAGAGACAAAACAGAGGAAAAAAAAAGCTACACAAAGACCTATCTTAAGGATAGAGCGCATGAAAGTTATCGTTGAAGACATGGGTTACCATACACAATCAATAATAAGAGATGTTAGAAAGCACAGAGAAACGACGGATTATTAGAAGAAAATTTTTGCAGTCTTACGGAAGCACCGGAAGACAAAGGTGCAGCAATCAAAAAAAGAGAGAGAGCAATATAGTCAAGAAACCACAAGAAATGAGAAGTAGGGGTCACCTGGTTGTCCATCAGAGGTTGATCCTGAGCTGGTGCTGGATAAAAGTTATTGGAAAAAGGGTGTAGCATATTCTGATTTTCCCTCTCAAAAATTCTCATCAAAATATCCTCTTTAATGGAGTTGAGAAGAGAGTCAGGATTGAAAGAGTTGGCAAGAAGAGAATTGAGAAAAGAATGGTATGATTCCATAGGATCGTAAGGCAGAATGTTTGTGTTGGTCATTCTCATTCTCTTGCAGTTTGGGTGTTCAGCATCCGTCTCCCAGTTCTCACTCGATTCAGTTGGCATTCCGTTGTTAGCCACCTTTGTCGTGCTGCCTTGACACCCCCCTTGGCCACTTCATTTTACAATACACATGATAGATATTCACGTTATGGGCCCCTTCGATCAATTCTTTCTCCAGATACGCACCACATTTGATTGGTTCACACGTATCTGTAGGAATTTTCTCACTGGTTGCTTTGCCCTTTCTTTTGTAATCCAACACATTTTCCTGATCTTCATCAAAGAGTTCTTTTAGATTGAAACCTTCTGTGCTCCTTCCCTCATCCATTTTTTCAGCTTTTGTAACATTCTCTGGCTCACCATCACATTCCATAGCTGCCAGGTTAGTGTTATCAACCACCATTGATGCTAGGGTGATTTTGTGCTGTCCATCTCTCAGAGATAATAATTTTTTGGTTTTGAGCTCTAGGAACTTCTCCAGGTTTTTTGTAGAGAAAATCTTCGAAGAGCTCGACATGAGTGGCCGGGTCTTTGCCTTCATGAAAGATCCCACAAGTGGGATATCAAGACTTGAATTCCCTGCACTGCTGGTTCGGGAAGGGCAGTTCATCTCTCCATGGGAAATCCGGCCACATCGTGAGCAGATCATTTTTAATTCGAACAAACACTTTGCCTGAAACACATCGCCTTTTGTGTTTCTTATAGATACTTGCAGTTCCACAGGCATGTCAAGATTGTACATCACCTTCACTTGAGCAGCATTTGTTGGGAGACCCAGTGCTTTTAAGTTGATTTGAACGTCAGCAACCTTCCCAAATATAGATGCTGCTTCAGCAATTAACGGCTCCTTGTAGCAATCTTCCCGAATGTTGTGGATATGTAACCAAACTGCCAAGGGGGGTGCTAGATCTTCCACATCCGCTTTATCTGGAAAAGGCGTGAGGGCGAGGTGCAGAATACACGATTCTATCCACCATGGTGCAAAAGATATTGCACGGTTGCAATGGTCCTCCGACATAAACTCTGTAGCCAGCAGATTTTTGTTGTAGCAGATAATGTAAATAGCTCCGCCACATTCCCACAGCCTTACCAAGCTTTCAACCACCTCCGCTACTGGTTGGAATTTAAAGCCCAGTACTCTGCCAAAACACATGCGCTTGCTGCGCTTGTGAGGGAGATGTCGAGTAACCGATCCTTCCAGCTTCCTGATTCCATGTCCGGAGAGCCTCCAACAAGCCGCTTTGTCTTCTGTTCCCATTTGTTCTCCAGTCGCAGGGAACCAGCTTTTCCCAGGCGAGCTTCCAAGAATACCAGAAGATGAACCATTGTGATAATGGCCTTGAGATGTTGACGAAGAGTTCTGTCTACCCATAGCTTCAATAGCACCCGCAGAGAGAATGAGAATATCGTCAAAAGAGGGAGTCACCGTCCAATAGAAAAGACAAGAGAACAGAAAGAGAAAGAGAGAGTCACCGTCCAGCAGAGAGCTTCCGCTATTTCTCTGACGGAAAGAGAAAAAGAAGAAATAAGAAAGACTCTTGTTCAGAAAGAAAGATAGTTAGGCACGGGGGATATCGAGAGAGAAAGAGAAGGAGATATAATAGCCTTTCCCACACTGTCAACCAGCAATGTGCATAAAAACACCTTTTCACATGAAGTAAGGAAATAGAAAAGGAAAAGTCACCAAAGTAGTTTAGAGAAAGTACTACAGAAGAGCATTTTAGGAAGGTCGATTTATCATTCGTGAATGGAGAATCAGGAAAATCTCTCTATAAAAAGAGAGACCGTAATATGGGGGGAGTAAATACGAGAGAGGGAGATAGGTGAAGAATTAAAGAGGGTAAGTAGAGGATTTATTTGATTTGATTTTGAGAGAAAAACTCATAAAGACAAAAACGGCTACACCCCTTTTCCTGTTAGATCCGCACCTCCTCAAGATCTTCTCTGATTTCCCACCAAGTGACCCCTAGAAGATTTACTGACTACAGAAAATGAAAAATCCTGTCATTGGTTGGAAAGTCCAGATGCATACAGAGAAGAAACAGCGTGTCCAAAGAAAAACTAGCATTGAGGTTTTTTGTGTATAGCCGCAAAGGGAACAAGCCGTAAAGGAGATATAATAGCCTTAAATTTAGTTTTGTTGAATTCAATCTTAGTGACTTATAGCCTTTTAGTTCCTCATAGTTCGACCCCGTACTTTCTGCTTGCTAGATTAGTATAGGATTTTATTTTTGATTGGTTAGCGACACTATCACTACACTTTCTTTTTTTTGGGGTAAATAACTACACAACTAACTCTAGATCGTTTGTATAGTATTTGTTGGACAAATTTCACTAACTTCTAATTAGATTTCTTTTGGTTTTAAATAAAAATTAAATGTAAAATGTACCATAAAAAATGTATAACTGTCATATTGAAAAAAATTAAATTGTGCTCTTATCCAAGAATTACTTAGAAAACATCTATGTTGTCATGGTAGAAAAGTGAAAATCTCATGAATTAAAATGATCATTTTTAAGACTATTGCTTGTACATATATAAGTGTAGATGGAGTTTAACAAGATTAGCATTCGTTCTAAGGACCAAAAGGAATTTAAACATTGCGCAACTTGAAAACATAGACATAGCATCGAAAGAAGGAAATCACTAACATGTAGATAATTAATTATTATTTTGTACTTGTAAAGCAAAATTTTATGTAATATTTTAATTTATTAAAATAAATACTATCAAAATAAATAAATAAAAAGTTTTACCAAACTAATTCCCTCACAAAACAATGGAATTTGAAAACAAAGAAACAACTGCAGAAGAACAGTTGCTCTGCAACTTCACAAATGGTCGGCTTTAAATCTATCATGTGTCTCTTCAATACAAGCGAAAACCCTCATGGTTCTCATTTAGTGTGGATGATGTAATCACTGATTTTCCTTTTAAGATCTAATAATAAGAGGAGTTTATGAGATTTTTGGTCGATCGATATTCAAATTCTTTGATCTTTGGCATCGGAAAATCTGTAAAAATGGTTTCAGAATGACCAAGATCAAGTGCACATTTACAATTTAGTGTTAAAGCGAGAATCCGAACAAATATTCCATAATTTCCATTTCTTGAGCTCAGAAATCAGAAAACTCTGGTTCTAAGTCCAAAGACCAACTCTCCAAAATTCTAACCATGATACATCATACATTCCATTCTGAAGTAGATTTGCTGTAAAAACTAAAGACATCTAGAATTGACTCTTTTATCACTAAGTGACTTGTGTTTCTTCATGGATTCATGGCCAATAGGTCATTAATGGAATCGTGTCATTTGCCTTCCCAGTTCCCACTCTTGATTTTCTTTCCATGAACGCTTTGCCATCCTAACAAGTAAGAATCCTGCAACTACTGGGATCTCTGTTTGGGTGAACAAAACAAGAATTGTCAAACCAAATGGATGGGATATGATAGAAACACACAAGAGAGTTTAGTTGGATTTGAGGATTAACAAAAGTGATGGTAAGACCTCAACCCTTGGAGGACGGAGGGCTGATTTGAGGAACTGTTAAACCATCATCATTCATTCTCTTGTTAGGTTTGACACTGAGATTGTTGGCCTAATTTGACATCTTGTTGTAAGCGTTCTGCACAGCGAAGTTGTTGTAGTTTAGAGTAGGTGGGGCTTGAGGAACTTGAGAACCCAGATTCCAAAATCATTAGAGGAGAAACTCAGGTTGCTTTTAAGATCGGCTTCCAAAAATGGCGGTGTGAAATCAATCTGCCATGATTCCCCACTGTTACAAAAATGAAAGGGAACAAAAGTTTTAAGGCAGACCATTTGTCTTCCTCCTTAGGTTGTATTTATTTATTTATTATTTATCTTAATGGATAAGTAGTCCAAAAGACACAAGGGTATTTTTGTCACAAAATTTATTAAACCAACTATTTGTGTTAAGTGTGTCCTTATTTAATTATTTTTTAAATAGATGCAGGTGGCTGTGCGATCCCATTATTGGCCTACTTTTTTTTTTTATTTCTTTATTTTTCTTAGAATGGGTGTTTTTTTAATAGTTAAAGAATAGGGTTAATATTAGGGATTAGTGGGGGAGAATATTCTTAATATAGATGCGGGTGAGTGCGAACCCACTATTGACCAACTTTTATTTTTTTATTTTTCTTGAAATTGGTGTTTTTTTTAATAGGTTAAATGTCAACCACAAATGTCAAACTTACAATCTTTCTATATACCACCGCATTGGTGTTGATATTTTTTCATTTTATTATTATTTATTTTTTTGGTACAAAGACGTTTTTTATATATAGGGATAGGGATATTACATATGCCGCGGGTAGGAGTTGGACCCATAATCTCTTCATTGAGAAACAGGTTTCTAATCATTCTACTACTCTTGACTCCTCCATTGAGCTTTTCATTTTATTTTTTATTAGCAGTCGGGGCAATCACCAATCACAGGTCGTTAGAAAATTCACAATGCCACGTATATGTAAGAAAGTCAAATGGTCGTAAAAAAGGAGCGAGGCTCAAGGTTAGGTGGGGTCAGATAAAATAAAAAGCTTATAGTTATAGTTGACGCTCACATTTTCTTTCCCAATCAATAAAATTCCTTATTTTCATCCAAATAAAAAGGAAAGTTGAATTCACAAAAAAAAAAAAAAGAAAGAAAGTTGAAATCGTACACCTCAGTTTTGCTAGAAACTCTAGTGGTCTTTTACACTTTCGATTCGAGCTTGCGTTGAGCTTCCGAAATGGATCTCCGAAAGATGATTTCCAGCCAAACCGATCTCTCTTTAGAACTATCGAAGACTCTATTGCTGACGGAAGGGAAAGGCTCCAATCTTGTATACTCTTCTCTGTCGATCCATGTCGTTTTGAGTTTGATAGCTGCGGGTTCCAAAGGTCCAACACTAGAACAGACGCTTTCCTTTCTCAAGTCGAAAAGCAATGGCGATCTCAACTCGTTTGCTTCTGAGATCGTCAGTTCAGTCTTTGCCGACGGTAGCCAGAGCGGCGGGCCGCGTTTGTGCTTTGCGAATGGCGTCTGGATCGACAAGTCTCTCCCTATGAAAGCCTCTTTTAAAGAGATCGTTGATAACGTTTACAAGGCACCATCTTTGCAAGTTGATTTCCAAAACAAGCCTGTTGAAGTGTTGAATGAAGTAAATTCATGGGCTGAAAAAATGACAATTGGGCTTATAAAAGAGGTTCTTCCTCCAGGATCAGTTGACGATTCAACCAGACTAGTCTTGGCAAATGCACTCTATTTTAAGGGAGCCTGGAATGAGAAATTTGATGCATCAAAAACTAAAGAGAATGACTTCTACCTAATGGATGGAAAATCGGTATCTGTCCCTTTCATGACTAGCAACAAAAAGCAACTCGTCAGTGCTCATGCTGGTTTCAAAGTCCTCGGGCTTCCTTATGAACGGGGTAACGATAAGAGGCGTTTCTCCATGTACTTTTTTCTACCAGATGCCAAGGATGGACTTCCAGCTTTGGTAGAGAAGGTGGGCTCAGAACCTGGATTCTTAGATCGCTACCTCCCATCTGAAGCAGTTAAGCTGGGTGAATTCAGGATTCCAAAGTTCAAGATATCATTTGGATTTGAAGCATCCAAAGTTCTAAAAGGTTTAGGTCTGGTGTTACCTTTCTCTCCTGGTGTAGGTGGTCTGACTGAAATGGTGGATTCACCCCTGGGAAAGAAACTTTATGTCTCTAGTATCTTCCACAAGTCCTTTATTGAAGTCAACGAGGAAGGTACTGAAGCTGCTGCTGCTTCTGCTGGTGTGATAATGGCTCAATGCTTCACGCGGTCTGAGTTCGACTTTGTGGCCGACCACCCATTCATGTACCTGATCAGAGAAGACATGACTGGTGTTGTGCTATTCATGGGGCATGTCTTGAATCCCCTGGAGGCTGCTTAAGGCCAGCCAAACAAGCTGTAGAGAGTAACTAATAAGTAATAACGAATAAGTAGTAGTCCTCTCTCCTCCGTTTCTCTCTAGCTGAAACGAAAAAGCCCTAAAGCCCTAGCGCCGTTTCAGGAGGCGGAGAGTCCCGCCTCTCTCCGTCCAGTTTTCGATCTTAGCCTCTCTTCTCTGCCTTTCTCCTTCTCTCCCCGCCTTTTTCCGCCTCTTTTTCATCTCAAATTGAGGCTCCCCGCCTCTCTCTCTATCTCTTTCTGCCTCTCTTCGCCTGAGGCTATCTGCCTCTCTCCACCTCTATTGTTCTCTCCTTTCACTATCTGCGTTTTTCTCTGCATCTTCCTCATTGCTTCTCTCTTTTCCATATCTTTTCTTGGTTTTTATCTCTGTTTCACTGTTTGCAGCTTCCGGTTATAAATAAAAAAAAAAAAAGGGGGGGAAAAGAGACGGTGGTTGATGCGAGCTTTGCTCGTGTATTCTGATTTTGTTAGTCTACTGTTGCTGGTGGTTCCATGTTTGCGGTTTCAAGATGGGAGTTCAGAAACAAGATCCGCGCTTTTCGTTTCAACAACTGAGTTGGTGCCCTTGTGATGTGTTCTGTTTTCGCCCATGAGGCGTGTTCTGTATCCGTCCTTGTGGCGTGTGGTATGTAAGCCCTTGTGGCATGTTCTGTTTTCGCCCTTGGGGCGTGTTCTGTATCCACCCTTGTGGCGTGTTCTTGTCTGCGTCGGTGTGCGCCTTTGTGGTGTGTCTCCGCAGGCGGTGGTGGTGGATATATATATCATACCCATTATACTTTTTTGGTTCTGTGGTTGTCACAACCAGTATTCTAAGGGTTTATTGGGCTCGACCCATCCCTTAGTTTTTGTTTTTTTTTTCTTTTGTTTGGTGTTTTTGTTTGTATTTACTTTTAAGTTTATGAATGAAATGTTGAACTTTTGACCCCAAAAAAACACCTTACACCTCTTCATTACATAGGAAAAGAATACACCTTCGAATCCTCACAAAAATAAATTAGATGCGGGCCCACTAACTGTCAAAGGATTTGAGATTAGATTTGAAAGTTAAAAAAAATTTATTGTAACTAAATTTCGACCCTTATATTTAGGACTCATGTTGCTCATTTATAAGAAAACGGATCATCTATTTTCGTATTAAAAATTGACCGGATAAAAATCTCTTCACCAAACATTAGATGGGAGGCCCTGCCTCTAAATCCTGATAGAAAAATCAAAAATAGACTCAAATGAGACTTCTCCTAATATGTCATGAAAAAGTATGAGTAAAACAACAATTTCCCATTAGAGAAAAAACCCAAACTAGATAAAAGAGATTGTAATCGCATGGAGAGAAAATAAGGAACTGATTTCATGATGAGTAAACATTATTTGCTGTGCACAACATTGCACATATATACCAAATAAAAGCTGAGAAAACAAAGGAACTAAAAGCTATTTTGGGCTTTTCAAAATTAAAATTAAACTTTTAATCTCAGCTTTTTATTTTGTATACAATGGGCACTGCTGTGCATGGCAGATGATTTTTTTCCTTCCATGATTGCAAAACAAGATCAGTGTCCAATCCAATAGACTCTTCAGAGACCTCTATGATAAGAAACCGATGTTCGGCCAATGGTGCATTAGTAGAGCAGTTGAAAGCCCAACTTCCCACGGGGAGGTCTTGGGTTAGCACCCATCCGGCGGCATCTATATTAGTAATATTCCACCACCCTATATATAAACTCTTCGGATTCAAAAAAAAAAAAAAAAAAAACCGATATTCGTGAGACCAACCGATGTGCAGATTGGTTGGCATCGATGATGGCGTCGATCGGAGAGCTTAACCTTGATATTGAAGCGGTCCCTAGTCCGTTGCAATCGTTTTTTAGGAGGAGCGATTTGGTCGTCTTTTTTAGGAATTAACTTGATATAATTATTTCTCTTTTTATATTATGTAATACTCGCCCTTGTTTTAAAAAAAAAAACCACTTGAGTTGGAACAAAGTCTTATGTTATCAATTTACATATATCATGTAGCAATTACTTGGGGAGCCTCGTATCCTTTCAGAGTTATATTCACATATTCACCTAAGTAAGAAATTAAGTGTGCTTTTATGCACCAACTGAAAAAGTAAGATGGAGTGCTTTTACACCAATGAGGGGTTAGTCTATCAGTAAAATACCCGCCCTCCCACGGAGAGGTCATGGGTTCGCATCGATTCGGCGGTATATATAAGTAAACATTTAATTTCTGCATTAATTTAAAAAGCTACCCTGAAGATGTAATCGAGTTTGGCTGACAACAATAGTCAAAATAGCAAAACCACTGCCAACATTACAGTGAAGGGCAAAAATACTGTCATTACTCATTACTAACAAGATTAGCTAGGTTCTCCCTGATGAGTCCGGATCAGCTCCCCCGACGGGTTCCTGACCACACAAAACAATGGGGCCCACGGTGAAAAATACTTTTTGGAAAAAACAAAAAAAAAATTTAAATTTCATCCGTGGGTCCCACTGTTTTGTGTGGTCAGGAACCTGTCAGGGGAGCACTTTGTGCTACCCCGACGGGGTGAGGATCCGGATTCCTCCCTGATGACCAAAAGGGAAATTTAAGATTGTGCAACTTTCTACAAATAGACAGCCATCAAAAGGCGGAAATCACTAGCATGCGGATAATTAATTATTATTTTGTACTTGAGAAGCAAAATTTTGAGTTATAAAATTATTAAAGTAGTTTTTCAAGTGTTATTTTGCACTAAGAAAATGGGCAAATTCAATTTATACCTGAATCTATTTTGTTTTGTTTTTTAAGTGAATACCTTTTTTAATCAATGTGATCAAAACAAAAGAAGAGAAGCAGATTGCATGCATCCCCTATATTAGAACCATATTTGAAAGCCACCCATCATTGTTTTAACATCTTATCTAGAGATACAAATAACTCGGCAATTGAGATGTGAGGCATTTCTTGCCAATGTTATAATGATACAGTAGAGGATGACATCAGTAAGCGCACGAGAAGAGTTGGTTAATCTCATAAAAACTAAAAGATTAAGAATTTATGTAGGTTTATTAGAAGAACCTTCTTGTAACAAAAATTTTCTAAATGAATAACAAAAAATATCACTATATTTTTTATGTTGTATTTTTAGGATAATATCTTTATCATATTTTTTTCAACGTGGATTAATTCTATGATTGATCATTTCATGGGATAATACCCGTCACTGTCTTGTACATAGTATAATCACTGAAGCAACTCTGAGCATTAGATCTTCCTGGAATCTAATGGTCATTACCTTTGATTGACAGAAGAGCCTAAACAGCCCTCTCACCAAGTCGTGAGTACATATGTGTGCTTGAATAGTTCGAGATTAATAGAAAGCACTTATGAATTAACTCGAATTCTAACTCTTCACAAACACACTCTGAAACAAACTTAGCAAAAGAAGAAGAAATAATAATAAAAAAAAGCACTAATAACTCAAAAAAACATAAAAAATTATTTTTATTATATTAAAAATAAAACAACACTGGGCCAACTTGTGTGCACCTTGATTGCATCTTCAGTTGTCTTACCGGTCTACAAACCCTGCATTAAAATCATCAAATTTGGAATCTTGCCCAATCTGTTTAATAGACGAAATAGATTCTCTACATTTCTAGGTTGAGAGGGTCTTTGCCACTCAACTAACTCTATCTGTAAAAACTTATTTAAGAGTTCTGGCTGTTTGTTTGTTCTGAAAATGATAAGTGGAGGAGATTCATGAACTTCTTATGATAAAAGTAAAATCATGAGATACCAGAACATCCGGTCAATTGTTTTGGTTACTGAAGAAATAATTGTGTTCAGCTGCAGCACTTTCTCCAACATCATCTTCTTCATGTCACTTTCATCCTCCTACAAACAACAAAGACCTTAAAAATAAATAAATAACCAGATACTATCTTAAGAGGGAAGAACCATAAATCTGCTCCTATGATCTTAGTGTTGAAGCGTGGTAAACTGACGCACTACATGACTCAGACTCATTGTTTAACATTATTCTTGTTCTTTCTTCCTATTTCAAGCACTTCCTATAATTTATCAAAGAAGAATCCAGGAACTCTTGCTCTTCAAAATGATAAATACTTCTTTCCAAGAAAGTCAATCTCATCTATGTAATCTAGAGAAGACAAGCTCATAGGATAAATCGGGAAGCAAAGATGTTGATAACATTGATGTAACTATCAAGATAATTCAAAAGTAGGATTGCAAAAGACTAACAGCAATTTGGTCACTAGGAAAAAATTATGAGAAACAGTAGCCTTTTAGTTGAGAACATGATAAATAGCTGAAACTTGGATAGTCCCCATTGCTGGCTAGGTACTAGCTTATAGTTGAAATATAGCACAAGCGAACCAGGAAAGGAAAAATATGAAGATCTAAAGAGAAGGATATGTTGAAGGAGACTAACAACAAACAACCAACACCATTGTAGAAAGTAACAGGTATTAGTTGTTTTGGTTGTGTGGCTGATTATCTTTTCTTGTTTTTGTTTCAATTAATGTTGAAATTAGAGGATGCTGAGGGCATAAAATTCGATTTCTATCTTTTTTTCTTCATCATAACACATTTTATTTTTTCATTTGCTGACTATGTAATGCTGAAACTAGAAGTTGTTACTGAATATGTGATTTTTCATAACCATTTGATTGTGCCTTCAGATCATAAACTATAAAATGTAGAGCATTTTTCTCAATGGAAAAGGCAATAATTTCAATGTTAAGAAGTGCTTATTTCCGTAACTCCATATCATATATAACTTTCTTCAATTAGTTTCATCTGTAATGAAATTTCAGAATGTTAAAACAATCTGATTGGGGGGGGGGGGGGGGATTGTCCTGCATAAATCCCTGGAACGTGTCAAGGAAATGTAGATTTAAACATAATGTGTCTTTGCTTTTCTTTTCATTTCACATTTCAAAACCCACCATGTCTAATAGATTTCTGTTTTTCTCTTTGAATCAGTTGATCCTGAATTGGATCCAAGCAATTCAGATTAGAAGGAGGGTTTTCCTTGTCCTTCATATTCTCCAGGATTTTGATCCAGAGTCGACTGGGCTGGAGACATTGATGAGCGCAAATCAACCTTTGAATATGCTTTCTTACTGAATGGTGGGGTCATTTTGTGGTGTAGCAAGAAGCAGACTTGTGTATCCCTCTCGACCATGGAAGCAGAGTATGTGGCATGCTCAGCTGCGGTTCAAGAGGCTGTTTGGTTGAGGAGATTCCTTTGACATATTGGAATTGTGATGACATCCAAAGAGTCTACCCTTGTCTACTGTGATAGTACGACAATTCTTAGCTATGTCAAGGACCCCAAATATCATGAGAAGACCAAACATATACAGTTGAGATATCACTTTGTTAGAGACATTATATCAAGGAAGAAAGTTGTACTTAAGCACATATCTACTAGTCAGATGGTAGCTCACCCTCTTACTTGGGCTTGCATAGATTGTGACTTACTTTTTCACTGAGACTTTCTTATTATTGAGTAATATGAATTTATTCCAGCATTTATTTTTCACATTTTGTGGAATTGTGTTTCTTCTAGTATAAAACAAAATATGTTAATAGGCAAAAGAATGGCTCACTCACACGAGCATTCGCCTCTGGCGCCTTGGAGGCGAGCTAGAGATGAGACGTATTATGAATGACTTTATGTAGGTCAGTTCATAATCATGATGTTGCCTTGATTTGGAATCAAGATAAGTTTCTCTATTGTGAAGAGAATCGACATGAATGTTCCCACTATTCATGTTGCTTATAGGAGCCAGTGTGAGTACTTTATATGGCGCTAGGGTGGTGACAATAAAGAAACTCAAGTTAGGCATAAGAGGTTGCGACTAGACTAAGACCTGTATGGTGTTGAGATGGACATACGTTCTATTGTGTATAGAATATCCACCATAGCACGTATATCATGCTATGTGTGCTTAGCGATCATTGGAAATGAGAGGATGGATCCCTGCTCCTCTCATTGTGTGAGTCATAGACTTTATAGTCTGTTAGTATTGTTAGTGACTTTCGACGACATCATGAAACGAAGGGTTGATGTGGCTACTTTGGGGTGTTACCTATGGTCATGATTGATTTGACCTAAAGGGGCATTACCGGGAAAGGAGTCAATCGTAAGTGTAGTGATGGTCTGGGGCGAAAGGAAATGTTTGATTCAACTACACCCTAAAAATGTTTGCTGGCGCCAACTGTATGTGTTACAGTAGTGAACATTTTAAGGACAAGAAGGTGATCTATCAGAGGGATCGAGATACCTTTAGTCTGGTGAGTTTGAAAAAACCTAGGACACTGTGGTATACTAATGCTTATTTGATGTGCTTCTTTGAGTGATGTGTCATTCTGACCTGGAAGGTTTATAGTTTGGGGCTCACGCATGTAGGTATATCACCGGTTGCACAACCCATTTTGCCAGTATGACTTGTGGATGTTTGTGTCTGGAACACAGGTGGTCTATGTATCTGGGATATATAGTAGAGAGATCAATATATGTATATCTAGGATATACATGTGTGTCTGGGACACACTATGATAGAGAGGTTGAATGTGTATATCTAGGATATACATGTATGTCTGGGACGCACTGTGACAGAAAGATTAACACTTGCCCTTGTGCAAGTGGGCGATATTGGGAGTTATTAATTGTTTTATTAATAAATTATATGCCCAAGGGCAAATGTGGAAAATCACTTTTGTTGGGCGGTTACAAAATATAGGTTATATATTTGTAACCACCGCATCACTTGAGATTACTAGTACGAGATAGTGATTGATTATTGGTGCGTAAGTTTTCTAGGAAAAGAGGCGGCTCCCATCTCTCCCTCTCCCTCTCTCCTAGAAACGCAGGAAAGGAGTTCCATGCTTTAGATCTCCTGACCATCCATTCCACACGGCATTTGGGTTGTGGAATTTGTTCCATTTTCTAGTGATTGTGGAATCACACCGATGGAGCTTTGGTGGAGGAACGAGAACGTGCAATTCAGATTACTTCCGCTGCAGATATTCTATATATAGGAAAGCGAATCCAAACTTTCCCCTATCCATTATGGAATTGAAAATTATATAGAATATTACCTACACTAAGCATACTGGATCCAATAGAATATCCTTCCTTTGCAGATTGTTCATTATAGCAATTCCATTAAAACAAGCTCTCCACAGAAGATTCTTGTCCTTGTGTTGTGCCTCTACCTTCCATAAGTTCTTTCACATCTTAAGTGGAAATTGAGGGGGTTCATTTTTTTCTCTAGCTGAGGCATTATTGAGCATATGATAAACGGACTTAACCAAGAAAACGCCCCCTTTGTTAGGACCCAAAACTAGATGATTTGAGAAGGGAAATAGATTCCCTTTAATAAATAAGAATCTTAGCTACATCATCTACATGCGAATGTTCCCTAGAATCTGCACTTTCTAGGTTCTGGTTGTCTGATTAATAAATTCTGAAACTCTGAGATCCAGTGCAGTGATCAACAGGGGTGTTGGAAAGAGAAGGTGGGTGAAGTAGGGACCCATTTATAACCCCAAAATTGAATGTTTTCCCTTGTTTCCACCATCTAGAGTAGACCCTCCAATAAAACACTCCTGCCCAGAATGATGCTTCTCCACAGCCATGATCGATGGAGTAAAACCAGCCTAGCCGATAGGAAGTCTCCATTGAGGAAATAGATCTACTTCAGATAGGATGCCCAGAGAGATTCTGCATTCGACCATAGGTTCTATGTCATCTTTGCCAGCAGTTCCTTGTTTTGCAATTGAGGGTCCTTAATGCCTAAACCCCCCATTTCCTCGATTCTACAGACATTTCTTCATGCAACCCACTGCATTTTGTCCATATCAGAGCCATCACTCTAAAATAATTTAGATGTAGCTTGCTTCTGCTTCTTCAGGAGAGCAACTGGAACCTTAAAATGAGACTTCTTTACCTGCCTGAGACAACGTCTTTTCTTTCCATCTTTGCAACTTAGCAATTGTTAGTTTGCAGCTCCTGGAAAACCAATGCTTTAGATATCCCAAAAAAGGTTGGTAATCCCAGATAGTTTCTTGAGCCATCTTACTTGAGAGTTATATTCACCTCAAGTAAGATGAAGTGTCTTTGAGCAGCAACAAGAACAACAGTAAAATGAAGTGCTTTTTACACTCTACAATTGTAGTGAATGAGTCTGGATATGCTCCTCTGGAAGCTAGTGAAAATGTGTAACTATACTCCTCTAGGCCTGTTTCTGGTAACATTAAATGTGTAACTATACCCCTCCAGGGCCAGGCCTCTTTCTAGTAACAATGTAACATAACAGAATTAGTATAAAACAACTACTAATAACCACAATCAAAATAGCATAACAACCACCACCACCAACAGTACAGTGAAGGGCAAAAACACTACCATTACTACTAGCCTTGTTGACAATAACAACACTTGCAGGGATAAACCAACACCTCAATACTTTCAAACGTAACAATGAGCTAACAATCATGAATTTGGTTGTTATGAAAGTCATCATCATGTTTGGGGGCTATTTGTTTGAAATTCCCTACCACGATTTCTTTTTTTTTTTAGGGGGGGTAAATGACTACACAACTAACTCTAGATCGTTTGTATTGTATTTGTTTGACAAATTTCACTTAACTTCTAATCAAATTTCTTTAAGTTTTAGATAAAAATTAAATGTAAATTGGATCATTAAAAATGTCATATTGAAAAAGAAAAAAATTGTGCTCCCATGTGCCATTATGACTACATTGAAGAATTATGGCCCTATCCGATTACTTAGGAAATATCTATGTTGTCATGGTAGAAATGTGAAAATCCCATGAATTAAAATGATCAATTTTAAGACTATTGCTTGTATATATACCAGTGTAGATGGAGTTTAATAAGATTAGCATTGGTTCTCCCTTTAGGACAATTTAAACATTGCACAACTTGAAAAACATAGACATAGCCATCGAAAGAAGGAAATATAATACTAAATTACAAAAATATTAAAGTAGTTTTCTAGTGTTATTTTTCACTAGAAAAAAAAGAGCAAATGCATTTTAAACTTCAATATATTTTGTTTTGCTTTTTAAGTTTTAATCTGGTTAATCAATGTGATCAAAACAAAAGAAGAGCAGCAGATTGCATGCATCTCCTAGATTAGAACCGTATTCAAAAGGCACTCATCATTGTTTTAACATCTTATCTATATAGATACAAATAACTACGGTGTTCCTTTTGAAATGTAAGAGACACTTCTACTTTATTATAAACTGAAAATGTTAGGGCAATTGAGATGCGAGGCATCATTGCCAGTGTCATGATGATAAAATTTTTTTTTTCATTACATCAGACTCTTAACTTTTGTACATCATATAAAGGATGACATCAATAAGTGTACAAGAAGAATTGGTTAATCTCATAAAAACTATAAGATTAAGAATTTCTGTAGGTTTATTAGAAGAACCTTGTTGTAACTAAAATTTGCTGAAAGAAAAACAAATAAATATCATTAATTTTTTTATGTTGTATTTTTAGGATAATATCTTTATGTTTATTTTTCAATGAGGACTAATTTTATGACTAATCATTTCATAGGATAATACCCATCACTGTCTAGTAATACTACTTTCACTAAAGTGACTCTGAGCATTGGATCTTCTTGGAATCTGAGGTCATCACCTTTATTTTTTTATGTTATCTTCTTGGATTCTGAGTTAGTTGACAACAATTGATGTAACTATGAATAAGATAATTCACAAAGATTGCAAAAGACTAACAGAATTTGGTCACTAGGAAAAAAATTATGAGATACAGTAGCCTCTTAGTTGAGAACATGATAAATGGCTGAAACTTGGATAGTCCCCATTGCTGGCTAGGTACTAGCTTATAGTTGATATAAAGCACAAGCGAACCAGGAAAGGAAAAATATAAAGATCTAAAGAGAAGGATATGTTGAAGGAGACAAAAAGCAAACAACCAACACCATTGTAGAAAGTAACAGGTATTAGTTGTTTTGGTTGTGTTGCTAATTATCTTTTCTTGTTTCTGTTTCAATTAATGTTGAAATTAGAGGATGTTGAGGGCATAAAATTCGATTTCTATCTTTTTTTCTTCATCATAACACACTTTATTTTTCACTTGCTGAATATATAATGCTGAAACTAGAAGTTTTAACTGAATATGTGATTTTTCACAACCATTTGATTGTGCCTTCAGATCATAACCTATAAAATGTAAAGCATTTTTCTCAATGCAAAAGGCAATAATTTCAATGTTAAGAAGTGCTTATTTCCATAACTCCATATCATACATGACTTTCTTCAATTAGTTTCATCTGCAATGAAATTTCAGAATGTTAAAACATTCTGATTGAGAGGGGGGGGGGGTTGTCCTGCATAAATCCCTGGAACCTGTCAAGGAAATGTAGATTAAAAGATAAAGTGTCTTTGCTTTTCTTTTCATTTCACATTTCAAAACCCACCATGTCTAATAGATATCTGTTTTTCTCTTTAGTTCAGTTGATCCTCAATTGGATCATATGATCCAAGCAATTCACATTGGAAGGAGGGTCTTCCTTCTCCTTCATATTCTCCTGGATGTTGATCCAGAGCCTCTTTCATTGTTCATATCTTTTTATTCCTTTTTCTAATTAATAAATATTACCTAACCCAAAAATAAAAAGTAAAAACTAAATCAGTGTCACAAAAGACATTCAATCCCCAGGGCTATCTGATTGATAAATTATATTTTCCCTTCATTCTCACATTCAGTAGCCAGCCATGGTGCTTAGGAATTCTGAATTCGTAGTAATTGACCAAAATAACTAATCACCTAAAATATATAGGAAAAAAATCATTTTGTGACACTCCTTAAATATAAAGCAAATCTATGCATAATTTTCCTAATTGAATAACTGCAACAGTAACAAGATGATAATAAAACCCACAATATAAGTGGATCAATTCTGTTCAAACACCCAAAATTGGATTTGAATGGTTCAGTGTAACTGATGCAATTATTTGGCTTTTGCAGAAAATTTTGTTGGGAAGAATTTCAAAACTGTGTAAGGAGAAAGACAAACTAAACATGTCTATATCAACAACAATAATGGAGTTAGAAATTACTCCAGTTGAACTTGAGACACATATATCTCCAATATCTACTGCTGTTAATATAATTGAACCCTGCAACATTACTTTAATATCAGAGAACTACAGTCAGAGAGAAAAAACAATATGGAGGAAGGTCTTAGATACAAACGAAGCCAAGAAACAGGTTTCTATCTCTGTGCCTCTGATCATTACTAACTTATCATATTACCTCATCATATTGGTGTCGGTGATGTTTGCTGGTCGCCTTGGAGCACTGGAGCTCGCAGGATCCACATTGGCCAACTCTTGGGCAACTGTAACAGGATTCGCACTCACGGTTGGCTATTTCCATCATAGATCATAACATTATACAATATTTTCAATGTTTCTTCCTTAACTGTGTTCTTTCTATTGTTTTCACCTTGATCTAACCAATGTTTCATAATTATTTTCCAGACAGGCTTGAGTGGGGCACTTGAGACTCTTTGTGGTCAAGCATATGGAGCAAATATTCACAGAATGTTAGGAATTTACTTGCAATCATCGATGATCATATCTTTCACATTCTCTGTTGTTGCATCTCTTTCGTGGTTCTTCTCAGAACCCATACTAGTTTTTCTTCATCAAGATCCTCAAGTAGCAAAAGTTGCCAGCAGCTATTTGAAGTGCTTGATTCCAGGGCTGTTTGCATATGGCTTTTTACAATGCATCCTCAGATTTCTCCAGACACAGAGTGTTGTTAAACCACTTATTCTTTGTTCGCTGGTTCCGTTAGGCATCCATGTTGGCCTAGCATATCTGTTAGTTCATCACACTCCTCTTGGTTTCGAAGGAGGACCAGTAGCAGCAGTCGTATCACTATGGCTCTCGGTTCTCATGTTGGCTTTCTACTTGAAGTACTCAGTAAAACTCAAACATACGCTGGGAGGACTTTCAATGGAGTCCATTCATCATTTGCTTCCCAACATAAGGCTGGCCATCTTTTCAGCAGTGATGGTGTGGTAAAGTGATATCTAGTCATCCACCATAATATTCCATCTATTTCTAGATTAATTTCTATGTTGAAGTAGCACCAGAAAGTCATTTGTTGCACCAATGAGATTCATTTAGGGAGGAATACAAAGAAAAAACAGAGTCTAGTTCACTTACCTGTACATAGAACACTTCACATACAGTTTCGTGATGACATATGTCCTTTTGCTTCAATAATGGCCCCTCCATGCAGCCATTAAGACTGCTGAGAGGGGCATAAGGTGATAAAAAGAGAACATCTGCAATCACAGAACCACAACAACGGATTTACATACAGGTAAAGAGATCCGGGTTTGAAAATAGAAATACTGATTCACTGAAAAGTCCAGCAGTCAAAAAAAATTTTGTGGGTGTACCACCTTAGGAAGTATTGAGCATTCTGAGTTCCTGATAAATTAAAACTTATTATAACTATTACCTTTATTCTCTGTTCATTATTCTTCCAGCTTGGAGTTTGGAGTGTTTGAACTTCTGGTATTACTTGCTGGGCTGATGCCGGAGTCACAAACCAGCACTGCACTAATAGCATTGTGGTAAGATTAAGAATCCTTAAATGTTGTATACTTTTTAGAAATTATAAGGGTTAACATGTTTTGGGGGTTATCTGTGCAGTGTGATCACAGAATCTGTATCATATATGATAACCTCTGGGCTGAGTGCAGCTGTGAGGTAAAGTTGGTGGAGAGTAGGGATTTGCAAATACTGTTTTGTTGTTTGTACTCCTTCTGTCATAACCCAATCAAAGTATTGAGTCTGTTCTTGTTACAGTACCCGCGTGTCAAATGAGATTGGGGCTGGAAATATCAATCATGCAAAGAAAGCCATGATGGTGACGTTAAAGCTCTCCATTGTTCTTGCTCTAACAATTAGCCTACTCTTGATTGTGGCTCACAACCTATGGTCCAGCCTCTTCAGTAATAGCTACTTATTAAAGGATGATTTTGCTTCTATCACCCCCTTACTTGCAATTTCAATGTTACTAGACTCAGCACAAGGAATTTTGTCAGGTTAAAGTCAAGAAAACTTTTAATAACCTTGAGTTTTTATCATAGGTTTCATAATATGATGAGCAAAGAGTAACATCATATGGTTAATCTTGTTGCTTCTGATTCGGTTCTGCAGGGGTGGCTAGAGGATGCGGTTGGCAACACTGGGCTGCATTGACCAATTTTGCAGCTTTTTACATAGTTGGCACACCAATATCTGTTATCCTTGGGTTTAAGGTTGGCCTACACACAAAGGTGAGCCAACCGAATTAAGTAACTAGCTACAACTGTCATCCAAATGGATGAAGGCATGACTTCATAATCTATGGTTCTGCTTTACTTCTTGTGCTTAAATCCTGGGCTGTATTCAATGAAATGTCTAAAGATAATGCTACTGATAACTTTGCTTTGGTGCAGGGCTTGTGGATTGGTTTGATTTGCGGCCTCTTTTTCCAATGTATCATTCTCTTATTGATTACATTTTGTAACAAGTGGACTCAATTGAAGCTTTCTGAACATTGACTGTGAAGACATATGTAGCTTAGACAAACAAACATTTCTCAGTTTCAGTTAGGCATATAAATACTGACATCCCATAAACTAGCAAAAACAGTTTTTGGCATGAAAATAATGTATTCTTATAGAACTACAGCATCCTTGGCTACACTCCGTGGAAAATAAGATTTCCCTATGAAATTATATAAATGAATGGAAATCTGCTGCTGATAATGACTCTATATTCCAATATCTTCACAGCTACCTGCTCACTCATTCTACTTACTGAAACTCCAGAATAAATAATTCCAATTTGTGCCGTCCCCCCCCCCCCCCCCCCCCCCCGGCCCCCTTTTTCTGGTGTGGGCAGGGTGTGGGTGGTGGGGGGGGGTGAATGAAGAATTCATAACCAAAGAACCCTGAAGGGAAGAAAGAATATACAAGGGAAAGGGGAAGAAGGAAAAGCAAAGAAGGTCACGGAAGGGACCCAGACACAAGCTACAACTGACTAGGCGACAAAAGAGGGGAGCCAAGACCCCAGGTAACAACCATCAGCCTGTTCCTTGGGGTGTCTTGGACAGGGGGGTGAGGGTACATCTGAAGCCGGGCTGTGACATCAAAGCAAATGGCTTTCCAAATCATATCAATGGATGATCTAGAGTTGGGGATCCATCTCCTAAGATTCCTCTCCCACCATAAGTGAGTGATCATAGTACCCAAACAACAACTTTCCAACCATATCGCAAATAGAGTTACCCAGGAAGGATCTCAAAAACCAGGACCCATCTATATTGCGCTTGACAAGGCCTTTGAAAAACACCGTTGGATTGATGCACAGGCCAGTTTTCAGATGCTTCAAATTTATCTGCCACTCAATAATTAAGATCAACCCTTGAAGCATTCCAACTAATCAAGGCCTTGAATCTCCTTTGTACTGATGGGCCCGGAAGTGGATAGATGTCTCAAGTTTCTAAAGTTGGAGATGTCCAAGAATCTTTCCATGAACCCACAGTTACTAATATCCCATGATTCCAAGGATTCCAATCCAATGAGGTTTGGAATCTCCTTCAGATTGATGCACCAGCAAAGGATAGATGCTTCACTTTTATACACATGTGGCCTGGAAATCTTTCTATAGATCTGCAATTACTAAAATCCATTGTCTCTAGAGGTGCTGTGAAGCCTTGAATCTCCTTCAGATTGATGCATCCCGCAGTGGATAGATGCTTCAAGTTTTTCAAACAAAAAAAGGGTAATCTTTATGGGTCTGCAGTCCAAGATTTCTAACATTCTTAGTTTTCCCAAGTCATGCAGTTGCGGGATTTGCATTAATGATGAGCAACTCTTTATTGTGAACTGCTCAAGGGAATCCAATCCCACATAGCTGTCAATCTTGCATAACATTTCACAACCTTCTATTTCCAATACTCTTCGCTTTGAGCAGCCTGCATATCTTAATTCTCTTAGTTTTTTCAAGCCGCAAATCCTAATATTTCTTAATGATCCACAGTAATTAACTGTCAACAGTTGTAGGGAGTCCAAGCATTGAAGACCTTCAATCTTTGCTAAGCTCTGACAGTTTATCAAGAGTTAATTTCTCTAAAATTTTCAGGCCTGACAAATCTGGCAACTCCACCATATTTTCACAATCATCAAGGCGAAGTGCTTCTAAATTTGTCAAGTTTGAAAGCCTAGGGAGTGACTTTAAAGATCTGCATCTCAGAAGATTAAAATATTTCAGACTAGACGGAAGTTCTGGGAGACATTTCAAGAATCTTAGATCAAGTGTTTGAAGTGACGAAGGATAGAAATTGTCGCTGGTAGGCTACAAAAATTGTTTCCACCTAGTCTCAAGATTTCCAAAAGGATAGCCACCCTAAAGCATCAGGAATTCTCCCATCCCTGAAAAAACAAAAGCTGGAATCAAGAGTCTCTAGGATTTTGAGAAACCCTATGGAATCAGGTAACGTGTCTAAACCTTCGCATTGATGCAAGTTGAGGCTTTTGAGAGAAGTCAACCCCCAGATACCATATGGAAGATTCCTTAGTTTAGCACATCCCTTAAGATTCAATAAGACAAGCCTCTGAAGATGGTTGATGGATTGGTCAATCTCAACCATACCTATACAGTTTTCCAGAATCAAGACGATGATTTGCTAGTTCAGGGGTTCGCAAAAGGTACTGACACCCTGTCAGATTCAAAACTTTAAGACTTTTTGCCACATGCATGCAAAAATAGAGAGGAATCATGTATATTTTTCAAAGAAGTTAACATTGATTGCAGAAAACAAATAAGAGACATGAAGAAGTTTCTTCAAGACCTTTACGTACTTCCAACCTATCCATCTACTTGAAAAAGACTACATGATAGATCAAGAACAATGAGGTTCACTGGATGAAATTTTGCTAGCGTAAATTCCAAAGGGCTCCCCTTCCATCTAAGTCATATGAGTTCTGAAAAAGAAGGCACAAAGTCTGGAGCAAAGTGTGCATAATCAACTTGGAGCAACCTGAGTTTAGACATTCCAGTAAATCCTTCACTCATCAAATAGTGTTGGCTACTTGAGCTATCTCCAAAGTCAATACACAGCCCTTCAACTTTATCAGTTCTCAAAATAAAGAACTCTTCAGTACAAGAATTTCTAATAATAGAACCTGCAAATATTCCATGGTGTTCTGAACTGTTGTACTTCGATTATCACTTGTCAAACATTGGTGAACATTAAGGCAACTAACCAACCATATTAGTGAAATTTTAACCCGAAATGAGCCTCTTATTTTTGGTGAAAAACATAAATGCATTACCAGAAGGGAAAAAGGACTATATGAGCCCCCCAAAAATGGGGAAGAAGATAAACAAATACACAAGCAGGCCTCCAGGACAAAAGGGAGAGGCCTGGAGGAAGGAAGAGGGAAGACCCTAGGAGACAACATGCCTGTTCCTTGGAGAGTCGGTACATGTATAGGGGATAGCTAAAACCTTGGTTTAAGATGCCAATTCTGGTGAAGAGACCGAAAGTTCAGAGGTCTATTTCTTGAGATTCTACTCCATCTAAAGTTGACTAAGACAGCACAGAAGGCCAATTTCTCTACAGTATCACAAAAATAATACCCAGCAAAAGGCATCCTTCCAAATCAACCAAATCAACTCACTTGCAAAAGGAAGAATTCTGCAACTTCTACACCCACATTTTGACAGGATTCCTTTGCAAATGGAGGAGAAGAAGACAATGGGCATGTTATATAGACCAAAATTGCATTTAGAGGTGTAAAAACAATAAAAATTCCACTGAATTTAATATTAGACAACAAATGTTTGAGGCAATTTGTATTTATTATTTTGAAATATGTTTCAGTTATATGCCCATATTTCTAAGACTTCTCCAATAAAATGAGTACAGGATCCTTAATAACATGGACCCGATCACATCTACCACTGCTGTGCAGAAACAAAATGTACATCCATGACATTGAGATGTAAATGGGACATTGAGATGTAAATGGATAGTCGAAAATTCGAATTTAGTTCATATTCGTATCCGCTTAAGAGCATCTGAATTCCATTAGTTCAGATTTGGATTTAAATTCGGATGATCCGATTAAAAGATAAGGGATCATCTTGTAAATACCATTTCTTATTTTTACTTTTACTGGTTTAATAGTTTGTAAATTTACAAAAAGTACTCTCTGCCTCTACGACCCTTAATCCCGCACGAATCGATTTTCAGAGAAGAGAGGACAGAAGAAGATAGAAGAAGAAACTGAATGCTGAGTGCACGGCTGTAGGAGAGGAATAATCCATTGTATCTAGTTCGCATCTGCCGTTTTTAAGGAGAAACTAAAAGATCCGTTGATTCTTTGGTAGATCGCAATTTATCTCGCTTTTGCGAACAGTGGAGTGGGAAAAGCAGAAGAAAACTGCTTCGGGGCAATTTCTTGGTGGTAGGAAGGCTGGTGGAGAAACTATATATGAAGCGTTTCCAATGGTACATTTTCATTCAAAGTAACCACCGTTCACATTGTAACCCTTATTCACAACATCTCCAGCATTCTCTTTTTCTTTTTTACTTTTGTTTAATTTATTTGTCTTGCAGAATGGATCATGGTCTTACACATTTCATTTGATTATTTATTTCTTACTTAGCTAGTTTCTTGGGTTTTTTTATTATGATTTTGGCACTTAGTATTTGAAAATTTTGGGTGTCAATGGGGGGAGACCGAGACAAACGACAACTTTAGAGATGAGCAGCGATAGTGAGAAGTTCCCAGATGAAATGCTCATGGAGTTCGATCAAAACGAAATTGGTACTTCCTAGTTAAGAAATGTGGTCGACAACGTTGACAAAAGTGGTGAAGCCTGTACCATTGGTGTTCCTGAGTTGAGTGAAGAGTTTCTCACCTCAGAGGATTTTTATTTGTGATTTCTCTTAAACAAATCAGAAAATCGGTGCGGGATTAAAAGTCGTAGAGCCAGGAGTACTTTTTGTAAATTTACAAACTATTAAACCATTAAAAGTAAAAACAAGAAATGATATTTACAAGATGATCTTTTATCTTTTAATTTCCACCGTTCGATTGATTTTCAAATCTGTGGCAAAATCCTGGCGGTCAGCTACTGGCAGCAGCAGCTGCCGCAAATAAAAGTCCTTCTGTTGAAAGTCGCTGCCCAATAATTCAATTTTCTTTGATCATCTTATTAGGCCAGTGAAGAGAAAATCCAGGTTTTCTAACCCGACTTTTTCGTTCAATGAAACCTGATTTGAACTTGTGATAAGAAAAAACAATGAATTATACTCTTCATATTGAACTGCTGTTACCCTTTTTCGTTCTAATTCTGATGCCCTATCCAAGTGCGGAGAAAATTTTTCAACACACACGTTCAAGATTTTGCCACAGATTCAATGGAGGTGAGGTGCTAGCCCACCCGAGTCTAATTAGATCTCCTCATTAAATGAAATCAAACCAGCAAACAAACTAGCAATGAAAATCCTCAATATGAAAAAAATTCAAAAAAAATATATACATAAGATTCCAATCTTCTTCCTCCACTCAGCAATGTAAATGGAAGATTTAGACCCAATGATGACGACACGCCTGAGGTTATTTGTACATTTGAATCACAGTAGAATAGATGAAATTCTTAGAATTTTTATTTGCTAAAACAACTACAGTTAGTTACGAGCCATTAGGATCTAGCCACGTGTACAAAAAATTTCTAAAAATTGTAAGTGAAAATAGAAGGGTACTTAGGTAAATATAAAATTTTGTTTTTACATTAAAGAAAAATAGGAGATTAGAGTCCGGTAGAATCAACCTTCAGGTGTTTCACTTTAAAAAATTTGCAAGATTTTTTTTTTTAATACAAATACCAATAAAATTTACAAATTCAGTATGCTATTCAGATTGTTCTACAACCTTCGTTCCTGTCCCCCTAATGTTGATGCTGAGTCCGGATCAGCGAACCCGACGCTTCCTGACCACAAACATCAGTGGGGCCCACGGTGAAAAATACTTTTTGAAAAAAATAAAAATAAAAGTTTTTTTTTTCACCAGTGGGACCCACTGGTTTTTGTGGTCAGGAGGCCATGCCTCGATGGGGTAGAAGATCCGGATTCTGCTGATGCAGCTAAATTATTAGATGCAATCAAGAACTTGTGCTGGCTAATATTTTCTTTAGGCTGCGTTTGTTTGTTGGAATAAAGATGGGGTGGAAAAAAATGAGTGGGAAAAATCTTGAAAAATGTGTAGATTTCTTACTTTTCCTTTAAATCCCAAAATAGTATATTGTTTGGTTGCTTGGGGTGGGAAAGTGAGAGACTTGTCTGCTGATGTGGTAGCCCAACTTTCCCACCCCATGCCATTTTAAAACCTCACATATTTGGTGGGACTTTGTGGGAAAGTTGTGAAAAGTAAAAAGTGGGACCCACCCCTATTACTTTTCCACAAAACTCTTTCATTTCATTTCCTTCTTCCTCACCCCACTACACATTGGACTCACATGTTTTTTTTTCCCACCCCACCTTTGCAAACAAACGCAGCCTTAGGGATTTCATCTATCTTGGATACTAAAAAGAGAAGATAACGGATTGCTTCCAATGGCTAGGAATTATGAGGGGATGGGTAAAAACTCCTTGATTAGCTCCCAGGTTGTCAAGATTTAGTCGATCCGAAGTGCGTAGTGTAAAGCCAACCTCAATTACCTTTGGGAATGTAAAACGAAAGTCATATTTACAACAGAATCTCCACATCTTATTTGACACCATCCTATTGTTTTTTTTATAAACATGGCAAAATCACAACAATTCGCTGCTAGTTGTAGTTGTTGCAGCAAATAAAAATTCTTATGGCAAATTACCTTTAGACCCCTATGTTTGTAATTAATTACATCTATTACCACTGGAAAAAAAAATCAATTATAAATGTCCCGTTACTGTTTCAGCAGAACTGTCCATTTTTAGATTTTAAGTTAAGTGGGGCATTTGTAATTAATTTTTTTCAAAGGATAGTGAATGTAATTGATAGCAACCATAAGGGATCTATATGCAATTTTCCCAAACCCTTATATTTACCATAAGGAGTTCTCTTTGTGATCTTTAATGCTAATGAAGAAATCTAACTAAACTTTAACAGTCTAGGCTCAATTAATGCACACGTTTTGGTTTTGTTACCGTTGTATAGGAAGTTAATCACTGTGTCAGAAGTGGTTTTTTTTTTTCATTTAAATTAATGTCAGAAGTATATCCATAACTAAAGCAGATAGCTTATGCACTCCTAGGTTTGTAATCAATTATATTTGTTATTATCTTTGATAAAAAAAAAAAAAATCATCAATTACAAATGCACCCCTACTGCTAATGATTGAAATTGAATGATAATTTAGACAAATATATGAAATACCAATCTCACCCTTTTTTATTCAAATATTTTTTCCTCATCCCTTTTTGTATTTTCTCTCCTCTCTCAACTTGTTCCTTAGCTCTAGGAGCACTAGCCTCACCACCACCATATACTTATTTTGTTGAAGCTGCTGTTGTCGAAGAAAGGAAAACCAGTAGAGAGGAGAGAAAATGATAAGATACGATGGCAAAGTCAAGATTGTAGAAAATACTTGAATAAAGAAGGATAAATTTTGTATTTCACATATTTGTATGGTGATGAAATTATCATTTACCTTTTTTTTTTTTGGTAAGAATTATCATTTACCTTCAATCCTTATGTAGCAGTGCATTGGTAATTGATATCTTCTCATTGGTGGCAGATGTAATTTGATTGTAAACCCAAAGAGACTATATGTAAGTTGCTCTAAATTTAAACATCTATAGTTCATAAACAATTTCAAAACCTAATCAAGATATCAAAGATGGAAGCTAAAGCTACATGTACTAAAGAAAATGAATTAGCGACCTCATTCACTATAAATCGCTAATAAGTCAGAAAAGTTAAAGTTAGGCTGGGATAGGATAGACTTAGGCCACAACCATAACCTAGTCTTGATCTAGGGTTTGCATTTATCAACCCTAATCCACCCTCACGCGCGTTGAAAAAATCAATCTATTTGGGTTTATAATCAGAGTGATTTCGAGTCATCAAAAATTTACACCCCAACATATTCATAAGATGCATGAGTTTGAAGGCATCATTGATAATTATAAGCATAAATTCTACCTAAATCTTTATTTTAAACGCGCAATATCTCTATCCATTTCAATGAAAGCATGCCATAGCTGGAAACGTTTTTGTCTTCAAATCTATATCCGCTTCAATTGGGATACACTTCTAAAAGAATTCCGTTGTTCCTGGAGTCTATCAAGAAGAAAACCATACAGCAACATCTTTCGTGTAGCCTGCCATACTGCATATCTCTGACCACATAAAAAACAACCTATAACTTTAAGAGCAAAAGGAAGCCCTCCAATATGCCTTATGATGTCTCTTGATTGGTCAAGGTATTGGTCTGTAGGTTGGTCACTTCCAAAGGCATGCCAAGAAAATAGTCGAAGAGACTGATCCACATCCAGTTCATCAAGCTCATATATTACATCCACGTAATGATGCTCTAACATGGACCGATATCTTGTTGCAACTATAATTCTGCTTCCCAAGCCACATAGTTTACGCAGCCTCTTTAATGCATCTAATTGCAAAATATCAGCTACATCATCAAGAACAACTAGAACTTTCGGCATGTGATGTCTTACACGGAGCAACTCGAGGAATTCGAAATAAGAGGTAAGAAAAACGCATTCTCCAAAGTGATGTGCAATTGTTTCATAGACCAATGTGACAATAGTTGTCTTTCCAATCCCGTTCCTCCCCGAGATCCCCACGATCTTTACATCTATACATGCAACATCCATCATGCTCAACATTTCCTCTACATGAGATTGTATTCCTACCAATAGCTCATCTTTTTTCGAAATGGGAAATCTTCTGGCAATTATGTCTGCAAGTCTCCTTTCATACCTGTCGAATTCAAATCAAGAAGAAATAGGTGGCCTAGAGAGCAAATTAACAACCATAAAGAGAGAGAGAGAAAAAAAAAAAGACTAACCTTCTTAAGAAGGTGAACCACTCTTGCTCACGAGAATTGAAAAACCTTTCATAACCCACAGGTAACTTTGCCCTGTCGAATTGAAACCGAGAAGAAGCCATTGATTTAGAAGCAAATAAAATAATTAAAATAAATAAATAAAGAAAAAGGGTGAAGAAACCAAAAAATACTACTGACCCTTCCGTGAAATCGCACCGACTTAGATCCACTGTCACTAATGATTTCAATTTATCAAGGCCTTTAATCTCTTTTAGAATAACGCATCCTGCAGTAGAAAGATGCTTCAAATTTCTCAGTTTGGAGATATTCGGTAATCTTTCCATGGATTTGCAGTCCAAGATTTCCAATTCCCTGAGTTCTTCTAGGTGGGACAGCTCGGCTATTTGTGTTAATAATGTGCACGCCGCTATTTCCAACCGACATAAGGAATGCAATCCCTCAAAGCTCTCGATCTCAAATAACGTCTCACAGCCTTCGATTAGTAATTCTCTTAGCATTGAGCACCCCACGAATCTTAATTCTTCCAGCTTTGGTAGACGTACTTTCCCAACATTTATTAATGATTCACAGTTCTTCATTGTCAACAGTTGTAGAGAATCCAACCCATCAAGGCCTGCAATCTTTCTTAAGCTCTTACAATTATCAAGGCTTAATTTCTCTAGATTTCTCATGCCGGACAAATCTGGCAACTTCACAAGATTTTCACAATCACCAAGGCACAACACCTCTAATTTCGTCATGTTTGAAAGTGTTTGGACTGATTTCAAAGAGCTGCATCTCAGAAGGCTAAGATATTTCAGACTAGAAGGAAGTACCCGGAGTTGTAAGGAATCCAACCCATCAAGGCCTGCAATCTTTGTTAATCTCTTACAATTATCAAGACTTAATTTCTCTAGATTTCTCATGCTGGACAAATCTGGCAACTCCACCAGATTTTCACAATCATCAAGGCACAAAACCTCTAATCTTGTCGTGTTTGAAAGCGTCTGGAGTGATTTCAGAGAGCTGCATCTCAGAAGGTTAAGATATCTCAGACTAGAAGGTAGTAACTGGAGTGATTCCAATCCACTGCAGAACCGTAAGTCGAGTGTTTGAAGTGAAGAAAGTGCAGAAACTTGAAGGTTACAAAAATTGTTTCCACCTAGCATCAGGGTTTTCAGAGACAATGGCCACTGAACCATTCCATCCTCTCTTTTCCTTTTTTTTGGTATGTAACAAAAGCTGGCATCCAAAGTCTCTAGGTTTCCGAGAAGATCCATGTAATCAGGTAAACCAACAAGACCTTCACATAAGTGTAAGTTAAGGTTTTTGAGAGAAGTCAATCCCAACATGCCATGTGGGAGTTCCCTTAGTTTGTTGCAACCTCTCGCATTCAGTGTGACTAGCCTCTCAAAATTACTTATTGATCCATCCATCTCAACCAAACTTCTACAACTTTCAAGAATCAAGACCTCCAAACGAGGATTTGCCAATTCTGGAATCCGTAATAAATGTTGACACCTTGCCACATTCAGAACTTTCAGATTTTTTGCAACCTGCGTAAAGGAAAGAGATGAATTATCAGAGAACAACATTTAAAACCATTTTATGATATATTTAATCAACCAAATGAGAGGGGGGGGGGGGGGGAATTCCTTTTGAGACCTTGATGTAGTTCCAACCCATCCAATAATTTGTAACAAGACTATCCGACAGATCAAGAACAACAAGGTTCACTGGATGAAAATTCCGTAGCGCAAATTGTAGAGGGCATCCTTTCCATCTAAACCATATCAATTCTGAAAAGGGAAGATCGAAGTTCGGAGCAAATTGTGCATAATCAACTTGGAGTAACCTGAGATTAGTGAGTTTAGCGAATCCTTCACTCATCAAATAGCGTCGGCTACTTGAATTGCCTCCTAAGTCAATACACAGTCCTTCAACTTTATTTGTCCCCTGAAACCAACAACTCCAAGTAAGTAGAAGTAATTTTAAATTCATTACCTTAACTTGCTAATGTACACCATGTTTTGGAGAATTATTGTGCTTTAAATTTAAAGATGACTTGTCAAACATTAGATCTGGTGAGCCAACATTATAGAAGACCCCTTCCATTGAAACAAGTATTGGATCCCTTACAACTTGGCCCAACAATTTCTACCATTGCACCCGCCAACCACAATGGCATTTATATTTAGGATAAGAAAAAGAAATGTGTGATTAGCTTAATCTTAAACACATCATTAATGATTGGAAGCATAAAATGAAGTGTACTGACCATTTACTGAGAACCTACCGAATGTTGATCCAATACATCCAAGGCTTCCTTGTGAGACCACAACCTCTGCGCCCTCCTGGAACCTTTTCGGTTTTCTTGACGAATGATTTCCTTCCCCAGATCTCTAAGTAGATCATGCATCTTTAATTCATTCTTTATACCAATCTTTACCAAAGACTTCTGACAAAGAATACGAATTCCTCTTTCAGGGAAAAAATTACATTGTTGCCAGATGAAGCATGCAATATTTTTATCCATTTCATTGAAAAAACATGCAACGTCAAGAAACATCTCTTTCTCTCTATACTCTAAGCCATCAAAACTTATTTTCAACTTTTTCAGAATTTCATCATCAATAATGTCATCTTGCAACATCTCCAATGTTTCTTGCCATAATGATTCACTTGTTTTAAATAAAGATGAACCTATAACCTCAAGAGCCAAGGGAAGCCCTCCAATATTCTTTACAATGTCTATTGAGAGATCCCGATACTCATCCGGAGGTTGGTCCACTTTGAAGGCATGCCTGGAGAATAGTTGAAGAGATTGATTTGCATCCATTTCCTCGGGCTCATATATTTCATCCACTACTTGATTAGCCCAGACATGCCCATCTCGTGTAGTGATTATAATTCTACTTCCCAAACCGAACCAATCACGCTTCTTCATTAATACATCTAATTGATCTTTTTGATCCGCATCATCAAGAACAATAAGAACTTTTTTCCTACAAAGTCTCTGACTTATCACATGAATTCCTTCATTTATATCAGTGATGTTGGGCCTCGCTCCTTTCAAGATATTAGAGACAAGTTGATTTTGCAAATCAACAACTCCCCTTTCCCGAATATTTGCAAGAAAACTACATCCATTAAAGTGATGTGAGATTGTATTGTATACAACTTTGGCGATGGTTGTCTTACCAATCCCACCCAGCCCGCGGATTCCCACAATCTTTCTATCTTCTAATGTGATGTTTAACAACTTCACAATTTTGTTGACATGAAATTGGATTCCAATAAGGTTGTCAGGAACAATCTGGGAGTCTTTTCTTGATTTACTACAAACTTCTTCAACAACTAACCGCACTAATGTCGCTTGATGCCTGTCCAATTCAAATCAAGAATTAATCTAGAGAGCTAGCAAATAACAAAAAAGGGGAACCACAAAATAAACTTAGACAAGACCAATATCAATAATTTGAACTGTGGTAGATGAGAGAAATTATACAACTTTGTGTTTCCTTGTTCATTCTAAATGGAAATTAGCAAACATCAAGGTGCAAAAAGATTTTGCTTACTAATTAAGCAAGAAACATATCAAGTAAGTAAATTAGGGTGGGTCATTCAAGAAAGGGGGGGGGTGAAAACATAAAAAAGCGAGATCTCCCTTGCCTATCGCCCTAAACACATGTTCTTATAAGTGAATGGTTTTCTAAAATCGTAAGCAAAATTCTTATGACTTTGATAGCGGAATTGGAAATCTGTATTTAGTAAATTGTCGAAAACGGCTAGAATCATCTGCTTGGAACTATTAGGAATCCTTACCTGCAATAAACATTTTAGCTTTGCAGATTGATTATTCACAAGGTATTTTTTTTTGGGGGTTGGGGAATGAATAAATAATCATTACCAAAAACCCTGGAGGGGAAGAGAGAAGTAAAGGGGGAAAGAGCAGGGTGGGGGTGGGCATTCCAAATCAAGTCCAAAGTTTTAGAGTTAGAGGTCCATCTCTTGAGGTTTCGCTCCCATCATTGGTGACAAATGGTGGCACCATAAACCAACTCACCAACAAGCAAAAAAAAGATAGATGAACATAAGGTATTGTTGACTTGTGAATGTTAGATTCATGGGAATATATTTTGATTTTTAGGGTTTCTAGGATATTCAATTATTTAAACTAATTTAAATATAATTTTAATTAAAGTAAACCAACATAGGACCGCATTGGGCTAGACTAGGCTGGCCGAAGGGCTATACCCGACTGGTCCCAATCAAGGCCGATTAATTTGTAATGCTACAATCGAGCCGAGCTGAGGGCAGGTTTGAACTGTTTTGGGCCAACGGGGTTTCATTGACACTCGTAATTTTATATCACTTTTCGCTCGTATTATTTGATCGTCAGTTTTCTTTGTTTCCCCCTTCAACATTTGAGCGAACTGGTAAACAGTAAAAATTGACCAAGGAGTACCCAGTTCTGAGGTCTAAGCTCAAATAATAAAGAAAGGAAAAGGGTTTTAGCTGAACTTACCCATTAGCCACGTTCTTCAAATCCCATCCCTTTAATTTCCCAACCTCTCGCAACGCCTCTCTCCACCGATCTACGGTCGTCTGATCAAACTTTTCGCTGTGTTCCCGAAAAGCCTCCGCATAGCTCCCAGTTTGGTTGCCGACGGTCGAGGGATCAACATCGTAGAAGATCGGAAGGATAATTTTCCTGCATTCAACCATCTTGGCCAGCTCAATCAGGCACCATTTACTTGATGCATAATTCTTGGAGAAGATGGGGATCGATATTCTCGATTCCTCGATCGCAGATAGTAGCTCTGGGCCGATCTGTTCCCCAGTGTGTAGTCGTTCATTGTCGATGAAAGTGTAAATTCCAGCATCATCCAACGCCTTGTAGAGATGGCCGGTAAAAGTGTTGCGAGTGTCTGGGCCTCTGAAACTCAGGAACACCTCATAAGTCGAACCAGTTGAGGGCTTAGAAGTTCCTGCCATCGAGACGTCTCCTCCAAACGCGAGTATTTTTCCTTGGTTCGATTGCAGATTTAGTAACCACTGAACAATCTTGCAAAGCTGCTAAGTTTAAAGAAAATTATCCGACAAAAGTCAATGGACCGACTTACCCCTTATCCATAGACCACGGCAGAGGAACTTTCCTGCATTCGGCGAAGACCGACTTCGAAGAAATCCAAACTACAATAAATGACGGGCGTACTTGTAATTATAGATTTTTATTTACAATAATGACCACTATAGTAAACGATTAGTGAGTTTAATTAGTGACCCAATTTCGGTCATGGGAAAAGAGTTGGATATGACAATGGGACCATAATGACACTTGTATTTGAATATCAAATCTGGAAAGGTAGTAGCGGTTATATATGGTGGTTCAATGTGAAGTTTTGGAATTCGGATCATTACCCCGTCAGGGAAGCACTCTGTGCTCCTCGATCGTTTTGACACCACAAAATTGGTGGGCCCCACAGGTTAAAAAAAAAAAAAAACCCATCACCTATCCCCTGGTCCCTTGTAATTTGTGGTGGTAAAGCGGTCGGGAAGCACAGAGTGCTCCTCCGACGGGTTGCAGATCTGGACTTGAAGTTCTGATGGTTTTAGAAAGATGTTTTGTTAGTTGTTTCTAATTAAATTCAAATTTAAAGGAAAATTATGATAGTTATTACCTACTAAAGTGCCTGTTTCACATGTAGCAATTCTTGGGGAGCCTGTTTCCCAACTTCCCTAGGGAAGGTCTTGGGTTCGCACCCGTTCGGCGGCATTAATTATATATATATATATAAAATCTCCCTTGAGGATGTAATCGTGGTGAGCGTAAGCTGGCCCAGATGAACCTCATCCAAAAAAAAAAAAAAAAAAAAAAAAAAACAACACCACTTGGTTTCAGCCTTTTTCTTTTTTTCTTTTCCAAAAGATCTTTTGGTGTCGGTATTTCCCTAAAAGACCTCTTCAAGTTTCTCAGCTTTGCATTCACATGAAGGTCAGATGAAAACTGGTTGTTTTCTTGAATCATTGGGACTCTGGCACGTCCATACACATCACACAATGGCTGTAGCTGAAGATGGACTAATATTTCGAGGAAACAAACCTCCATGTGAATGTGAAGTCCATCTCGATGCCTCAATGTATCGAAGACTTATTAGCAGTCTTTAACAAGATTCGCAAAAACTTGTAAGATCATTTTAATGAGAAAATTAAAAGTGTTTAGAGAAAATAAAAAAGCCAATAGATTTTTTGAAGAGAAGACTAAAACTCAAACAAAAATAAAAAGATAAATCTATATTTGTAAAGGAATTAATAAATTTGAAATTATTGATATGTTATGTGTCGTATGTTTTGTTGTTGTTCCTCCAAATCTTCTTAAATAGGCATATAGGTAGTTAATTACCACCATAATTAACTTTCAAATTTGAATTTAAGTAGGTGCAACTAACATAACCTCCTCTTTATACCTAATACGGAAGATTCCTACCTGACCGGGTCTTACGCGGATGGGGTTTCACATGCTAGTTAGTCGGGACATATGCTGACCATCCCGACCAAGGCGTAACATATGTTGGACTAATATAGCAACCGTTCTCAATGGGGAAGGTCAACTCAATCACTGATTGAGCAGGACCAACAACATGGAGGCATAATCTTAGGAGAAACAATAGCCTCCGTCAGGTAAACTTACCAAGTACGTAAAAGGTAATACTTACAGTCAGGGGCGGAGCCAGGATTGAACATTGGGGGGCTGAATGTATGTGGGCCAATGTGGGACCCACTGTAGGTCCCATCTCATAATATATTATTATATTTTAATGTGAAGTCTACATTAAAAATTAGGTAAATTAATAGAAAATTCGTGAGTGAGAGAGAGAGAGAAAGGAATAATTTGAGAAAAAGAGAGTGAATACCTGATGTGGAGAAAATTTAGGAAACTTTCAAAATTTGCTAACTATTTCAATATTTTGTGAGACGTGTGAGGAAAAAAAAGAAAAAAAAAAATAGGAATAAAACAGGAGATTCATTAGAGAATAAATAGAAATGAAAATAGGAGATAATATATAAGGAGAAATTCATGGATCGTGAGTTAGTTTTTAATTAGAATTTAACCTTTTATTCCTTAAAACTAGGGATTAAATGATAACCATTAGATGAAGATTATGAATGACATTTGTACCCATCATCTTTATCTTAAATTTTTATTTTTAATTTTTGGAGGGGGCCAAATAATAGTATTTCACATTCAAAGATAGAGAAATAAGGAAAAAAACAAGGATATTTACAATTTAAAAAAATCTGGGGGCCATGGCTCCCTCTGGTCCCAACGTGGCTCCGCCACTGCTTATAGTATAAAAAGAGGAACATACCCCTCCGATAAGGATCGAATACATTCTGAACATTATCTTGTGTTGCTTTTACATAAGAATTCTTCTTAGCCGCCTGGTACACGAGCCGGCCCGCATCTAACCTTTCTTGCTGGACGATGTCTAACCTTTCTTGCAGGACTCATCGTCCCGAATACGAGAGGAGGCTCAGTCAATCCAATCCAGAAGTTTAACTGAGACGCATCAATACCACTATAACATTTAGTAACCTCTATTTCAAATTTGAGATTCAAATACCATAACTATCATTTCAAATTTGAAATACGGTCCAATTGTTGTAACTAACTCATTTTCCATGACTGAAATCCGATCACCAGATTTGTTGATTTTCTTTTGCGAATTGCTAAAATTAAATCTCGTGCAACTTGTTTATCATTGATGTTGGTCGCTCGTCTCCAACCCATTATTGACCTTTAACAGTTAATTGATTGAAAACCCTTAGGGGCTGTATTGAAGTTGCTCTAAATTTAAACGTCTGTAGTTCATAAACAATTTCAAAACCTAATCAACATATTGAAGCTAAACATGCTCAAGGAGATGCATCAGCCACCTTAATTCACCATAAATCATTAATTAAGTCAAAAAAGTAACAGATAGGATTAGATTGCATTAGACTTAGACCTCAACCATAACCTAGTCTTGATCTAGGGTTTGCATTTATCAACCCTAATCTGGCATGAGAGATTGCGTTAGACTTAGACCTCAACCATAACCTAGTCTTGATCTAGGGTTTGCATTTATCAACCCTAATCTGCCCTCATGCCAAAAAAATCAATCTATATTTGGGTTTAGAGTAAGTCAAAGTAACTTCGAGTCATCAAAACAAAATTTACACTCCCAACAGATTTATACTGGACATGAGTTTGAAGGCACCATTGATAATTAGAAGCATAAATTCTGCCCAAATCTTTTCTTTGGAATTGAAAAGCATATTAGAGGTGCTGGAAATGAACCCGTGATGTTGTTATACAATATATCAAGAACTAAGAACAGTACTACAATCTTATGGCAAACTCAAGGCTTCTTGATGATGATTTATTTTCCCAGATCTTCAGGCAGAAAATGCATCTTTAGTTTATCATTATTTTCACCAACCCTTACCGAGGACTTTTGCAAAGAACCAACATGCAATATCTCTATCCATTTCAATGAAAGCATGCCATATCTGGAAACGTTTTTATCTTCAAATCCTTCTCCGCTTCAATTCGGATATACTTCTAAGAGAATTCCGTTGTTCCTGGAGTTTATCAAGAAGAAAACCATATTGCAACATCTTCCGTATAGCCATCCATACTGCATATCTCTGACTAGATAAAAAACAACCTATCACTTTAAGAGCATAAGGAATCCCTCCAATATGTCTTATGATGTCTCTTGATTGATCAAGGTATCCGTCCGGAGGATGGTTGCTTCCAAAGGCGTGCCAGGAAAATAGTTGAAGAGACTGATCTGCATCCAGTTCATCAGGTTCATATATCACATCCACCTCGTGACACTCTAACATGGACCGATCTCTTGTTGTAACTATAATTCTGCTTCCCAAGCCACATCGTTCACGCAACTTCATTAATGCATCTAATTGCGAGGTATCACCCACATTATCAAGAACAACAAGAGCCTTCACATGATGAAGTCTTTCACAGATCAAATCCAGCATTTGCTTTCCATGGACCACAGATTGCTTTGTAGTCAACATATCCTGGAAAAGTTGGCCTTTGATATAGACAAATCGCAATCGAGAGGTATGTAGAAGATTTGTAAGAAAAACACATTCTCCAAAGTGATGTGCAATTGTATCATAGACCAACTCGACAATAGTTGTCTTACCAATCCCGTCCCTCCCTGAGATTCCCATGATCTTTACATCTCTAGATTCAACATCCATCAAGCTCATCATTTTCTCCACATGAGATTGTATTCCTACAAGTTGCTCATTCCTTGAAAAAATGGAAACACTTCCTATAACTATATCTGCTAATTTCGCTTCATACCTGTCGAATTCAAATCAAGAAGAAATACGTGACTTAGAGAGCAAATTGACAAAAAGAGAGAGAGAGAGAAGAAGAAGACTAACCTTCTTAAGAAGGCGAACCACTCTTGCTCACGAGAATTGGAAAACCTTTCACAACCCACAGGTAACTTTGCCCTGTAGAATTGAAACCGAGAAGAAGCAACTGATTTAGAGAGCAAATAAAATAACCAAAATAAATAAATAGCCAAAAAGAGAAGAACCAGAAAATACTACTGACCCTTCCATGGAATCGCAAAAACTTAGATCCAACGTATCTAATGATTTCAATTTATCAACGCCTGGAATCTCTTTTAGAATAATGCACCCGGCAGTAGAAAGATGCTTCAAGTTTCCCAGTTTGGAGATATCCGGTAATCTTTCCATGGATTTGCAGTCAAAGATTTCCAATTCCCTGAGTTTTTTTAGGTTGGACAGCTCGGCTATTTGTGTTAATGATGTGCACGCCGCTATTTCCAACCGGATCAGGGAATGCAATCCTCCAAAACTCTCAATCTCATATAACGTTTTGCAGCCTTCAATGTCTAATTCGCTTAGCTTTGAGCACCCCACAAATCTTAATTCTTCCAGCTTTGGTAGACGTACTTTCCCAACATTTGTTAATGATTCACAGTTCTTCATTGTCAACAGTTGTAGAGAATCCAACCCATCAAGGCCTACAATCTCTACTAAGCTCTTACAATTATCAAGACTTAGTTTCTCTAGATATCTCAAGCTGGACAAATTTGGCAGCTCCACCAAATTTTCACAATCATCAAGGCACAACACCTCTAATTTTGTCATGTTTGAAAGCGTCGGTAGTGATTTCAGAGAGCTGCATGTCAAAAGGTTAAGATATTTCAGACTAGAAGGCAGTATCTGGAGTGATTCCAGTTCGCTGCAAAACCGTAAATCGAGTGTTTGAAGTGAGGAAAGTGCAGAAACTTTAAGGGTACGAAAATTGTTTCCACCTAGCATCAGGGTTTTCAGAGAGGGTGGCCACTGAACCATCCCATCCTCTCTTTTCCCTTTTTTTGGTATATAACAAAAGCTGGCATCCAGAGTCTCTAGGTTTCCGAGAAGACCTACGTAATCAGGTAAACCATCAAGAGCTTCACATAAGTGTAAGTTGAGGTTTTTAAGAGAAGTCAATCCCAATATGCTATGTGGGAGTTCCCTTAGTTTGTTGCATCCCCTTAGATTCAGTGTGACTAGCCTCTCAAGATAACTGATGGATCCGTCGATCTCAACTAAACCTCTACAGCTTTCAAGAATCAAGACCTCCAAACGAGGATTTCCTAGTTCAGGAGTCTGTAATAAATGTTGACACCTTGTCAGATTCAAAACTTTCAGATTTTTGGCCACCTTCGTGAAGGAAAGAGATGAATTATTGGAGAAAGCATTTTAGAACCAGTTCATGATAAATCAAATCAACCAAAAGAGAGAAAAAGTTCCTTCTGAGACCTTGATGTAGTTCCAACCCTCCCAACAATTTGTAAAAAGACTATCTGATAGATCAAGAACAACAAGGTTCACTGGATGAAAATTCCGTAATGTGAATTGCTGAGGGCATCCTTTCCATCTAAACCATATCAATTCTGAAAAAGGAAGATCAAAGTTTGGAGCAAATTGTGCATAGTCAATCTGGAGTAATCTGAGTTTAGTGAGTTTAGTGAATCCTTCACTCATCAAAATGCGTCGGCTACTTAAACGGCCTCCAAAGTCAATACACAGTCCTTCAACTTTATCTGTCCCCTGAAAACAACAACTCCAAGTAAGTAGAAGTAATTATAAATTTATTACTTCAACTTGCTCATGTATACCATGTTTTGGAGAATAAATTTGCTTTAAATTTAGAGACCACTTGTCAAACATTAGATCTGGTGAGCCAACATATAGAACACCCCTTCCATTGAAACAAGGAGCCAATAGACCCAACAATTTCTACCATGTGCAGCCGCCAGCCACACTGGCATTTATATTTACAATAAGAAAAAGAAATATATGATTTGCTTAAGCTTAAATGCATTATTAATATTTGGAAGCAAAAAATGAAGTGTAATGACCATTTACTGAGAACCTACCGAATGTTTATCCAATAAATCCAAGGCTTCCTTGTGAGACCACAACCTACTGTGCCCTCCTGGAACCTTTCGATTTTCTTCACGAATGATTTCCTTCCCCAGATCTCTAAGCAGATCGTGCATCTTTAATTCATTATTTACACCAATCTTTACCAAAGACTTCTGGCAAAGAACATGAATTCCTCTTTCAGGGAAAAAATTACATTGTTGCCAGATGAAGCATGCAATATTTTTATCCATTTCATTGAAAAAGCATGCAATGTCAAGAAATATCTCTTTCTCTGTATTCTTTAAGCCATCATAACTTATTTTCAACTTTTCCAGAATTTCATCATCAAGAATGCCATCTTGCAACATCTTCAATGTTTCTTGCCAAAATGATTCACTTGTACCGAATAAAGATGCACCTATAACCTCAAGAGCCAAAGGAAGCCCTCCAATATTCTTCACAATGTCTATTGAGAGATCTAGACACTCATATGGAGGTTGGTCTTCTTTGAAGGCATGCCTGGAGAATAGTTGAAGAGATTGATTTGCATCCATTTCATTGGGCTCATATATTTCATCCACTACATGATTAGCCAATATATGCTCATCTCGTGTAGTGATTATAATTCTACTTCCCAAACCGAACAAATCACGCTTCTTGATTAAGGCATCTAATTGAAAAATTTTATCCGCATCATCAAGAACAATAAGAACTTTCTTCCTCCAAAATCTCTCTCTTATCATGTTAAGTCCTTCATTTATATCAGAGATGTTGGAGCTCGCTCCTTTCAGGATATTAGAGACAAGTTGATTTTGCAAATCAACAAGTCCCCTCTCCCGAACACTTGCAAGAAAGCTACATCCATCAAAGTGATGCGAGATTGTATTGTAAACAACCTTTGCGATGGTTGTCTTACCAATCCCACCTAGCCCTCGGATTCCCACAATCTTTCTTTCTTCTGATGTAATGTTTAACAACTTCAACATTTTTTTTACATGAGATTGGATTCCAATCAGGTTGTCAGAAACAATTTGGGAGTATTCTCTTGATTTACTACAAACTTTTTTCACAACTTCTTGCACTAATGTCGCTTCATGCCTGCCAATTGAAATCAAGAAGTAATCTAGAGAGGCCAACATATAACAAAAATGGGACACCACAGAAACATATTTGGACAAGATCATACATCAATAATTTGAACTGAAGCAAATGAGAGAATTTAAATTATACAGCTTTGTGTTTCCCTATTCATTATAAACGGGATTAGTAAATATGGAGGGTGCCAAAATTTTTGGCTTACTAAATAAATAAGAAACATATCAAATAAGTAAATAAGGGAGGGTGAAGAAATTCAATTCAAAAACCACCGGGGGGGAGGGGGGACATGAAAAAGCGAGATCTCACTTTTATGTAGCCCTAAACACATGTTCACATTTAATAACTAACTACACGACCGCCACTTCATGCCTGTCCAATTCAAATCAATAAGTAATCTATAGAGCCCAAAAAATAATAAAAAAGGAGAACCACAGAAATAAACTTGGACAAGATCAATATCAATAATTTTAACGGTCGATTGGGTCGGTTGAACGGCTGGTCGACTGCCCCCTACCCAATTTGGGGCAGAATCGGGTTTTTACTATTTAAAACCCTATTTTATGTTATCTTTCTCTCATACTCGCATTTTATAATGCTAATGCGAGGCAGGCTAAAGGAGGAGGAGAAACCAAGGGAAGAAAGGGATTCAACCATTTGGAAGCGTGCCGGCACCCAAATCATAGTGAAATCGTCAGAAAATGTGAGAATCCTTAAACTCTCTTCTTTAAGCTTAGTTTTATGAGGTGTTCTTCACAATAAATGATAGATTTGGGTAGTTGATGCATGTTAGGTTTATTGAATACTTTTATTTAGTTATATTTATGTTTTTCTTTAGTTTAGAAGTGTTTTGTATGAATCGTTGCGGACGATTTTGCGTTTTGACTCTCTGAGACGCCCGCGGACAATTTAGAGAGCCAAATTTGGGCCTTTTTGATTTAGAATGAATTAGATCAAATTGAAGGTACCCTTAGGACCCTATTGGTGCCAATTAGACATCCCAAAGTTTCTTTTGACTCAACTTTGAATCGGTAGGGAAATATTGAATTTTCTTCGAAACTAGGTTTAGAATGGCGGGTTTGAACCTAATTGTCAAATTGGGTTTTGTTGGGTGATTTTGGGAACTCTTTTGAAACCCATTTGATTTCTAATTTGTGTCTATTAATCTTTTTGTGTGATTAGAAATTTTTGTGCGTTTAATCGCCGACTCTTGTGAGCCGAATTGTGAAATTGAAAAGGAATTGGATTGAAGGTGAGGAATGACAAACCATGTTATGTATTATTAAGTGTTGTTATTTTGAATTCCATTAGTGATATGAATTGCTCTAAATTATCTATCATAATATGCTTGTGTGTGGCTTTGCGCGAACAGAAGGTAAGTTTGATGTTAGGTATTATCCTTTATTTGAAACTTTATATTAATGATATGTAAACGATATGAGAATGAATGTGATGAATGATGTTGAATGGAATTATTCTTCTTAACTTATTTTATCAACTGAGGTTGTGGGTTCACCCATTATCCTAGTGACATCATGTGATTGTATCTAGACTAAATTGCATAAATAATAGGTGTCTAGAAGTGTTGGGCTAGGAATCCCTATGAGTACAACTATCCTTTCGATAGGGATATTGAAGCCGGTTAACTCGTGATGCTAGTGGCTGGGCTTTGAATGTCGAACAGGCTCACTATCATCATAGAGAGGTAGGATTGCATATAATAGATAATGGCTCCTGGGCGCTCAGAACCGGTAACCAATCCGTGAGAGGACATGGAAAGTATCATGTTTATTATATGTGCATGACCACTGGGTTAAGGAATGGGGTCCAATAGATGTCTCCCATTGAGGATTCCATTAATAGGTGGGAATGTATTGAACCAAAAGGACACTAGGCATGAGGGGAGATATCCAGACCATATGTAGTTCTAGACCGTATGACCTTGCATTGGTCTTAGGTTTATCCTTGATATGCTCCAAGTCTCATACCAAATAGTGATGTGAGAGAGTGGTAACATATACCCAACCACGGTTTGATAGGACTTTACTCAACAACCTCGGAAAACCCAATAAACGTCTCTTGTTGAGGGAGAGTGATTGAAACCGCCTAAAGGAGATTGATGTTTATACTTAAAGCGTGTCTACCATAGAGACTACATGAAAGAGTTAGGAACATCATATCATAATCATACATCATTTTAGTTATATTATTAATCACATGATTATCTTATGTTTATGATGTGGAAATGATAGATGAATGCATGACATAAATGTTAGTTAACCTCATTGAGTTCTATGAACTCACTCCTTTATTTGTGTATATTTTTAGACTTCTCTTTAGTTTACGTGGACCCCACTCCCATGGAGGATCCATTGGCGAGAGATTTCCATGAGAGCATGATTGGAGAAGATGTGGATGCACATGATGCATCGTGCTCGTGTCAGGATTGTTCTTATGGAGTCGCCTTCCATTAGAGTCTTCCTTAGAGACTTTCCGCTGCGAACAAACTATTCTCTTTCCTATTAAACTCTGATATTTATGTCTTTTGGATTTTAAACCTTAGATGATTGTAATCGGTATTTCAGATTTTGGATTTTAATACTTGAACTTGATTATTCTTGTCCTTTTTAATGATACTATATCGTGTGTTGTATGGAGTTGTCACTGAACCTAGGTCTTGCGATGTATCACCCCCACAGGTATTCAGTTATGACGGGATCTGGCAAGGTGGGGTGTGACACTATATGTAATTTGCTCAAATAAGAAACATATCATGTAAGTAAATTAGGGTGGGTTCTTTTAGAAAAAGAAAGGGGCGGGGGGATGAAGACAAAAAGCGAGATTTCACTTTATATGGCCCTAAACACATGATCTTATAAGTGAATGGTTTTCTAAAATTGTAGGCAAAAACCTTATAACTTTGACAATGGAATTGGAAATCTATATCTAGTAAATTGTCAGGAATGTCTAGATTCATCTACTTGCAAGAAGATATAAAGGAAAATGTTTCCTACAACTTCATATTAGGAATTCTTACTTGCAATAAACATTTTAGCTTCACAAGTTCATTATTTGGAATGTGAAAAGTTTTTTTTTTGGTGGGATGGGGGGTGGGGGTTGGAAGGGGATGAATAAATTATCATCACCAAAACCCTGGAGGTGAAGACAGCAGTACAACGGGGGTGGGGTGGGGTGGGGGTGGGGGTCAACCTTCAAGAGGAAGTCCGAAAAGTACAACCTCCCAAGTAACAATAATGAGCCAACTCCTTGGGGTATCATTGGGAGGGAGATGGAGTGATGGAAGCCTATAGGCAATCAAAAGAGATAGCTTTCCAACTCAAGTCCAAAGATCTAAAATTGGACATCCATCTCTTGAGATGTCGCTCCTACCATAGATGATGAATAGTGGCACCATAAACCAATTTACCAGCAAGGTCACAAATAGAGGAGCTAGAGAAGGATCTCAGGATCCAAGTCCAAGAACCCAAAAAAACGTCTAAAGTGGGGTCAAATTGAGAACGATTCTCTCCCCAAAGAGAACGGGAAAAGCGGTAGGTGAAAAAAGATGGCCGAAGTCTTCCGAGCAATTCCAACCAAAAATGTAGTTGCAGGTGGGAGGGATATGTTGGTGAATGAGAAAAGATGGATAGGAAAGCAGAGGTTAAGGGATCTCCAAAGAATAAGAGAGTGACAGGGAATGTGACCTTTGAACCAAACCAAGGGCAACCAAGGAATAAGCTAGGAATGGGTGCAAATGAGGTTCGAGGTTGAGGATGTAGTGAAGGAACCGGAGGAGGACGATAACCAAATGGTTCTATCTTAGGGAAGTGATTCAAAGGGGGAATCAAAAGGGGGGGGGGGGATTAGGAGGCATTAATGATGAAGGAAGAGAGGAAGCAAATTTGGGATATGGGAATCGTAGACAATGCAAGGCCAGGAAGGTGACTTTTGGATGGCTTTACATCCTCCTTGTTAGAAATCTAGCTCTTGAAAACCTAAGTAGTAGCCGAATCAATGAAGAGAACAAGTAAGAAGGAGAAGAAGAAGATGGGAGAAGAACCAGCAGCAAGAGCCTGTGTTTATGAGCAAAACTCCTGCTAAAATCGAGGCTTGTCTCTATTTATAGATTTTGAGTGTCATAATATAACTTGAGAGACAAGAAACTTGTCCTCTGAAAAAGGAAATAAGAAGTACAACTTATGGGCAGAATCTTCTCTTTCTAACTCCTAAAAATTTGTCCAAAAAAGGAAGTACAATAAATGAAAGTTATGAAAATAAAAACTAACAAAAAAATAGAAATTATGCAATCTAACTCTCCTAAACCTTGTGCACCATGACTCCTAACCAAAATTAGCAACTAATGTAACACCCCAAAATAGAAATTACCGTAGCATGTGCTCCAAGGCTTGCACACCAAGGCAGTAACTAACACCCCTATGCCTTGGAGCTTGAGCACTAACTCTGCCCAACTCTCAACACTCCCCCTCAAGCTAGACCATACAAGTCTCCCATGCCCAGCTTGCATCTGATAGACTGAAAATTAGGTCTAAAGAGAGCCTTAGTGAACAAGTTAGCTAGCTAAGTAGAACCCACAAAGGAAGTCTCAATAATTATTTTCTTAGTTGCATTGAAAACAAACTGACAGTCCACCTTTGTATGCTTCGTCCTCTCATAGAACACTAAGTTGTTGGCAATATAAGTAGCAGCTTGGTTATCACAGAACGTCCTCATAAGGGTGAAGATTAGAAATCCCATCTCTAGTAAGGAACAAAGCCACATTAATTTGGTAGTTGTGTGGGCATAACCCTATACTCTACTTCAGGACTAGATTGGGCAACAATAGATTGCTTTTTACTCCTCCAAGTCACAAGATTTCCATTGAGAAAGGTACAATAAGCAGTACTAGACCAATGATTAGATGTAGATCCTACACAATATGTATCAAGAAAGGCAACCGAATCCATTCAATGATTTGGTTGACAAAAAAGCGCTTTACCAAGCGCACTCTTGAGATACCAAGCCTTACCCAACACTATTAGGGTTTGAAAATCCCCAACCCTAATCCAACCCTGTTAGGGTTTCTCTAAGCATGGACTGCCTTGATCTATCCTAATAGGATTAAATAGGGTCGGGTTGGCCCTGATTAACCTTGAAAGGGTCACCTTAATCTACCCTGATCCTAACCCTAATTTTTATCACTTCTTATGTGAAGTGTTAATTAAATAATTTAGCCCACTAACTAATTCTCTTATTTATAAGCAATGGGATTGAATATGATTAACCATTACACATTGTAAATGAACCCATTACTTACAAACAGAGGCAATGTTAGCCTAAATTAGCAACCAACTCTACTTATATTGCAAAAGAAAACTTTTTCTGAGCCAAAATAATACTTAATAACATGAAACTTGCAGAAACCATCGATGACCAGGTTCATTTCAAAAATTTTCAAATCAACCCAAAATATCAAAAGCTATATCATACATCTAAAGTTATCAAAAGCAATGAAGACCGGATTGTTGTTAATACCTTGAGAAAATGTCATAGAGAAAAGGCAGAAAAAAAGCACAAGTAATAATAATAATAAATACAGGAAATGGGATAGCTGAACTTACCCGTTCTTCAAATTCCATCCCTTTAATTTCCCAACCTCTCGCAATGCCTCTCTCCACCGATCTACGGTCGTCGGATGAAACCTTTCGCTGTGTTCCCGAAAAGCCTCCGCATAGCTCCCAGTTTGTTTGCAGACGATCGAGGGATCAACATCATAGAAGATGGGAAGGATAATTTGATTCATCTTTTCCCTGCATTCAACCATCTTGACCAGCTCATTGAGGCACCATTTACTTGATGCATAATTCTTGGAGAAGATGGGGATCGATATTCTCGATTCCTCAATCGCAGATAGTAGCTCTGGCCCGATTTGTTCCCCAGTGCCTAGTCGTTCATTGTCCATGAAAGTGTAAATTCCAGCATCATCCAACGCCTTGAAGAGATGCCCGGTAATAGTGTTTCGAGTGTCTTTGCCTCTGAAGCTCAGGAACACATGATAAGTCGAACCAGTTGAAGATTTAGAAGTTCCTGCCATCAAGACGTCTCTTCCAAACACGACTACTTCTTTGCTTCGATTGCAGATATAGTTGCCTCTGTACAATCTTGCAAAGCTGCTAAGTTTATAGAATGAAAGGTCAATGGACTGACTTTCCTGATATCCAGAACTTTCCTTCAATAAAACCAACGTTGTGAATTAAGAAAAGAAAGACGTGTGTACTTGTAATTATATATTTTTATTTTACGTTTTAGGCGGTGTAAATTAAGAAAAGAAAGACGTGTGTACTTGTAAATTGTAATTATATATTTTTATTTTACATTTTAGGATGTTAATTTTAATATTTACAATTAAAACACGAGTTTTTTACACTTTACCCAGTTTAACGGGGTGAAACCGGGAAAGTGAAACTCTAGTACCTCTAAAAATTACAAACTACTTACTCCAAAATTACAAATTAATCACAATTAACCGTTGGAGCTTGATTTTGTTAACTCTAGAATGTTAATTTTTAAATTCACAATTTAAAATACTTACAAAAATTCCTCTGATTTTGAAATTCTGAAACAAAAAATCTAACTTTCTTTAGCAATTAGCAGCAAAACCTCCGCCATCTCCGTTTGTCTCTCTCACAAAAATCATGAAACAAAAAGAACTTTACTTTTTTCTAGTCAATCGGACTTAAAAGGAAAGCATAAAATTTTCGTCTTTTAAATCTTTTAGTTTAATAATATCTACAAGAGCCAGCACTCAAGAAACCTTAACTTCATCACTTTCTCAAATTTTTTTTTTTTTAATTTTTAATGATTTAACCCGTTCAACTCTTGATGTTGTTTGTTATCCTTGTAATACAATTGATCTATTTCCACAATTAATATTTATTTCTTCACTTCTACAAGAGTAGTGGGATCAAGAAAGAGTCTATGTTAAGCAAAATTTTGTGAAATCTAGGACCTTGGTCTCCTTGGGTAGACCAAGGTCTAAGCCAAGTCCATGGATATCGAATTTGGCTCACTAACTCCTTTCAAGAGTTGAGGTGTGTGACGAGGTGCCTAGGCCGGGGAGCTCCATTAGTAAGAGGTTCTCAACATGGACATCTTGGGATGTTCCTATCAACATAACGGGAGCTTGGACAAGATTGAGGACATGACCTCCCATCCCAGGGTTAGTTATGCGTTTGTCCTCACCCACCTGAAGGGCTGACACTGCATATTTGTTATAAGATATGTTGACCTGATCCCAACATGCATGGAGCGTCGTTCTAGCTGGTTTGTCTGGGGAGCGTATAAAGTTTTATCAACATCAGCATTGATTGTTTGATCAATGCCAAGCCCACGCCCTTTGGAATGAAAACATCCTACATGACACCTGTTGTCCCCAGAGGAGATTTGGGACACTTTGGACAATCCAACCACCACAAAGCACCAGTTTGCACTATAGATACCTCCCATTTAGTATCGTATCTAGTAATGCACCTTTACTCCTTGAGTTTTATCTTTTCATCATCTTTCTAGCTTTCTAACCCCATGATCTTGGGGTAGTGTCAATCCTCATTCTAACTTAAACTTCCAAGGTGGTTGGTCAGTCTAAAGTTGGCGCATGCACACTCTTTCTCTTGTGAACAAGTTGAGTCATCGATTGAACACTGTCCATGCAAAGGGGTCAAATTTGAGCGCAACACCAAGTATCTATTTTATTTGATTTTGTCTCACTATATCAAAGTGCAAAACATTTTTATGAGCTTACTCATTAATCAATTCTAGAAATCATCATTACCAACAGATGATCTTTGTTCTTAAAATTTGTGAAAATTAGAAATGAAAAATCCAATGAAAGATGCAAAGACCGCGACTGCAATTCCTTATTATAGTTCAATTGAAGAATAGGTTTTCTGCTGTTTTGCTTGTGTTTGTCGTCAATATGAGTATACAATATAGATTTAGATATGCAGGAAAAATAAGGTGTTCAATAACAAAACAAAACAAAACAAATTTATTGAAAGACCAAGAAAAATGGATTTGCTCTACTCTTGCTCCTAAAGCCTAGTTTTGGTAATCTATCACTACACAAAAAAGATACCACCAATACTGAATAGTTACTTGAACGAAAGCCTATTATCCCTTGAAGCCCTCCCTAGATATTGGATTATTCCTAGCAAATCATCAAAATTGTTAATGACAAAATTTGAGACTTCCTAGTTCACATTAAAGAAGGACTTGGTGAAATTCAAGCAAAAGTGAAAACCAGTAAACATTGAAGGAGAATCTCTAAGTTCATTCAGTTTTCACAGTGAAAAAGAGATAGTTGCACAGAGAACCCCCAAGAACTAATACTTGATTCTAAACTGGAAATGATGGGAGAGTTTCATATCAGCACACGAGCTAGAACCTATCTTTTAGGAAAAAAAAATTTCTTTCTACAACATAAACTACGTGCCTGTGTAATTTCATCTCACTTCTTTGCTTCTTCAATGACCAGTGGCTCTGTGTTTTCTGGTGATGGTGGAGGCCAAACCCCACTATCAGCGAAATTCTTACACCTTTTCTCCACCCACCCTTCACTGTCATCTTCTCCACCACCTTTAAAATGACGCCCTCCACAAATTCGAGCAAAGATTCTTGCAACATTAATGCCGGTAATTGCGATCATAACTAAAACCACAATCAATGTCCCAATTGACAAAATTGTCGAATGACTTGACTCTCTCACCACCGCTGCCTCCTCAGGCGATACTTCACTTAATGGTGACTTCTCATTATCCAACTTTGACATCATACAAAACAAAAAGTACCCATTTCCTCTCTTTTGTGATTGTTTGGTAAGTGAGGAGATGACATTGAAACAAAGGCATATAATAGGGAAATTTGGTCTTCTTTGATTAATAATTGTCTTCTTTTATGATTCCAAAGTTAATTAAGAAAAAGAAATGTTTGTAGCCTTCCACACCTATGTTCTTCGATTATGGGCTTTTTTTGGTACTTTTTCCAAACACTGTTCCTTGGCTGTATGACCATTGGGGAAAGCAATTGGATTGAATCACCTCAAAGTCTACCAATCAAATTGAACTCACTGAATGATTGAACCTTTTAAAGTGAGCCTAGTTCACACCCATTAAGCAATGTATCGTATGAATGTGAGGATTACGTTTCTTTTTTGAAACAGAATTCTAGTGACATGACCTTGGATTAAATATTGGAAACTTTTTGCTCCCATTCTTTGAATTGAGTTAAGATGATAGACATAGGTTTGTGCTCCTCTCACATCTCTTCTTAATATATATAAGAAGAGATCCACCTTTGAGATACAAAAAAAATGAAGGGGCTGTTGGGGGAATCAAAGATGGATGGGCCCCTAATGAATCATGCTCCTAATATGTAATAGAGAAGTATGGGGAACTGGGGGAGCTACGATTTCCACCAGTCAAGGTAGAAGATTCGGACTCCTCTGAGAAATATATAAAATTATTGTCACTCAGCTTAGTTATTCAAAATATAAATAAAATATACTATTTTTTAAATTCTAGAATTTATTACATGATATTCTCTTCTAATAGTATCATAAGACCTATTATTGTTTCTCTTATTAATGTAATGAGATAAAATACTCTTAAATGTATGATGAAAGAATGTAAAAAGAACACAATCAAAGAGCTTCTGCTCCCCCTATGACTCCACTTCACCTCTTACCATTACTTTTGGGTGGATTGCAGCCAAAGGTACAGTTGGCAGAATTACATTAAAACCATTATGATGAATTTAGGAAATCCTTACAAATATTATAGGTAATAAAGAATTTCTACCGCAAAGATAAGAATTGAGAATAGACAGCAGATGCCTTTGATGGAAGTGAAAAGCACAGGAGATTGACTCAAAACACTCGGATTTGAACTTCTAATTCTCCGCTTCCTTAAACCAATAATTCATGCCACATGAAGAAACCCAACTATATGGAAGTTCAAAGAGCCAAAGTGTTTGGAAGTTAAAAGTTTAGCACCGGATTTCAACACTTGATTTCAAAAGAAGCCAACATCAGCAACACTGCGTCTGATGTTTCCAAATTAAAGGCGTTCAAAAACCAGAGATCAGCGCTGATACGATACCTTCCACTATCATTTGGTGAAAACCCCAAGTACCAAAACTTCCGTAACTGTTAGAAAACTGAACAAACTTTAAAAACATGAAAACTTAAAATGATTATTCAAGAGTAACAATGTCAAGAAACAAGATGCTCAGCAGAAAACAAAATCCATATTACTTGTAATTTAGATTTATATCATCAAGAATTTTCTAAAGACGGAGAGAAGGGATGGGGAAGATGAACAAAATCTCGTCCATAAAGGATCTTTAGTGATGCATCAAAAAAGTGTCTTGCTGAGTCCAAAAACCTAAAATCTACTCGTCCGCCTTGGTCTGGTAAAAAACGATTGCCTTTGTTGTCGGCTTTGCCAACAAATCTATGTACTCCTGGAAAGGAGACATTGTAAAGCTTGTCTCCCTCTAGAAATCAGGTGTTAGGAACCCAGAGGTCTTTAGAAGACAATCGAAGGTAGCTTGCGCACAGAAAACACATTGAATTATAATGCATATACATTCTAGCTTTTCTAGCGGAACATAGTATTCTTGTTTTCAAATCAAGAATCAGTTTATTCCATCCAACAATATTACTAACAAGGTTTTCCAGATGGAAGGAACTAAAGATGGCATCGCATATGATTGATCACATGAAAAGCTAACACCAGATTAGATTCAATCACAAGTAAACATAAGAAACAACTTATTTATTCTTTTCTCTTGAAGAATCTCTCGCTTTCCAACATTGCCACTAGAGGAACCATTTACCACATGCCACCTTGGCGGATAATAACCGCCACATGGATGCTTGCTGACATCGAATGCAACAAATATGTACTACTAATTCTATAAAGAAGTTGTTTATCAAACAACTAAAATGCTAGCAAACCCATTTACTGATATGGCAAAAAAATAAGGGTGATGTTTTTGCAACTTTTGAGCATAATTCTTCATTTACATGGAGAGGAAATTTTTCAATCCACATGGCTGGATGCATGACATATGTTCAATTTAAAAACAAAATCCTCTTTTGCGAGAGGGAAAGAGAAGATTTGGATTCCTAGATTTTTATTTTCCTAAAAAAAAAGATCTTGTTTTTAGATGGACGTGTGTCATGCACCTAGGGTTGGAAAATTCCCTACTCAAGAGGATTTTGTTTTCAGATGGACGCATGTCATTAATTCAACCATGTGGGTTGAAAAATTCCAACTCCATATGGGTTGAGGATCCAAACTTAGAACCTTTTACTCCTCTTCAATTTCTTTTTATGAAAAGCAGAGAAGGAGAGGGTTAGGGCATCACAAGTTACTAGTATAAGGAGTTAACTTTGATATGGATCAAACAAAACCAAAGCCTCCAAGTTCGCAGTCCAATGTGTTACCAATGTGATTTAAGGACAACCAATAAGCAAGACTAGGTATATTACACGACTGCACTATAGTAGAGGAGTTTGAGTTAAAGTACAACTCAAAAGTATCTATTTAGTGGTTACTTCCCAGATCAGAAATACTTGTAGAAGTCAAAATACATTTGAAATAGCTGGACTCAGGATTACTCAAATTTTTGAAACAAGTAAAACACATAAGAATTAAAGCAAGCATGTATGGGTAAAAAACCATATGAAACTCATATATCCCCAAAGAGATGTTCCTGAAATGAGACTTAATTCAAGAATACAAATAACCAACAGGACAAAAGATCCCACAGAAAAGTTCTGGAAAACAAAAATAGGACAAGGGAGAACAAAGGCCTTAAAACGTGTTCTTTGACTTGCTCTGGTCTGTTTATGGACGGGCATGATCTTCATAACCTCATCCTTGGCCATTATTTCCTTTAATACGCCGAGGGCTAGAGATAGTCTTTGCATTCACATGGAGGTCAGACGAAAATTTGCTATTTTTTTAAATCATTGGGACTCGGGCCCCCCCACCCACACCAAACAGGGGGGGGGGCGGAAGAGTGGACTAATATTTCGAGGAAACAAACCTCCATGTGAATGTAGAGTCCATCTCCACGCCTCAACGTATCAAAGACTTATTAGCAATCTTTAACAAGATTAGCAAGAACTTGTGAGATCATTTTAATGAGAAAATTGAAACTTGAAAGTGTTAAGAGAAAATATTGAAACCAATAGATTTTTTGAAGAGAAATTTTTAATTTGAAATATTGTCCAATTGTCGTAACTAACTCATTTTTCCATGACTGAAATCCGACCACCAGATTTGTTGACTGTTTATTGTATCAGTCACTTGCTCACTGCTTATTATTTGCCAATTGCTAAAAATCTCGTGCAACTTGTTTATCACAGTCGCTCGTCACCAATCCTTTATTGACTTTTAACGGTTAACTGTACTGAAATTCGCAAAGATGGAAATTTGCAAATATAGGGTACAAACAATATGTATTTAAAGGTTTTAATTCTTGCATTCCATGAAGTTCAGTAAAGCAGCCATTGGAACAAATGTGAACTCTATCTGGAGCTCTATTTCATCATGTCCAGCCCACATACCTTTCCCTTGTTAATAATTTGGAATACATGCTATGTACGATCTCAATCTCACTGTGTTGCCTACCTGTTGGTGTTTTTAGTAATTGAATGGTTGGGAGATCAGTATGACATATATATTTTCAAAGCAGTCAAAGAACATAAATTCAATTTGGTATTATTCATGCATTCAACTTGGTATTATGCACAACCTAATTTGTTATTAGCTGCTCATGTTCTCTTCATCTCCAAAATCCCTATGGAAACCTTGTAGACAATGATCCCTCAGGACATCAGTTCATGTTAGAATAAACACTACCACAAATAGCGAATTGAAAAATAAACAAAAACGAAAACATACAGATTTAACGTGGTTCACACACTGATGTGCTATGCTACGTCCACAAGCGAAGAAGAAGAAGAAAAGGATCGAAAATCTCAAATCTCTCAATAATGTAGTGGCGAACATAAGATACATATATATAGACTCCAGCAGGGTAAACGGGGTCGACCCATTGGGTCGTACCTTACCGTATCGCCGCCCCCCAAGCCCTCCACTTCCACCACAGATCTCCACAAATATAGGACATTTGGGTCCCCCACCAAAATATTTCAATACAGGTCCATTTTCCAATTTGGGAACAAGAATTTGAGTAAAAACATAACAATTCATCCTGCCCAAAATTTAATACTAAATAGTTCACCCAGGTCATGCCCTGACCTGACATGATCCTATTGACGTGGATGAATGGGTAATCTAGTATCCTGTGAAGGCCTTAAATCACCACTGCATTGATGGCAGGCCAGTTTTCAGATGCTTCAAATTTATCAGCCACTCAATAATTAAGATCAACCCCTCGAAGCATTCTAATTAATCAAGGCCTTGAATCTCCTTTCTGCTGATGCGCCCGGAAGTGGATAGACTCTTCAAGTTTCTCAAGCTGGAGAGGTCCGAGAATCTTTCAATGAATCCACAGTTACTAAAATCCCATGACTCCAAGGATTCAAATCCAATGAGGTTTGGAAACTCCTTCAGAATGACGCACCCAGCAAAGGATAGATGCTTCAGTCTACTACGCGTATACATGCTGAAATATGGAAATCTTTCCATAGATTTGCAATTACTGAAATCAATTGTCTCCAAAGGTGCTTGGAAACCCTTGAATCTCCTTAAGATTGATGCATGCTGCAGTGGATAGATGGTTCAAGTAATCCGAGTAATAAAAAGGGTAATCTTTCAATGGATCTTCAGTCCATGAATTCTAACATTCTCAGGTTTTCCAAGTCATCCAGCCGCGGTATTTGCAATAATGATGAGCACCCCTTTATTGTCAACTGCTCAAGCAAATTCAATCCCACCCAGCTGTCAACCTTGAGTAACTTTTCACAACCTTCTATTTCCAACACCCTTAGCTTTGACCAGCCTGCAAACCATAATTCTCTTAGTTTTTTCAAGCAGCACATCCTAATATTTCTTAATGATCCACAGTAATTAATCGTCAACAGTTGTAGGGAATCCAAGCATTCAAGGCCTTCAATCTTTGCTAAGCTCTGACAGTTTTCAAGACTTAATTTCTGTAAGTTTTTCAAGCCTGACAAATTTGGCAACTCCGCCATATATTCACAATCATCAAGGCAAAGTGTTTCTAAGTTTGTCAAGTTTGAAAGCCTTGGGAGCGACTTTAAGGATCTGCATCTCAGAAGATTAAAATGGTTCAAACTAGAGGGAAGTAGTTCTGGGAGCCATTTCAGTCTATAGCAGAACCTAAGATCAAGTACTCAGAGTGAGGAAAGGCTAGAAGCTGTCGCTGGTAGGCTACAAAAATTGTTTCCACCTAGTCTCAAGATTTCCAAAGAGGATAGCCACCCTAAAGCATCAAGAATTCCCCCATCCCTCTGAAGAAACAAGAACTGGAACTAGGTTATTGAGAAGCCCAATGGAATCAGGTAACTTGTCTAGAACTTCGCATTGATGTAAGTCGAGGTTTTTGAGAGAAGTCAACCCCCATATGCCATATAGAAGGTTCCTTAGTTTTGCACATCCCTTCCAAGTACATGGGTAATAAATTGGCAATTAAATTTTTAGCAGTCTGAAAAGGATCAGAACATTAATATATTCCCTCTGATACATTAAAAAAGCACATTCACATTGAAAATTAATGCAGGCTGAGGAAATAACATTGATAGTGGTATAGGAAATCCTATTTAAAGGCAAATTATTGGGAATATCAAGTATCATTCCTTGCAGTAGATATATTATGGAAGACAAAATCTGTCCCACACTAATATATTATAATTACTTTCCTGCATGGCTCTTGGTCCTCCTTAATAAGCAATTATTCTCAAAATTATAGTCAACTGCGTATGGGTTCTCCCCCTTGACTTTTCAACACTTCTTGCGGAATTCATGTTCAACTCGCCTAAAGTGTTTTCTGAACTTCCTCAAAATAGCGTAATAACACATAGATATAGTAGTTGATAGAGTTTAAGCCTCAAAGTTCCATGTATCTAGACAATGATATGAGCAACATGTTGATAAAATTGAAGACTAATGGAAGTAGCAAATTGAAATTATTAAAGATGCACGAATGCATTCCTAGTATGAGCCAATAAAAACATGTGGATAACATTTCCACCAAATTTTGGACCAATATAAACACTAAATGGTAGTTAATAAGCCATTCAAGGATGAATTTCAATACTCACAACATTTATGTTGCTATTTTTGGGTGGTGAAGGAGGGAAGGGTGGGACAAGAAGGTGAGAGTTAGGGAGTGGTGAATTTTGGGGGTGGGACTATGGTTCTAAATCTCAATTGAAACTGTACGTTGCAAGAAACAATGATGAAAACTAGAGTCGATACTAATTCATACCAAGTTTCAACCAATTTCAACTCGGTTTCAATATATTTTGGACACTATGGTAGCACATATCAGTTTTGACCAATTTTGACCAGCCAAGGAGTTTTCACTAGTTTCAACTTCCAACAAGTTTGGACAACATATGAAATTGTTGAATTTTCCAAATATAATACTAGGCTTTGGCTGAACTAGGAAACAATCTAAATAAGTCGAATCTTGTAGATCGCATCCATTTTGAAAATAAATCACACAATTAAAAATTAAGGCAAAAATCAACCCCAAGACACAAGCAATATATAGTGATTCAACTCAAATAGTCTACATCTACTCCTCTCAACGCTTGAGAGAATTCCACAAGGTGTTTCCTTCCGATACAATAGATGGAAAACAACACCTTTGCACAAATCTTAACAGGACAAGAAATTCCTTTACAGATTAATCTTTGAATAAATTACATATTACATGCTTTAGTGAGGTTTAAACGCTAAGTTTCACGCTTTAGTGCCTTAAATTACTGATAGCATACTCTCAAAATTACAAGTTGCACGTTCATTACTTTTCATCCGAGATTCTATTAAGTTAGGAGTGAAATGTCCATATTGCCCTCATATGATATAATGACCAATCTACCCCTGTTTAAATCCTTCCACACCCAACCCTTAGGTGGGTGAAGGGATTCTATCTACACCTCGCCAAAAATAGCCCACCTTCAACGGAAACCACCACAAACTCTACGAAGAAGAGTTTGATGACGTGGCTCGTCACGAGTGGTTAAAACATAAAACGATGACATGGGTTTGCTGCCTTATCCCTCTAATTCCCTACACCTCTCTATGCATCTCAACACAGGAAGCAAATCTCTATAGTTATTGATCTCCTCCTAGGGTTTCTCCTTGAACCAAATCTCAACGATGAACAGAAAAGCAAACTGAAACCTAAGCCGAAACCACAATTGGGTTTTCTCCCTCTTTTGTTTTTAGGAATAATTGACTATTATCAATCTATATTCCGACCTTTTCCGATAGGATTCCGGCCAAATTTAACCTAAGAAACAAAACCAAATCGCTCAATCAAAATTTCTACCTAGTACCAATATGATGGAGCAGTTCAGGTGAATAAAGAAATGAAGAAAAAAAGAAAAAGAAAAAAAAAAGAAATCTAGAACAGAGAAACGCATGAGCATTACTAACAATAGAACTCGTGAAGAAACAAAACAGAAAAAGAGAGAATGAAATAAAGAAGAAACACCAAATAATTAAGGTCATTGGGAAACAAGGATTCAAGCCAAGATTAGCTATGTTTTCTTGAACGGTGGTAAAGGAAAGCCACCATCCATTTTGGCATGGAAGCTGCCATTCTGTGGGAGGTAGGGAGGTGAGGGCAGTGGTCACCGGTAGGGGGAGGGTTGGTGTGGTTTTTAACAGTGGTGGTCCGGTGAGGTGTAGGTAGAAGATGGGTGAGAGCAATGTGAACATTTCATTCCTAACCTAACAAAATCTTGGATGGAAAGTGATGAGTGTGGAACTTGTAATTTTGAGAGTGTGCAATTTGTAATTTATGGTACTAAAGCGTGCAACCTAGAATTTTAGCCTCACTAAAGTATGCAATCTGTAATTTACTCTATTTGTTATTATTCTTTAAAAAGTTGAATTACAAAGGCACTCCTACTGTTAAAGATTGAAATTAAATCATAATTTAGACAAATATATGAAATGCCAATCCTACCCCTTCTATTCAAATACTTCTTCCGCTTCACTTATTGTATTTTCTCTTCTCTCTCAACTTATGCAGCACTTGCCTCACCACCACCACCACCACATACTTATTATGTTGAAGCCATTGCTGTCTAAGCAAAGGAACAAGAGTTGAGAGACGTAAGAATAATAAAAGACAAGGGTAAAATCGATATTCTAAAAAATACTTCAATAAAGAATAATAAAATTGGTATTTCACATATTTGTCTGGTGATGAAATCATCATTTGCCTCTTTTTTTTTTCTTTTTGGTAAACCAAATCATCATTTACCTTCAATCCTTATGTAGGGGTGCATTTGTAATTGATATCTATTCAGATGTAAGTTGAAAACCCATAGGGGATGTATGTAAGTTGCTCTAAACTTAAACATTAGTTCATAAATAATTTCAAAAATCTAATCAACATTATCAAATATGGAAGCTAAATGTACCCAAGAAGATGCATTAGCCACCTCAGTTCACCATAAATCATTAATTAAATCAGAAAAGTTACAGTTGGATAGGACTAGGTTGGGTAAAACCTAGACCTCAACCATAACCTAGTCTTGATCCAGGGTTTGCACTTATCAACCCTAATCTACCCTCATGTTGAAAAAATTGACTCAAAACAAAATTTACACTCCCAACAGATTTATACGAGGCATGAGTTTCAAGGCACCATTGATAATTAGAAGCATAAACTCTGCCCAAATCTTTTCTTTGGAATTGAAAAGTATATTGGAGGTGCTGGGAATGAACCCGTAATGTTGTTATACAATATTACCCAGAACTGAGAACAGTTTACTACACTCTCATGGCAAACTCAAGGCTTCTTGATGATGATGATTTCTTTTCCCAGATCTTAAGGCAGAAAATGCACCTTTAGTTTATTAATTTCACCAATCTTTACCGAGGACTTTGGCAAAGAACCACAATTTTTATTATAAACATGCAATATCTATATCCACACATTTTTTAATCCTTCACCAAAAAAGAGAATTCTGTAGTTCCCAGAGTTTATCAGGAGGAAAACCATATTGCAACATCTTCCGTGGGGCTTGGTATCTCTGACTAGATTAAAAAAAAGAAAAAAAAAACCTAGAGCTTTAAGACCTCCAATATGCCTTGCGATGTCTCTTGATTGATCAAGGTATCCCTCCGTGGGTTGGGTCACTTCCATTCAGTTCATCGCAATGATATTTTACATCCACACCAGGATGTTCTAACGTGGACCGATATTTTGTTGTAACCATAATTCTGCTTCGCCAGCCACCTTGTTCACGTAACCTCAGTAATGTATCTAATTCCAAGGTATCACCCACATCATCAACGACAACAAAAGCATTCCCACGAAGTGTTTCACAGATCAAATCCAGTATTAGCTTTCCATAGACCACTCTTCTCCTCCTTTTCAACATATCCTCTAAAGGTTGACCTTCGCTATAGAAAACTCTGAATCGAGAGGTACCTTGAACAGTTCTAAGAAAAACACATTCTCTAAAGCGATGTGCAATTTTGTCATAGACCAACTCGACAATAGCTGCGTTCTCAATCTTGTTCTGCCCCGAGATTCCCACGATCTTTACATCTCTAGATGTAACATTCGTCAATTTCAAGATTTTATCCACATGAGATTGTATTCTTACCAATTGCTCGGTCCTTTCTAAAGAGGAAACCCTTGCGGTAACTATCTCTGCCCATTCCAATTGCTTTTCATAGCTGTCAAATTCAAATAAAAAAGAAATACGTGGCTTAGAGAGCAAATTGTCACCAAAAAAAAAAAAGGAGAGAGAAAAAGAAAAAAAAAGAAGGCGAACCACTCTTGCTGACGACAATCGGAAAACCTTTCAGGTAACTTAGTCCTGTCGAATTGAAACCGAGAAGAAGCAACTGGTTTAGAGAGCAAATAAATAAAGACAAAAAAAAAAAAGAAGAACCAGAAAGTGCAACTAACCCTTCTTCCATTAAATCGCACCAACTTAGATCCAACGTCTCTAATGATTTCACTTTATCAAGCCCTTGAATCTCTTTTAGAATTACGCATCTAGCAGTAGAAAGATGCTTCAAGTTACTCAGTTTGGAGATATCCGGTAATCTTTCCATGGATTTGCAGTCCAAGATTTCCAATTCCCTGAGTTCTTCCAGGTTGGACAGCTCGGCTATTTGTGTTAATGATGGGCACGCCACTATTTGCAACCACCTTAAGGAATTCAATCCCTCAAAACTCTCAATCTCAAATAACGTCTCGCAGCCTTCGATGTGTAATTCCCTTAGCTTTGAGCACCCCATGAATCTTATTTCTTCCAGTCTAACGCAGCCTTCGATGTGTAATTTCCTTAGCTTTGAGCACCCCATGAATCTTAATTCTTCCTGCTTTGGTAGACGTACTTTCCCAATATTTGTTAATGATGCACAGTTCTTCATTGTCAAGAGTTGTAGAGAATCCAACCCATCAAGGCCTACAATCTTTTCTAAGCTCTTGCAATTATCAAGACTTAATTTCTCTAGATTTCTCAAGCTGGACAAATCCAGCAACTCCACCAGATTTTCACAATCATCAAGGTACAGCACCTCTAATTTTGTCATGTTTGAAAGTGTTGGGAGTGATTTCAGAGAGCTGCATCTCAGAAGGTTAAGATATTTCAGACTAGAAGGAAGTACCTGGAGTGATTCTAGTCCACCACAGAACTGCAAGTTGAGTGTTTGAAGTGACGAAAGTCCAGAAACTTGAAGGCTACGAAAATTGTTTCCACCTAGCATCAGGGTTTTCAGAGAAGATGGCCACTGAACCATTCCATCCTCTCTTTCCCTTTTTTTCGGCATGTAACAATAGCTGGCATCCAAAGTCTCTAGGTTTTCAAGAAGACCTATGTAATCAGGTAAACCAACAAGACCTTCACATAAGTGTAAGTTGAGGTTTTTGAGAGAATTCAATCCCAATATGCCAGGTGGGAGTTCCCTTAGTTTGTTGCATCCCCTTAGATTCAGTGTGACTAGCTTCTCAAGATAACTGATGGATCCGTCAATCTCAACTAAACCTCTACAGCTTTCAAGAATCAAGACCTCCAAACGAGGATTTTCTAGTTCAGGAGTCCGTAATAAATGTTGACACCCTGCCAGATTCAAAACCTTCAGATTTTTCTGCCACCTGGATGAAGGAAAGAGATGATGAATTATCAGCCCCAAAAAAAATAATTTAAAACCATGTAATTTATGATATATTAAATCAATCAAAAGAGACAAAAAGTTCCTCTTGAGACCTTGATGTAGTTCCAACCCTTCCATTCATTAGTAACAAGACTATCTGACAGATCAAGAACAACAAGCTTCACTGGATTAAAGTTCCGTAGTTCAAATCGCAGAGGGCATCCTTTCCATCTAAACCATCTCAGTTCTGAAAAAGGAAGATCGAAGTTTGGATCAAATTGTGCATAATCAACTTGGAGTAATCTGAGTTTAGTCAGTTTGGCAAATCCTTCTCTCGTCAAACAGCGTTGGCGACTTGAACTGCCTCCAAAGTCAATACACAGTCCTTCAACTTCATTTGTTCCCTGAAAACAACAACTCCAGGTAAGTAGAAGTAATTTTAAATTTATTACTTAAAACTTGCTAATGTACACCATGTTTTGGAGAATAAATGTGCTTTAAATTTAAAGACCACTTGTTGAATATTAGATCTGGTGAGCCAACATATAGAAGACCCCTTCCGTTTAAACAAGTACTGGAGCCTAGATAACTTTGGACCCAACAATTTCTACCAAGAGCAGCCGCCAACCACAATGGCATTTATATTTACAATAAGAAAAATAAATATATGATTTGCTTAAGCTTAAATGCATCATCAATGATTGGAAGCATAAAATGAAATTTACTGACCACTTACTAAGAACCTACCCATTCATTATCCAATACATCCAAGGCTTCCTTGTGAGACCACAACCTACTGCGCTTTCCTGGAGCCCTTTGGTTTTCTCGCCGGATGATTTCTTTCCCCAGATCTCTAAGCAAATCATGCATCTTTAATTCATTATTTAGACCAATCTTTACCAAAGACTTCTGGCAAAGAATACGAATTCCACTTTCAGGGTAAAAATTATATTGTTGCCAGATGAAGCATGCTATATTTTTATCCATTTCACTGAAAAAGCATGCAATGTCAAGAAACATCTCTTTTTGTGTATCCGTCAAGCCATCAAAACTTATTTTCAACTTTTCAAGAATTTCATCATTAACAACGCCATCTTGCAACATCTTCAATCTTTCTTGCCATATTGGTTTATCTTCATTAAATAAAGATGAACCTATAACCTCAAGAGCCAAGGGAAGCCCTCTAATATTCTTTACAATGGCTATTGTGAGATCCCGATATTCGTCCGGAGGTTGATCCACTTTGAAGGCATGCTTGGAGAATAGTTGAAGAGATTGATTTTCATCCATTTCCTTGGGCTCATATATTTCATCCACTACTTGATTAGCCCAGACATGCCCATCTCGTGTAGTGATTATAATTCTACTTCCCTCACCGAACCAATCACGCTTCTTCATTAATGCATCTAATTGATCTTTTTTATCCACATCATCAAGAACAATAAGAACTTTCTTCCTATAAAATCTCTGTCTTATCAAATTAATTCCGTCTTTTATATTGGTGATGTTGGGGCTCACTCCTTTCAAGATATTAGAGACAAGTTGATTTTGCAAATCAACAACATTCGTCCCCCGAATATTTGCAAGAAAACTACATCCATCAAAGTGATGTGAGATTTGATTGTATACAACCTCGGCGATGGTTGTCTTACCAATCCCACCTAGCCCACGGATTCCCACAATCTTTCTGTCTTTTACGCTGAGATGTTTAACAACTTCACCATCTTTCTGACATGAGATTGGATTCCAATCAGGTTGTCGGAAACAATTTGGGAGTCTTTTCTTGATTTACTACAAACTTCTTTCACAACATCCTGCACTAATGTCGCTTCATGCCTGCCAATTGAAATCAAGAATTAATCTAGAGAGGACAAAAAATAACAAAAATGGGACACCACAGAAACATATTTGGACAAGACAATATATCAATAATTTGAACTGAAGCAGATGAGAGAATTTAAATTATACAGTTTGTGTTCACCTATTCATTCTGAACGGGATTAACAAATATGCTGGGTGCCAAAAAATTTGGCTTACTAATTAAATAAGAAACATATCAAATAAATAAATGAGGGAGGGTGAAGATATTTATTCAAAAACCGTGGGGGGGGGCAATGAAAAAGCGAGATCTCACTTTTATATAGCCCTAAACACATGTTCACTTTTAATAATTAACTGCACGAATACCACTTCATGCCTGTCCAATTCAAATCAAGAAGTAATCTAGAGAATCCAAAAAATAATAAAAAAGGAGAACCACATAAACAAACTTGGACAAGATCAATATCAATAATTTTAACTTTAAGTAGATGAGAGAAATTATACAACTTTGTGTTTCCCTATTCATTCTCAAAAATTAGCAAATACGCAGGTGCCAAAAAATTTCGCTTACTAATTAAATAAGAAGGGCAAATTATATATAGACCCTCTGTGTTTGTAATCAATTACATCTACAACCCCTGAAATAAATCAACAGATGCCCCCTATTGTTAAAAATTGAAAGCCATAAATGGGCAACTCCAGTGAAACAGTAAAGGGGCATTTGTAATTGATTTTTTTAGGGGTAGTAGATGTAAATGATTGCAAACATAAGGGGTCTATATGTAATTTGCTCAAAATAAAAAACATATCAGGTAAGTAAATTAGGGTGGGTTCATTTAGAAAAAGAAAAGGGGGGGGGGGGGTTGAAGACAAAAAGTGAGATCTCACTTTAATATGGCCCTAAACACATGTTCTTACAAGTGAATGGTTTTCTAAAATTGTAGGCAAAAATCTTATAACTTTGACAGTGGAATTGGAAATCTATATCTAGTAAATTGTCAGGAATGTCTAGATTCATCTACTTGCAGCAGCATATAAAGGAAAATGTTTCTTGCACCTTCATATTAGGAATTCTTACTTGCAATAAACATTTTAGCTTCGCAGATTGATTATTTGGAATGTGAAATGGTTTTTTTTTTTTTTTTCTTTTTTGGTTGGGGGGAGATTGGGGTGGGGGTTGGGAGGGGATGTATAAATTATCATCACCAAAAATCCCGGAGGTGAAGAGAGAAGTACATCGGGGGGAAGAGAAGGGGTGTGGGGGGGGGGGGGTTCAGCCTTCAAGAGGAAGTCCAAAAGGTCCAACCTAAACCCCAAGTAACAACAATGCGCCAGTTCCTTGGTGTATCATTAGGAGGGAGACGGGTGATTGAAGCCTATAGGTCATCAAAATAAATAGCTTTCAAACTCAAGTCCAAAGATCTAAAATTGGACGTCCATCTCTTGAGGTTTCGCTCCTACCATGGATGATGAATGGTGGCACCATAAACAACTTACCAGCAAGGTCACAAATAGAGAAGCTAGAGAAGGGTCTCAGGATCCAAGTCCAAGAACCCAAAAGAACATCTAAAGTGGGGTCAAATTGAGAACAATGCTCTCCCCAAAGAGAACGGGAAAAGGGGCAATGAAAAAAGATGGCCCAAGTCTTCCAAGCCATTCCAACAGACAATGCAATTGCAGGTGGCAGGGATATGTTGGTGAATGAAAAAAGACGGGTAGGAAAACAAAAGTTAAGGGGTCTCCAAAGAGTAAGGGAGTGACAGGGAATGTGACCTTTGAACCAAACCAAGGGCAACCAAGGAATAAGCTAGGAATGGGTGCAGGTGAGGTTTTACGTTGAGAATGTAGTGAAGGAACCTGAGGAGGACGTTAGCCAAATGGTTCTATCCTGGGGGAGTGACTCAAAGGGGGAATCAAAAGGGGGGGGGGGTATTATGAGGCATTAATGATGAAGGAAGAGAGGAAGCGTCATTTAGGATATGGGAATCATTGACAATGCAAGGCCAAGAAGGTGACTGTTGGATGGCAATATGAGTATCACAATCTAAATTCCATCAATATGAGTATCACAATCTCAATTTTCAAGAATAGAATAATAAAATATACAACCAGTAGAAGTTCTATATAAGTCATTAAATCATAAGTTCATAAGATAAGCAGAGAATGATTGATCTTCCTTCGATGTTGTAGATGTGCTAAGAGTAGTTGCAAGTGAAAATCCAGCCGAAATCCACAAAAAAAAAAAGCAAAAATTGAGAGTTCCAACGAGATCCAAGGCGAGATATGGCGAGATATAGCAAGATATCCCAACTCTCTGCTATCGACCTCCATCTCGTCTCGCCTATGTAAAAAAATGAGATATCTCGTGAAATCTCCCACCATGCCTATGATTATAAGCAAAACTCCTAGAATCGCAGGCTTGTCTCTATTTATAGATTTTGAGTGTCATAATATAACTTGAGAGACAAGAAACTTGTCCTTTGAAAAAGAAAATAAAAAGTACAACTTATGGATAGAATCTTCTCATCTTTTTAACTCCTAAAAATCTGTCCAAAAAAGGAAGTATAGAAGAGGAGAGTTCAGAAATAAAAACTAACAAAAAAATAGAAATTATGCTCCTAAACCTTGTGCACCAAGACTCCTAAACCAAAATTAGCAACTAATTTAACACCCCAAAATAGAAACTACTGTAGCATGTGCTCCAAGGCTTGCACGCCAAGGCAATAGCCTTGGAGCTCAAGCACTAACTCTGCCCAACTCTCAACAGTCCCCCCCAAGCTGGACCATACAAGTCTCTCATGCCCAGCTTGCAACTGATAGACTAAAAACTAGGTCTAAAGAGAGCCTTAGTGAACAAGTTAGCTTGACGAAGGGTAAGGGGGTGGTGCTTACTTGGACTTGCGGATGAACTAGAAGAAGCTGCTTTACAAGTTCAAGACTATAGCCTCCATAGAGATGTCACTCGAGTTATAGAGTCTATGAAGTGGAATTGAATTAGATGAACCCAAAATTTTCAAAATAAAAAATCAAGAAGCTAACCTGCCATTTCTACCTCCCACCTCAGCATAAGGTTGTGAATGGATAATCCGCTTTGGAATCTACATTCGTATAAGTCTAGGGGCATCCATATCTTTCCAATTACCAATAGGATATGGATATGACAAAACCCTTTTTCCACCAACTAATTATCCAATTAAGTTAATTTGTTGGATTTGTTTTCTTATTTATATAATTTTTTTAAACTTAAGCTATGTGAATTTTTTTTCTAGATTTTCTATCAAAATAAATACAAAGGAAGATCAATAGTGAAAAGTGTAAGAAATCAGAGACTAAGAAGAGCAGAAGAAAACAAAGTTGCTAAATTCTCAAATTTAAAACCTAACCTTCACTAATAAAATGGTAGTCACCGGTAGTCAAAAGCTAGTATTTCAATATGCATTCATACCCATTTTGGAGAATTAGTATAAAAAATACCATCCCAATCTGACTGAGTCTGTTCAAAAAGCGGTAAGACATCATCCGAATCCCTCCATATATAACGGATGTGGATATGGTGGATATGGTATTGCCACTATTTGATCCATTTACATCGATACCTCACCATCTGGAACTCAGCAATATTAGATAGATGGAGTCAAAAGCTTTTGGGTTGGATCTTTTCTTTTTCTGTTTTTTTCTAAAAGATAAACATTGGAGTTTGCTTGATGAGGTTTTACAAGTGAAGATAGTGGGGAAGGAAGGGGAATCAATCCGACTTTGTAGTACTAAGAACTAAGAAGCATGGATTGAGGTTTCGGTTTAGAGGTCGGTTTCAACTTGGCCAAAAACCCAAATCTCCAAGTTTCAATCAAAATTTCAGTCGAAGCTTGGTACTTCTTTTTTAAATTTTAACCCTAGGTTTCAGCGCTTATATGGCCTCCATTTCATCTGATTTATTGCCTCCTACCTATATAAAGCATAATAAACACAATGAAACTAGTATTGCAAAAAAAACCACTGAAAAGTTATCATTCAATTATACTAAAAAAGTGATTGGTTTTGACATGTACAAATTATAGTCCATACAAGCATAGAGTCATCCATAAAACAAAATTCCATCAAAACTTGGAAATTTCCCATTTTGGAAAATGCAAAACGAAACTCATGAGGACCGAAAAAAGTCCTCAATTTTGATCGAAACTGTCGAAATTTCGTCGAAACTTGTTGAAACCTCAAAACCTGTCGAAACTTGGTTCAACCCAGTTGGACTAGCTGGTTCATGAGGAAAAAAATTCCCAAATTTCATGGGAAACTTGGGAAATTTCATGGGAAACTTAGGAAATTTTGTGGAAACTTGAAAATTTTCGTGGAAACATGGAAAATTTCGTGGAAACTTGAGAAATTCGTGGAAACCTGGGAAAAATTTTGTGGAAACTTGGGATTTTCCTGTAAATTTTGTAGCTTTCCCAAATTTTCAATTTTTTTGTTTATTTCATGTTTCCCCAAATACCACGACAAATACCCCCTCCATCAGGACTTCCCTATCCAAAGTGCGTATTCCCTCAGGTTGGTTATCTTAAGCATATTGATGATTAGACTCATAAAGTTATAGTTGTCGATTAACTTGACAACCATAGGCATAAAATGTCATGGGATGTCTATGTTTGTTGGTTGGAGGAGAGGATGTTACAGGCATAGTATTACTCAGCTCACAAGATGAATCCACTCTTGGCACTCCTCTTAACACTAAATTGTATTTTCCTTTTATTGTCAACTATTTTGAAGTTAAAAATTATATATTGAATGTTATGCGCATAAGTAGTTAAGTTTATAATGTACTTTTTGGACAACTCTACATTGATGTTAGGTACATTAAATGACATATCTACATTGATTTTTTTTTATCAAAATACAACAAATGTATACTTTATACTTTAATTAGCTTAAATACAGGATCCCACCCCAAAATACTCTCTAAAACCTGTCGAAACTTGTACAGAAAAGTCCTCAGTTTCCTCGAAATTTTCCAAGTTTCCACCTAAGTTTCCCATTTTCACCTTGTCGAAACTTGAGTTTCCCTCGAATTTTTTACCACTCAGCATAATGAATTGTTTAATAAAATGGTTACACATACAACAAGTCAACAAAATACAACAACCAACTAGATCAAGCGATGGTGTCTCACATATATTAAGTTCAAGTCCATACATCATGTATACAGAGAATTTTTGCAAAATAAAAATTTAGAAGATAATTTTAAAATCATCAAATAAAAAAAAAATAGCAATAATAATAATAATAAATAAATAAAAGGTTCAACAATACAATCATTAAATCATAGTCCTAGACTAAACATATATTCATTTCAAAGCAATACAAAATCATTTAAGGCGTAAACCAAAAAAAAAGTTTAGAATTGTTGGGTACGGCTCATGCTTCACATTCTATTGCCGATAGACACGGGAGTTTCCTTTGTAGTTTGGCTTGGGCCCATGAATAACTCTTGTGGTTTAGGAGATTTAAAAGCAAAAGATGAACAAAAAAGGTGTTTGAAACTAAAGGAGATGTTGAAATTATGTGAAAATGAGACAAAAATCAACAAAAATCAAGGAAAAACAAGTTCAAGTGTCAAAACCTAGCTAGGAAATAGAGGAGGAAATGGTCGAAACTTGCAATATTTTGCAAGTTTAAACCGAAAGCAGTGAATTTTATAAAAGAAATAGATTGAAATTAGTTGAATAGTTTCAATCGAAACATTGTACCGAACGAAATCTGCCCAGTTTCATCTCAATTTCAAAAAATGCAGGCATTTTGATCAAAATTTATTCCATACTAAGAAGGAAGCAATAGAAGTGTGGAAAGAAACCATATTATTATTGCTTAGGCTTGTAGCAATTGTTGTTTCATTCATGGTACTCTTCATTTTGTGTCCTTCTAATCCAAATTCAATTATGATGATGCATACAATGCTATTATTGGGAATGTTATGCTTTTCTTATATACCTCATTTGATATTAGGTGTAAAGTACTCCACATCCTGTGAGCAACTCTTGGGTTTAGAACCCTAGATTTTTGACATGCTAAAGAATTTTGTTAGAATGAACACCGAAGAAACTAAAAATAAGAAGTAATTACATATCCAAAGGAATATCCAAATATCAAATAATGTGACCTAAAAAAAAAAGCCTTCTAAGGGTATTTGGAGTCAATACACTGTTAAGAATGAAAAATCAAATACTCTAAACATTCATGGATGACTCCTAAGGTCGAATTAAAATAATTTTCATAGTTAAGTCATTTAAATTTGATGTTTGATACAAGGGATAATTACTATTGCCCCATTGTACTATAGCTTAATCACTACTTTATCCCCTATATTTTTTTAAATTACTAATTCAACCTTCAACTTTGCCAGTAATTACTATTGCCCCCTAATGTTGAACTCCGTTAGTCAAATGATGACATGGCATCCTTTATTTATTTAAAAAAAAATCCCAATTTAACCCTAAGGTTATATATTACTTTTACATTTTATATTAAATTACATTAATATCCTTAGTAATTAGGGAAAACTTAAACCTAATTAAACAATCTTCTTTCTAGTCAAAAAAATAGAAAGAAAAGGAAAAGGAAATTCATTTTCAAATTTATATATGTACTTCAATTTGGTAATAAAAAAAAATGGTAATTCCAATTTTTTTGGTGTTATTTTTAATTTTGTTATTTACTTTCCAATTTAATGTTATCAATTTTAAGAAGTTTCTACTTTCAATAGATTATTATTTATTTATTGTCCAATTTGACATTAACAATTTTAAGAAGTTCCTACTACCAATAAGGTGTTTTTTTTTCAATCCAAAATGATAAAAATGCACGTGTACAATTATTTCATATAATTTTTTTTTAAATGAGGATAATATTATCTTTGGCCTTCTAAATTATAAAAGGACAAAATAGATATTAAACATTCAACCTTAACGGTCGCTTAACACTGTTAGAACGAACTAAGGGGGGCAACAGTAAATCATAAAGAGTAAGGTTCTTTTAGTAATAAAGCTATAAAGCTATAATATAGGGCGACAATAGTAATTATCCCTTGATACAATGATATTGTTTTCTCATCCTCTTTTCCATAATTCCATGAACATAGCATGTTGTTCAAATAAAAAACTTTCCTTCATTCATAGGTGAATAATGCCCCTTTCTTGTTATTATTTTTCTTTTAAGTTTCCCTTCTTTTTGGAAACTACAAGTTTAAAACACCATCCATTTGCCATTTCATGTAGGGGTGTCAACGGGTTGGATTCAGTTTGGCCAACCATGAAACCTAACCCTAACATGGAGACTACAATTGAAACCCAAGCCTTACCCAACCCTATTAGGATTTGAAAATCCCCAACCCTAATCCAACCCTGTCAGGATTTCTCTAAGCCTAGATTGCCTTGATTTATCCTGATAGGATCAGATAGGGTCAGGTTGGCCCTGATTAACCTTGATAGGGTCGCCTTGATTTACCCTAATTTTTATCACTTCTTATGCGAAGTGTTAATTAAATAATTTAACCCACTAACTAATTCTCTTATTTATAAACAATGGGTTTGAATATGATTAATCATTATACATTGTAAATAAACCCATTACTTACAAACAAAGGCATGGTTAGTCTAAATTAGCAACCACCTCTACTTATATTGCAAAAGAAAACTTTTTCTGAGCCAAAATAATACTTAATAACATGAAACTTGCAGAAACAATCCATGACCAGGTTCATTTCAAAAAATTTCAGATCAACCCAAAATATCAAAAGCTATGTCACACATTTAAAGTTATCAAAAGCACTGAAGATGAATTGTTGCTAACACCTTGAGAAAATGTAATAGAAAAAGGCAGAAAAAAAAATGAACATACAATATTGTTGATGTGTCACGTGGAATTCATGGAATATATTTAGATTTTTAGGGTTAGTGGAATATTCATTTATTTAAACTAATTTAAATATAATTTTAATTGAAGTAAACCAACATAGAATTTGGTTGGGCTGGACTGGGCTGGCCTAAGGGCTATACCCGACCGGTCCCAATCAAGGCTGATTATTTGTAATGCCAGCCCACCCTTCGGGTTGAAAAAGTTGGGCAGCTTTGGGCTGTTTTGGGCCAACAAGATTTCATTGACACTCCTAATTTTATATCATTTTTCGCTCATTTTATTAGATCCTCAGTTTTTCTTTTTCCTTTTTCTCCCTTCTAATTTAATGTTCAACATTTTAGTTAACTAGTAAAACACTGAAAATTTGACCAAGCAGTACCAGTTCTGAGGTCTAAGCTTAAATAATAATAATGATAAATACAGGAAATGGGATAGCTGAACTTACCCGTTAGCTACGTTCTTCAAATCCCATCCCTTTATTTTCCCAACCTCTCGCAATGCCTCTCTCCACCGATCTACGGTCGTCTGATGAAAATTTTCGCTGTGTTCCCGAAAAGCCTTCGCATAGCTCCCAGTTTGGTTGCCGACGGTCGAGGGATCAACATCGTAAGAAGATGGGAAGGATAGTTTGATTCATGTTTTTCCTGCATTCAACCATCTTGACCAGCTCAATCAGGCACCATTTACTTGATGCATAAGTCTTGGAGAAGATGGGGATCGATATTCTCGATTCCTCGATCGCAGATAGTAGCTCTTGCCCGATCTGCTCCCCAGTGTGTAGTCGTTCATTGTCGATGAAAGTGTAAATTCCAGCACCCTCCAACGCATTATAGAGATGCCCGGTAAAAGTGTTGCGAGTGTCTGGGCCTCTGAAGCTCAGGAACACCTCATAAGTCGAACCAGTTGAGGGCTTAGAAGTTTCTGCCATCAAGACGTCTCCACCTCCAAAGTCCAAACACGAGTATTTCTTTGCTTCGATTGCAGATCTAACTAGCCACTGTACAAACTTGCGAAGCTGCCGAATTTAAAGAAAATTATCGGACAAAGTCAACGGACCGACTTTCCCCTATCCATGGACCACATGGCAGAGGAAATTTCCTCGAACATTCGGCGAGGACCGACTTTCGATAAATCCAATGGTGTGAATTAAGAAAAGAAACTTTTACAAAAAAAAAAAAAGAATTAAGAAAAGAAAGACCGGTTTACTTGTAATTATAGATTTTTATTTTATATTTTAAGATGTTAATTTTTAAATTTACAATTTAAAGCACGACTTTTTTTAACTGGGTGACACTGTAGTATTAAATTACTCACAATCAACGGTATGAACTTGATTTTATTAGTTTTGGATGTTTAAATTTACAAATTTAAAACGCCTACGAAAATCCCTCCTATTTTGAAATTCTGAAAAAAAATCTTACTTTCTTTAGCAATTAGTTGCAAAACCTCCGCCATCTCTCTCTCTCTCTAAAATCATGAAACAAAAAAGAACACTACTTTTTTTTCTTCTGGTCAATTGGACTTACAAGGAAAGGGTAACAAAATTTCATCTTTTAAATCTTTTAATTTAATAATATCTACAACAGTCAGCATTCGATAAACCCCTAACTTCCTCACTTTCTCAACTTTGCTTTACTCTAATGATTTAACTTGTTCGACTCTTGATCTTGTTTGTAATCCTTGTAATACAATTGATCTATTTCCACGATCTTTCTTTCTGCACTTCTACAGGAGTAGTGGGATTGGAAAAAAATCCATGTTAAGCAATTTTTTGTGAAATCTAGGACCTTGTGTAGACCAAGCTTTGAGCCAAGTCCATGGATGTCGAATTTGGCTCACCAACTCCTCCTTTCAAAAGTTGAGGTGTTGTGACAAGGTGCCTAGGCTAGGGAGCTCCATTAGTTGGAGGTTCTAACATGGACATCTTGGGATGTATTTATCAACATAGCGGGAGCTTGGACAGGATTGACGACACGACCTCCTATCCTGGGATTAGTTGTGCATTTTGTCCTCACCCACCTGAAGGTCATACACTGGATATTTGTTATAAGATACGCTAACCTAATCCCAACGTGCATTGAGCATCATTTCAGCTGGTTTGTCTGGGGAGCATATAAAGTCTTGTCAACATCAGCATTAATTGTTTGATCAGTGCCAAGACCACACCCTTTAGAATGAAAACATCCTAGATGCCACCTGTCATTCCCAAAGGAGATTTGGGACACTTTGGACAATCCAACCACCACAAAGTGTCAGTTTGCACTATAGATGCCTCCCATTAGCATTATCTATAATGCACCTTTTACTCCTTGAGCTTTTTATTTTCATTATCTTTCTAGTTTTCTAACCCCATGATCTTGGGGTACTGTCGATCCTCAATTTAACTTAAACTTCGGAGGTGGTTGATCAATCTTAAAGCTGGCCCATATACACTCTTTCTATTGTGAACAGGTTGAGCCATCGATTGAACATTGTCCATGCAAAGGGGTCAAATTTGGGCGCAACACCAAGAATCTAATTATTTGATTTTTATCTCACTATATCAAAGTGCAAAACATTTTTATGAGCTTATTCGAAAATCAATTCTAGAAAGCATTACCAACAGATGATCATTGTTCTCAAAATTTGTGGAAATTAGTAAGCGATTGCAATTCCTTATTATAGTTCAATTGAAGAATATGTTTTCTACTGTTTTGCTTGTGTTTGTCATCAATATGAGTATACAATTTAGATTTACATATGCAGGAAGAATAAGTTGTTCAATAACAAAACAAAACAAAATTGTTGAAAGACCAAGAAAAATGGATTTGCTCTGCTCTTGCACCTAAGGCCTAGTTTTGGTAATCTATCACTACAAAAAAATACCACCAATACTGGATAGTTACTCGAACAAAAGCCTCTTATCCCTTGAAGCCCTCCCTAAATCTGGATTATACCTAGCAAACCATCAAAATTTGAGACTTCCTAGTTCATATCAAAGAAGGACTTGGTGAAATTCAAGCAAAAATGAAAACCAGTAAACACTGAAGGAGAACCTCTAAGTTCATTCAGTTTTCATAGTGAAGAAGAGACAGTTGCGCAGAGAAGCCCAAGAACTAATACTTGATTATGAACTAGAAATGATGGGAGAGTTTCATATCAACACACGAACTAGAACCTATCCTTGGGGGGGGGGGGAAATTCTTTCTACAACATAAACTACGTGCCTGTGTAATTTCATGTCACTTCTTTGCATCTTCAGCAACCGGTGGCTTTGTGTTTTCCAGTGATGGTGGAGGTCGAACCCCACTATCAATGCAACTCTTACACCTTTTCTCCACCCACCCTTCACTGTCATCTTCTCCACCTCCTCTAAAATGACGCCCTCCACAGATTTGAGCAAAGGTTCTTGCAATAACGCCGGCAATTGTGATCATAGCTAAAACCACAATCAATGTCCCAATCGACCAAACTGTTGAATGACTTGACTCTCTCCACCGCCGCCTCCTGAGGAGGCGGCGCTTCACTTAATGGTGACTTCTCGTTATCCAACTTTGACATCATACAAAACAAAAAGATACCCATTTCCTCTCTTTTGTGATTGTTAGGTTAGTGAGGAGATGATATTGAAACAAAGGCATATAATAGGGAAATTGGGTCTTGTTTGACTAATAATTGTCTTTTATGATTCCAAAGTTAAGAAAATGAAATGCCTGTTGACCTGAAACATTCTAAGTTGTGGCTATGAAAGAGATGTGTCATTGTTACGGTTCAGGCTCAAAACCCCAATTGATGAATGTTTTGTAGCCTTCCACACCTGTGTTTTTGGACTATGGCTTTTTTTGGGTACTTTTTTCCATACACTGTTCCTTGGCTGTATGACCATTGGGGAAAGCGATAGGGTTGAATCACCTCAATGTCTACCAATTAGATTGAACTCACCAGATGATTGAACCTTTTAAAGTGAGCATAGTTTACACCCATTTAGCAATGTATCATAAAAATGTGAGGATTACATTTCATTTTCAGAATAGAGATCTAGTGACATGACCTTGGATTAAATATTAGAAACTTCCGTTCCCATTCTTGAGTTGAGTTAGGATGGTAGATGTTTGTGCTCCTCTCACATCTCTTCTTAACATATATAAGAAGAGATCCACCTCTAAGACATGAACAAAATGGAGGAGGGGAGGGGGGTTGGGGGAATTAGAGATGGACCCCCAATGATTCGAGGAGGGGGCCCAAAAATTAACCAAAAAAAAAAAAAAAAATTTTTTAATAAAATTTTTTAATTTAAAACCCCTTTTTTTTTTTTATAACTCCTACATGTTTGATGAAAGAATGTGAAAGAGAACACAATCAAAGAGCTTCCGTTGGCCCTCTAACTCCACTTTTTTTTTCCTTTCTTTTGGGTGGATTGCAGCCAAAGGCACAGTTGGCAGAATTACATGAAAACCATTCTGATGAATTCAGGAAATCCTTACAATATCATAGGTAATAAAGAATTTCAACTGCGAGGATAAGAATTGAGAATCTAAAGCAGATGCCATTGATGCAAGTGAAAATCACTAGGAATGACTCAAAACACTCTGGATTTAAACTTCTAATGCTCCACTTCCTTGTCTCTCTCACAGAGTCTGTATTTGATTTTACAAAATTTTCTTCTATGAAGATAGTTTCTAAATGCTTACCAAAAAAAAAAAAAAGATACACTTTCTAACTTCATTTGACTGTACATTAATCAATAATTCATGCCAGATGAAGAAACCCACTTATATGGAAGTTCAAGAGCCAAAGTGTATGCAAGTTAAAAGTTTAGCCAAATTTCAACACTTGATTTAGGTATTCCAAAACGAGCCAACATCAACCAGATAGCGTAACAGAGATTAGCGCTAATCTGATACCTTCCACTTTCATTTCCTTTGGTGAAAAACTCCAAGAACCAAAAATTCCATCACTGTCAGAAAACTTAACAAATTTAAAAAGCATGAAAACTAAAATGATTATTCAAGACTAACAATCTCAAGAAACAAGATGGTCAGCAGAAAACAAAATCCATATTACTTGTAATTTAGATTTAAATCAAGTAGAATTTTCTTGGTGGTAAAAGAAAAGATGAAGGGAAGGGATGGGGAAGATGAATAAAATCCCGTCCATAAAGGATCTTTTGTGATGCATCAAAAAGTATCTTGCTAAGCCCAACAAACGAAAATCTACTCGTCTGCCTTGGTCTGGTAAAAAACAATTGCCTTTGTGGTTGGCTTTGCCAACAAATCTGTGTACTCTTGGAAAGGAGATTTTGTAAAGCAGGTCTACCTCCAGAAATCAGGTGTTAGGAACCCATAGGTCTTTAGAAGACAATAGAAGGTAGCCTGCACACAGAAAACACATCGAATCATAATGCATAAACATTCCAGTTTTTCAATCCAAGAATATAACTAACAAGGTTTTCCAGACGGAAGGAAGTAAAGATGGTAACGCGTAGGATTGATCACATGAAAAGCTAACATCAGATTAGATTCAATCACAAGCATAAGCAACAACTTATTTATTCTTTTCTTTTGGACTTTCTTTAGGGGTTGTTTCCAACATTGCCATTGGAGGAACCATTTACCACATGCCACATTGGCGGATAATAACCGCCACATGGATGGCTTGCTGACACCAGATGCAGCAAATATGTACTATTAATTCTATAAAGAAGAAATGCTAACAAACCCAATTACTAATATGGCAAAAAAATAAGGGTGATGTTATTGAAACTTTTGAGTCTGGATTCTCCACCTACATAGAGAAGAAAATTTTCAATTCACATAATTAGATGCATGACATATGTTCAATTTAAAAACAAAATCCTCTTTTGAGAGAGGGAAAGAAAAGATTCGTTCCTACATTTATGAATTTTCCTAAAAAAGAGGATCTTGTTTTTAGATGAGCATGTGCCATGCACTTAATCATGAGGGTTGGAAATTCCCTACTCAAGAGGATTTTGTTTTCAAATGGATGCATATCATGAATCTAACCACGTGGGTTGGAAAATTTCAATTCCTAGCAAATTGAGGATCTAGACTTAGAACCTTTTTACTCCTCTTCAATTTTCTTTTTATGAAAAGGAGAGAAGACGAGCGTTAGGGCATCGCAAATTACTAGTCTAAGGAGTTAACTATGACATGGATCAAACAAAACCAAAGCCTCCAAAGGTCGCAGCCCAATGTGCTACCAATGTGATTTAAAGACAACTAATAAGCAAGACTAGGTATATAACATTACTACACTATAGTAGAGGAGTTTTGAGTAAAAGTACAGCTCAAAAGTATCCATATAGTGGTTACTTCCTAGATCAGAAATACTTGTCAAAGTCAAAATACATTTGAAATAGCTGGACTCAGGATTACTCAATTTTTTAAACAACACACATAAGAATTAAAGCAGCCATATATGGGCGGAAATCAGACTCAATTCAAGAATACAAAGAACCAACAGGACAAAAGATCCCATAGAGAAGTTCTGGAAAACAAAACAGTACAAGGGATAATTTGATAAAAGAACGGCAACAAAAGAAAATCAACCCAACAGATTAAAAAGGTAAACCTATGATCCAGTTCAGTCAACTGAAAATTGCCCATGAAATATATCTATAGAACTCAGTGAGAAAGAATAGAAGCTGTAATTGGAAAACTAAAACTTATTTGAGTTGATTATTGACATAGCATGAGAAAAATGAGGAAAGTGCTACATTAGATGTGTGGCTTTCCAATCTTATTACCCCAGTAACCCCTTCTAACTGGGATCACAGACAGCTTCGCCAGAATGATAGCTCCACGGATAGCAGTCGCAACTTCCTTACTGCACTTTCACACCCAAACACACATGGCCATTATTATCATGAACAACAACAAAGGCCTTAAAACGTGTTCTTTGACCTGCTCTGGTCTGTTTCTGGATGGGCATGATCTTCCTGATCTCATCCTTTGCCCATTATTTTCTCTAATATGCAGAGGCGTGGAAATAGACTTTGCATTCACATGGAGGTCAGATGAAAACTACTTGTTTTTTTGAATCATTGGGACTCTGGCACGTCCACGCACATCACACAATGGCGGTAGCTAAGATGGACTTATACTTCAAGGAAACAAACCTCCATGTGAATGTAGAGTCCATCTTCACGCCTCAACGTATCGAAGACTTATGAGCAATCTTTAACAAGATTAGCAAAAACTTTTAAGATCATTTTAATGAGAAAATTGAACCTTGGAAAGTGTTTAGAGAAAATATTGAAACCAATAGATTTTTTGAAGAGAAGACTAAAACTCAAACAAAAGTAAAAAGATAAATCTATATTTGGAAAGGAATTGATAAATGTGAAATTATTAACATGTGATGTGATGTATGTTTTGTTGTTGCTGTTGTTCCCTCCAAATTTTCTTAAATAGCTAGGCATATCAATAGTTAATTACCACCATAATTAACTTTCAAATTTGAATTTAATTAGACACAACCCACATAACCTCCTCTCTATACCACTATAACATCTAACCTCTATTTCAAATTTGAGATTCAAACACCATAACTATCATTTCAAATTTGAAATATGGTCCAATTGTCGTAACTAACTCATTTTTTCCATGACTGAAATCCGATCACCAGATTTGTTGACTGTTTATTGTATCAGTCACTTGCTCACTGCTGATTGTTTGCCAATTGCTAAAAATCCTTTGCAACTCTGATGAAATTCGCAAAGATGGAAATTTGCAAATGTCGGGTACAAGCAATATGTATAAAGGTTGTAACTGTTGCATTTCATTAATCTCTTATTAACGGCCGAGATTTCGGTGACCCAAGCAAAATTAGATTTTCCAAGTCATCCAACTGCGGTATTTGCAACAATGAAGAGAATGAGAGTTGGAGGTCTATTTCCTGACATTTTGCTCCATCTAAAGTTGATTAAGACAGCACAGGGGGCCAGTCTCTCTACAGTATCACAAAAAGAATAGCCCGCAAAAGTTATTTCCCAAATCCACTCACTCTCAAAAGGAAGATCTCAAAAGGAAGAATTTTGCAACTTCTAGACCAGTATTTTGCTAGGATTCCTTTTCAAATAGAGGAGAAGAAGAAAATGAGCATTTTATATAGGACCAATATATATCACATCCATTTCTGACTTGTAGATGTGTGACATGTGTCCCAACAGCACATCACATGGTTGAAGTCCATTTGTAAGTCACATCATCAGTTGATTGATGTGACTTATAAATGGACTTCAACCATTTGATGTAGTGTTGGGACACATGTCATACATCTATAAGAAAATTGATGGTCCATTTCAAACAAGGAAATAGACTGGATAAATTTCCATGTTATAGACACCAAAATTGCATCTAAAGGTGTAAAACAGTCAAAGTTCCATTGAATTTAAAATTAAAAAACAAAGGTTTGAGGTAATTTCTATTAATTACTTAAAAAAAAAAAACATTTCAGTTATATGCTCATACTGCTAAGGCTTCTCCAACAAAATGAATGCAGGATCATGGATCCAATCACATCTACCACTCCTGTGCGGGAACGAGTTCACCACTCCATGACATTCATATTTAGAAAAAATAAGTATTTATACATCAAACCTAAGAAATGTCAAAAAATGCATCCCACATATTAGATCTACCAAACTTCATCTCTTAATAGCAAGTGTGTTCTGTAGAAGTATATGGATAGATGTTTAAAATATCACGAAGGAATGAAGGCACAAAGTGAACCATACTGAACATTTATTGAGAAATGAAAAAAACCTACCGCATGTTTATCCAATACATCCAAGACTTCCTTGTGAGACCACAACCTGCTACACCGTCCTGGCATCTTAAGGTTTTCTTGATGAATGATTTCCTTTCCAAGATCTCTTAGCAGATCATGCATCTTTAGTTCATTTATTCCACCAATTTTTACTAAAGACTTTTGGCTAAGAACCTCAACTCCTATTTCAGCGTAAAAGTTACAGTGTTGCCATATGAAACATGCAATATTTTTATCCATTTTAGTGAGAAATCAAGCAATGTCAAGAAATATCTCTTCTCCAAATCCTTTAAGCAGTCAAAACTTATTTTCAACTTCAACTGAACTTCGTCATGAAGAATATCATTTTGCAACATCTTCAGTGAACCCAGCCATGCAAAGTCTGTCATACCAAACAAAGATGAGCCAATAACCTCAAGAGCCAAAGGGATCCCTCAGGTATTCTTCACAATGTCTTTTGAGAGCTCTATTAGTCCTCAGGAGGTTGGTCCTTTTTTAAGGCATGCCTGGAAAACAGTTGATGAGATTGATTTGCATCCATTTCATGGGCTCATTTATCTCATCCACCTCATGGTTGGCTAGGATATAACCAATTCTAGTTGTGATTATAATCCGACTTCCAAAACCAAACCAATTGCACTCCCTGATTAATGCATCTAATTGAAAATTTTCATCTGCATCATCAAGAACAATAAGAACTTTCTTCCTGCAAAATCTTTGTCGGATCACATAATTCCCTTATCTACATTAGTGGTGTTGAGTCTTGCTCCTTTCAATATATCAGAGACAAGTTGATTTTGCAAATTGACAAGTCGCCTATAATATTGAGAAGTCTTTCGAACATTTGCAAGAAAGCTACATCGTTCAAAGTGATGCGAGATTGATTGTAGACAACCTTGGCGATAGTTGTCTTACTAATCCCACCTAATCCCTGGATTCCCACAAATTTTATCTCTTTAGAAGTAATGTCAAGTAAGCCCATCAGTTTTTCAGCATGAGAATGAATTCCAACTAGGTTGTTGGAGACAATCTGGGAATCTTTTCTCAGTTTACTTGAAACTTCTGCAACAAGTAACTTTACTAACTTACTTTCATGTCTATTCAATTCAAATCAACAAGAAATCACCCGGATAGAAAACAAGCTACAAAAGAAAGGAACTGCAAAATTTTACTTGGACAAAACCATACCTAGTATTTGAATTGAATTACTGAAGTGGATAAGATAACTTCTTTAGCTGCATGCATTTTTTTTCTTCTAGTTCATTCTGAATGAAAATGAAGCCAATACATAATTTTTTGGGGGAGGAGGGTGGCAAAACTTTGTCTTGGTCTGGTAAATTAGAAAAAAAATCATATGGATAAAATAGAGGATGAAGAGCAAGAACAACCAATCCTCACTTATTTACTGCCCAAAACCTAAGTTGTTCTTACAATTAAATGGGTAATAAATTGTCTATCAATTATTTAGCAGTCTGAAAAGGATCAAGACATTAATCTTTTCCCTCTGATACGTTAAAAAAATACATTAACATTGAAAATTAAAGTAGGCAGAAGACATAACATTGAGAGCATTACGGAAATCCTTTAATTAAAGGCAAATTATTGGGAATGTCAAGTATCATTCCTTGCAGCAGATATATTATGGAAGACAAAAGTTGTCCTGCACTAATATATTAGGAATCCTTTCTTGCATGGCTCTTGGTCCTCCTTAATAAGCAATTGCTCTCAATTTTATAGTCAACCACGTATGGGTTCTCCCCCTTGGCTTTTCAACCCTCCTTGCCGAATTTATGCTCAAATCGCCTTAAGTGTTTTTTGAACTTCCTCAAAGTAGCGTAATAGTAACACATAAAGATAGCAGTTGATAGAATTGAAGTCTCAAAATTTCATGTATAGACAATGATGTGAGCAACACGTCAATAAAATTCAAGACTAATGGAAGTAGCAAATTAAAATTATTAAAGATGCACGAATGCATTCCTAATATGAACCAATAAAGACATGTAGATAACATTTCCACCAAATTTTTAACCAATATAAGCGCTAAATGGTAGTTATTAAGCCATTCAAGGATGAAATTTTAATACTCACAACATTTATGTTGCAATTTTTGGGTGGTGAGGGAGGGAAGGGTGGCACAAGAAGGTGAGAATTAGGGATCCATGAATTTTGGGGTGGGATTATGGTTCTAAATCTCAGTTGAAACTATATGTTGCAAGAAACAATGATGATAAACACTAGAGTCAATACTAGTTCATACCAAGTTTCAACCAATTTCAACTCAGTTTCAATATATTTTGCACGCCATGGTAGCACATGTCAAATTTGACCAATTTTGACCAGCCAAGGAGTTTTCTCTAGTTTCAACTTTCAACAAGTTTGGACAGCATGTGAAATTGTTGAATATTCCAAAATAATACCAAGCTTTGGCTGAAGTGGGAAACAATCTAAATAAGTCGAATCCTGTAGATCGTGTCCATTTTGAAAATAAATTACACAACTAAAAATGAAGGCAAAAATCAAACCCCAGGACAAGCAATATATAGTGATACAAGTCAAATAGTCTAAACCCACTCCTCTCAACCCTTGAGAGAACTCCACAGTAGATGGAAAACAACACCTTTGCATAAATTTGTTCCATGACAATAAATTCCTTTACAAATTAATCTTTGAGTAAATCACAGATTGTATATTTTAGTGAGGCTTAAACTTTAAGTTGCACTCTTTAGTGCCCTAAATTACAGATTATGCACTCTCAAAATTACAAGTTGCACGCTCATCATTTCCATCAGAGATTCTATTAAATTAGGAGTGAAATGTCCATATTGCCCTCATATGATATAATGACCAATCTACCCCCATTTAAATCCTTCCACACCCAATCTTTAGGTGGGTGAAGGGAGAATCCCTTCACCCATCTTCTATCTACACGTCACCAAAAACAGCCCACCTTCACCGAGAACCACCGCAAACTCTACGAAGAAGAGTTAGATGATGTGGCTCATCACGTTTGCTGCCTAGTCCCTCTTATTTAGGGGTGTAAACAGACCGGATTTGGATCGGATATTGGAAATACCATATCTGCATCCTATTATATTCGGATAGACTCGGATAATATCATATCGGCTTTCGGATGGATTCATTGAATTTGGATGACTATCGGATAGTTATTTTTTTAAGTAGATTCTTCTAAATGGGCATGAATACATATCGAATATAAGTTTTCAACTACTTGTTCACATCTTTACTATTTTATTTGTGAGGGCTAGGTTTGAAATTTAAGAATTTAACAACTTTTGTTGCTATTTTAGTAGAAAATCTAGAAAAATAGTCACATATCACTGGTAAAAAATTTATAAAAATAAGAAAATAAATCTAAATAAGAAACTTAATCGGATAATTTTATTGGACGGATAATAATCGGTAAGAAAGGGGTATATCATATTTAGTAATCGGACGGATTCGGATACCCTAAAAGGATGTGGAAGCGGATTTCGGTTGTCCATTTACACCCCTACTCTTATTCCCTACACCTCTCTACGCATCTCAACGCAAGAAGCAAATCTGTATAGTTACTAATCTCCTCCTAGGGTTTCTCCCTAAACCAAATCTTGACGATGAACATAAAACGCAAACTGAAACCTAAACCGAAACCACAACTGCGTTTTCTCCCTCTTTTGTTTTTCAAGAATAATTGACTATTACAACAACAACAATAAGCCTTTTCCCAACTAAATGGGGTCGGCTACATGGATTCTTGCCCTCCAATCAGTTCTGTTCAAGGCCATGCTAGATACAAGGCCTAAGCTATACATATCCTTTCTCACCACTTCTCCTAAGGTTATCTTAGGTCTACCCCTAGCTCTTCTAGTTCCTTCAATATGGATTATATCACTTCTCCGAACAGGAACATTTATAGGTCCCCGTTGAACGGTGGCGTGCAGCCACCTCAAACGACTTTCTCTAAGCTTATCACTTATGGGAGCAACTCCCCTCCCGCACCAACTCTAATATGATCGTTTCTTATCTTATCCATCCTAGTTTTGCCACTCATCCATCTTAGCATTCTCATTCACTGCTACACGGAGTTTATCTATATGATTCTTTTTAACAGCCCAACACTCGCACCGTACATCATAGCTGGTAGGACAACGGTCCTATAAAATTTTCCTTTAAGCTTTAATGGAATACGCCGATCACATAAGACCCCGGATGCACCTCTCCACTTCATCCACCCTATTTTAATTCTTTGGGAAACCTCATCTTCTAAATCACCTCTTTTACTTATGATTGAACCTAGGTACCTAAAACAATCACTCGAGGAATCTCTTTATCGTCAAGTATCACCACTTCATCATCTCGTCCGATCATGACTAAAGTTACAAACTAGATATTCTGTCTTCGATCTACTAAGTTTAAAGCCTTTTGATTCCAAAGCTACTCTCCATGATTCTAATTTGGTATTAATCCCCACTTGGGTCTCATCAATCAACACAATAACATCCGCAAAAAGCATACACCAGGGGACCTCATCTTGAATGTCTTTGGTTAATTCATCCATTACCAATGCAAATAGATATGGGCTTAAAGTTGACCCTTGATGTAGCCCAACTGTTATCGGGAATTCCTTACTTTGTCCCCCCCCACTTGTTCTAACACTAGTCACCGAACCATCATACATATCCTTAACTATATCTACATATTTACTTGCAACACTTCTTTTCTCTAGTACTTGCCAAATTAACGCTCTAGGGACTCTATCATAAGCTTTTTCTAGGTCAATAAATACCATATGAAGGTCTTTCCTACATTTTCTATACCTTTCCATAAGTCTCCTAATTAAGTAAATAGCCTCCGTTGTAGATCTTCCCGGCATAAACCCAAATTGGTTCTCCATAACTGTAGTTAAGTGTCTCAACCGGGTTTCAATTATTCTCTCCCATAATTTCATTGTATGGCTCATCAATTTAATGCCTCTATAGTTATTACAACTTTGAATATCTCCTTTATTTTTGTAAATTGGAACCACAACACTTCTCCTCCAATCATCTGGCATTTTCCCCCGTGCTCATAATCTTATTAAACAACTTAGTCAACCAAACTAGTCCATGGGTTCCTAAGCTCTTCCATACTTCAATTGGGATTTCATCAGGACCTTGTGTCTTGCCGAGTTTCATCCTCCTTAAAGCTTCTTTTACCTCGGACATCGAAATTCTACGTATATAAGTTCGGACACCAGTGCCTTGGTGAAAAGTGTAATCGTCCGAAGCATAAGTGCTTGAAGAATGCTCATTTAGTAAACTAGAGAAATAGGTTTCCCATCTTTTCTTAATATCCTCCTCACAAACTAATACTTTACCATCTCCATTTTTAATACATCTAACATGGTCAAGATCTCTACTCTTCCTATCCCTCATCTTAGCTATCTTATAAATAGATTTTTCCCCTTCCTTTGTGCCCAACTTATTGTATAACTCTTCATACTTTCTTTCCCTTGCTTTTCCCGCAAATTTCTTAGCTTCATTTCTATCTAACCTATACCTTTGAAGATCCTCAACATCCTTAGTTCTTTGCCATGTCTTAAAACTAGCCTTTTTATTCCTAATGGCAGCTTGAACCTCACTATCCCACCACCACGTCTCTCTATAAGAATGGATCTTTCCTTTTGATTCACCTAGAACATCCTTAGCCACCTTCTTAATACACATAGCCATCTCATTCCACATTGCATTGGTATCCCCTTTAAAATCCCATTTTCCTTGTTTGACTACTTCATTAACGAAGGATTTAGAGTACTCTCCTTTCAAATTCCACCATCTTACTCTGGGATAGTTTACCTTAGACCTTTTATGTGTTCTTGGGACTAAGCACATATCCAAGACCACAAGTCTATGTTGTGCAGTTAAGCTTTCCCCCGGTATCACCTTGCAATCCTTGCACAACAATCTATCAGTCCTTCTAGTTAGGAAGAAATCTATTTGGCTTCTATGCTGTCCACTTTTGAAAGTAATTAAATGCTCATCTCTCTTTTTGAAGTAAGTATTTATAATAGATAGATCAAAAGCAGTAGCAAAATCCAAAATTGAAATCCCCTCGTCATTCCTTTCTCCAAAACCATAACCTCCATGAACACTCTCATATCCTCTTTGATTTTTTCTAATATGTCCATTTAAATCACCTCCTATGATAATCTTTTCTCCTTGACGAATTTCTTGCAGTAATCCACCCATATTTTCCCAAAATTCTAGCTTTAGACTTTCATCTAGTCCTACTTGAGGTGCATATGCACAAATTATATTTACGAACTCTTTCTCCATTACAAGCTTGATAGCAATAATCCTATCACCCACTCTTTTGATATACCGGCTAGAACTAACCAAAGAAACAAGACCAAATTGCTCAATCAAAATTTATACCTAGTACAAATTTAATGGAGCAGTTCAGGTGGGAAAAGAAAAAGAAAAAAAAAACTAAAACAAAGAAACCCACGAGCATTAGTAACAATAGAACTTGTGAAGAAACAAAATAGAAAAAGAGAATGGAATAAACGAGAGAGAGAGAGAGAGAGAGAGAGAGAGAGAGAGAGAGAGAGAGAGAGAGAGAGAGAGAGAGAGAGAGAGAGAGAGAGGGATTTTCCGGCAGGGATGGTGACGGTAGTGGTCGCTCGCCGGCAAGGGAGGGTTGGGGTGGCCTCCGGGCAGTGGTGATCCAGTGAGGTGTAGTAAGAAGATGGGTGAGAGCAATATCGACATTTCACTCCTAACTTAACAGAATCTTGGATGCAATGAACGTGCAACTTGTAATTTTGAGAGTGTGCTATCTGTTAAGGCACACACTAAAGCGTGCAACCTAGAATTTAAACCTCACTAAAGCGTGCAATCTATAATCTACTCTATTTGCTATTATCCTTGAAAAAGGTCAATTACAAACGCACTCCAACCATTAAAGATTGAAATTAAATGATAATTTAGACAAATATATGAAATATCAATCCTACCCCTTTTATTCAAATACTTTTTCCACATCATTTATTGTATTTTCTCTCCTCTCTCAACTTATGTTCCTCAGTTCCGGCAGCACCGGCCTCACCACCACCACATACTTATTATGTTGAAGCCATTGTTGTTGAAGCAGAGGAGCAAGAGTTGAGAGAGAAGTAAGAATAATAAGAGACAATGGTAAAATTGATATTGTAAAAATACTTCAAATAATAAAATTGGTATTTCACATATTTGTTTGGTGATGAAATCGTCATTTACCCTTTTATTCTCTTATTCTGGTAAATCAAATCATCATCTACCTGCAATCCTTATGTAGGGATGCATTTGTAATTGATATCTTTTCAATGATAGTAGATGTAATTGATTGAAAACCCATAGGAACTATATATAAATTGCTCTAAATTTAAACATCTGTAGTTCATAAACAATTTCAAAAACCTAATCAACATATATCAAAGATGGAAGCTAAATGTACTAAAGAAGATGGATTAATTAATTCAGAAAAGTTACAGGTGGATAGCCAAAAGGTGGTATGTTAAAGCGGTGAAAGATCCAACTTCCATAGGGGAGGTCTTGCAGGTCACCCGCATAATAAAAAGCTCCCTTGAGGATATAAATCGTGGTGCGCGCAGGCTGGCCCGGATGAACCTCATATCCAAAAAAAAAAAAAGAAACCTAGTCTTGATCTAGGGTTTGCATTTATCAACCCTAATAATGTGCCCTCATGTTGAAAAAATCAATCTAAATTCGGGTTTAGAGTGAGTCAGAGTGACTTTGAACAGATTTATATGGGGTATGAATTTGAAGGCACCATTGATAATTAGAAGCATAAATTCTGCCCAAATCTTTTCTTTGGAATTGAAAAGCATATTGGAGGTGCTGAGAATGAACCCGCAATGTTTTTATACAATATACCTAAAACTGAAGACAGCTATTGGGTTTCTATTTGCAGCCACCGTTATTGGCTGCGAATTTGGCATTGATCATTGATTGTGAGAATCAAACTGTGGGTGTGTACTTGTAAATAAAACTTTTTATTCTTTACATTCAAGATTTAATTTTTTTATAAATTTACAAAATAAGTATTTGGGTCTACTTGATCCAAACCCCCATTTTCCTTTGGTCGCCAAAGGCATACGAGGAAAATAGTCAGAAGAGACTAATCCACATCCGTTTCATCAGACTCATATGTTACATCCACTTTATCGGGCTAAAATGTTACATCCACATCCAGGTCATCAGGCTGATATCTTACATCCACATCATGACATTCTAACATGGACCGATATCTTGTTGTAACTATAATTCTGCTTCCCAAGCCACATCGTTCACGCAACCTCATTAATGCATCTAATTGCAAGGTATCACTCACATCATCAAGAACAACAAGAGCCTTCACATGATGAAGTCTTTCGTAGATCAAATCCAGCATTAGCTTTCCATAGCCCACATATCTCTCGACCGTGAACACATCCTGGAGACGTTGACCTTTGACATGGACAAGTCCCAATCGATTGGGACCTAGAGAACTTACCAGAAAAACACATTCTCCAAAGTGATGTGCAATTGTGTCATAGACCAACTTGACAATAGTTGTCTTACCAATCACGTCCCTCCCCGAGATTCCCACGATCTTTACATCTCTAGATGCAACATTCATCAATCTCAAGATTTTCTCCACATGAGATTCTATTCTTACCCAATTGCCCAATCATTTTTAAAAAACAAACCCTTGCGGTAAGTGTCTCTGCCCATTCCGAATGCTTTTCATACCTGTCGAATTCAAATAAAAAAGAAATACGTGACTTAGAAAGCAAATTGACCGAAAGAAGAAAAAAAGGAACGAGAGAGAGGGACCGAAAAAAAAAAAAAAAAAAAAAGAGAGAGGGGGGAAAAAAGAAGGCAGCGAACCGCTCTTGCTGACGACAGATCGGAAAACCTTTCAGGTAACTTTGCCCTGTCGAATTGAAACCGAGAAGAAGCAACTGATTTAGAGAGCAAATAAAATAACCAAAAAATAATAAATAAATAAAGACAAGAGAGAAGAACCAGAAAATACAACTGACCTTTCCAAGAAATCGCACCAACTTAGATCCCACGCCTCTAATGATTTCAATTTATCAAGGCCTTGAATCTCTTTTAGATTAAAGCATCCGGCAGTAGAAAGACTCCTCAACTTTCCCAGTTTGGAGATATCCGGTAATCTTTCCATGGATTTGCAGTACAAGATTTCCAATCTCCCAAGTTCTTCTAGGTTGGACAGCTCGCCTATTTGTGTTAATGATGTGCACGCCGCTATTTCCAAACCAGCTTAAGGAATGCAATCCCTCAAAACTCTCGATCTCAAATAACGTCTCGCAGCCTTCGATTTGTAATGCCCTTAGCTTTGAGCACCCCACAAATCTTAATTCTTCCAGCTTTGGTAGACGTACTTTCCCAATATTTGTTAATGATTTACAGTTCTTCATTGTCAACTGTTGTAGAGAATCCAACCCATCAAGGCCTGCAATCCCTATTAAGCTCTTACAATTATCAAGACTTAATTTCTCTAAATTTCTCATGCCGGACAAATCTAGCAACTCCACCAGATTTTCACAATCATCAAGGCACAACACCTTTAATTTTGTCATGTTTGAAAGCGTCGGAGTGAATTTTAGAGAGCTGCATCTTAGAAGGTTAAGATATCTCAGACTAGAAGGAAGTACCTCGAGTGATTCCAGTCCACCGCAGAACCGTAAGTCAAGTGTTTGAAGTGAGGAAAGTGTAGAAACTTGAAGGCTACGAAAATTGTTTCCACCTAGCATCAGGGTTTTCAGAGAGGATGGCCAATGAACCATTCCATCCTCTCTTTTCCATTTTTTTGGAATGTAACAAAAGCTGGCATCCAAAGTCTCTAGGTTTCCAAGAAGATCCATGTAATCAAGTAAGCCACCAAGACCTTCACATAAGTGTAAGTTGAGGTTTTTGAGAGAAGTCAATCCCAATGTGCCATGTGGGAGTTCCCTTAGTTTGTTGCATCCCCTTAGATTCAGTGTGACTAGCCTCTTAAGATAATTGATGGATCCGTCGATCTCAACTAAACCTCTACAGCTTTCAAGAATCAAGACCTCCAAACGAGGATTTCCTAGTTTTGGAGTCCGTAATAAATATTGACACCTTGCCAAATTCAAAACTTTCAGATTTTTTGCCACCTGCGTGAAGGAAAGAGATGAATTATTTGAAAAAGCATTTTAAAACCAGTTCATGATAAATCAAATCAACCAAAAGAGAGAAAAAGTTCCTTCTAAGACCTTGATGTAGTTCCAGCCCTTCCAACAATTTGTAAAAAGACTATCTGACAGATCAAGAACAACAAGGTTCATGGGATGAAAATTCCATAGTGCAAATTGCTGAGGGCATCCTTTCCATCTAAACCATATCAGTTCTGAAAAAGGAAGATTCGAAGTTTGGAGCAAATTGTGCATAATCAACTTGGAGTAATCTGAGTTTAGTCAGTTTAGTGAATCCTTCACTCATCAAACAGAGTCGGCTACTTGAACTGCCTCCAAAGTCAATACACATTCCTTCAACTTTATCTGTCCCCTGAAACCAACAACTCCAAGTAAGTAGAAGTAATTATAAATTTATTACCTTACCTTGCTTACGTACACAATGTTTTGGAGAATTATTGTGCTTAAATTTATAGACCACTTGTCAAACATTAGATCTGGTGAGGCAACATATAGAAGACCCCTTCCATTGAAACAAGTACTGGAGCCTAGATAACTTGGACCCAACAATTTCTACCATGTGCAGCCGCCAACCACAATGGCATTTATATTTACAATAAGAAAAAGAAATATATGATTTGCTTAAGCTTAAATGCATCATTAATGATTGGAAGCATAAAATGAAGTGTACTGACCATTTACTGAGAACCTACCGAATATTTATCCAATACATCCAAGGCTTCCTTGTGAGACCACAACCTACTGCGCCCTCCTGGATAATTTTCATTTTCTTCACGAATGATTTGCTTCCCCAGATCTCTAAGCAGATCATGCATCTTTAATTCATTATTTACACCAATCTTTACCAAAGACTTCTGGCAAAGATTATGAATTCTTCTTTCAGGGTAAAAACCATATTGTTGCCAGATGAAGCATGCAATATTTTTGTCCATTCCATTGAAAAAGCATGCAATGTCAAGAAACATCTGTTTCTCTTTAGAATCTAAGCCATCATAACTTATTCTCAACTTTTCCAGAATTTTATCATCAAGAATGTCATCTCGCAGCATCTCCAATGTTTCTTGCCATATTGATTCACCTCTACGAAATAAAGATGAACCTATAACCTCAAGAGCCAAGGGAAGCCCTCCAATATTCTTTACAATGTCTACTGAGAGATCCTGATACTCATCCGGAGGTTGGTCCACTTTGAAGGCATGCCTGGAGAATAGTTGAAGAGATTGACTTGCATCCATTTCCTTGGGCTCATATATTTCATCCACTACTTGATTAGCCCAGACATTCCCATCTCGTGTAGTGATTATAATTTTACTTCCGCAACCAAACCAATCACGCTTCCCAATTAATGCATCTAATTGATCTTTTTTATCCACATCATCAAGAACAATAAGAACTTTCTTCTACGAAGTCTCTGACTTATCACACGAATTCCATCATTTACATTCGTGATGTTATAACTCGCTCTTATCAGGATATTAGAAACAAGTTGCTTTTGCAAATCAACAACTCCCCCCTCCCGAATATTTGCAAGAAAACTACATCCATCAAACTGATTTGAGAATGTATTGTATACAAGCTTGGCGATGGTTGTCTTACCAATCCCACCCAGCCCGTGAATTCCCACAATCTTTGTATCTTCTGATGTGATGTTTAACAACTTCACCATTTTATTGACATGAGATTGGATTCCAATAAGGTTGTCAGGAACAATCTGGAAGTCTTTTATTGATTTGCTACAAACTTCTTCAACAACTAACTCCACTAATGTCGCTTCATGCCTGTCCAATTCAAATCAAGAATTAATCTAGTGAGCCAGCAAATAACAAAAAAGCAAAACCACAAAAACAGACTCAGACAAGACCAATGTCAATAAAATTTGAACTGTAGTAGATGAGAGAAATTATACAACTTTGTGTTTCCCTGTTCATTCTGAATGTAAATTAGCAAACACGCAAGGTGCCAAAAAATTTTGCTTACTAATTAAATAAGAAACAGATCAAGTAAGTAAATTAGGGTGGTGGGTTCATTCAAGAAAGGGGGGTAAAAACACAAAAAAGCAAGATCTCACTTTTATATTGCCCTAAACACATGTTCTTACAAGTGAATGGTTTTCTAAAATTTAGGAAAAGATCTTATGACTTTGACAATGGAATTGGAAATCTATATTTAGTAAATTGTCGAGAACGCCAAGAATCATCTCCTTGCAACAACATATAAAGAAAAATGTTTCATGCACCTTCATATTAGGAATCCTTACTTGCAATAAACATTTTAGCTTTGCAAATTGATTATTTGGAAGGTGACTTTTTTTTTTATTTTTTATTTTTTTTTGGGGGGGGGGGGGGGGGGGGGGGTGTGGGGGATGAATAAATAGGCATTACCAAAAACCCCGGAGGGGAAGAGAGAAGTACAAGGGGAAAAGAGGGGTGGGGGATCAGCCTTCAAGAGGAAGTCCAAAAGGTACAACTGAAATCCCGAGTAATAACGAGCATGTTCCTTGGGGTATCATGGGAGTGAGATGGGGTGATTGAAGCCTACAAGAGACAATTGAAGCAAAGGCTCTCCAAATTAAGTCTAAAGATCTAGAGTTGGACATCCATCTCTTGAGGCATTGCTCCCACCATAGGTGACAAATGGTGGCACCATAAACCAACTCACCAACAAGGTCACGAATAAAGGAGCTAGAGAAAGATCTTAGGATCCAAGTCCAATCCCAAGCAAACCCGAAAGAACGTCTATAGTGGGGCCAAATGGAGAATAATGATTTCCTCCAAAGAGAACGGGAAAATGGGCAGGTGAAAAAAGATGGCCTAAGTCTTCCGAGCCATTCCAGCAGAGAATGCAATTGTGGCAGGGATATGGTGGTGAACAAGAAAAGATGGGTAGGAAGGCAAAGGTTAAGGGATCTCCAAATGGTAAAGAAGTGACGAGGAATGTGAACTTTGAACCAAACCAAGGGCAACCAAAGAAAAAGCTGGGAATGGGTGCAGGTGTGGTTCCATGTTGAGGATGTAGTGAAGGAATTGGAGGAGGAAGGTAGCCAAATGATTCTATCCTAGGGGAATGACTCAAAGGGCAATCAAAAGGGGTAGGGGGATCAGGAGACATTAATGATGAAGGAAGAATGGGGGCAAGATTTGGGATGTGGGAATCATAGACAATGCAAGGGCTGGAAGGTGACCATTGGATGGCTTTAGATCCTCCTTAATAGACTTACTAAATTCAGTGGCTTCAATTATATCGCCAACAATGCATGATTTTCCCCTTGATTTTCAAGGTTACTTGCTGAATTAAAGTTCACCTTACCTGAGATGAGAATCTAAATAGGATGGGATGATTTGGAAAAGGAAAAAGTAGGCATTGAACAATATGGGCTGATCTTGAAATCTTCATTGGATCTTTGCTTCTTTTTCTCTTTCCTTCCCCCCCCCCTTCCTTCCTTTCTTTTTTTTTTTTTTCTTTTTTTTTTTTTTTTTTTTTTTTTTTTTTTTTTTTTTTTTTTTTTGTTGGGGGGGGGGGGGAGAAGAGAGGGGGGGGGGGGGGGGGGGGGGGGGGGGGGGGGGGGGGGGGGGGGGGGGGTGCCACAAGGTGTAGGGGAGGGTGGGGTTGCTGCCTAGGGTATCGCATGGGTGGGGGAAGGTATCTAGGAGTCGTAGAGGGGCTGGGGATGTTACCATCCAGGTGCAACAGCAATGGGGTAGGGTTTCAGATCTTGCGCAGGGGTGGGAGGTTGCTGTCCAGAAACAACAGCAACGGGGGAGGGTTTCAGATCTTGGGCAGGAATGGGAGGTTGCTGTCCAGGTACGACAGCAATGGGGGAGGGTTTAAGGACTTACGCAGGGGTGGGGAGCTTGCTTCCAGGTCACAACAGCAAGAGGAAAGGGAGAGAGAAGGCTACAAATGGGGGAGGTGCTGCTTAGGGTTTGCAATGGGGTTGGGAGGTGAGAGAAGGGGGTGAGGCTGCTGTACTTACTTGATTAGGCTGATTTTGCTTATTAATCGCTGCTAGAATTTGTTGAAGAAGAAAGCTAGATAGGTTATTGATCATTGAAGAAGAAAAATCTCTCTAAAATCTGCCGTGGCCCCCTCAAACAGGAACCACAGTCCTAAAAACTCAATTTTCTAATACATATTATCAGACTAAACTTACAAGAAAGAGTAAGCCTTAATTTATAGACTACTAAAATAATTTGACACTAAGTTGGATTCCTTTGTAGATTAGGATCGCACACATAACCTCAACCATGAAAATAAAAATTAAAACCCTAACGGACACATGCTGAATTAAAAGTCTAAATAACTTAAAACTCTGATAACCACATGCTATATTCTATTTAATTAAACTTCAAATTGCCACATGTGCTAGACGTTGAAAGAACTAAGGACTCAACTACTAACTCAAATTAAGACTTCTTATTAACCAACATGGACTCTAGAGTTACACTCGAATTAAATTCCAACAACTAAATAGGGCTAAAAATGCCCAAAATATCACTCCTAGAGGGCTTGGCCAGCCTAAGGGGCTTCTGAGCGGTCATGGGGTGGGCCAGACATGATATCTACAATGCAGCTTAGGTGGTAGCCAACAAAAAAAAGTAGGTACATCCTACCAACCGACTGCCTGCTTTAAAAAACTTTTAGCCTTCAACACCTTAAGGAACAGTCCAAAAGTTTTATTGATTGCCAATAAAATAAGGGAAATTTTCATATGGACCCCCTGAGGTTTGATCGGTCAATTTTAGTCCCACACACACACAAAAAAAAAAAAAAAAAAAAAAAAAGAGAGAGAAAGAAGAGAGGAAAAGAAAGGAAGGAAGTTGGTGTTTGCCTCCCTTGGGGTATCCAAAAAAATTTCAATTAAGGACATATTAACTTTTTCATGACCAAAATACCCTTATACATTTTTAATCCATTTTTTTGAATTTATAATTTTTCCTTCTTACATCCAAGGTTTTTCCATATTTCAAATTTACAGGATGAGCCCTTGGCTGAAACTAGATGGAAACCCTTAGAATTTATAAATCTTCTTTGGATTGCTTCCAAATTTAAGTATGTTTACTTTAGAGTGTTGATCTATGAATTTGTAGTGTCAATTAATTTTTTATTCTTCTTACTATTTTTTTATTTTTCTGTTATTAAAAATTATTTTGTAAGTTATGTATATTGCTAAAAATCTATATGTATAGAATATGTATGAGCTTCAAATTAATGTATGTGAGAGTTGAAACACCATACCACTGTGATGGTGTTGAATCAATTTTTTCTGTTAATTATCTATTTTTACTATATTTAATATATATTTAAATAATTTTCAAACTATTAAAAAAACCCTACTTAAAGGGTCAACCACTAGTGGAACCTTATGGTTATGGAGCTTATGGTGTCCCTCCCACTGTCACCTATCAGAGTTGGCCATTGGAACCTTATTATCAGTATGGACTTTATGCTGACAACTAGGGTGCTCCTTCATTTGTTGAGTAAATCTTCCACTCTATACCACAGCCACCACCAGCCTTTCCATATGTAGTTGAGCCAATTCTTTATCCAGAGATTTAGAACTTCCCACCATCAGAAAATCTAAGGTATGTGGATGAGGCCATGTACAGAGCTGTAGTTGCCGACTACGTCGACAACTATATGGCAAACATCATTGGACTTGTATTGTCATTTGTATGGGGTGCAAACAGAAAAGGGAGACATGGAATAGAGTAGACTTGTAATTGGTAACATTCTCGTTTCTTCTCATATGTAGTATATACTTGGATGTTACATTTTCAATGGTTTTTTTGGTAAACTAGTAGTTCTATAGTGTTTATTATGCTTGAAATAGGTAGTATGCAAGAATCTAAATCATTTTGAGTCCATATAAGGCCCGCAATTGAAATTCCACTTTAAAGTGTCCAATTTCGACCAAAATTTCAACCAAAACATCGAAATTTTGGCATTTTACATGGTCGAAATTCTTGTTTTGGTCGAATTTTCTTTCTTGGTGGCGATCATAATGTTTTGCAGACAGCGAAGGATTTGGCTTACATCATCTCGTAAAGTCTTAGACAATTCCCCCAAAGAAGATCCAGAAACATTATCGTTGGTTGTTACTGTTTCCGTACCACCATCAGATACAACATAATTGGAAATTTTCTTGGCCCACTCTGGCTTTGCATGCTTGGCCCAACAAGGTTACCATGTGCCCAGTTTTACCACAATGAGTACATAGGCAAGACGCCTTATCCGACTGTTGAACGCTACGACCTCCTAAAGATCTACTAACTCCCTTTGAGCCACGACCACGGCCTCTTCCGTAGGAAGTAGTAAAGGCAGAACTTTCCCCTTTAGAACTATTTCCAGGAGAACTATTTTTAGGCAATGCAATCCATTGAAATCTAGAATATGTTTCACTAAGGTTGGGGTCATGCTCACCAACTAGGAGATGACCTTTGACAAATTTCAGTTCAGGGTTCAATCCTACAAGAAACTTAGATACAAAAAACTCATTCCACTATGCTAGTATGCTTTGGGCTTCTCTAAATCTATAGTGAGGAACTAAAAGAAATTCAACTCCTCCATCACGCCCTTGAAAGAATTGTAATAATCCTGTAAAAGATTCATCAGCCTGCTGAAGCTAAAATAACTTTTCATAAATACCATAAATCTGGGTCATATTTTTGGCTCGGGAATATGTCTCCTGCAAATCATCCCATATTCCCTTGGCAATCTTGTGGAACATAACACTGGCTGTTATGTCAGATTTCATGCTATTCCACATATAAATTTTGATTAGTGCATCATCTTGTGTCCAGCTAGAGTAGCATTTGCCAATCTTGATAGGAGGCTCAGTCCTCAATGAATTTAAGTTTACCTTTAGCAAGGATATAAACACAAACAGCTTGGGACCAAAGCAAATAATTCAAACCACCTTTGAGCTTGATGGAGGTAATTTGAACATTCACGTTATAACCTTGAGGTCCTTTAGAGTCAGCAGTGCTCATAGTTGAATCACTGGTAATTAAAGACATTATGCAGAGGTAGAGGTCAAATCCTAGCAGCCCAGAACTTGACAGAAAATAATAAAAGAAATTTTGCAGTGTAGAACCGAATGGGTAATTGCAGAACTAGAAAACAGAGGTATGAATCTGCAGATTGCAGTAACAGAGGATTAGAAGAATCCGATCAAGTTCTAGGATATCTAGCGCATAAAAAGTATAAAAGATCAGCTGAAATTAACATCTGATATAACAATAGATTAAGTGCAGCAGTAGGTGGCTGCTCACCAAATAAAATTGGAGCAGAAAGGAACTTCAGAAGAAAGCATTGGAGACAGCATTGTTTATATTAAAAAAGCTTTAATGCCATGTTAGAAAGCAAAGCTCTTGAGAACTTAAAAAAGAATTGAAGAAGAAGAAGAAGAACCAGTAGCAAGAGCCTGTAATTCTGGGTAAAACTCCTAGAATCGTAGGCTGTCTCTATCTATAGATTTTAAGTGTCAAAATACAACTTGAGAGACAAAAAACTTGTCCTTAGAAAAAGGAAATAAAAAAGTACAACTTATGGATAGAATCTTCTCTAATTCCTACAAATCTGTCCAAAGAAGAAAGTACAGAAAAGGAAAGTTTTGACAAAAGAAACTAACAGAAAATATAAACTACGCAATCTAACTCTCCTTAACCTTATGCACCAAGACTCCTACACCAAAAATAAAAACTAATGTAACACACCAAAATAGAAACTACCGTAGCATGTGCTCCAAGGCTTGCACACCAAGGCAGTAGCCTTGGAGCTTGCGCACCAACTCTGCACAACTCTCAACACTTCTTAATAGTCTTACTAAATTCAGTAGCCTATTTCAATTGTATCACCAACAATGCATGGTTTTCCCCTTTGATTTTTCAAGGTTATTTGCTGAATTAAAGTTCATCTTACCTGAGATGGGAATCTAAATAGGATAGGATGATTTGGAAAAGGAAAAGTAGGGATTGAACAATATGGGCTCAATCTTGAAATCTTCCTTGGATCTTTCCTTCTTATTCCCTTTGCTTTTCTTTTCTTTTCTTCTCTTCTCTTTTTCTTTCTTCTTTCTACTTTTCTTTTTTCTGTTTTCTGGTCTGCCACAAGAGAGAAGAGGCGGAGAGAGGGGGACAAAGGAAGGAACAGAAGGGGAAAGGGGTGCCACAAGGTTCAGGGGAGGGTGGAGTTGCTGCCTAGGGTATTGCAGGGGTGGAGGAAGGGATCTAGGAGTCATGGGGGACTGGGGATGTTGCTTGGGGTTTGTGATGGGGTTGGAAAGTGAGGGAAGGGGGTGGGGCTGCTGTGCTTACTTGGTTAGGCTGCTTTTGCTTATCAATGACTGCTGGAATTTGTTGCAGAAGAATGTGATAGGCCCCTCATATCTCGTGTGTATTCTCACAAGCACAAGAAGAGAGCTAAATTTGGCGAACAACAGCTAGGGAAGGCAATCAGATATGGTCCTGAGAAGGAGGTTGCTGAATAGAGAAAGCAATCAGATTTGATCCTAAGAAGGATGTTGCTGAATAGAGAATGATTTGCAGAATATTTACTACTGAATAAGAAGGATTTGGGGACAAGCAGAATATTGAGAATGATTTGCAGATTATTTACTATTGAATAACAGAGATTTCGGGACAAGCAAAATATTTACTACTGAATAATAGAGATTTGGGGAGACTAGGGTTGATTAGGGGTTATAATGGGGGTAAGATGTGAGTAGCAGTTAAGGATTATTTATGTGAGTGTTTGGGCAACTGTAGTCTGAGGGGCAACAATATGTTGTGGGGGTGATTGGCACCATTGTAACCAGTTTATCATTGTTCTTCGTTATTCTATCAATTAAATAATATCAGTTTTGCATTCGATTCATGGGTTCTTATCAAATTGGTATCAGAGCAATGACAATCTGCGGGAATAGATGGACACCAGATTGTCCATGTTTTCCAGCGAAGGCAATGTGCAAGAATGGCTTTTTGAAGTGTTGTTATTCTGTTGGGAACACCAAAATGAGGAGGAGAGAAGGTTGAATGTGGTTCTCCAACATTTGGAAGGAGATGTGCTGGATTGGGTGTACGATAGATCTTGGTCAGAATTTACTTGGGTGAGTTTTCAAGAAGCCATTAAAATAGATTTTGGTTATGGCAGAGAATCGAAACGAATTTTGAGTTTGCACAATCCTGAAATAGCGATCAGCGTTAGTGAATACAACCATGCTATGCAATCACAGGGAAGAGGAAGCGGATCGACGAAGGCGAAAATTGCAGATGAAGCCATGATTAATTTCAAGCATGTTCAGGCCTGCGCCGATAATCGAAACAATGGCATGAAAGTATTATTTGAGTTTTCCACTAAAGAGAGAGAAGAGAAGAAATATAGGAGGGGGGCACAGATGCTTTTCCGAATAGAAAGTAAGGTGGATTGGGAAGCAAGAACTCCGGTGAAACCACCATGGCTGATAGTGGTAGCGATGGAAGGGGACTCGTCGGCACCGTCGGAGATGAAACACCTTAAATTCTGGCAAAATTCTGGTGCGACGTGGGTGCGATTGCCGAATAAATTCTTTCCCATTGAGGGAGATCTCCAACATATGGTTAACCGATTAGTTTTGATAGTGAAATCTTTTGATGATTTTTTTGGATTGTTTGCAATTCTGAAGACGAAGGAAATATCACAATCGGCAGCGGCAAATAAGGAATTTGGAGTTGGGATCGCAGCAGTAGAGAGGAAGATGAAAGGATTGAACCAGGTGGTGGTTGGACCACTAACCCTGGTCTGGTCACATCATGTGGGTTAGTTTTTAAAAACAGCGAAGCGGGCTATGAGAAGCCCAATTACTTCAAAATACCCACAGCCCACTTGTTTGAATTATGGGTTAACTAATCAGGAATCAAGTTATGGGCCTCTTACCAGTTTTAATTTCAGGCCCATCCCAATAGTTTTGTTTTGGGTGTTGTCAATAGTTGCCCAATTAGGAAATAACCCATTAAGAAAGCAAAACTCCCGTGGGCATTTATGGAACAACACTGTTCCTTAAGGGGTGTTAGTAGTGTTGCTTAAGTGGAAATGACTGCCACCATGTGAAAATACTTGGGAGAACTACAACGTGGCAAATAATCAATTTTCTGATTTTCACCTTGAGGACAAGGTGAGACTGTTGAGGGGAGTATTAATAGGCCCCTCATATCTCGTGTGTATTTTCACAAGCACAAGAGGATCTGATATGGTCCTGAGAAGGAGGTTGCTAAATAGAGAAAGCAATCAGATCTGATCCTAAGAACGATGTTGCTAAATAGAGAATGATTTGCAAAATATTTACTACTGAATAAAAGGGATTTGAGGACAGGCAGAATATTGTGAATGATTTGTAGATTATTTACTACTGAATAAGAAAGATTTTGGGACAAGCAGAATATTTACTATTGAATAAGAGAGATTGGAGAGATTAGAGTTGATTAGGGGTTATAAATGAGGGTAAGATGTGAGTAGTAGTTAAGGATTATTTATGTGAGTGTTTGGGCGGCCGTAGGCTGAGGGGCAGCAATGTGCTGTGGGGGTGACTGGCACCATTGTAACCAGTTTATCATTGTTCTTCGTTATTCTATCAATTAAATAATATCAATTTTGCATTCGATTCGTGGGTTCTTATCAAATTGGTATCAAATGGGTTCTTATTTTGCAAATCATTCTCTATTCAGCAACATCTTTCTTATGATCAGATCTGATTGCTTTCTCTATTCAGCAACCTCCTTCTCAAGACCATTTCTGATTGCCTTCTTTAGCTGTTGTTTGCCAAATTTAGCTTTCTTCTTGTGCTTGTGAGAATACACACGAGATATGAGGGGCCTATCAGAATGCTAGAAAGGTTGTTGATCATTGAAGAAGAAAACTTTCTCTAAAATCTGTCGTGGCCCCCCTCAAACAAGAACCATGGAAGTCAATGAGGAATGCCATGGTATGCAAACTGTGGAGAAAATGGTTGAAGGAAAGGGGAACATGATGGGAACAGAATATATCAGTCATGAGCATAGAATTCACACCATAGATGGGGGAGATTCCACAAAGAGGGCCCACTTGGGAGAAGAAAATGCAAGGAGTTATTGCAGCTGGGGGGGGGAGCGAAAGAAAGAGTTGGATTTAGTGCCCCCCCTATGTCTCATATGGTGACAACTGTACTTAGGTAACAGAACCAAACGGAGATTTGATAGGGATTTTCAAATATTTTATTTACTAAACTGCTTTTTCCTTCTTTTTTCCCACTACATAGTCTACCACACTCTCATAGCACTATAAGAGGGAGAAATTTGCAAGAGACGGCTGTGTAAGAAAGAGGTGGAGTTTAGGCATGTGGAGGGAACAGAAGTAGGCAGCAGACTACATGACAAGAGTTCAGCTCAAACAGCAACAAGTGTGGGTTGGTGGTGGGATCCTAAGTAATTGCCTAGAGAGCTAGTTGATTTTATTCAAAGGGACACGGTAGAAAATGTTTATTGCAGATTGCAATTAGCCTTATTTCCTATTTGGGGTACTGGTTAGAGTGAATGCTCTCCTTGTCTAGATTCTCCTTACCCTTCTTTCTAAAGGGGTTCTAGGAGGATGCTTTCTTTGTAAATTTCTCTTTAATGTGAATGATTTGAACCAGATTCTAGGGTTTATTTCTTTGAAAATGACCTCAGAATCAAACTCACTCCATGATCCTCTCCTCTTCCTCAAGAATCAGCAATCTTCTAGAGTTGTAATTGCCTTCAGTGCATTGGGTTTTAGAAGCACATAGTATTTGTAATGGACAGGTTAGGGTTATAGAGGATTCAGCCAGGCTTAGGGTCCTTAGGATAGGTTTAAGGCTTGAAACCTTGCCGTAATTATGGCTTCAGATCTGTAATTTTATAGTTAAGAGTTTTGAAATCTAGGGTCTGATAGGAATTAGGGTTTCTACGGTTTAGGTCAAGCTAGGGTTAAGTTTGATTTTTACTTAGGGTTGACTGAATCCAAGTCTAGAAGGGTTTGCGGTTTGGACAAAGGGTCTAGGAATATCAAGAATTCGAGAATTCTAGGGGTTAAGGTTTCTAATGAGGAAGATGTAACTTGCAGAATATATAGGGTTTAAGTATGGGAAGGGGCTGGAACCTAAGGTCGAAGGTATAGGATCAATGGGGTCTACAGACTCTAGACTAGATGCTGCACTTCTGTTTTGCAGTTTTCTGGAATTCCCAGAAGTACTGAAAGGTTTAGAAAAGGATAAGGGGAAGGGGCTGTAACTTAGTTTAGGGTTAGGAGAGGGTGGGGGTAAACTAAAAATGAAGAGCGAGGGATCCTAAACCTGCCGCTGCCGCAGGGTTGGGAAGAGGTTGCGGAAAGTCTTAAGATGGGGAGGGTTGCTGGAATTGCAGGGAACTAGGTTAGGGAGGTAAGGGGAGACTCACAGATGGACTAGAAGATGGGGAATGGGTATATGACAAAGGGTAAGGGGGTAGTGCTTACATGGACTTGCGGATGAACTAGAAGAAGCTGCTTTACAAGTTCAAGATTATAGCCTCAATAGAGATGTCACTCGTGTTATAGAGTCTATGAGGTGGAATTGAATTAGATGAACCCAAAATTTTCAAAATAAAAAATCAAGAAGCTAACTTACAATTTCTACCTCCCACCTCACCATAAGGCTGTGAATGGATAATCCGCTTTGGAATCTACATTCGTATAAGTCTGGGGGCATCCATATCTGTCCAGTTACCAATAGGATATGGATATGACAAAACCTTTTTCTACCAACTAATTATCTAATTAAGTTAATTTGTTGGATTTGTTTTCTTATCTATAATTTTTTAAAACTTAAGATATGTGATTTTTTTTCTAGATTTTCTATCAAAATAAATACAAAGGAAGATCAATAGTGAAAAGTGTAAGAAATCAGAGACTAAGAAGAGCAGAAGAAAGAAAAGTTGCTAAATTCTCAAATTTAAAACCTAACGTTTACTAATAAAATGGTAGTCATCAGTAGTCAAAAGCTAGTATTCAATATGCATTCATACCGATTTAGGAGAATTAGTATAAAAAATACCATCCAAATCTGACCAAGTCTGTTCAAAAAACAATAAGACATCATCCGAAATAATTTAGAAGATAATTTAAAAAATCATAAAATCAAAAAAAAAATAGCAATAATAATAAATAAATAAAAGGGTTCAACAATACAATCCTAGACTACACATATATTCATTTCACAATCTATTGCCGATAGACACGGGAGTTTCCTTTGTAGTTTGGCTTGAGCCCATGAATAACTCTTGTGGTTTAAGAGATTTGAAGGCAAAAGATGAGCAAAAGAGGTGTTTGAAACTAAAGGAGTTGTTGAAATTATGTGAAAATGAGACAGAAATCAACAAAAATCAAGGAAAAACAAGTTCAAGTGTCAAAACCTAGCTAGGAAACAGAGGAGGAAATGGTCGAAACTTGTGATATTTTGCAAGTTTAAACTGAAAGCAGTGAATTTTATAAAGAAATGGATTGAAATTAGTTGGACAGTTTCAATCGAACATTGTACCAAACGAAATCTGCCCAGCTTCATCTCAATTTCAAAAAATGCAGGCATTTTGATCAAAATTTATTCCATACTAAGAAGGAAGCAATAGAAGTGCGGAAAGAAACCGTATTACTGCTTAGGCTTGTAGCATTTGTTGTTTCATTCATGGTAATCTTCATTTTGTGTCCTTTTAATCCAAATTCAATTATGATGACGGATAGAACTGCTATTATTGGGAATGTTATGATTTTCTTATATATCTTATTTGATATTAGGTGTAAAGCACTCCACATCCTATGAGCAACTCTTCAGTGTAGAAGCCTAGATTTTTTACATGCTAAAGAATTTTGTTAGAAGGAACACCAAAGAAACTAAAAATAGGAAGTAATTACATATCCAAAGGAATATCCAAACATCAAATAATGTGAACAAAAAAAAAAAGGCCTTCTAAGGGTATTTGGAGTCAATACACTGTTGAAAATGAAAAATCAAATACTCTAAACATTCATGGATGACTCTGAAGGTCGAATTAAAATTGCTTTCATAGTTAAGTCATTTAACTTTGATGTTTGATACAAGGGATAATTCCTATTGCCCCATTGTACTATAGTTTAATCACTACTTTATCCCCTATATTTTTTTAAATTAATTCAACATTTAACTTTGCCAGTAATTACTATTGTCCCTACTGTTAAACTCCTATAGTTAAATGATGACATGGCATACTTTATTTATTTAAAGAATCCCAATTTAACCTTATGGTTTTATATTACTTCTACATTTTATATTAAATTACATTACTATCCTTAGTAATTAGGGAAAACTTAAACCTAATTAAACAATCTCCTTTCTAGTCAAAAGAAAGAAAGAAAAGAAAACGAAACTCATTTTCAAATTTATATATGTACTTCAATTTGGTAATAAAAAAATACTAATTCCAAATTTTTTGTGTTATTTATAATTTTATTATTTACTTTCCAGTTTAATATTATCAATTTTAAGAAGTTTCTACTTTCAATAGGTTGTTATTTATTTACAGTCTAATTTGACATTAACAATTTTAAGAAGTTCCTACTACCAATAGGGTTTTTTTTTTAATCCAAAATGATAAAAATGTATGTTTAAAATTATTTCATATGATTTTTTTTAAATTAGGATAATATTATATTTGGCCTTCTAAATTATAAAATGGCAAAATAGATATTAAACATTCAACTTTAACGGTCGCTTAACACTGTCAGAACTGAGGGGGGGCATCAGTAATTTCATAAAGAGTAAGGTTCTTTTAGTAATAAAGCTATATAGGCAGCAATAGTAATTATCCCTTGATACAATGATATTGTTTTCTCATCCTCTTTTCCATAATTCCATGTACATAGCATGTCGTTCAAATAAGAAATAAAAAAATTTCCTTCATTTATAGGTGAATAATGCCCCTTTTTTGTTATTATTTTTCTTTTAAGTTTCCCTTCTTTTTGGAAACTACAAGTTTAAAACATTTGTCATCCATTTTCCATTTTATGTAGGGGTGTCAACGGGCTGGGTTCAGTTCAGCCAACCATGAACCCTAACCCTAACATGGAGACTACAATTGAAACCCAAGCCTTACCCAACCCTAGGGTTTGAAAATCCCCAACCCTAATCCAACCCTGTCAAGATTTCTCTAACCTAGACTACTTGATTTATCCTGATAGGATCAGATAGGGTTGGGTTGGCCCTGATTAACCCTAACAGGGTCGCCTTGATTTACCCTAATTTTTATCACTTCTTATGTGAAGTGTTAATTAAATAATTTAACCCACTAACTAATTCTCTTATTTATAAACAATGGGTTTGAATATGATTAACCATTATAAATAAACCCATTACTTACAAACAAAGGCATGGTTAGTCTAAATTAGTAACCACCTCTACTTATATTGCAAAAGAAAAAAAAATTATGAGCGAAAATAATACTTAATAACATGAAACTTGCAGAAACAATCCATGACCACGTTCATTTCAAAAAATTTCAGATCAACCCAATGTATCAAAAGCAATGAAGATGGATTGTTGCTAACACCATGAGAAAGTGTAATAGAAAAAAGGCGGGAAGAAAACCGAACATACGATATTGTTGTTGACGTGTGAATGTGGGATTCATGGGAATATACTTAGATTTTTAGGGTTAGTGGGATATTCAATTATTTAAACTAATTTAAATAAATATTTTTTTTTAGTTGCCAACCCCGGTTTCCAAGGTTTTGCCCTAACTAATCCGGTGTTCGACCCGAGTTGCACATCTGGCTGTGGTGTGTGAGTCTCCCAGCTGGGATTTTTGCATCCACAAGGTTTCGATACCGAAAAACCTTGCTTAAGCAGACCAAGCTGCTTACCACTTGGATCAACCCCCATTGGTAATTTAAATATAATTTTAATTAAAGTAAACCTACATAGAATCAGGTTGGGCTGGACTGAGCTGGCCCAAGGGCTATACCCGACCAGTCCCAATCAAGGCTGATTAATTTGTAATGCGAGCCCACCCTTGGGGTTGAAAAAGTTGGGCAGGTTTGGGCTGTTTTGGGACAACAAGGTTTCATTGACACTCTTAATTTTATATTATTTTTCGCTCGTTTTATTTGACCCTCAGTTTTTCTTTTCCTTTTTTCTCCCTTCTAATTTAAGGTTTCAACATTTTAGCGAACTAGTAAACAGTGAAAACTGACCAAGCAGTAGTACCCAGTTCTGAGGTCTAAGCTCAAATAATAAATACAGGAAAAAGGATAGCTGAACTTACCCGTTATCTATTTCCTTCAAATCCCATCCCTTTAACTCCCCAGCCTCTCGCAAAGCCGCTCTCCACGCATCTACAATCGTCTGATCACGAACGCTTTCGCTGTGTTTCTCAAAAGCCTCAGCATAGCTCCCAGTTTGGTTGCGGACGGTCGAGGGATCAACATCGTAGAAGATGGGAAGGATGGTTTGATTCATGTTTTTGCTGCATTCAACCATCTTGACCAGCTCATTGAGGCACCATTTACTTGATGCATAATTCTTGGAGAAGATGGGGATCGATATTCTCGATTCTTCGATCGCAGATAGTAGCTCTGGCCCGATCTTCTCCCCAGTGTGTAGTCGTTCATTGTCGATGAAAGTGTAAATTCCAGCACCCTCCAACGCATTATAGAGATGACCGGTAAAAGTGTTGCGAGTGTCTGGGCCTCTGAAGCTCAGGAACACCTCATAAGTCGAACCAGTTGAGGGCTTAGAAGTTCCTGCCATCAAGACGCCTCCTCCAAAGTCCAAACACGAGTGTTTCTTTGCTTCGATCGCAGATCTAGTAGCCACTGTAAATCTTGCAAAGCTGCTAACTTTAAAGAAAATTATCTGAAAAAAAGTTAATGGACCGACTTTCCCCTTATCCATAGACCACGGCAGAGGAAATTTCCTCCAACATTCCGCGAGGACTGACTTTCAATAAATCCAAAAAAAAAGACTTTCAATAAATCCAATGGTGTGAATTAAGAAAAGAGAGACGGGTGTACTTGTAATTATAGATTTTTATTTTATATTTTAAGATGTTAATTTTTAAATGTACAATTTAAAGCACGACTTTTTTAACAGAGTGACACTGTAGTACCAAATTACTCCCAATCAACGGTATGAACTTGATTTTGTTAACTTTTGGATGTTTAGACATCTTGTGAAGTACCTATCGACATAGCGGGAGCTTGGACAACATTGAGGACACGACCTTCTATCCTAGGATTAGTTGTGCATTTTGTCCTCACCCACCTGAAGGTCATACACAACATATTTGTTATGAGATATGTTGACCAAATCCCAACGTGCATGGAGCATCATTTCAGCTGGTTTGTTTGGGGAGCGTATAAAGTCTTGTTAACATCAACACTAATTGTTTGATCAATGCCAAGCCCACGCCCTTTAGAATGAAAACATCTTACATGCCACCTATCATTCCCAGAGGAGATTTGGGACACTTTGGACAATCCAACCACCACAAAGTGTCAGTTTGCACTATAGATACCTCCCATTTACTACTGTATCTAGTAATGCACCTACTCCTTGAGCCTTTTCTTTTCATTATCTTTCTAGTTTTCCGACCCCATGATCTTGGGGTAGTGTCGATCCTCAATTTAACTTAAACTTCGGAGTTGGTTGATCAGTCTTAAAGCTGGCCTATACACACTCTTTCTCTTGTGAACAGGTTGAGCCATCGATTGAACATTGTCCATTCAAAGGGGTCAAATTTGGTCACAACACCAAGTATCTATTTTATTTTTATCTCACTATATCAAAGTGCAAAACATTTTTTATGAGCTTATTTGGAAATCAATTCTAGAAAGCATTACCAACAGATGATCATTGTTCTCAAAATTTGTGGAAATTAGTAAGCGACCGCAATTCCTTATTATAGTTCAATTGAAGAATAGGTTTTCTACTGTTTTGCTTGTGTTTGTCATCAATATGAGTATACAATTTAGATTTACATATGCAGGAAGAATAAGTTGTTCAATAACAAAACAAAACAAATTTGTTGAAAGACCAGGAAAAATGGATTTGCTCTACTCTTGCACCTAAGGCCTAGTTTTGGTAATCTATCACTACAAAAAAAATACCACAAATACTGGATAGTTACTCGAACAAAAGCCTCTTATCCCTTGAAGCCCTCCCTAAATCTGGATTATACCTAGCAAACCATCAAAATTGTTAATGACAAAATTTGAGACTTCCTAGTTCACATCAAAGAAGGACTTTGTGAAATTCAAGCAAAAATGAAAACCAATAAACACTGAAGGAGAACCTCTAAGTTCATTCAATTTTTATAGTGAAGAAGAGACAGTTGTACAGAGAAGCCCCAAGAACTAATACTTGATTCTGAACTATAAATGATGGGAGAGTTTCATACCAGCACACGAACTAGAACCTATCTTTCAAGAAGAAAAAAATTTCTTTCTACAACATAAGCTACATACCTGTGTAATTTCATCTCACTTCTTTGCATCTTCAGTTACCGGTGGCTTTGTGTTTTCTGGTGATGGTGGAGGTCAAACCCCACTATCAATGCAACTCATACACCTTTTCTCCACCCACCCTTCACTATCATCTTCTCCACCTCCTCTACAATGACGCCCTCCACAGACTTGAGCAAAGATTTTTGCAATGATATCGGCAATTGTGATCATAGCTAAAACGACAATCAATGTCCCAATCGACCAAACTGTTGAATGACTTGACTCTCTCACCACCGCCACCTCCTCAGGCAACGCTTCACTTAATGGTGACTTCTCGTTATCCAACTTTGACATCATACAAAACAAAAAGATACCCATTTCCTCTCTTTTGTGATTGTTGGGTTAGTGAGGAGATGATATTGAAACAAAGGCATATAATAGGGAAATTGGGTCTTCTTTGATTGATAATTGTCTTCTCTTATGATTCCAAAGTTAGTTAAGAAAAAGAAATGTTTGTCGACCTGAAATGTTCTAAGTTGTGGCTGGCTATGAAAGAGATGTGTCATTGTTACGGTTCAGACTCAAAACCCCAATTGATGAATGTTCTGTAGCCGTCCACACCTGTGTTCTTGGACTATGGCTTTTTTTGGATACTTTTTCCATACATTGTTCCTTGGTTGTATGACCATTGGGGAAAGCGATTTAAGGTTGAATCACCTCAAAGTCTACCAATTAGATTGAACTCACCAGATGATTGAACCTTTTAAAGTGAGCCTAGTTCACATCTGTTTAGCAATGTATCATATGAATGTGAGGGTTAGATTTCTTCTTCAGAACAAAGATCTAGTGACTATGACCTTGGATTAAATATTAGAAACTTCCACTCCCATTGTTGACTTGAGTTAGGGTGATGACGGAGGTTTGTGCTCCTCTCACATCTCTTCTTGACATATATAAGAAGAGACCCACCTTTAAAATATGAACAAAATGGAGGAGGGGGGGGGGGTGTTTGGGGGAATTAGAGATGGACCCCCAACGATTCATGCTCCTAATGTGTAATAGAGAAGTACGGTTTCCACCAGTCAGAGTAGAAGATCCAGACTCACTCTGAGATATTTATAAAATTATTGTCACCGTCTTAGTTATTCAAAATATAAATAAAAAAATCTAATTTATAAATTCTAACATCTATTGAAGTTTATTATATATACACCTATTATTGTTTCTTTTATTAACGTTATGAGATAACTCCTACATGTTTGATGAAAGAATGTGAAAGAGAACACAATCAAAGAGCTTCCGCTGGCCCTCTGACTCCACTTCACCTCTTACCATTTCTATAGGGTGGATTGCAGCCAAAGGCACAGTTGGCAGAATTACATGAAAACCATTCTGATGAATTCAGGAAATGAGAGTCTACAACAGATGCCATTGATGCAATTGAAAAGCACTAGGGAATGACTCAAAACACTTGGATTCAAACTTCTAATCCTTCGCTTCCTTGTCTCTCTCACAAAGTCTGTATTTGATTTTACAAAGTTTTTGTTTCTATGAAGATAGTTTCCAACTTCATTTGATTATACATTAATCAATAATTCACGTCACATGAAAAAACCCACTTATATGGAAGTTCAAGAGCCAAAGTGTATGGAAGTTAAAAGTTTAGCCGGATTTCAACACTTGATTTAGCTACTCCAAAAGAAGCCAACAACAGCAACACCGCGTCTAATGTTCCCAAATCAAATGCGTTAAAAAAACAGAGATCAGCGTTGATCCGATAGCTTCCAGTATCATTTGGTGAAAACCCCAAATGCCAAAAATTCCCTAACTGTTAGAAAACTAAACAAATTTAAAAATCATGAAAACTAAAATGATTATTCAAGACTAAAAATGTCAAGAAACAAGATGCTCAGCAGAAAACAAAATCCATATTATTTGTTATTTAGATTTAAATCAAGTAGAATTTTCTTGGTGGTAAAAGAAAAGACGAAGGGAAGGGATGGGGAAGATGAACAAAATTCCGTCCATAAAGGATCTTTTGTAAAGTGGGTCTCCCTCCAGAAATCAGGTGTCAGGAACCCATAGGTCTTTAGAAGACAATCGAAGGTAGCCTGTGCACAGAAAACACATCAAATTATAATGCATAAGTATTCCAGTTTTTCAAGCACAGGAAAACAACATTCTTGTTTTCAAATCAAGAATCAGTCATCCCATCAAGAATATAACTGATAGGGTTTTCCAGACAGAAGGAAGTAAAATTGGAAACGCGTAGGATTGATCACATGAAAAGCTAACATCATATTAGATTCAATCACGAGTAAACATAAGCAAAAACTTATTTATTCTTTTCTCTTGGACGATCTCTCGCTCTCATTTTTTTTTTTTTGGGGGGGGGGAAGGCGTTTCCAACATTGCCATTGGAGGAACCATTTACCACATGCCACGTTGGTAGATAATAACCGCCACATGGATGCTTGCTGACACCAGATGCAGCAAATATGTATTTAGATGGAGAGAAAAAATTTCAACTCACATGGAGAGAAAAATTTTCAACTCACATATTTAGATGCATGACATATGTTCAATTTAAAAACAAAATCCTCTTTTGAGAGAGGGAAAGAGAATATTCAAATTCCTATATTTTCGAATTTTCCTAAAAAATAGGATCTTGTTTTTAGATGGACGTATGTCATGCACCTAATCATGAGAGTTGGATTTGAACGCATATCATGAATCTAACCATGTGGGTTGGAAATCCAGACTCAAAACTTTTTTACTCCTCTTCAATTTCTTTTTATGAAAAGCAGAGAAGGCAAGAGGGTTAGGGCGTCACAAATTACTAGTCTAAGGAGTTAACTATGACATAGATCAAACCAAAACCAAAGCCTCCAAAGGTCGCAGCCCAACGTGCCACCAATGTGATTTTAAGACAACCAATAAGCAAGACTAGGTATATAACACTACTACACTATAGTAGAGGAGTTTGAGTCAAAATACATTTGAAATAGTTGGACTCAGGATTACTTAAATATTTTAAACAAGTAACACACATAAGAATTAAAGCAGCCATATATGGGTAAAAAACCACATGAGAGATGTTGCGGAAATCAGACTCAATTCAAGAATACAAAGAACCAACAGGACAAAAGATCCCATAGAGAAGTTCTGGAAAACAAAATAGGACAAGGGACAATTTGATAAAAGAATGGCAAGAATAGAAAATCAACCCAACAGATTAAAAGGTAAGCCTAGGACCAGTTCAATCAACTGAAAATTGCCCGTGAAATATATCTACAGAACTCAGTGAAAAAGAATAGAAGCTGTAATTGGAAAATTAAAACTAATTTGAGTTGATTATTGACATTAGCATGAGAAAAGTGAGGAAAGTGCTACATTAGATTGCAAAATGCTTGGAAATCTGGTTTCTAGGTCTTATCCATAAATCCCAGAGTGATAAAGTCCATGTTTGAGTATAATAACAGACGATCAGTTTCAAAACAACAACTAGACTCTTGATAATATAACCAAAACCAACAATCTAACTTCTTTGGAGATCCTCCTAGTCTAATACAGACTCATCTTAACTACATTTTGCATAAGAACCATATGTGAAAATACATTAGTAACACAACAAACAAGGCCCAACAACTTAGACATAAAGTCTACAAACTTAAATAGACTCAGAACAGGAGAACACAAATAAGGGGAAAGAAAGGAAAAAAGAGAGGGGGGGGGGGGGGTAGCAACTGCATTCCGAAGTCAAAAAAATTGAGGAATTAACAAAACCATGTCATGGAGAGCAGGATGGAAAGGTCTGAGGTAGCTAATGTCATAGCCCAGGATGGTGCCATCCTAATTAATTAGCATGTAGTATGAATGTATAATAAAGAACCTCTCATGTTTAGGACACACCAAAAAAACAGTTGCATTCTAGCCAGCACAATATAAAAGAAATTAGGTAAAGGGGATTTTTTTTTGCTTAAATCCTTTATATGCAATTTGCATAGACCAAATGGTAGTTACTACATCTAAGAATCCAAGAAATCCACAAAATAAAGGAACGTGTGATCTCCTATATTCCTAAAACTATTATACATTAAATAGGACATTATCATACAACAAGTTTGACAATAGAAATCAGACAACTCATAAAAGGATGAAAATAAGTGACACAGACATAATCCCATGCTTACAGAGTACAGATCCTTCACCAATATACAATTCCTTTTCACAAGAAGAGAAAACTAACTAAGAATTTAACTTCCCCTGCGGTTTTCCATAATGAAAAACACATTTATGAATATCAGGCGATCTCATTAATTATAACCTACAAATTAAAATTGAATCACTCAAACTATACCTATCAAAGTATGCAGATCACATACTAATAAAACATATATAGTTCACCTACATTAGAAATGAATTATAGGAATACCGCATAACCAAATACAAAGTAGTATTTTTTTTTTTTAATCAATCAATCAATCATAGTAAATAAGTAATGCAGAGAACTAGGAAACGCATCAACAAGTTAAGATTAGTCATCATCATAAGATCAGACACAAACATGAGGAAACACGATACCTTCACGAAATTCCCAAGAGTTTTCGTCGATCCACGGGAAGAAGCGAACACAACTTCCTTACTGCACTTGACACCCAAACCCACATGGCCATTATTATCACCAACAACAACAAAGGCCTTGAAACGTGTTCTCTGACCTGCTCTGGTCTGTTTCTGGACGGACATGATCTTCATAACCTCGTCCTTGGCCATTATTTTCTCTAATATGCCGACGCGTGGAGATAGACTTTGCATTCACATAGAGGTCAGATGAAAACTTCTTGTTTTATTTGAATCACTGGGACTCTGGCACGTCCACGCACATCACATAATGGCGGTAGCTGAAGATGGACTAATATTTCGAGGAAACAAACCTCTATGTGAGATGTAGAGTCCATCTCCACGCCTCAGCATATCCAAGACTTATTTGCAATCTTTAACAAGATTAGCAAGAACTTGTAAGATCATTTTAATGAGAAAATTGAAATTGAAACCAATAGATTTTTGAAGAGAAGACTAAAACTCAAACAAAAGGAAAAAGATAAATTATATTTGTAAAGGAATTGACAAATTTGATATTATTGATATGTGATATGATGTATGTTTTGTTGTTGTTCCCTCCAAATCTTCTTAAATAGGCATATTGGTAGTTAATTACCATCATAATTAACTTTCAAATTTGAATTTAATTAGATGCAACCAACATAACCTCTTCTCTATACCACTATGACATCTAAGTATCTAACCTCTATTTCAAATTTGAGATTCAAACACCATAAATACCTTTTCAAATTTGAAACTGAAATTCGATGACCAGATTTGTTGACTGTTTATTGTATCAGTTACTTGCTCACTGCTGATTGTTTGTCAATTGCTAAAAATCCCATGCAACTTGTTTATCACTGACATCAGTCGCTCGTAACTGTACTGAAATTCGCAAAGATGGAAATTCGCAAATATAGGGTACAAGCAATATGTATAAAGGTTGTAACTGTTGCATTTCATGAAGGTCAGTAGGGCAGCCATTGGAACAATTGTGAACTCATCTGGAGCTCTGTTTCAACCTGTTGGCCTCCTTGATCCAATTCATGGCAAGGAATTCTGCCCAGATTTGCTCCATCGATTTTTCTAGAGGATTACAACAGTCCTCCCAAGAGTTTCATTGTTCGTAGCAAGTTATTTGTCATTGATTTGTTTCTTTTTCTGATTTATTCCTTGGAAGAAGTGGGTGTTATTTATTTCACTTTGCATATTCTGTTTTTCCCTCTTATGATTCCTTTCAATCCCTGCTATACTCCTGTTTCATCATGTGCAGGCCACATACCTATCCCTTGTTAATAATTTGGAATACATGCTACGTACAATCTCTGTCTCACTGTGTTGCATTCCTGTTGGTGTTTTTAGTAATTGAATGGCTGGGAGATTAGTATGGCATATATAATTTTCGAAGTAGTGAAAGAACATAAATACAATTTGGTATTATTCATGCATTCAACTTGGTATTATGCACAAACCTAATTTGTTATTAGCTGGCTGCTCATGTTCCTCATCTCCAAAATCCATATGGCTAACTTGTTAAGTTGTTGCATTTACCTATTGCTCTACTCTATTAATATTCTAATTTGGTCTCAGTGTTTGTCATATATTCTACTGCCAATCCTTTATCTGCCCGCCCTAAGGCTTATACGTTTTAGACTGACCTACCAAATCATTCCTCGCTGAAACCCGAGTCTCTAAGCATTCCCTCAAATCAACTTCTCCAAATAAAAATTCTTCAAACAACACTCTGATGCTGCTAATGCACCAAACACCTTGCTAAAGGAGTACTTGATATAAACTTTGAAGGAAAATGAAACAGTAAGAAAACAGATGTGATTCATTGAAATTAGATACAATGAACAAAAAGCAAGATTGGCAGAGTTGATATTGCAGAAATGACGAACCCAAGAAGAAGGATTTCAACCTGAAAGAAGAGGACATTGTACAGGCTTCTCGAGTGATACTTCCTGCTGCAAACTTGCAGTTTTGGTGATTTTGAAAAAATATAACTGGGTTTGGTTCATCTGGTCCGGCTCGGTTTGGTTTGTCAAGGTATCCCTCCGGGGTATGGTCGCTTCCAAAGGCATACCAGGAAAATAGTTGAAGAGACTGATCCACATCCAGTACATCAGGGCTCATATGTTGCATCCAGTTCCAGTTCATCAGGCTCATATATTGCATCCACACCATGATATTCAAATGTGGACCTATCTGATGTTGTAACTACAATTCTGCTTCCCAAGCCACATAGTCCACGCAACCTCATTAATGCATCTAAGTCCAAGGTATCACACACATCATCAACAACAACAAGAGCCTTCACATGATGAAGTCTTTTACAGATCAAATCCAGCATTTGCTTTCCATAGACCGCATGTCTCTTTTTTGTCACCATATCCTGGAAAAGTTGACCTTTGACATAGACAAGTCCCAATCGATAGGTACCTTGAGCATATGTAAGAAAAACACATTCTCCAAAGTGATGTGCAATTGTTTCATAGACCAACTTGACAATAGTTGTCTTACCAATTGTGTCCCTCCCCGAGATTCCAACGATCTTTACATCTGTAGATGCAACATTCACCAATCTCAACATATTTTCCACATGAGATTGTATTCCTACCAATTGCTCATCCCTTGAAAAAATGGAAATCCTTCGGGTAACTGTCTCTGCAAGTTCCATTTTACACCTGTTGAATTCAAATAAAAAAGAAATATGTGGCTTAGAGAGCAAATTGACAACAAAAAAAAAAAAGAGAGAGAGAGAGAGAAAAAGAAGGTGAACCACTCTTGCACAAGAAAATTGGAAAGCCTTTCATGACCCACAGGTAAATTTGCCCTGTCAAATTGAAACCGAGAAGAAGCAACTGATTTAGAGAGCAAATAAAATAACCAAAATAAATATATAAAGACAAAAAGGAGAAAAACCCAGAAAATACAACTGACCCTTCCATGAAATCGCACCAACTTAGATCCAACATCTCTAATGTTTCCACATCCAGTTTATCAAGGCCTTGAATCTCTTTTAGAATAACGCATCCTGCAGTAGAAAGATTCACCAAGTTTTCCAGTTTGGATATATCCGGCAATCTTTCGATGGATTTGCAGTCCAAGATTTCCAATTCCCTGAGTTCTTTTAGGTTGGACAGCTCGGCTATTTGTGTTAATGAGGTGCACGCCGCTATTTCCAACTGGCATAAGGAATTCAATCCCTCAAAACTCTCAATCTCATATAACATCTCGCAACCTTCGATGTGTAATTCCCTTAGCTTTGAGCACCCCACAAATCTTAATTCTTCCAGCTTTGGTAGACGTACTTTCCCAATATTTGTTAATGATTCACAGTTCTTCATTGTCACCAGTTTTAGAGAATCCAACCCATCAAGGCCTGCAATCTTGACTAAGCTCTTACAATTATCAAGACTTAATTTCTCTAGATTTCTCATGCCGGACAAATCTGGCAACTCCACCAGATTTTCACAATCATCAAGGCACAACACCTCTAATTTTGACATGTTTGAAAGCGTCGGGAATGATTTCAGAGAGCTGCATCTCAGAAGGTTAAGATATTTCAGACCAGAAGGAAGTACCTGGAGTGATTCAAGTCCATTGCAGAACCGTAAGTCGAGTGTTTGAAGTGAAGAAAGTGCAGAAACTTGAAGGCTACGAAAATCGTTTCCACCTAGCATCAGGGTATTCAGACACGATGGCAAATGAACCATTCCATCCTCTCTTTTCCTTTTTTTTGGTATGTAACAATAGCTGGCATCCAAAGTCTTTAGGTTTCCAAGAAGACCTATGAAATCAGGTAAGCCAACAAGACCTTCACACAAGTGTAAGTTGAGGTTTTTGAGAGAAGTCAATCCCAATATGCCATGTGGGAGTTCCCTTAGTCCATTGCATCCCCTTAGATTCAATGTGACTAGCCTCTCAAGATAACTAATGGATCCGTCAATCTCAACTAAACCTCTACAGCTTTCAAGAATCAAGACCTCCAAACGAGGATTTTCTAGTTCAGGAGTCCGTAATAAATGTTGACACCCTGCCAGATTCAAAACCTTCAGATTTTTTGCCACCTGCGTGAAGGAAAGAGATGAATTATTGGAAAAAGCATTTTAGAACCAGTTCATGATAAATCAAATCAACCAAAAGAGACAAAAAGTTCCTTCTGAGACCTTGATGTAGTTCCAACCCATCCAATGATTTGTAACAAGACTATCTGACAGATCAAGAACAACAAGGTTCACCGGGATGAAATTTCCGTAGTGCAAATTGCTCAGGGCATCCTTTCCATCTAAACCATATCAGTTCTGAAAAAGGAAGATTGAAGTTTGGAGCAAATTGTGCATAATCAACTTGGAGTAATCTGAGTTTAGTCAGTTTAGTGAATCCTTCTGTCGTCAAGATGTGTCGGCTACTTAAATGGTCTCCAAAGTCAATACAGAGTCCTTTAACTTTATGTGTCCCCTGAAAACAACAACTCCAAGTAAGTAGAAGTAATTATAAATTTATTACTTTTAACTTGCTAATGTACACCGTGTTTTGGAGAATAAATGTGCTTTAAATCTAAAGACCACTTGTCAAACATTAGATCTGGTGAGCCAACATACAGAAGAACCGTTCCATTGAAACAAGTATTGGAGCCTAGATAACTTGGACCCAACAGTTTCTACCATGTGCAGCCACCAACCACAATGACATTTATATTTACAATAAGAAAAAGAAATATATGATTTGCTTAAACTTAAATGCATCATTAATGACTAGAAGCATAAAATGAAGTGTACCGACCATTTACTGAGAACCTACCGAACGATTATCCAATACATCCAAAGCCTCCTTATGAGACCACAACCTACTATGCCGTCCTGGATAATTTCGGTTTTCTTGACGAATGATTTCCTTCCCCAGATCTCTAAGTAGATCATGCATCTTTAATTCATTATTTAGACCAATCTTTACCAAAGACTTCTGGCAAAGAATACGAATTCCACTATCAGGGTAAAAATTATATTGTTGCCAGATGAAGCATGCAATATTTTTATCCATTTCATTGAAAAAGCATGCAATGTCAAGAAACATCTCTTTTTGTGTATCTGTCAAGCCATCAAAACTTATTTTCAACTTTTCAAGAATTCTTTTATTATTAAGAAAGCCATCTTGCAACATCTTCAATGTGTCTTGCCATATTGATTCACTTGCATGAAATAAAGATGAACCAATAATCTCAAGAGCCAAGGGAAGCCCTCCAATATTCTTTACAATGTCCATTGAGAGATCCCGATACTCATCCGGAGGTTGGTCCACTTTGAAGGCATGCCTGGAGAATAGTTGAAGAGATTGATTTTTATCCATTTCCTTGGGCTCATATATTTCATCCACTACATGATTAGCCAAGATAAGCTCATCTCGTGTAGTGATTATAATTCTACTTCCCATGCCAAACCGAACCAATCACGCTTCCCGATTAATGCACCTAAATCAGAATCTTCATCTGCATCATCAAGAACAATAAGAACTTTCTTCCTCCGAAGTCTAGTTCCTATCAAATTAATTCCTTTAATTCTATCAGTGATGATGGGGCTCACTCCTTTCAAGATATTAGAGACAAGTTGATATTGCAATTCAACAACTCCCCTCTTCCGAATATTTGCAAGAAAACTACATCCATCAAAGTGATGTGAGATTTTATTGTTTACAACCTCGGCGATGGTTGTCTTACCAATCCCACCCAGCCCTCGGATTCCCACAATCTTTCTATCTTCTGATGTGATGTTTAACTTCTTCACCATTTGTTCGACATGAGATTGGATTCCAATAAGGTCGGCAAGAATAATCTGGGAGTCTTTTGATTTACTAAAAACATCTTCAACAACTAATTGCACGAGTGTCGCTTCATGCCTGTCCAATTCAAATCACGAGGTAATCTAGTGAGCCAACAAATGACAAAAAAGGGGAACCACATAAACAAACTTGGACAAGACCAATATGAATAATTTGAATTGTAGTAATAAGAGAAATTATGCAACATTGTGTTTCCTTATTCATTCTAAATGGAAATTAGCAAACATGCAAGGTGCCAAAAATTTCGCTTACTAATTAATTAACACATCAAGTAAGTAAATTAGGGTGGGTTCATTCAAGAAAAGGGGGGTGTTAAAAAAAACAAGATCTCACTTTTCTATCGCCCTAAACACATGTTCTTACAAGTGAATGGTTTTCTAAAATCGTAGGCAAAAATCTTATAACTTTGACAGTGAAATCGGAAATTTGCATCTAGTAAATTGTCAAGAATGCCTAGAATCATCTCCTTGCAGCAACATATAAAGGAAAATGTTTCATGCACCTTCGTATTAGGAATCCTTACTTGCAATAAACATTTTAGCTAGGGGTGTCAAAACCTAACCCGAACCGGCCCAAACCGAAGCTTAATGGGTTGTGTTTGGGCTGAACAACCTCAACCCGCAATGGTTCGGGCCGGGCCGGGCCAGCCCGTGAGTGGCCCGTTAGCCCGAACCGCCTGGCCCGAAACCAGCCCGTTAAACCCGTTATAAAGAAATAAAATAAATTAAGTTTAAATATAAAAGACAAGAAAACCCCCAAGTATCCATTTGTTTTCCTTAATTGTTTTGATTTGGAATATGCAAACAAGAATCTTGTCAAAGCCTTCACCATTTGGAAGATGAGCTTAGTAAATATTTAGCAAGTGTATTATCATTTGAAAATCTTTTAATGTTTTATTTTGATCCATTTTTACAAGTGTCAAGAAGGGGGGAGGAAAATAAGCAGAGACAACCCACTAAAATTCATCAAATGCCAGCTTTCTTTTGTATATTAGCTCTATAAGTTTTATTTCTTTGTAGAACAAAAGTTTTTGGTTTTGAACACCCAACACAAATGACTTGGAGATAACTTAATGCTTATATGTGTCACATACTCTTAATAAATTTCACATATCAACTACTCAAAACATACCGCTAGTAAATCCGAACCTAAACGTTAGTAAACCCAATTCTAAACCGTTAACCCAAACCGTTAGTCAACCCGAACCCAAACCGCACCGGCCTGAAACCGGCCCGAAACCATAATTTTCTTAATGGGCCGTGTTTGGGCTGAGTGTTTTTCAGCCCGAAACCGGCCCAACCCGAACCATTGACACCCCTAATTTTAGCTTTGCAGACTGATTATTTGAAAGGTGAAATGGTTTTTTTTCCCCTTTTTTTTTTTTTTTTTTTTTGGAGGGGGGTATTAGGAGGGAATGAATAAATTATCACCACCAGAAACCCCGGAGGTGAAGAGAGAAGTACAAGGGGGGAAGAGAGGAGGGGGCAAGAAGAAGTCCAAAAGGTACAACCAAAACCCCAAGTAACAACAATGAGCATGTTCCTTGGGTAACATTGGGAGGGAGATGGGGGTGATTGAAACCTATAGGCAATTGAAACAGATAGCTTTCCAACTCAAGTCCAAAGATCTAAAATTGGACTCCATCTCTTAAGGTTTCGCTCCTACCATAAGTGACAAACGGTGGCACCATAAACCAACTTACCAACAAGGTCACAAATAGAGGAGCTAGAGAAGGATCTCAAGATCCAAGTCCAAGAACCCAAAAGAACGTCTAAAGTGGGGCCAAATGAAGAACGATGCTTTCCCCAAAGAGAACAATAAAAGGGGAAGGTGAAAAAAGATGGCCTAAGTCTTCCGAGCCATTCCAACAGAAAATGCAATTCAAGTGGGTCTCCATTCAGAAAAACTTTGAAAATGAAGATCAGTCCAAAAGTAAAGCTATAGGCATCCAATTAATCAAATGATCTGCAGTCAAAACAACATCACACCAATAACTCTTGGGTACATTGATCTGAATTAAGAGAGCCCGAGCAACCTCAAGAGGTGATGATTCTTGCATTTAGCCACCCATTTTGTTGATTAGTGAATAAACAAATGGTTTGATAAATCATCCCAAAAAAATCACAAAAGTTAAGACATCATTTTGCACATATTGTAAAGCATTATTAGATCTAAAAATTTAAAAGGAAGAGAAAATGAGCCTTTATTCCATGAATAAAATTTTAGAATACAAGTAAGAACCCAGTCCGATCCTTTAAAAGATAAAACCATGTAATACGAGAAAAATCGTCCACAAAAGTGACAAATACCGAAAACCATACTTAATACTAACTCTACAAGGACCCCCAAATATCCTAATGAACTAAGGAAAACAAAGACTAACTACGAGGGACAAAGTGTGGAAAATAAGTGGCATGATAATGCCTCCCTAACTCACACGCCACACAATTTAACTTAGACACATACTTAAAAGATGGAAATAAACTAAAAGAAAAGTAAGGAACACGAAGTACCGATGACAAAGTAAGGAAAGGTGTGGAAAAACACTTCCAGAGCCTAGAATAGGTGTGGAAGTACCATTAGCTATGAGAACAGAATTATTAGTAATAGATTTAGAAAAAGAACTAGAATGGGATAACTTACTAGTCATGTGGAAGAAGCCCCTGAATTGATGATCTAAGGGGTGAATGTAGAAGTGAGAAGTATCGTGTTACTTGTATGAGAGAGAGTCACAACAGAAGTACCAGTGGATGTGGAAGCAACGGTCTCAATATTTTGCAGACAACGAAGGATTTCGCTTATTTCATCTCGAGAGTCTGACATTTCCCCAAGGTCCAGATCGGGTTACCACCTCAAACGCATTGGAAGTTGTTTGGCCCACTCTAACTTTCCACGCGCTTGGCATTTCATCTCGTAGAGTCTTAGACAATTTCCCCAAAGAAGATCCAAGAACATTTATCGTTGGTTGTTACTGTTTCAGTACCACCATCAAATATGACATAATTGGCACGTTGTTTGGCCCACTCTAACTTTCCACGCTTGGCCCAACAAGGTTTTACCAAGTGCTCAGTTTTACCACAATGAGTACATAGGCAAGACGCCTTATCAAACTAGAAGAATTTCCTCCAGAAGATTTACTAACTACCATAATTTGTGAGTGCTGATGTGACCTTTTTTGGGGATACCCCTTATTATTCTAGTCCATCAATGTTTAATGAAAATCTTGTTTTGAATGATGCTCCTCCCATTCCATCTTTAGTTCCTTGACTACCACGACCTCCCAAAGATTTATTGACTCCCTTTAAGCCATGACCACGGCCTCTTCTGTAAAAAGTAGTAAAGGTAGAACTTTCTCCTTTAGAACTATTTCCAGGACAACTATTTTCAGGCAATCCATTGAAATCTAGAATATGCATCATTGAGGTTGGGGTAATGTTCACCAGCTAGGAGATATCCTTTGACAATTGTTCAAGGTCAATCCTACAAGAAACTTAGATACAAAAAAATGCATTCCACTATGCCTTAGGCTTCTCTAAATCTGTAGTGAGTGACTGAAAAACATCCAACTCCTCCACCACACCCTTGAAGGAATTGTAATAATCCTGCAAAGATTTGTCAGCCTGCTAAAGCTTAAATGACTTTTCATAAATACCATAAATTTAGGTCATATTTTTAGCTTGGGAATAGGTCTCCTGCAAATCATCCCATATTCTCTTAGCAGTCTTATGGAACATAACATTGGCTGTTATGTTAGGTCCATGTTATTCCACATCCAAATTTTGATTACTGCATCATTTTGGGTCCAACTAGAGTAGGATTTGTCAATCTCAGCAAGAGGCTCAGTCCTCAATGAATTTAGGTTTACCTTTAGCAAGGATATAAACACAAAAAGCTTGAGACCAAAGCAAATCATTCAAACCACCTTTGAGCTTAATGGAGGTAATTTGGACATTCATATGATAACCTTGAGGTCCTTTGGAGTCAGCAGTGCTCATAGTTGAATCATTGGTAATCAAAGACATAATATGCAAAGCTAGCGGTCACCATGGTGGGAGATCTCGCTCTCGAGCGAGATCTCGCCACTAAGAAAAGGCAAGATCTCGGTCGAGATCGACCAAAAAATGGGCGTAATCTCGGTGGCCCATCTCGGTGGGTTTTAGGGCTCCGGTTGGGTTGAAACTTGGTATTTAGCCTATTTAAGGCCTTTTGAACACATTGGTGGCCTTAGGTTTGTGAGAAAATAACCCTAACTATGTCTTCTAAGTCGATCCTATGTGTAAAACCGAAATTCTGTAAAATGCAAGGTTAGACAACATGTAATATAAAGATATCAAGTAATTCAAGTAATTAACTATCAAGTATCAAATACAATAACATTACACATCAAGTATTCAAGTCAACAAGTGATCAAAGTTCAAACTATCAAAGTAATAAATTGTTAAATGTCCTCAAAATTTTACAACCATAAGAATTAAGGAGTTTTAGACTTTTAGACTTTTAGTAAGTCATAAATCATAATCCATAAGTTCACAATCACAAGTCACAAGAGTACAAGAGACAAGAGTAACAAGATTAGAAGATTAAAACTTACAACTTATAAGACTAAGAGTATCACTCAGCATTTTGCATCAATAGATTCTGAACGGTGGCCATATATGACTTCCAAGTCAACCCATCACTGTAGTATGTCACATATCGGTTTATATGGAACTGAAATGTCTCCATGTCAGAATACTGGAGGAATAGCACTCTGGGATAACCGCCAATCGTGGGTGGGTGAAAGTGCTATTCTTGTTGTTGTTATTTATATTGTTGTCGAGTATATGGGTAGGGGTTTCTAAACCACTCAGTTAACAACCCACCTTCACTCCCATATGTGTACTCTCCAGGTGCAAGGTCTTGAAGAATAGCATGGCCTCCATAAGAAGAATACCCACTGTAATCTAACCCGGTGTTGTGATCCCTGTATTGGTACCCCGATGACTGCCAACTGTCCAAACTCTGCTATTGTGAATCACTGTGACCATGATCTAGGCTTATGCTTCCCATGTTCAATTCAAGATCATGCATGCTCGCATCATCATTCGTTTGCCCCTGCCCCTGGTTTGATATGCTCTTCCTACTCCTAGCATAAGTCTGAGGATTGGGGAATTGTGGTTCGCATATGTCGGATGACTCGGACCTGGTGGAGGTGACTCTCTTTGTTGACGCTGACTTCCACCAAAAACACGACCAGCCTAACTACCTCCATGACTCGATGGCTGACTTGGGCCACTTGGCCCTCTGGTATCATCCGCATCATCTGAATCCCCACTACTAGTTGTCACCTCAATTGTTTTAAGTCGACCAGGTGGCTCCACAAATGGTACAGTTGGTCCTTCTGATACTGCTACGAACCTAACCCTCATCAGAAGACACATGCTCAACCACAACATCTGGGCCCATAGCAGTAGCAATGGTAGGATCTGGCTACCCTCGTGGCCCATCCAGCACTGGGCCACCTCGATCCCTAACCCACTGATATATAACATCATCTTCCTCATCTTCTACGGGGGGGCTCGTGGAATATATCAGTCAACTCAATTGGTTCACGATTATCGTCATCTATATCATCTTGTATATGCCCTACTCTCAATCTCATGTTGTAATGCATATACACTAAGTCCTCGAGCCTCTTACTCCCCAATATGTTCCGTACCTTACTATGGATGAGCGAGAAGGTGCTCCAGTTCCTCTCACAACCAGAGGATGAGCAAGTTTGTGAAAATACTTTAATTGTTATGTCCTTGAGATTTGGCGCACTAGTTCCATATAGCACCCACCACTTAGCTGCACAACCAAAAATAAGAATGCATTAGGCAAGCAAATCTTTATATTTATATAACTTATCAGTTATCATTTATAGAGTTATAGACTTAATGACTTATAGTAATGGACTATTTACTAGGATCATTTTTTTGCCTAGTCGCAACTGCAGAAGGCTTTCCAAAACTCCCAGCAGCATCCCTGAACTCCCTGATCTGTACACCAATTCTTCAATTATTGTATTATGTATATGTTTAATGCACTAATGCAATAAGTCGAATAAACAATTGAATAAGTTCTCACCTCTCCATTAATTGTCCCTTGCATGACGGGGTTTGACGCAAGCTTCTCCACCACGTCTTGCACCGTATTCATCAACTTTACATCGAACCCCAGATCATTCTTGTAATGGTACTTTGGGTTGAGGTAGTAAGCTTGCATTGTGGAAATAAAAAGTTTGGTTAGTGACTTATTGATTTGGTTGTTTACCTGTTTATAAATTATAAGTTATAACTTATAACTTAATAAACTTATAACAAATTAAGAATGTAAATTAAAGTATACAACAAAAAATTAAAGACTTAAAAGTGACTCACCACCCAAGTGCAAAGGATGCATCAAGTGCATCTCCCATCTATTATCGATGATCCTCTCGTAGGATTTGAACGAGCTAGGGGCAGCACCTCTAACCAACTCTTTCATTTGCTCGAGGGTAGCATATATGTGGGGCATTATGTGCTTCTTCTCCGAATCCACCATCCTTAAAACAAACACAATAGGGTCAATAATGCCCACTGTCCTATTCAACTGCCTCCAAAAGGAATCATCAGCAATGGTTTGTTGGGCTAGTACTGCATCAGGATGGCTAGATCCATTCCAATTAAACCACTCCTCACTTGCAAACATGTGCAGTACACCCACCACTTTCTTTTGGAAGCTTTTCAGAGCTACATAGTTGGTGGCAAATCAAGTCAATCCAAGTCTGACTAGATCACCCTTACAGTGGTTCCTCATCATCCTCAGCACATAACCATGGTTATAAATAAAATTACTTACCCTTCTAGCCCTCTCAACCACAGTATTGATTAACTTTCTTTTCTCCAAGTCCTTCAACATAAGATCAATCGAATGTGCTGCACATGGTGTCTAAAAGAGGTAGATCATGCTGCTCTTCTTCCTTATCAACATTTCACCAGCTTTTTTAAAGTTAGCACCATTATCTCTGACAATTGAGATAATATTCTGGGTTGTTGATTTGTAGTTGTAGACTTGTAATCTTGTAGACTTGTGGGCTTGTAGCATTGTAGGTATTGGTACTTTGGTAGTTGGTACTAATTTTAAGCTTTTTTAATTATGCAACATATTTTCTAAACCCTAAGTATCAATATAGTCAACATTTAGGGTTGGACACAAACTTATTGGATGCTCCATTTTTCCGTTAAGTTGGAGCCAGGATGGTCCAATCATTTTGCCACACTGAGGTGAGACATTGGAATTTGGTAACGATTAGTGAGTTGTATTAATTGTTTAAATAATTTAGCATAACCAATCAATACTAATTGCATTGTATTACCCTTGCGATCAGAATGGTGTTTAAAGCTGCACATTGGGTCTTTAGTGGCTACAATGTTGTTGCAGAGAAACCATGGATCCTTGTTAGATTACCTATATAGTTAGATCCTCCCTAGGGCTTAGATGCATAAATGTTTTGAATATTTTGACTGTTTGAGTTTCTAACTTAATGTTTTGATGATAATGCAAAGAAGGGTGGGGTCTCTAGGGCAATAGTGGCATCGTAAACTGTCGAAGATTGCCAATCGGATCTTGTCTCGGTCCTCTCGGCTCACGGATATGAGAGGAAGTGGGCATGGATCAGCATGATCCACCTGCCCCCGGAGGCCGGTTGGGATTGCCTCACATTCTCAACATATAAGGACCTCGTATGTTACTTCCATTACAAGCTTCATCAATCTGCCGGGGCCCAGGACTCAACACCGATAGGCACCCCCCTACATCAATCTCGACTGATCAACATCTTGAAAAGGTGCCGAAGATGAGCATTGTATCCTCAAATTCCCTTGGATTTTGTGTCATCTTGTCCGGTTTTTTTGTTTCCCTCCCTTTAAAGTTGTTGCAATTGCTTTTTGCACTTCATAAGGAACAGGGGGACACTTGGAAACATCTTTGTAGCCACCAGCCAGATGTTGCTTGGATGATGGTTGAACCACGGAGGAATTCAACAATCTTGAGGCAATATTTGCATTGGGCTTTTTCCTTGTCGGTGGTCGGAGATGATGATGGTGGTGGCGGTGGTCCTAAGTGGTGGCGGTGGTGGTGGTAGTGGTGGTGGTGGTTGTCGTGGTGGTAGGATTCAAATGTCCAGAGCGTATACATGTCTGAAATACCGGAGACATAAATGCCCCCACCAATAATCATTAGAATAATTTTTAAATACATAAAAACATTAAAAACAATTTATAAAACAAGGTGGTGACACATACTTTGTTCTAAGATAACAAATAGGTACAATGCTCACAACAAACATGTTTGTATTTTTAATGTAAACTCCATGGGATGCGCGATGCATCATGGGGTCCAAGAGCTTGGATGAGTTTGAAGGCCAAAAAACTTTTTAATAATATATTATTTTTTATAATTACTTTATGGAAAAACAATTTATAAAACAACAAAACACACACTTTGTTCTAAGATAACATGGGAGCAATGGTGTCAAACAGTTAGTTTAAAATAAACTACATAATATAAGCATCATTTCAAAATAAAATAAAATAAAAAGATAATTTTGTAATAAAATGTTATTTTTCATAATTTATTTATTTAATTATTTAAATAAAAAAATAAAAATAAATACAGCAAGCATGATTAATCAAAATATTCAATATCGATGAGATGGGATGAGATCTAAATGTAGTTGGGGGGGAACAAATGGAATAATCACATTCGAGGATCATAAATATATATTTATAATTTAGAATTTTAATTTTTATGGATGGATGATATTTTTTAAATACAAAAATTGAACAAAAAATTAATAGACAGAAAATTAATTTGGTTTTCATGAGTTTTTAGGTTTTTAGATCATCAACATATATTTATAGGACAGACACGATTGAAGAACATTAGTTTAGGTAAAATTCAAGATTGGGAAAATAACACTACCAATGGTTGATTGGCCTCAAATTAGGCTACACATCAAATTTCAGGTCAAAATGACTTGAAAAACCCTTGAAACAGGGGTTGTAGATGAGTTGATCGATACCCCTACGCAGAAGTCCCAACAAATTCTGGCCAAAAATGACCTTGCAGCGAGAAAGAGGCAAGAGAGAGGCTAGATATGCCTCTCTCGAACGAGACAGGGGCTTTTTAAATCCCCTAAGCAAGTGGAAAAAGCACCGTCAGCGATCTCCCTCACAACCTAGCAGCCAAGAACTTGAAAGAAAACAATAAAAGAAATTCTGAAGGTTCTGAACTTGAAAGAAAATAATAGAAGAAATTCTACAGCGTACAACCAAATGGGTAATTGCAGAACTAGAAAACAGAGGTATAAATCTGCAAAATGCAGAAACAGAGGATTAGAAGAATCCGATCAAGTTCAAGGATATCTAGAGCATAAAAGGTATAAAAGGTCAGCTTTAATTAACATATGATCTAACAATAGATTAACTGCAGCAGTAGGTGACAGCGCACCGATAAAAACTGGAGCGGAAAAGAACTTCAGAAGATAGCAATGGAGGCAACACTGTTTAGATAAAAAAGCTCTGATACCATGTTAGAATCAAGCTTTTGAGAACCTAAACAAGAATTCATGAAGAGACAAGGTGAGAAGAAGAAGAAGAAGATGGGAGAAGAACCAGCAGCAAGACCCTGTAATTATGGGTAGAACTCCTAGAATAGCAGATTGTCTCTATTTATAGATTTTAAGTGTCATAATACAACTTGAGAGACAAGACACTTGTCCTCATAAAATGGAAATAAAAAGTACAACTTATGGATAGAGTCTTCCCTAACTCATAAAAATCTATCCAAAAAAGAAAGTAAAGAAAATGAAAGTTTTGAAAATTGAAACTAACAGAAAAAAAGGAACTACACAATCTCTCTCCTTAACCTTATGCACCAAGACTCCCACACCAAAATAGAAACTACTGTAGCCTGTGCTCCAAGGCTTACACATCAAGGCAGCAGCCTTGGAGCTTGCGCACACTCTCTGCACAACTCCCAACACTCCTTAATAGACTTTCCAAATTCAGTAGCCTATTTCAATTGTACCACCAACATCGCATGGTTTTCCCCTTGATTTTTCAAGTTATTTGCTGAATTACAGTTAATCTTACCTGCAATGGGAATCTAAATAGGATAGGATGATTTGGAAAATGGAAAGTACGGATTGAACAATATGGGCTCAGTCTTGAAATCTTCCTTGGATCTTTCCTTCTTTTTCCCTTTGCTTTTCTTTTCTTTCTTTCTTTTCTATTATTTTATTTTATTTTCTTCTCTTCTCTTTTTTCTTTCTTCTTTCTTTCTTTATTCTACTTTTCTTTTCTCTGTTTTTCTTTTCTCTGTTTTCTGGTTCTGCCACAAGAGAGAAGAGGAAGAGAGGGGCCCGAAGGAAGGAAGGAAGAGAAGAGGATAGGAGTGCCGCAAGGTTTAGGGGTGCGTGGGGTTGCTGCCTAGGGTATCACAGGTGGGGGAAGGGATCTAGGAGTCATGGGGGGCTGGGGATATTGCTTAGGGTTTGCGATGGGGTTGAAAGGTGAGGGAAGGGGGTGGGGCTGCTGTACTTACTTGGTTAGGCTGCTTTTGCTTATCAACCACTGCCACGATTTGTTGCAAAAGAATGCTAGAAAGGTTGTTGATCATTGAACCCTATCACTCATTCCGTAACAGCCGTTGCACCCACACTCATCAAAACCCTGAGAGGACACGGTACACACCCAACAGAATATGAATTAGGGACCAAACTAAAATCTTGGGGTTTACCTGAAGCGTCCCATCTCAAAGCAAGCTGAAGCACTGTTGGCCAAGGAGCATTCACTCTTGAACTTCAAACCCTTGCTGACAATTTGCGAGATAATCTACCACAGGGTTATTTTCCCTATAGCAGTGTGTAATTTTCCTTTCCATGCTCAATATGTATGGTAAGACTCCTCTCAACCTTTGCGGGATCCACCATGGAAATTTTCCTTTTTGAAGAAGCACAGCTAACTCCTTCAAATAGCTTCCAATCCAAACCTTCTGGAACTATAAACGCTTTCAAATAAGTTCCAATCCAAACCTTTTGGAATTGTACACGTTTTCCTCATTCTAACCCAGACATAAAGGCTTCCAACTTAAGCTTCAAATTTTGTTCGCACACCCAAGTAAACATGGAACAAGCTCAAGAAATTGGCGATCTCATCACAAAAAATACCTCTAGCCCTTGCGTAACCTAGGTTCCCCATTGAGCATCCATCAATATTCAAGTTAACCCACATAAGGCGGGGCTTCACCTAATCCCTCAAAGGATTTGAACTCTAAGAAATTGTATCTGTAAGAGAGGAAGTGCAGTTCCCTGAATCCTTTCTTTGTATTCCTACAAATACCTGTGAAAGTGCGAAGGTACGTTCTTTGTTCTCTTCAAGTTCTTAAAATTGTTGAATACTTTGTTTTACTCTTTCCGTTTGCTTGACCCAATTTCTTCCTCTCCTTTCTTTGTATTCCTGCAAATACCTGTGAAAGTGAGAAGGTGCGTTCTTCATTCTCTTCAAGTTCTTGAAATTGTTGAATACTTTGGTTTGTTTTACTCTTTCTGTTTGCTTGACCCAGTTTCTTCCTCTCTATTTTCGACCTTCACTCAGGCTGCAAGAGAAAAGTCAAGTATCTTCAAGCCTTAGCCTTCAACTACTTAACTTTAGTGAAGTGGGTAGGGAGGTAACAAAGATTCTGTCTTAGTCTGAAGGCTTTTCTACCTTAGTTTTAGTTTGATCATCTGGTTCAGGTTAACAAGATGGGTTCAACCTTAAATCTCTCGTTGAACTCCCCTAGAGAGTTCATTCTCATATTGGGCTAGTTTTCTTTTATTTCCTTTACCCAATAATTTCATCCACATGAGGAAAAGGAAGGAATGGTTTAAAAAAAGAAGAGAAACTGAAATTTGAATTGAATTCCCTGTGCAATAATGAAGGAGATAAAGAGTTAAAGAGTTTGGTTTTGTTCTGTTTCAGTCTTCTGCTACAAGACTCCAACATGAACCTTTTTCTCCAGATTCTCTCTTCTCCTCTCTCTGTGAGTCTTTCTTTCTTTTTCTTAATATTTTGGCCTCTGACAACAACTTGATCCGCACTTGATGTATAGGTCTCTTTCATTAATTTTCATTGATCAAAATCTCCAAATTCATCATTTTGTGATCTCCAGATAGATCCATCTTAGATCACCAAAAAAGTCCACGCAAGTGAGTTAATCACTTGGTTTTGCTTTTCAAATCAAAGTTTAATTATGTATCCTTTAGGTCTTGTAACAAAGAAAAGAGATCAGTTGGGTTGAAATTTAGGGCAGAGTAACAACCTACCCTTATAAGTCTCTAAATTGAAGGGACAATCTTGACCAATTGATTCTTTGGAGATGCCAAATCACAGATCTCACAACTTACTTGGTTTCTTTGAAGTTCTATATTCTTTTAGTTGTCTATTGTTTTTATAGAAGCTGGACCATTTTCATGTTTACAACACATGAACTTTCAAATCCAAATCAGACAAAGAGGGAGGGACTTGAAACCCTTCTAAGTTGCTGTTGATACCATTCAAGACTTCAAATGAAACTGATAAATATATAAAACGAGTTATTTCGTACTGATTTTATACTGAAACATTTTTTTGGTAAAGAACTTGTACTGAAACCACACCATATCATTTTATATCCTTAATTTTTTATTATTATTATTTTTTTTTTTGGATGAATAAATAATTATATTAAAGCAAAAAGGAATACAAGGTCTTTAAGAGAAGACCGGAGGGAAAAACTAAGACCCCAGGAGACAACAATAAGCCTGTTCCTTGGGGTATCATCGACCGGGGGGTGGGGGATAGCTACCAATCTAGAAGAAACATCAAAGAAGATGGCATTCCAAATCTGGTCAAACGAGCGAGATTTGGAGGTCCATCTCTGGAGATTGCGCTCCCACCAAAGGTGGTGGATTAGGACACAAAACACTAGCTTACCAATCCGATCGCAAATGGAGGAGCCTGAAAAATTTCTCAAAATCCAAGACCAATCTCGACCAAATCCAAAGGAACGTCTCGAACGGGGCCATATGAAAGAAAGGGCTTTTCCCCAGATAGATCTGGAGAAAGGGCAGCAAAAGAAGAGGTGCTCAAGGTTTTCCATAGCGGACCAGCAGAGGATGCAATTTGGGTTAACAGGGATGTGGCGGTCAGAGAGGAATGCTTGGGTGGGAAGAGCAAGGTTGAGGGCTCTCCAAAGGGTAAGGGAGTGGCGGGGGATGTAGCCTTTGAACCAAACCAAGGGGGGCCAGGGAGGTTTGGGGTTATGGGGCCAAAGGAGGTTCCAAGCCGAAGAAGTGGAGAAGGATTTAGTGGGGGACGGAAGCCAAATGGTGAGGTCATGGGGGGAGTTGGAGAGAGGGGGAAGGGAACTCCAAACCTGTGTGAGCAAGGGAAGGGGGGAGGGAATCCATAAACCATTAGAGATGAAAGCCGACAAAGGGGTGGATTTGGGGATGCGGGAGTCATAGACGGTGCGGGGACCAAAGTAATTGTAGAGAATGCCCATCGGATGCCACGGGTCAAGCCAAAAGGAAGTGGAAGAACCATTAAAGATGGAGATAGAGATGGCAGAGATAGCTCGGGGGCGGAGGAGAAGAATTTTCCTACAAACCCAAGAAGGATTTGAGGGCAAAGGAACAGTCCAGAAGGAATCCGACCGAAGAAGGTAAGAATAGACCCACCTAACCCAAATAGAATCATGCTTTGAGGCAATTTTCCAAATAAGTTTGAACAGACAAGCCAAATTTACATCAGAAATCCGACGGATGCCCAAGCCCCCTTCAGAGGTAGGGCGACAGATGGAAGCCCAACTCACAGGACGAATGAATCTAGAGACTTCCTGCCCTTTCCAAAGGAAGGCACAAAATAAGGATTCCATTGCATGGATGGTGGCTTTGGGGAAGGAGAATATACCGCACCAGTAGAGATAGGTGGACTGGAGCACAGAACGAATGAGGGTCACTCGGCCAGCAAAGGATAAGAGTTTTCCTTTCCAAAGTTGCAATTTCTTGCGAATGTTGTCAAGCATAGGAAGACAGTGGTGGCGAGTGAGCCTTCCCGGGATGAGAGGGAGACCAAGATAGACCACAGGGAAGGAGCCAGGAGAGAAGCCTGAGAGCTGGAGGAGAGAGGCTCGAAGCTGATCAGAGATACCGGAAAGGAAAATGGTGGATTTACCAAAGATTGACCCTGAGGCCAGAAAGGGATTCGAAGAGCGAAAGGGCCGAGAGGATGGAGGATATAGAAAGATGGTCCCGCTTTAGAGAAAATCATGAGATCATCTGCAAAGGCAAGATTAGTGAGGTTTAGGGACCTACACTTAGGGATGGGGGAAATGAGGAGATGGTCGGTATTGGTTTGGAGGATGCGGGAGAGGACCTCTAAAGCGAGAGAGAAGAGGAAGGGAGAGAGGGGACAACCTTGGCGGATGCCAACACGGGAGGGAAAAAATCCGGCCGGGGAGCCATTGGCCAAGACGGAGAATCGGGGGGTGGAAATGCAAGCTTCAACCCATCGGACGAAAGTGGGAGGGAAACCCATGGAATAAAGAACATCAAAAATGAAGTCCCATCGAATGGAGTCGAAAGCTTTGTGGAGATCAACTTTAAGAAGGGCCGCCGGGGAGTGGGAAGATCTCTCAAAGCCCCTAACAATCTCCGCACAAAGGAGAATGTTGTCCACAATACTACAGCCGGAGATGAAGGCAGATTGATTAGGACTCACAAGGGAAGGAAGGACCCTTTTGAGCCTACTCGCAAGGATTTTAGAGATAAATTTATAGATGAGGTTACAGAGGGAGATGGGAGGAAATCGGAGAGGGAAGAAGCTCCTGGCTTTTTGGGAATGAGACGGAGGAAAGTTTGGTTGATGGAAAAGATTTGGGAGGGGTTAAAGAAGAAGCTACGCATGGCATGGACCAAATCATTCTCAATGAAATCCCAAGCAGCAAGGAAGAAACCCATACTAAAGCCATCAGGGCCCGGGGCTTTATTCGTCTTGTGGGAACAAATAGCAAGAAGGATTTCTTCCTTGGAGGGGATAGCACAGAGAGAGGAGACAGAGGAAGGATCAATGACTTTGTTGATGAGGTTGGGGGGAAGGGGGGAGGGGGGGGGGGGAGAGGGAGGAGAGAGAAGGGAGGAGAAAAAGGATACAATCTCAACTTTGATCCTTGGCGGGGTCGAAATGCGGGTGCCATTCGAAGTGATGAGGGAAGGGATGGAATTGAAGTTGTTACGGGCTTTGAGGGAACGGTGGAAGAAAGCCGAGTTGGAGTCTCCCAAATCAAGCCATTTGATTCTAGCTTTCTGACGGAGAAAACTCTCTTCAGATGAGAGAAGGGAAGAAAGCTCCAAGGAGAGAGAATGCTCATTCTCAGCAAGGGAGGGGTTGAAAGGGTCATCTTGGAGAAGGGATTGAGTGATCTGGAGATTAGACCGGCAAGTGGAAATTCTAGAATTTATATTGCCAAAAGAGGAGTTCCAAGACCTCCGGGCTTCCTTAGTATTGCGGAGCTTACAAGCAAAAGCAACAAGAGGGAGGGAGTGACATTGGACCGGCTTGGCCCAAGCATCAAGGACTAAAGGCCGGAAAGAAGGGTTAGAAGACCACATATCAAAAAATTTGAACGGCTTAGGACCAAAGGAGGAAGGGGGAGAGAGTTGGACCAAGCAGGGAGAGTGATCAGAAAGACTAGAATTAGAGAAGGAGGCATGGGAGAAGGGGAAGGAAGAGAGCCAAGACGAATTCGCTAAGAAGCGGTCTATCTTGAAGGCAATCCTAGCATAACCGGATCGCTGATTATGCCAAGTGAAAGGGTGACCCGACCAGCGGAGGTCCTCTAAGCTCGAGTCATCAAGGCAGGAATTGAAGGCATCCATAGCTACAGGATCTGGGGTCGAGCCACCGACCCTCTCGAGGGAAGATCTGACGATGTTGAAGTCACCCCCAATACCCCAGGGGAGGTCCGAGACGAAGGAAGAGATGGCACGGATATCATCCCAAAGGGGGAGACGATCAACAGAGAGATTATGGCCATAGACGAAGTGAGAAGAAAGGGAGAGGAAAGATTATCTAGGATGCTAAGATGCATGAATTGAGGAGAGGACAAGAGGGTGGAGATTTGGAATCTCGAGGGGTCCCAAAGAATTCAAATACGACCATTGGAAGAAGGGGAGGAGTTAGAAATGAAAGACCAAGAGGGAGCTATAGACCTAGCAATTTGATGGGCATTATCCAATTGAACATGAGTTTCAAGAAGGGCACAAAGAGAAACCTTAGCATTTTGTATAGTGTTCCTGACATCTGCTTGTTTTTTAAGGGAATTTAAGCCCTTGACATTCCAAATAAAACATTCAGACATGATAAACAATGGGGGAGGGGGCATCATATTCACTATTGGGGAGGGGGAGAGGTTGCTCACACAAGGGAGAGTTGAGCGGCGAAGGGGTTTCAAAGATATCAGGGTCGATGGAGGAGTTGGAAGAAGGGAACAAAGGCTTATGTAAGGTGGTGTGGCTTAAAGGTGTGGAGATGCCGCAAAGGTTAGAGGGAGAACCAGTGTTAAGGGTGATGAGGTTAGTGGAAGAGGTGGGAGGGAGATTGGCCGAGGGTTAGCTGGGGGGAGGCTGGGTTCAGAGAAAGTGGCAGGAGTGGAAGTTAAAAGCAAATTGTGAGCAGGCTGGGGGTTGGAGATGGGAGAATGCAAAGAAAGGGGTCCGTTCTGGACGAGGGATGGCCTAAAGGGACATTGGGGATGGTTTGGGCCTTAGGCGTAGGTGGAAGATGTTTTTTAGGCTTAGAAGGCCCGCGAGAAGGAGGCCCAACAATGTGAGTCTTTAGACCCAAGAGAAATGGGCTTGGGAGAAGTTGAGGGAAATGGGTTAATGACATTGGGCTTGGGATTTGGCTTGGGCTTGCGATGGGTATTGGATGAAGAGGATTTAGTGGTTAAGTGTTGGGGTAAGGGTAAAATGGATATATTTTGGGTTGGCTTTTGGGAAAAGGGGTGGGCGGTGACGATGGGGACAACAGGGGGAGTATCGTGGCATTGCAGGGTTCCAGACACCAACGCAGGGGAAAGAGACGGGGAAAAGGAATCGAGAGAGGTACAAGTTTCAGTCAATGGATTAGGACATACCATTTTCGTGGGAAGGGCAGCAGTGAAGGCTTCATCCAGTTCGATGGAAGCAGCGATCTCGCAGGAAGTGGATTCCAATTCATCGTCGACAGCAAGGCCAGCTTTTTGAGAAACAGAAACGATGGCAGCGATGGCAGAGTTGCAGTTGATGTCAGCTTTCGAAGTAGCTTCCACAGACTGGGAGAAAGAGACGATGGCCGGCGTCGGAAGCAGCGGTTTCCTTATGATTCTCCAATAGGTGATTGCAGGAGCTTTATTTGAAGTTTCAAGGATTTTCGCGGCCAAGGCGGAGATGGCAGCTTCAAGGAGATCCACCGGAACTGAGAACTTCTCTAGAGTGTCAATAATTTTTTGCGGGGGGCAAAAAACCATAGTCATATTCTCGGCTTTGGATGGAGCTAAATTTGGAGTAGCTTCACAGGTGAGATTCAGAGACGTCGTTTTGAGTTTGAAGACCAACATGTGTATGAGCTTGAACAAACGAAGAACAGGATGAATCTTCATGGCCGAATGAAGAACAAAGGCTGCAAAGAGATGGAATCCAGTCGTATGCGATGAGTTGATCGTAAATCAGGCCGTTATCATCCGTGATGGAGACAGTTGCAGGGAGGGGTTTCGATGCAGGGAAATCAATGCACAGGCGAGCATAAGAAATTCTTTTCATCTTGAGGGTTTGAGCGTCAGAACGCAGGGGTTTGCCAAGGGCAGAACCAATGCGGCTAAGGCAGTCGCAATTCCAAAACTCAAGAGGGAGTCCAAGAAGGTTGATCCACAGGGGAAGAGTGTTGAAGTCCGCCTGCGGAGGGGAGAGGACGGAGACCAGGGCTTAATGAATATACGAGACTTACCCACAGACCAGGGGGAGCCTTCCAGAGCACGAGATTGACAAGCGAGAGACGAGAAGTTAAACAAGTAGATTCCAGAGTCCAGAAGGTAAGTATCCATGATACCAGAAGCATTCCATTGTTTTGCGAGGGAGGATTTGGTAATGTTAAGGGGAGGGATAGACCCAAGGAATTGGCCAATGATGGCAAATTTCCATCGGTCAATCCCAGGGGCGGTGGAAGCTGAAGGGCAGTGGGCGATGGCAGAATGGTTGGTAGAAGAGGAAGGAATGAAGGAGAGGTTAAGATTAACAGTATCGTTCTGGGTGGAGAAAAGGGAATTTCAGGATTTTTTAGAGTACAAGGGTGATCAGAAGAGGAGGGGAGGGAAGAGGGGGGTACCGGCGACTTGGAAGACATGATTCACAGTCGCCGACGACAAGGGGCTCAGGGAGATCAGAACAAAGGCTGCAACTGCACACCAATTCAAGTAGGGGTGTAAATGGATAACTAAAATCCACTTCCGAATTCGCATCCGTTTAGGGTATCCGAATCCGTCCGATTATTAATAGGATGCGGATATGGTATACCCCTTTCTTACCGACTATTATCCGTCCAATAAACCCATTAAGTTACTTATTTATGTTTATTATTCTTATTTTTATAAATTTTACCTATGATATGTGATTATTTTTCTAGATTTTCTACTAAAATAGCTATCAAAGTTGCTAAATTCTTAAATTTCAAACCTAGCCTCAACAAACAAAAAGGTAATGATGTAAACTTGTATTCAATCTATATTCATGCCCATTTAGAAGAAGATCATCCGACAGAATCGGTCCGAAAACCATAGGATATTATCCGAATCCCTCCGAATATAATAGGATGCGGATATGGACCGATCCAAATCCGGTCCGTTTACACCCGTAGCTCTAAGCTCAAATAATAAATACAGGAAATGGGATAGCTGAACTTACCCCTTAGCCACCGTCTTCAACTCCCACCCCTTTAACTCCCCAGCCTCTCGCAAAGCCGCTCTCCACGCATATACGATCCTCTTATCACGAACGTTTTCGCTGTGTTTCCGAAAAGCATCCGCATAGCTCCCAGTTTGGTTGCGGACGGTCGAGGGATCAACATCGTAGAAGACGGGAAGGATGATTTGATTCATCTTTTTCCTGCATTCAACCATCTTGACCAGCTCATTGAGGCACCATTTACTTGATGCATAATTCTTGGAGAAGATGGGGATCGATATTCTCGATTCCTCGATCGCAGATAGTAGCTCTGGCCCGATCTGTTCCCCCGTGCGTAGTCGTTCATCGTCGATGAAAGTGTAAATTCCAGCATCATCCAACGCCTTGTAGAGATGGCCGGTAAAAGTGTTGCGAGTGTCTGCGCCTCTGAAGCTCAGGAACACCTCATAAGTCGAACCAGTTGAGGACTTAGAAGTTCCTGCCATCGAAACGTCTCCTCCAAACGCGAGTATTTCCTTGCTTCGATTGCAGATCTAAGTAGCCACTGCACAGTCTTGCAAAGCTGCTAAGTATATAGAATAAAAAGTCATTGGACCGACTTTCCTGTTATCCGACAAAAGTTAATGGACCGACGCGGCAGAAGAGGAAATATCGAACATTCGGCAAGGACCGACTTTGAATAAATAAAAGAAAGACGGGTGCACTTGTAATTATATATTTTTATTTTATATTTTAAGATGTTAATTTTTTAAATTTACAATTTAAAGCACGATCAACGATTTGAACTTGATTTTCGTTAACTTTTGGATGGTATTTTTAAATTTACAATTTAAAACACCTACGAAAATCCCTCCGATTTTGAAATTCTGAAACAAAAAATCTAACTTTCTTTAGCAATTAGCGGCAAAACCTCCGCCACCTGTCTCTCTCCTTCTGTCTCTCTTTCTCACAAAAGTCACGAAACAAAAAAGAGCTCTACGTTTTTTCCTGGTCAATTGGACTTACAAGGAAAGCGTAAAAAAATTTCATCTTTTAAATCTTTTAATTTAATAATATCTACAACAGCCACCATTCAATAAACCCTGACTTGCTCACTTTCTCAACTTTTTTAATCTAATGATTTAACCTATTCAACTCTTGATCTTATTTGTTATCTTTGTAATACAATTGATCTATTTCCACGATCCTTCTTTCTGCACTTCTATAGGAGTAGTGGGATCGAGAAAGAGACCATGTTAAGCAAATTTTTGTGAAATCTAGGACCCTGCGTAGACCAAGCTCTGAGCCGAGTCCATGGATGTCGAATTTGGCTCACCAACTCCTTTGAAGAGTCCAGCTGTTGTGACAAGGTACCTAGGCCAGGGAGCTCCATTAGTAGGAGGTTCTCAACATGGACATCTTGGGATTTACCTATCAACATAGCGGGAGCTTGGACAAGATTGAGGACACAGCCACTTATCCCAGGACTACTTGTGTATTTTATCCTCACCCACCTAACGGTCTGACACTGCATGAGATACATTGAACTAATCCCAACATGCATGGAGCATCATTCCACTGGTTCGAACTGGAAAGCATATAAAGTATTGGCAACATCAGCATTAATTGTTTGATCAGTGTCAAGCCCACACCCTTTAGAATGAAAACATCCTACATGCCACATGTTATTCCCAGAGGAGATATGGGACACTCTGGACAATCCAACCACCACACAAAGCGCCATTTGCACTATAGATACCTCCCATTTAGCACCACATCTAGTAATGCACCTTCAGGGGCAGAGCCAGGATTGAACATTGGGGGGGAGGCCGAATACCGAGTCTGGATCACTTGTCTGTCGAACGAGCACTAATGCCCCCCCTAAATTTGGATTATACCTACAAACACCATACAAGGATAAGAGGCTTTTGGTGTTTGTAGGCTAGATTTTCGTCGTCTACTGCTGCTAGTGGTATCCATGTTTGTGGCTTCGACAATGGCAGTTCAGAGCCGAGATCCAACGCTTTTTGCTACAACAACTGAGTTTACGCCTTTGTGGCGTTTTCTGTCTCCGCCCTTGAGGCGTGTTCTGTGTTCACCCTTGAGGGTTTTTGTATCTCCGCCCTTGTGGCGTGTCTGTGTTTGTGTTGGTGTCCGCCTTTGTGGTGTGTCTCCACAAGAGTTGGTGGTGGATAGATGTATCATATCCATTGTGTTTTACTGGTTTTGTAGGTGTTACAACCAGTATTCTAAGGATTTATTGGGCTTGACCCATCCCTCGAATTTTGTTTTTCTGCTTTTATTTGGTGTTTGTGTCTGGATTTTCTTTGAAGGTTATGAATGAATGTTGAACTTTTGGCCAAAAAAAAAACATGGCTCCACCACTATGCACCTTTTACTCCTTGAGGTTTTTCTTTTCATCATCCTTCTAGCTTTCTAACCCCATGATCTTGGGGTAGTGTCGATCCTCAATCTAACTTAAACTTCAAAGGTGGTTGATTAGTCTTAAAGCTAGCCCATACACACTATTTCTCTTGTGAACAGGTTGAGCCATCAATTGAACACCGTCCATGTAAAGGGGTCCAATTTGGGCGTAACACCAAGTATCTATTTTATTTTATTTTTATCTCACTATATCAAAGTGCAAAACATTTTTATGAGCTTATTCGAAAATCAATTCTATAAATCATTACCAACAGAAGATCATTGTTCTCAAAATTTGTGGAAATTAGAAAGCGACTGCAATTCCTTATTATAGTTCAATTGAAGAATAGGTTTTCTACTGTTTTTCTTATGTTTGTCATCAATATGAGTATACACTTTAGATTTAGATATGCAGGAGAATAAGTTGTTCAATAACAAAACAAAACAAATTTGTTGAAAGACCAAAAAAATGGATTTGCTCTCCTAAAGCCTAGTTTTGGTAATCTATCACTACACAAAAAAATACCACCAATACTAGATAGTTACTCGAACAAAAGCCTCTTATCCCTTGAAGCCCTCCCTAAATTTGGATTATACCTAGCAAACCATCAAAATTGTTAATGACAAAATTTGAGACTTCCAAGTTCACATCAAAGGACTAGGTGAAATTCAAGCAAAAATGAAAACTAGTAAACATTGAAGGAGAACCTCTAAGTTCATTCAGTTTTCACCATGAAAAAGAGACAGTTGCACAGAGAAGCCCCAAGAACTAATACTTGATTCTAAACTAGAAATGATTGGAGAGTTTCATATCATCACACGAACTAGAACCTATCTTTTAAAATAAAAATTTTCATCTCACTTCTTTGCTTCTTTGGTGATTGGTGGCTTTGTGTTTTCTAGTGATGGTGGAGATTGAACCTTACTATCAATGCAACTTTTACACATTTTCTCTACCCACCCTTCACTGTCATCTTCTCCACTGCCTCTAAAATGACGCCCTCCACAAATTCTAGCAAAGATTCTTGTAACAACATTGGCAATTGTGATCATAGCTAAAACCACAATCAATGTCCCAATCAACCAAACTGTTGAATGACTTGACTCTCTCACCACCGCCGCTTAAGGAGGCGGCACTTCACTTAATGGAGACTTCTCGTTATCCAACTTTGACATCATACAAAACAAAAAGATACTCATTTACTCTCTTTTGTGATTGTTGGGTCAGTGAGGAGATGATATTGAAACAAAGTCATATAATTGGAAATTTTTCTTTTTTTTGGATGAATATAATTGGAAAATTGGGTATTAGGGTCTTCTTTGACTGATAATTTGTCTTCTTTTATGATTCCAAAGTTAATTAAGAAAAAGAAATGTCTGTAGACTTGAAACCAATGTACGAATTATTGGGCGAATTATGGCGATATTCAGAAAAGAGAATCACTAAGAGAGAATTGGGGGTTTTGCCACAAACTTCACAATAAATTATGGCAAAGGTCTTTCACCGACGGATTGTAGATCGTGGTTGCAGCGAAAGTTTCCTTCTCCTTCTTCGTTCATCTCTACAATTATTATATTTTTTGTGAAGAAACTTTAAGGTTTGAAATATAGAGGTTTGGTGATGATTTTTTGCAAACATATCGCAAGTTCAAGCGATTTTCGCTGATATTCAGGCAACATTGAGTAATATCGTTTTTTCGGGGGAATTTTCAGTTCGCTACTCACCAAACCCGCGATATTTCGCCAAAATGTTTTTCCTTGCCTAAAACGTTATAAGTTGTGGATGCGAAGGAGATGTGTCACTGTTACAGACTTACAGTTCAGGCTCAGAAGCCCAATTGATGAATGTTTTGTAGCCTTCCACACATGTGTTCTTGGACTACGGGCTTTTTTTTGTACTTTTGCAAACATTGTTCCTTGGTTGTATGACCACATGGGAAAGCAATTAGAGTTGAATCATCTCAAAGTGTACCAACACTAAGTGCATGTTTCTTTCATTACCCCATAGATATCGGGTGGTGGCTCATGGGTTTTTATCCCCTCGTGGCGATTTAAAATAAACCGCCACTAATTAAAAATTAAAAGCGTCACCAATTCCCTTTTTTCTTTTAATGGCCTGTTTGGTTACATGAGTCTGGAGATTTCAAATATTTAGAAATTTCAAATCTGGAGATTTCAAATCTATGGAGTTATAATTTATAAAATTAGATGTTTGGTTGTGAAATGAAATCAGTGGATTCATCCTAAAAAATTATTTGATCGACGTGATGTTTGTGAATCTTGGATTGAATAGCTTTTTGAAATCTTTGGATTTCACTACCCATAAATCTCTTGACACGTTTTGAGTGTAAAGGTGAATCTCTAGATTTCATGAATCTAGAGATTTGTGCAACCAACGGGTATAACCTCAGATTCCTGAATCCGGAGATTCAAATATCTGGATTCATGTAACCAAACCGCCCTATAATGAACTAACCGGGAACCAAAGGAGCCAATCCACCTTACTAAAATGGAGACGAGAACAAAGACCTAGTGATATGATCTTGGATTGAATATTAGAAACTTTTCGCTCTCATTCTTTGAATTGAGTTAGGATGATGACAGAGGTTTGTGCTCCTCTCACATCTCTTCTTAATATATATATATATATATCATAAGAAAAGCTCCACCACAAAAAATGAAAAAAATAAGAGCGGGATTCGGGGGAATCATAGATGTCTCCCCCAATAAATCATGCTCCTAATGTGTAATAGAGAAATACGGGAGTACGACTTCCACCAGTCAAGATAGAAGGTCCGGACTCCTCTGAAATATTTATAAAATTAAAATATCGTCAAAAATTATTGTCACCATCTTAGTTATTCAAAATATAAATAAAATCACTTTATTGTCACCATCTTAGTTATTCAAAATATAAATAAAATCACTATTTTGTAAATTCTAACTTCTGTTAGAAGTTTATTACATGATATTCTCTTATAATTTTTTTAAAAATAAAAAACATCATAAGACCTATTGTTGTTTCTTTTATTAATGTTTTGAGATAACTAATGATTGCAGCCAAAGGCACAATTGGCAAAATTTAATTAAAATGATTCTGATGAATTCAAGAAATCCTTATAAATATTATAGGCAATAAAGAATTTCTACTGTAGAGACAACAATTGAGAATGCCAACAGATGTCCATGATGCAAGTGAAAAACACTAGAGATTGCGCAAAACACTCGGATTTACAGTTCTAATCCCCCGCTTCCTTATCTCTCAGAGAGTGTATTTGATTTTAAAAATTTTTTACGAAGATAGTTTCTGACTTTATTTATTAACCAATGATTTTTTTTTGGGGGTAAACATTAACCAATGACTCATGCCACATGAAGAAACCCACTTATACAGAAGTTCAAGAGCCAAAATGTATGGAAGTTAAAAGTTTAGCACCGGATATCAACAATTGATTTAGCTATTCCAATAGAAGCCAACACCGCGTTTGATGTTCCAAAATCAAATGCGTTAAAAGAACAGAGATCAGCGCTGATCGGATAGCTTCCACTATCATTTGGTGAAAACCCCAAATGCCAAAAATTCCCCAACCGTTAGAAAACTTAACAACATTTAAAAATCATGAAAACCAAAATGATTATTCAAGACTAAAAATGTAATGTCAAGAAACAAGATGCTCAGCAGAAAACAAAATCCATATTACTTGTAATTTAGATTTAAATCAACAAGAATTTTCTAAAGATGGAGAGAAGAGATGGCGAAGATGAACAAAATCTCGTCCATAAAGGATCTTTAGTGACGCATCAAAAAGTATCTCGCTAAGCCCAAAAAACGAAAATCTACTCCTCCGCCTTGGTCTCGTCAAAAACGATTGCCTTTGTTGTCGGCTTTGCCAACAAATCTGTGTACTCCTGGAAAGGAGACTTTGTAAAGCGGGTCTCCCTCCAGAAATCAGGTGTCAGGAACCCATAGGTCTTTAGAAGACAATCGAAGGTAGCCTACACAGAAAACACATCCAATTATAATGCATAAACATTCTAGCAAAAGCTAGGACAGGAAAACAGCAATCAGCATTCTTGTTTTCAAATCAAGAATCTATCCCACTAACAATATTACTTGTAAAAACAGCATTCTTGTTTTCTTATGATTACTTGTGATTGAATATAATCTGATGTTAGCTTTCCATGTACGCGTTACAACTAATTTATTCGTTTCTCTAGGAGGCTCTCTCTTTCAAAAATTTCTTTTTTTGGGGAGAAAGGGAGGGGGGTTCTAACATTGCCATTGGAGGAACCATTCACCACATGCCACCTTGGTGGATGATAGCCGCCACAAGGATGCTTGCTGACACCAGATGGTATATCAAACAAAACCAAAGCCTCCAAGGTTGCAGCCCAATGTGCTACCAATGTATTTTAAAGACAACCAATAAGAAAGACTAGGTATATTACACTACTACACTATGGTAGAGGAGTTTGAGTGAAAGTACAGATCAAAAGTATCCATATAGTGGTTACTTCCCAGATCAGAAATACTTGTAGAAGCCAAAATACATTTGAAATAGCTGGACTCAGGATTACTCAAAATTTTGAAACAAGTAAAACACATAAAAATTAAAGCAGCCATATGAAACTCATATATCCCCAGAGAGATGTTGCTGATATCAGACTCAATTCAAGAATACAAAACACCAACAGGACAAAAGATCCCACAGAGAAGTTCTGAAAAGCAAACCAGACAAGGGATAATTTGATAAAAGAATGGCAAGTATAGAAAATCACCCTAACAGATTAAAAGGTAAACCTAGGATCCAGTTCAGTCAACAGAAAATTGCCAGAAATATATCTATAGAAGTCAGTGAGAAAGAATCAATCTGTGATTGGAAAACTAAAACTTATTTGAGTTGATTATTGACATAGCATGAGAAAAATGAGGAAAGTGCTACATTAGATTGCAAAAATGCTTGGAAGCCTGGTTTCAGGGTCTTATCCATAAATCCCAGAGTGAAAAAGTCCATGTTTGAGAAATAATAACAGACAATCATTTCCAGAATACCAACTACTCTTGATAATAAACCATCTAACTTCTTTAGAGATTCTCCAAGACTAATACAAACTCATCTTAACAACATTTTACATAAGAATCATATGTGAAAATACATTAGTAACACAACAAACAAGGCCGAGCAACTTAGAAGAGTCTACAAACTTAAATAGACTCAGAGCAGGAGAAGAGGTATACGGGGAAAGAAAGGAAGAGGGAGAGGAGGAAAAGAAAGAGCGGCAGGGGGGGGGGGGGGAGCAACTGCATTCCGGAATCAAAAAAATTGAGGAATTAACAAAACCATATCATGGAGAGCAAGATGGAAAGGTCTGAGGTGGCTAATGTTATAGCCCATGATGGTGACATCCTCATCAATTAGCATGTAGTATGAATGTATAATAAAGAACCTCTCATGTTCAGGACACACCAAGAAAATAGTTGCATTCAAGCCAGCACAATATAAAAGAAATTAGGTAAAGGGATTTTTTTGCTTTAATCCTTTATTTGTAACTTGCATAGACCAAATGGTAGTTACTACATCTAAAAATCAAGTGAATCCAAAAAATCCACAAAAGAAAGGAACGCACGATCTCCTATATCCTAAAACCATTATACATTCAATGCGACAATATCATCCAACAAGCTTGACAAAAGAAATCAGACAACTCATAAAAGGATGAAAATGAGTGGCACAGACATAATCCCAAGATTACAAAGTACAGATCCTTCACCAATATACAATTCCTTTTCACAAGAAGAGAAAACTAACTAAGAACTTAACTTCCCCTGCAGTTTTCCATAATGAAAAACACATTTATGAATATCAGGCGATCTCATTAATTATAATCTACAAATAAAAATTGAGTCACTCAAACTACACCTATCAATTATGCAGATCACATATTAATAAAACATATATAATTCACCCACATTAGAAATGAATTATAGGAATACCGCATAACCAAATACGAAGTAGTGTTTTTTTTTTGTCTTCAATCAATCAATCATAGTAAATAAGTAATGCAGAGAACTAGGAAATGCATCAACAAGTTATGATTAGTCAACATCAAAAGATCAGACACAAATATGAGGAAACACGATACCTTGACGAAATTCCCAAGAGTTTTCGTCGATCCACGGGAAGAAGTGAACACATCATCAATCCCAGCGAACTGAAGAACCTTCTTAGGCACCCTAGCAGCGACAATACCAGCACCTCGTGGAGCAGGCACCATCCGGACCGTAACAGATCCACACTTACCAGTCACCTTACAAGGAACAGTGTGTGGCTTTCCGATCTTATTACCCCAATAACCCCTTCTAACTGGGATCACAGACAGCTTCGCCAGAATGATAGCTCCACGGATAGCAGTCGCAACTTCCTTACTGCACTTGACACCCAAACCCACATGGCCATTATTATCACCAACAACAACAAAGGCCTTGAAACGTGTTCTCTGACCTGCTCTGGTCTGTTTCTGGACGGGCATGATCTTCATAACCTCATCCTTGAGACCAGGTAATAGGGTTTCCATAATCTGGTGCTCCTTCACTGGAAGAGAGTGAAGGTAGATGTGTTCCAAACTTTTGATCTTTCCTTCTCTCACGAGTCGCCCTAGTTTGGTAACTGGTACCCACTTCTCCTCCTCTTCGCGGCGACCACCACGGCGACCTCCACGTCCACGTCCTCGGTCACCGCGACCACCGCGGCCGCCGAAACCACGACCAAATCCGCCTCGTTCTCCTCCTCTTTCCGCCATCTTTGTTTGCTGAAGCCTGAGCGTTCAGTGCTGCAAACAGATCAAATGAGAGAGGAACGGAAGAACCCTAACTATGTGATAGGGTTTTAATATACGCAAATTTGGAAAACCTAATCTGCATTTGGGTTGGGAAAAACCAGACCGTTGTTTGGACGAAAAAGAAAAAAACCAGACCGTTTAAGTTGGTTCAGGGAAACAACCGGCTTGGGATTTTTTAATTTTTTTTGGGTGTCGAGGTTCATCCAGGCCAACTTGTGCGTACCCTGATTACATCCTCAGAAGGAGCTTTGTCGTTCGCAAGGATCGAACCCCATGACCTCTCCACTAAGAAGTATGGAACCGGCTTGGGAAATCATGGCCTCCTGTATTGATAATTTTCGGTGAGAATCGTTGATTTGAACATCTTGGTTAAACCTAGTTGGATATTACCAACACTCACCCATGGTCCCACACCTATAATAAAAAAAAATTATTTCATGACAAAAAAAGAAAGAAAAGAATGGTCATTTATTTTTCTTCTCGGATATGAGGTTCATCAGGCTAGCTTATACTAGTTGCGCACCTCGACTACATCTTTTCTAACCTCTTAGATGAAATTGTTGGTTCTTTGTCAGCTAATTCACTCTTTGGAGTAAAAAAAGATAATTTTCGATTTCTTTAGGAGCTCATTTGATTAGATGAATCTATAAATTTAACGTGAATCCGCAAATTCACATAATTTTATACCATAGGTGAAACCCACCTCACATACTCAAGAATCCACAATATATAATTTTTAGGCAAATTTTTGAAACCTATGGATTCATAATTACTGGATGTTTTCCAACCAACTAGTTTTTGAAAATCAAATTCATAAATTCATGGGTTTCAAATCTATGATTTCATCCAGCCAAACGGGTCTAGAATTGAAATCTTCTACTTTTCGATAATTGAGGCAAAAAGGAAAAAAGAAAGTGATAATTATTGTTGCCCCCTGTAGTTTGATTTTATTACTAATAAAATCATGTTATTTACTAAATTATTGTTGCCCTCCTTCCTTATAACGGTGTTAAGTAGCTATTAAGTTTGAATATGTAATGTCTAATTTGTCATTCATTCAAATTAAAAAATCAAAAGACAATGCTATCCCATTTATAAAAACCATATTAAATGTAACTTTACCCTAAATTTTATTTATTTTGAATTAATGAAATGGGCAAAATCCAAATTCGATTTGGTTTCCCACATTCACTAGACTTCATTTATTTTGAATTCATTTAGTCCGATTTGGTTTCCCGCCTTCACTAAACTTCATTTATTTTGAATTAAATAAATGGACAAAATCCAAATCCGGATTTGGTTCCCCACCTTCACTAAACTTCATTTATTTTGAATTAAAATGAGCAAAATCCAAATCCAATTTGGTTCTCCACCTTCACTAAACTTCATTTATTTTGAAAATATTTTAGGTGATATTCAGTTTCCAATTTGAGTTGAATTTGATTTGCCTTCTTCTTCGGTTTCTATTTGAGTTTTATTCAATCATTCTTGCTTTTCTTTTTTTTTTTTTTTTTTTTTTGAGAATAAAATGGATTATAGTTATTTTTTTCTCCATAGTTAATTAAGGGTACTAATGTAACTTAACAAAAAGGGTAAATAAGTAAAGAGATAATTATAAGAGTATTTTGGGGTTTTTGAAAAAAATATAAAGATGCCACATCATCAATAAACTAATGGAACTTAACGGTAGGGATAATAGTAATTGTAAGACAAAGTTAAAGGTTGGATTAGTAATTTGGAAAAGTATAGGGGATACAATTGTAATAAAATCAAAGTACAGGAGGCCAAAGAAAAAGAATAGCTAGGAGGTCCACCTCTACACACAAACAAGATGATGAAAATGAGACGTAAAGTCCGACATAATCTGCAAATTCACGTCGTTTTAAACAAAATTTGAAATCTATGGATTCATAATTGCTGGATGTTTCCAACTGCACCCATCACCACATTTTTTTTGGCCAAAAACCCATCACCACATCAACAGCACTAGAAATGAGATCAGCTACATAAATCTTTAACTAAAGTTGTTTAAAGGTGAAAATCCATTCCCTGATATTCAGAAAAAAAGGAAAACTAAATACAGTTAAGAGTGTTACATTTTTTTCCTGCTTACAGTTACCGATGCTCAAACTTCCTATTCGTGCCCCTTTTCCTCTGCTTCTCCCCTTCCTCCAACAATCCATGGCACAATTTCAATCTTTGTTTTCTAATCTTTTTATTTTCTTTTTCGTTTTTCTTCCCTCTTGGGTTGCTGGCCTAGATCTACCAACACTTCGATGTTTCTCTACAATGGTAAGAATACTTGGAAGAGGCCGAAGGCCAGACCTTTCTTTATGCTGTTTGGTGCTAGAGGGCGAAAGAGGGTAGAAAATGTTGAAAAACTTGTTAGAATCAAGAACACAGAGAAATTAACTTGGTGTTGAGAAATTTAGAGGGTATTTATAGGACATTGAGGTACCTCTATTGAATAGCTCATGATTATGTTTGTATGAGTGCACCTCTTTGTAGGGGTACAAATGTCTGCGTGCTAAGTGTTGTGTGTGCCTAAAGCCCTATGCTGCGTGTGCGCGCTTAGACGGTACACCGTCCTCGCCCGTACGCTGCACACGCATTAGCGTGTCTTATTATTATAAATTAAAATTAATAGCAGTACATATTAATTAACTTGAATTCCAACATCTCGTTTTCCAATGTAAGACTATATAAAAAACAATTTTCTAAAATAAATGAAGGAAAATTTTCTATACTTATAAATCCAATAAAAAGAAACATTTATTATATTAAAAATAATACAACAGAAAATCGTGTCACCGAGGTTTTTTCTCGTTTTAAGGATAATCCTGCCATGATTGATGGCATAGCCGCATAGGTTCACATCCTCTACAATTTCAATTCCAAAAAAAAAAAAAAAAAACTTTACAATATTCACCTAGCAATTCCTTGTAATTCCTATCCAGAATTGTGACACATGGAAATTAATTATCCAATAGTCACAATTAAAGCCCAACTAAAAAGTGAATCTAATAAATCCATAAATTTCCTCCAAATTTCTCATCTTTTCTTTTCTTGAGGCTTAATTAAAAGAATTTATTAGATTCGGTTCTTAATTGAGTTTTAATTCTAACAGTTGGAAACTAAGTCACAATCTTAAATAGAAATTACAGGAAATTGTAAAGGTGAAAAATGTAGAAGATGTGAACCCGACACAGGCTCATGTTACTATCCCCATGATCAAAAACTACTAATAATGCATTTATTGACTGTAAGCATTCTTGTTACGAATTTCAAACAACAACTAGATAATACATTTGGTATGACCAAAAATAACTACTGATGTTTACCCAAAAAGAAGGAAAAAAAAAAGAAAAACCAACTACTGATGAACAAATTGCATGAACCTCTTGCTTGATTCTGTTTTACTGTCAAGATCGGAATTGAATTCTTAAAAGAAAGATGTCTGTAATCTGAAGAGAGAGTGTTTCATAATGTTATTGGATATGATTTACCCACATTGAGTTCAGCAATGGTATTTCTGCATTCTTGGTAGAAAACTGAGACATTGGAGGAAATTCAAAGATCTTTAAATGATGATAAAATTCAGGTATACCTCAAAATAAATAGCAAAAATTTTAAAAAACCTTAAAAATAAATCAAATTGACAAAGACATCTTAAAATTTCTCTTAAATTGGCACGATAGTACATTCTGTTAGCACTAACCAGTTATTAATTGTCCTTTGAAAGCAAATTCGTGGCTGATTATTGGGTCTTTGTCAGAATGTAGTTCTTCTTGCCTGCTTCCCCATTTCTCTACCTATACTCATTCTGTAATCAGGCATAAGCCAAGAGGCCCTTCGAACAGTAGCTTGAAAATCATTTGGGTCCTCCAGATTTTTTCATTCAATCCCTAACAAATTGATATGAAGAAGGGTTGGCCAATTTAATGAAGTAGCCTTGAACGCGGACATTTTATTCCATCTAGCACACTAATTTTTTTTGGTTCTTGGTTGCTGCTCTGCATTAAGTGACTGGCATGGTTAATAGAATTATCTTAGTCATTTAACTAACTTGGATATTGATTATGCCTTTGTAGGTATGGTTGAGGTGAAGGATCAAATTTAATTTGAAGAGATGAGAGGAAGTGCCACCATTAGGTACTCCTCAACCAGCCAATAAAACTAAGAAGTGAGGACTCAGACTATGGTCATTGTTTGTTGTTCAAAATTCTCATTTAAAAAGGGGAGAAAAAATGAAAGAAGAAGAGATGGAAGAGGGGAAGAGGGGAAGTGACATATTTTTTATTGTCTCATGCATTTTGCTTCATGGTTCGATATTATGGCGTTCTAGAACTGTAACAATCCATGTCTTATTATCTAGATCTCTCCCACTTCACATCTCAGAAGATTTTGATTGGGAAAAATGATGAGAAACAAAAATAGCCCCATTTATCTTACAGACTTTATCATGTAATGAAGAAGAATCATAAGTTCCAGGATAACTCTAATTTTGTATACAGTCTATGAAGACCCTTAGTATATAATGGGACCCAGGTGATGGAAAAGGGAAAAACAGTTGGAGCCTGACACTGTGCCATCTATTACTAAGGATATATTTGTCTTCTCCTTTAATTCGATTTACCCATCACCGTTCTAACAAAAAAAGGGAGCGCTTGCCAATTTAAGAGACATCTTGAGAGTTTTCTATTAATTTGATATATTTTTTAAATATATGTGGTTTTTGCTATTTATTTTGGATGTCTCTGAAAATTTTCTTCTGAAAACGGATCTGTTAGTCTTTGTAACTCGGATGTTTGTGCTTCTTTGGTTGAATAAATTTGAATTACCAAAAAAAAAAAAAAAGAATTCAAATTTAAAAATTTGGTTGAATGAATTTGAATTACCAAAAAAAAAAAAAAAAAAAGAATTCAAATTTAAAAACTTAAACTCAAAATTTGAATTCAAAACCTAATTTAAAATGTTGAATTCAAAGACTAATAGATCCGTTAGGGTCTTTTGTTGTAAATATGTTTAAAACTTATTAATGTTATTTTATATAAATATCTGTTTTAATCATATTTTTTATCTATCGTTTTCTTTAGTCCTACATCAGGTTGAGAGGATCTGATTATATGGTTTATATATAGTAAGGGCCCATGTATTATTAATTTATGCGAGACGAACCGAGCCTGAATCCTGTTGTGACCCTACCATGGTTATATATTTGTCATGGACTCTATTTTGGAAAGTCCATTGCTGGGTGAAAACGTGAAGATGCCATTTGAGTGGCACTCTCTTGTAGGGAGGTTAGCTGGAAGTACCTTCCTGAAGAGAATTGAGCTGAAAGGTAACCTCTCAAAGAGAGCCTCAAAGAGAGCCTCAAAGAGGTGTCATTACCCTTTCACCCACAGCCTTTGGGGCTCATGTATTATTAATTCATTCTTGATATGGAATTTCCTCCTCCTCTTTCTCTCTCTCTCCTTATTATTCTGTTAAACTGTGAACATAGCCTGATTACACCTTGAGTAACTTTTCTGGGGTGCAACCTTAAAGGTTTGGGCTAACTAATCTTGGGGTGAAGATACTTTTAGAACCCGTAATGCACAAATCGGGGTGTCTAAATACCTTAAAGAAAGTACTTCTAGTACGTTTCAGCTCTGAAGAAGTATTGTAATTATAACAACAGTTCTAGTGTGCGTGCAAATCCCTCAACCGGTTTCAACATCTTTCAACTTCTAACATCTAATACAAAATATTTAACTTTTAGGTCCATAAAAAATCAGCTTGGGAAATCAAGGCTCCCGGGTGTTGATTTTGCTCACCCACTTCTTAATCAATTTGAGTCCCTCAACTATCATAACTTCACATTACCTTTATCTCTATAACACATGACTTATCATGAAAACTTGAAAACTAACAAGATAAACCCCTCATAAAACTCCCAAGCAAAATCCCATAAAATATATGATGGTGAGGGGAAGGGTCACGGTAAGGTTATCAAGGAGATTCTCATGCAGTACATTTGGTTATGCCATGCCATATCAGTATAAGAGTCTATTCAACAGGCAGCAATCAGTTTCCATTTCAAAACTCAATATCTGATGCTTAAAATATAAAGTAAATTAATGATCATCAATCATTCATGATGCCTCCGTATACCTACAATCAAGGTTTAAAGTATCGATATTGCGTAGCGTATCGGTAAGGTGATTTTAAGAGACGCATCGTCTCGTATCGAGTATTGTATCGCTATGACTAATGTATTTTAATGTAATTCAATGGAGAGACGTATCGATGTGTATCGTATCAGTTGGGTCAAATATGAATACGTATCGGCTAATATCGTATGGTATCGTGGGATACTTTAAACCTTGCCTACAATATACACATGATCAATGGACACCCTTGGCAGAAGCGGAAGAGATCGATCTTAGTGGTGAGATCCAATAAACCAAGTCGTGGGTTCAGTTAATCCAATTTGTGCCAAACAGAATTCTAGTTGAAATCACTTCCAAGGATACAAATCCCATGGAAGCAGTTAGGAAAACATGATATCAAATGTTAGACATTCTAATAGTTGTGTTACCTGGGCCTCCCTTACATGAAAGAGCTATAACAATTACTTCCCCCATTCCACTCCAACCCCTACACAGTGTTCAGGTTTGGAAGCCACATCCCTCATTCTTGTTTCAACCCAACTTTTCTTGCCTCAAATATCATCTCATCAAGATGATCAAAACTTGCATACCTCAACAAGGAGGTGAACATGGCTTCAATGAATATTCTTAACCTCTTACCATCAAAGATTGGCCCATTGATAATGAGTTAAATAAGTAACATCTCTTAATGAAGAGGCTCTCTCTCTAGTGATACATATAATAACCACATTCCAAATTCTATCCAAAAAATAAATGAATAAATAACCACATCTCAAATATTATATTTAAAAAATTGCCCATTCCATACAAAGAAAAAAAAACCAACAATTTTTTTACCTCTGAGATATTTATAAAATTATTGTCACAAGAAAGAAAGAGGGAAAGGTACGATGAATTGAGCAATCACTAGTGAGATTATTATTGTTTGTTGCATTCTTATCAGACCTAGTCAGAGAGAATTCTAACTAGGTGATACTCGACCTCCACAGTCGAGCACATTCTTGCAGGTACATCTGGTTGAGTATGAACAGGAATACACAGCAACATTTACCATCAACAACCATTTAGAAGAACTGAAACAGAAAATGACTTTCCATTCATCCACTGTAATCCATTTCCCGCTGTAAATTAAACACTTCAACCATAAAGAATAACTGCAGCACTTTCAATTCTTTCCTTCAAAATAATGAATCTGTTATATGAGGTGTAAACGATTCTATTGAGAATTAGAATGATCATTTAACATTACCATCTGCTCCATGCAGTCACAAAGGATAATTATGATGCAGGAATGGAAAATGAAAAATAAGAGATGAGGAATTGGAAGCACAGAAACAAATCTTATACACCAACCCAACAAAAAAGATATAAACCTTACATGAGCTCTGAATGAATAAGCGGCCTTAGTAGTAGCCAATCAACCACAGTATTTCAGCAAGGAAATTTCCAGAAGTTGGAAGCACCCTTGAGAGATGTATGTATCTAGAAACTCCATGGATCTCCCTCACACCATGCAAATAGAATCAATTGAACAGAACAAATCTGAGATTTAGACTGATTCCGTTTCTAAGAAGTAAAATGTGATCCTTGCTTGCCAAGTTCCAGAGTCTTGTCTCTACCATTGTCCAAGATGAACAGCTAGAATGGAAGAGTCTTCATCAGTAACAAATCGACTTTGCCTGAAGAAAGAAGGAATAGAAATTCAATCATGGAACACCTTTATTTCTAATAATTCTCAGGTTGATAATGTATGATCCCACATAGATAGGCAGGCTAGTTATTGCTTGCCTAGTTGCCTTCTATCCATGTATTTATTTAATAAAGGAAATTGCACAAGCACTCCAAAATGGAGGCCTTAAAGCATTAACATCCCACTTTATGTTTGAAAAACACAGACCCAAAATTGAATTTTCATTAGATACATTAGTTCAATTTATCACTGAAAACTGTTAGGTAATTGTTAATTATAGGGATATTTTTTGAATTGAAAAAGTAGAAAATCTACCCAGAATATTATTTAGCATAAGAACATATTAAAAGATAACCTGTGGATCCAGTTCAATGATCAACTGAAAACTGCCCCCATAAAATATAGAGGCTGTAAATGGAAAACTAAAACTAAAACTAAAACTAATTCAAGTTGATTATTAACATAAAGCATGGGAAAAATGAAAAAGATGTGAACCCAGACCCAGGTTCATGTTTTTGTCCCCATAATCAAAGTTTTTGTCCCCATAATCAAAAACTACTAATAATGCATTTATTAACAGTAAGCATTTTTGTTATGAATTTCAAACGACAACTAGATGATACATTTGGTATCACCAAAAATAACTACTGATGTTTACCCAAAAAGAAAAGAAAAAAAAACAACTACTGATGAACAAATTGCATGAACCTCCTGTTTGATTCTGTATTATTGTCAAGATCGGAATTGAATTCTTAAAAGAAAGACGTTTGTAATGTGAAGAGAGAGTGTTTGATAATGTTATTGGAGATGATTTACCCCCATTGAATTATCAGTAATGGTATTTCTGCATTCTTGGTAGAAAACTGAGACATTGGAGGAAATTCAAATATCTTTAAATGATGGTAAAATTCAGGTATACCTCAAAATAAATAGCAAAAATTTTAAAGACACCTTAAAAATAAATCAAATTATCCATTGGTAACAAATTCGTGGCTGATTATTGGGTCTTTGTAAGAATGTAGTTCTTCTTGCCTGCTTCCCCATTTCTCTAGCTTTACTCATTCTGTAATCAGGCATAAGCCAATAAACCTTCGAACAGTATTGCACACAAAAATCATTTGGGCTTCACCACATTAGAATACTGTCCATCCATTAAAATCTTCAAAAAAAAATTTAACCAAAACTCCCAACAAATTGATATCGAGAAGGGTTGGGCAATTTAATGAAGTAGCCTTGAATGTGACATATTAATCCATCTGACACACTAAATTATTTTTTATTCTGAAAATCTTGGAGAGTTCTTTTGGTTCTAGGTTTATGCATTAAGTGACAACATGGTACATAGAATTATCCTAGTCATTTAGCTAACTTGATATTGGTTATGCCTTCGTAGGTATGGTGGTTGAGGTGAAGGAGCAAATTTAATTTGATGAGACGAGAGGAAGTGCCACCACCAGATACTCCTCAAGGAACCAAGAAATTTAAAAAGTGATGGCTCAGCTGTGGTGATTGTTTCTTGTTCGGAATTCTCATTCTACAGTGGAGAAAAACCAAAAAAAGACATGGAAGAGGGGAATTGAAAATCTTTTCTCCTATCAACCACACCAAACCATCCCAACTTAGGTGGTCAAACTCTCATGAAACTCTCATGGTGACGATACTATAGGGAGATCCTGCAGAAAAGTAGGGTGACACCTGTCATTCTTACTAGTTATTCAATATGAGAAGAAGAAGAAAAATGAAATGGTGTCTAATTCAAGATCCCTGGGAGAAATCTGGATATCCGACTTAAATCTCAGAAGATTTTGATGGGAAAAAAAGAAAAGGTATGTTATTTGATAGGTATATTATCATCTAATAACCAAGAGAAGGTTGCTCCAACCCTATTTTGTTATAATGTACTTTTAAAATTATACTATTAATTTTTAGTAATATACTCAAATATATTACTAAGGATACATTTGTCGTCTCCTCTCTAATTCGATACAAAACAAGAAGCGCTCCCCAATTTAAGAGACATTTTGGGAGCTTCCTAATAATTTGATATTTTTTTAAATATCTGATATTTTTTTTAAATATTTGTGGTTTTTGCTATTTATTTTGGATGTCATAAAAAGACCCGTATTATAACCACTTCTGAAAAACCATAATGGATATGTTAGTCTTTAGATTCAAATTTAAAAACTTGAACTCTTTAAAATTGAATTCAAAAGCTAATTTAAAATTTTGAATTCAAAATAACAGTCCTTTAATACTTTAACCTTAACTAATTCAAAAGAATAAGCAGGTTGGTTTAGTGGTAGATCTATAGTATTTTAACCTCTGACATCTAATAAAAAAAAATTAAAATTGTGTTGGTTAAGGTGCCAGTTGGATCCATTAAAAAATCAGCTGATACTTGATAATGCTCACCCACTTGTTCATCAATTTGAGCCCTCAACTATCATAACTTCACATTAACTTTATCTCTATAAGACATGACTCATCATGAATACTAACAAGATAAACCCCTCAAAAATATATGATTGTGAGGGGAAGGGTCACCCTAAGGTTATGAAGAAGTCTCTCATGCAGTACGTTTGGTTATCCCATGCCATATTAGTTTAAATGTCTATTCAGTAGTCAGCAATCAGTTTCCATTTCAAAACTCAATATTTGATGCTTAAAATTCTAAAATTAATTAATGACCATCAATCATTTATGGTAACTCCCTATACCCACAAAAAAGGGCAGGATTAGGGGGGGAAAGGGAAAAGCGAAACCCCGCCGCAGCCCCCCCCGGGGGGGGGGGGGGGGGCCGCCGAATATTAATAGGATGTGGATAGCCCCGCTAATCCGAACCAGGTACTTTTGTTTTTTTTTTTTGCCGGACTATTCAGTTTCACTAAAGGGTTACCAAAGTTGTTAAATTCTTACAAACCTAGCCCTACAAAAGGAAAGTAATAGGATTGAAAACTGTTCTCAAATCACTAGAATCTCTAGTCTATCCGAAATCACTCCAAGGATACAAATCCCATGGAAGCAGTTAGGAAAACAGACCGACACCCATGGAAGCAGTTAGGAAAACATGACTTCAAATGTTAGACATTCTAATAGTTGTGTTACCTGGCCCTCGCTTACACGAAAGAGCTAAAGCAATGACTCCCCCCACTCCAACCTCTCCACTGTGTTCAGGTTTGGAAGCCGCACCCCTCATGCTTGTTTCAACCCAACTTTTCTTGCCTAAAATATCATCTCATCAAGTTGATCAAAACTTGCATACCTCAACGAGGTGAATATGGCCTCAATGAATATTCTTAACCTCTTACCATCAAGATTAACTAACATCTCTTAATGAAGAGGCTCTTTCTCTGGTGGTACATATAATAACCACATCCCAAAATTCTATCCAAAAATAAATAAATAAATAACAACATCTCAAATATTATATATAAAAAATTGCCCATTCCAAACAAAGAAGAAAAAAAACAACAAATTTTTTACCTCTTGACTTATATTTAACCCCAACAAAAAATATAAGACACTTGTTCTGAGATCAGCTACATAGATCTTTGCTTTTCAATCAGCACAATTAGAGGTCATAATGGAAACATGGCGTGAGCCCTGCACGACTAACCCCGACGCAAGGAGAAAATAAGACATTGAGACCCTACAGAAGAAATAGTAATTGCCAAAACTACCACTTAGTTGACCCTTCTTATGTTATTTACCATCAACAACCATCTTAAAAGAACTGAAACAAAATTCACTTTAAACGTCTCTACTGTAATCCGTTTACCACTTTAAATTACACACTTCAACCATAAAGAACTACTGCAGAAGATTCAATTCTTTCCTTCAAAATAATGAGTATGTTACATGGGGTGTAAACAATTCTACAGAGAAATAGAATGATTATTTAACATTCTTGGGCGATCAGCATCTGCTACATGCAGTCACAAAGGACAATTATGGTGCAGGAATGGAAAGTGAGAATATAAGGGATCAGAAATTGGAAGCATAGAAATAAATCTTATACGCTTACCAAACAATAAGAAATAAATCTTATACAGGCTCCCAATGAATAATGCCTTAGTTATAGCCTTATTCTTTCATCAATCAACCAGAGTGTTTCAGCAAGAACATCTGCAGAAGTTGGAAGCACCCTTGAGAGATGTATGCATCTAGAAGTTCCATGGATCTCCCTCACACCATGCCAGGTAGAATCAATTGTATAGAACAAATCCTCATACTTTTGACTGCCTACGTTTCTGACTAGCAAAACGTATTCCCTGCTTCCCAAGTTCCAGGGTCTTGTCTCTACCATTGTCCAGACGAACAGCTAATATTGAAGTGTCTCCCACAACATCAGTAACAACTCCCCTCTGCCTGAAGACAAAAGGAATAAAAATTCAATCATGGAATGCCTTTATTTCTTATAATTATTAGGTTAACCATGTATGATTGCACATAGATCAGCAGGCTAGTTATCAATTCTTAACAGCATTCTAAAAATATGTCCAAAAGTGCGATCAAAGACTGCTGCCTCCATGGATGATAAGAAACCCCAAACCAATGTGATGGGATTCCATTAACTGCATCGAATGGATTGTTGACCAAGCTAGGCATAACCAAGCCGCTCTTCTCCGATGCCTCTCCTGTTCCTCAAATACTAGGTTTGGGTTGCAACTGTCAAGTAATGTTTGCCTATTGTAGAAGTAAAAGTATAGATTCACACCCCCCCCCCCCCCCTACCAAAGCAACTAATACCACTACATGCCATTATAACAAGTTGAACTACTTTTCAATATTGTTTACCTTCTATCCAAGTCTTTATTTAATAACACGCATTGAGGAGAAAAAACCCTGTCAGAAACAAACTAAGGGTACTAAATTATCCCAGAACTTTAAAGAACAAAAAAGCAAAGCATGAGAAATGTCACTTGAATATTACCCAACAGCTCTAAACGAAAAAAAGAATATTACACCACAGCTTCAGATGCGGAATTTTTTTTAAAAAATTCCACACATTAGGGACATTTTCTTTTTGAGGTTACACTTTTCAAATGTCTGAACCCTTTGGTGGACTTACTGACTAGAACTCATATATGTTTAAGGTCCAGTTCTGGTGAAAAACCACTTCTGTTTATAAACAAAAATATTTATCAACAGAAAAGAGGGAAAAGAACACAAATAAACAAAAAGTAAAAAAATCTCAAGATGCAGAAAATTTATAGGAACAAAACCTACATAATTTTAAAAGCACTGTTACAAGTTAACCAAACTAACCACTCACAATGCATTGGAAGAACAGACTAAATGAATCATATTAAAGATATCATCAAACTCACCAGGAATTGTTGGATGGCTGATGAACTTCAACTATCTTTCCAATTGCATCTTTACCTAACTTCTTCAATATCCAGTTCGCATCCATGACCTCACTGATGACATTATCTTTATGCAATACTGACATAGGCTCATCTTCTCTAATTGACCCTTGGTCCATTAAAGGAGATGGTCTCTTCCTTTTTGATCTCTGGCCTTTTATGGAATTTTTCTCTTCCTCCCCTTTTGGGAGCCATGAGCTATGGTTCTCAGAATAAGGGTTCTTGAATTTAAGCTTAAGCAATGGTTTGGCGTCCTTTGGCAATGAATCACAAACAATGGAGGAGACAGCAGAGATATTATGGCTCCCGTCACCTACATTAGGTGTGCCCTGAGCCCACTTCCGACTTGGAACCTCATCATCTCTTGATGCGATGGCTTCACTTACACGTTCTACGGCTGCAACACTTCCTTCAGCACTCTTTTTCCCTACTTTGAAACAGGTTCTAATGGTACCCGTAGACTCATATCCCTCAGAAACATCAGACTTAAGTCTTCCCAACTTTATCAACCTACCTTCCCTGCCTCGTTGCTTCGAATGTTTTAATTCATCTTGACTGTCATGTTTCACTCCTGCAAGTAATAAATAACTCAATTATGTGTGTGTGAGTGAGTGAGAGAGAGAGAGAGAGAACCTCTTCCACTACAAAAAATTTATAGTAGCACAATAAAACCAATGCCATGAAGATGTACAATGGACGATATTCACCTTACTATGAGACTTATAAAAGGTATAGAGTGTAGGAAAGGTCTTCATATGGTCTTTATTGACCAAGAGAAAGCTTAGGGAATAGTCTCTATAGCGTTATTTTGGCAAGTACTAGAGAAAAGAAATGTTGCAAGTAAATATGTGGACATAGCTAAAGATATGTATGAGGGTTCAATGACAAGTGTAAGAACGGCAGGGGGACAAGGTTGTAAATTCTCAATTATGGGCTTACATCAAGGATCAGCTTTAACCCCATATTTATTTGCACTTATAATGAATGACTTAACTAAAAACATTCAAGACGATGTTCCTTGGTTTATGCTTTAATTCCTAAGGATATTGTTTTAATAGATGAGATATAAGTAAGGAATAATATTAAGTTAGAATCATGGTGAACAACTTTGGAATCAAAAGGCTTTAAACTAAGTAGATCAAAAACGGAATATCTAGTGAGTAACTTTAATTGTGATCTCACAGATGATGAGGGGTGACACTTGATGAGACAAAGATTACACATAGCAATTATTTTAGGTACCTTGGTTCAATCATAAGTACAAAGGTAATATAGAGGATGATAATCCCAAAGAATTAAAAAAAGGTGGAGGAAGTGGAGAGGTGCACCCAAGGCCTTGAGTGTTGATGTATACCTTTGAAGCTCAAAGGAAATTTTTATAGGACCGTTACAACCAGCTACAATGAATGGTGCAGAGTGTGGCGTTGTTAAGAAGCATCATATAGATGAACTCAATGAGTCAATGTAACAAAAATGGCAATGCTGAGACAGGTGAGTGACAAAACTAGGAAGGAAAAGATAAAGAATGATCAAATTAAAGTTAGTCTAGGAATAATACCATAAAGGATAAGTTACAAGTAAGTCAATTAAGGTGGCACGACAATGTTCATCAAAGGCCTTTAAATGCCCCCATACGGAAGTAATATAATCTAGATTGAAGAAAGTAGAAGAACTAGGGGAAGACCTAAGATAACCTTAAGAGAACTGGTGAGTAAGGATATGCATAGTTCGAGCTTTGCATCTAGTATGGCCTCAAACAGAGATAATTGGAAGGCAAGAATCCATGTACGTAGCCGACCACATTTAGTTGGGAGTCTTGGAGCAAAGGCTTATTGGTTGTTGCTTGGATGTTCATGTAACAAAAACACTGGGAGTTCAAGCAACCAATGCATAGTAATTGTTAAGTAGTAAGGCTCGCAATTCTTGTGTGGTCTTAGTGTCTAGAAGAAGGGGCCATGTGACTAAGTAGTGTTCCTTCTCCCACATCTATCATGTGAAGTAACTTCCTAATGTTCTATATCATTCATTTCAAGCATACAATGACACATGCATATATGAGTGAAAGGAAAAAACAGAAATGGATACCCAATAGCTGACATACCATTAGAAGTCGTTAATTCTTGCTCTTCGTGACAGCTTGATGCTTCCAGCATAGGAGAGCTGCTTACATTTCTATTTCTTGAACCTAAATGTATAACTAGCTTGGTTCCCTTCACTGTATCTGACTTGGCAACCGGTTTCACAGAGTCTTCCATGACAGTTGAGCCAAGTGATTTCCTACTTTTTATTTGAATAACTCTCGAAGCCCTTTTTTCATTTCCCACAATCTCCTCAGTATGATTGAGTGTTGTGCTTCCTCGTTGATTAATACAAAGATTCTTTTTGTTATCAACTGGGACCCCGGCAAGAGGTGATGCACGTACATCAGGTCCACCACTTCTATGCAACTGCATATAATCACTGTTTTCATCGTCCAAGTTGCATTCAAATGATTCTGCATCCTGCTGTCTTCCCAAAAACTGATGGGATTCAGTTTTGCCATCAAAAGATTCCAGGTATCCTTTCATCTTAGAATGCTTTCTGTTCAAAGATTTCTTCCCATATTCTTTGGATTTTTTGGGTGCTTTATCAACTACCCCTTTAACTGAAAACTTTAATGAACGCCCAACAGGCCCATTTTCTTCATCATCTGAATAAAGCGATATAGAAAATATTTCTTCTTGAGATGGCAATCCAGCAGCAACCCTTAAACTTGCAATCAGGTCTCGATCAGCTTCGTCCCTTCTCCTCCAAAGTTCTTGCACAGCATTATCAAGATCTTTAACCTGCCATTATGTAGAACTCCTCCAATTAGCACAATTTTTCCAGATACCTTTTTATCCCAAAATCATCACACTGATTAAAGCATACCTGGTAACACTCTCCACGACATGCAGTACATTTGTAGTAAAGATTATTATCAGCTTGGAACTGCCGATATTTTTCATCACTGTGTGACAGAACTAAGGTATCTTAAAAGGAAGAAGTGGCTAAACTGGCCAAATAGCTAAAATAAATTGCCACACAAGAAGTCTATGTCGGAAGAAAAATTACATAGAAACAAAGAAATACTCAGAATACAGATAATAAGAATGTATTTGCTCTAACAATAACTATTTTCCAGGATTTTTTCTGAATATCAGCCGGAAATCATATAGGCATAAAAAAGAACAATTTTTTTAGTCAAATGCAATTCAAAATTTTAGCAACATCCAGCTAAATTGTTTGATGTTCCAAAAAAAGAAGTGTTAGCATGCCCATCAATTATCATACAACCAGGTTCAATTTCTCTAATGGTAATGACGTGAACACAAGGACAACCCCCCCCCTGGGCCAAAATCTTAAGTGGGGCCCCAGGAAGGTTCCAAGAAACCACCCTAAGCTGGCCGAACCCCCTATGGGGAGAGTACTTTGGGCATTTTAACCCCCCTTTTTTTATTCTGAAATAAATTTTAGGATTTTTCCAGAATTTTTGTTGAGTCCAATTTGTCAGTTTGAGTCAGATTTGGTTTTGTTTAGCAAGTCCAGTTTGATTTAAAGTTGGTTGCTTGAGTCTTATGTTATTTAATTAGCATGCACTTAAAAGATTACTTTAAGTGTGTCTAGAAAGATTCCAATCTAAGGGTTGTAATTCAGTAGTAATTTGATTCCTCTTTAAAGTGTTTTGGTCAAGAGTTGGGATCCTTATTCATTAAGGAATCCAACCCAAATCAGAGTCTCTTGTTAAGGGCTATAAATAGCACATTTCGTGCAACGTAATTTTCAGTTTTGATGATTAATAAATTTGATTGAGTTGAAGACCAGGGTCTCCTTATTGGTTAGGCCTTGGTTGAGTAATTTGTTCAAGTTCCTTCTCCATCTTCTTCAATTCAGCAGAGCACAAGCAATATTCTAGCCTTCAGCCATCAAACACAGCCTCCAAGTACAGTAGCATTCCCCACCCCTTCCCTACCTTCCCCCTCATCCTCAACCCTAGAAACCCCTCCCCTTACCACCGTAGTATATCTGCCCCCCCCCCTTCCCCTTTTGTTTAGGCCTACTACACCCCCCCCCCATTTGCAACTCTTTCCTGCCCCCATCCCCTTTAGTTTCCTGCAAACCCCAGCCCCTCCTACAGTCACCGTGACCCTCCCCCTTTTCCCCCTCTTCCCCATGGTAGCAGATCCTAATCCCATCAGGAAACCCCCATTCCCTGCCCCTCTCAAGCCCCTTTCACATCCCTCAGAGTCGCAGGAAGCCCTAAGCCCCACCATTAATTTCTGCAGATCAGTCTTCTTCCCCTAATTTTAAAAATCGTCCACTTCATCTTCAACCTTGAGAAGTTGCAGAAAATTTTAAATTGCAGAAATTCTGATTTGATAAACCCTAGTCATTCAGTTCATACCCAGATAGAAAGAATGCTACTGGAAGCAATTCTGCAATCACAGAACTAGCAGATTTGAGTCCTCTCCAGCCAAAAACTAACTTGGTCTTTGAAATTCAAATTTCAAATCTGAAATTCTGAGTATAAAAAGATTCAGATCTGAAGCTTAGTTTCAGTAGGCTCTAAATCACCTTAGAAACCCCAAAACCCTTCCCCCTCTTACTGAAACTTCCTGGGCAAACCCTAAGTTCAGGCGATTTACCAAAATACCCTTCCTAGACCTGGTTTACATTAGGTTATCTCAACGGATTTAAGAAAGAAAAAAGAAAAAAAAAAAGCAAAGAAATATAAATAACTTATGCAAGTAAAAGATGATTTTCTAGGAAATTTCCCACCGAAATCTGCAGCTTCAAGGGACTAATACTAGATTTTCAAAGTTGAGGCCAGATAACTCATAACAGAATTATTTAACCACAAAATTAACTGAATTTTGCCCTTTTCATCAGCTGAGGACCTCGAGAGAATTGCAAAAGGGAAGTTACATCGAGAAAGAAATATGTTTATGCCCAATGGGATTAGCATTTGAGGTTCCACACAAGAAAAGATCATGTAAGAACTTAAGAAGTCTATCTGAATATACTCCATCAAATTAGATCTCTTCTCACCACTGGCATACCGACCTCTAATGAATTTTGTTAAAATGAAAAGGAATTCCAATGCATGACTAGTAGACGGGAAGGAAAAAAAACAAAGATGGGAGACCGTTACACAATAAAATACGTAATCCTAAATATTGAAGATAGTTACTGCCAGAAACATAAACAACATTGTCCCAAAAAAAATTTCAGCAGGGTAGTGATCAACAAAAAGATAGATACAAGAAAACAGGAGGGAGAAGGGCTTTTACAACTTGCAACATTGGCAATACTTAGTTCCCATAAATGTTGAAATTAAGCATAATTAGTTATGCATAAGGAACACAAGGTGGAGTCAAAATGACAAAGAAAAGAACTGAAGCAAAAGATGACCTTATGGAGCCTCAGCCACCTTCGTTCCTATTTGGCTATCCCCTTCTTTTACTTTTCTCTCCTAGGTCCTAATGATTGAGGGACTGGGGAAACATTTAAAAAGAAATTTTTATTATAGGCCTCTCTGCTCTTCTCCTTTCCCATGTTGTCTTCTTTTAATAAATTCGCATTGAATATCAAGAAAAAGGCATGAAAAATATTAATGCAAAATCCCTAAATGTTACTTAAGCTGCTAGAGGATATAGGCCAAAGGGAAAGGAGAACCATCTTTTACATGCGGCATCATGTGGTGACATGCAAGGGATCAGAATGCAACTTGTGGCCACAGTGGATGACAACAAAGATAATGAACAGAATAATCAAGAAAATTAAAATTACATTCAAACACAGATGCTTTGTTAATAATGAACGTAACATTCGTAAGAAGAAAGGGGTTTATATTAGCCAACTAGGGACAAGGGAAAGATAATAAAGTCAAACCATACGCAGACAAAACACAAATATCATCTTAATAGTAAATACAACATTTGTAAGAACAAATGGTTTATAATTGCCAACTAGAGACAAGGGAAAAATGATAAAGTCAAACCACATGCAAACAAGGACATATAAGGAAGGAAAATCTAGAAAGTTGCAAAGAATCCATTTAATGCTAGAATATGAAGAATGTCCATCACCAATGGCATCATTCCCTCGAAGGATATGTAACAAATATGCTCTCTACTTCTCATGCAACATTTTATGATTGTTAATAAAACTTCTTCACACAAAACTGGAAGACAGGGAGCAAACCTGATGCCATCACAGTCACAGTGCACCCAACGTTCGCAAGCATCACAGCAAACCATTGGTGTTGATTCAGAGTCCCTATAGACCTGCAAAAATAGATCGCCGGCCTTTCAGAATAATGCACACACAATCCTACAATTATATAATTACTAGATACAGAAGCAGAAGGCACATTTTAGACAAAAACAAGTCACTGAGAAGAAAGAAAAAATAACTCTTCCAACTTGTACCAAATTTTACCGTAGCTATGGTCTAGCATTCATTTGTAAACTGTGTGTCTGAACTGCTTATTTGCTGCTATATAATTCAACCATTATAGGTTACTATACGTAACTGAAATAATATCAAGTTGAGAAAAGGAGTCATGAATCATGCCTAGCACTAATCTTGACTCTCCCGGCCCAACCTTTTCTCTTTTTTAATATTTTGTGTTCATATTCATTTTTTACCCTTTGTATTAGGTCAGCCATGGTGTTGGTCGTGAAATTGGTCTATAGTTCTAAATACTGAATTGACTTGGGAAGACACATCTTAAACAGCTGTAATCCCCAAGTTGCAACACTCGCTCACTCTATTATTGCATGCTACCAGAGAGAGAGACCCATAAATACTGCTGCACATCTAATCCAGATTGTGTTCTGCATTTGAGTTGGATTTTGGAATTGATACAAACCAGAAGTTCCAACTACATAAAAAGGAGTGTTTTACCCCTTGGTTCCTTCTACAAGTATCATGATTCAATAATGTGTTCAGTTTGAGTTAACTGATCAAATTTGTTGTTGATAAGCCTTTTTAGTTTCTGATTAGGGATATACTTTTGATAGTTTGCCATATTTCTGGATTGTTGATTTGTTGGAGATGCAGTTTGCGATGTGAGAATGATGGCAGATGCAAAGAATATGGAGTTAGAAAGTGAATCGCATCAATAGGAGATTATGAGTTAAGTCAAAGTCTTTAATGCTTGATGCTTCATTGGTACTAGGTTCTAGATCAGTTACTACTCAACGAATATTGTGTGCTAAGAATCATATTCTTGTCTCTAGTATACTACCAGAGTTATTTTCCTTTAAATGTTACATTTGAAGCTAACAACGTAGCAGTGAGATTGAATAAAAGAAATGAAACTAAAGACTTGGTGGCGTTAGCAACATTTAGAGCATCTCTTCCCCTCTCCTTTTATAACTTCCAACCTATTATTCTCTTTTGCGCTTCTTGAATTTGACACAACATTCCATTGACTGATCATCTTTGCTCATCCCTGTGGCACCGCCTTGCTTCCCCTAAACCAGATCCTGATCTATTCAAATCTTAGCCTTCCAATCTGCACCACATGGAAGGGAAAGAAATGCCTAGATCCAATCGAGAGTCACAATATCAAGCCATGGCACATGTAATGTGCAAGTTGATGTGGGTAATGGCAGTGTTGGCTGAGCTTGGGTTTGAAGATCCATCCCCCATGCAACTGGAGTATGTCAACAAAGTTACATGCATCAAAGCCAATGTTTCATGAGAGAACGAAACACATTGGATAGACAGTTATTTTGTTCACCAAAAAGCTTCAATAAAGGATTGTTTCTATAAACTCTACTCGAACAGGGGCAACTTCAAGATGTGTTACAAAAGCATTGGGGAACTGAGAAGAGAAATTGAATTTGCAACAAACTGGTGCAATTGATATCTATGGTCAAGGTGTTGGAATTAGTGCCTACTTTCCCCATAGTTGTTAAGGATCGCCTAGGCGTCCGGTAGCCTTTAGAGCACCTTAAATTGGGGTCGCCTTATTTTCAAACCATAAGGCTGGTCGCCTTGGGGTAAGAGGCAGTCGCCTCAGGCACCTCAGGCACCTCGACGCCTTATACCCCTAGGCAACCGCTTTCCTTTTTTTTAATCACATGAAAGATGCCAAATCGAAGGCATATATCGAATTGCTTATTAGATTCCAATTTTAAATTATCTATTGATTGGAACCTATATGCATATTTATAATGACGCTACATGTGATCAAATGTCTAAATTTAAATAAAAAGAGAAAAGAATACTTGACTCGAGTCTAACTCTAAATCCCTAATCTCTCTCTCTTCCTCTCTTCTTCTCTTCCTTTCTTCCCACGACGATACTCCAGCAAGCAGCGAGCCAATGAGGCAGCGATAGGCAACTTATTCTCTTCCTTTCTTCAGGCAACGACACTCCGGCAAGTGCAGCAAGGCAGCAATAGGAGACTTCTTCTCTTCCTTCCTTCCCGCGACAACACTCTGGCAAGTGCAATGAGCCAGCGAGGCAGCGACAAGCGACGAGCAAGTAAGTTCTTCTATTTCCTCCAGCTTCTTTCTTCTTCTTTTTCCCTTTTTTTAATTCTAACTAATTTTGTACAAACCATTTGCAGCACCGATGGTCTAAACTTGCAGCAGCTCTCCAGCGAAGAGAATAACGTCTCTCAAACCATCTCAAGTTGCAGCGGCACTCCGGTATCTGCTTCTACTCTCCGGCGACTTCTTCATTTTCCTCTTTTTTTTTCTTCTAAAAAATTCTGGTACAAACCTGTTGCAGTGGCAGCAGCGCCAGTAGCCTAAAATTGCAGCAGTATTCCAAATAACATCACTCGAACCATCTCAAGTTGCAGCGGCACTCCAGTAGGTGCATCCTCTCTCCAGCAACTTCTTTCTTCTTCTTTTTCTGTTTTTCCCCCTAAAAAATCTGTTCGTTCACCGTCTTCTCAGGCAATGGTATGTCTCCAGTCTTTTTTTTTTTTTTTTTTTTTAACTCTGTTTTCTGTAACTCAGAATATTGGCATTGATTTCTGCATTTGACAAGGCAGCAGTACAATTCAAGGCTGCCAACAACTAATTGAGCCATGAATACATAATTCTGCATTTGTCTATCCATTATCGGAATTGATTCTGGCTATAGACTAATTACGAAATCCAATTTTTTTCCTTTTCAGAATCCTTTCAAGGCCTGATCCAGGATTCATTCTAATAAAGCATACCCAACACAACCTAGGTTTGACCCAGAATTCATAGATGTTTAATACTTTAATTGGCTTTGTGGTGTTTTTAACTTTGGTTGATTATTTGTATATGCTTCCATGTTTTTTATTTGTAGATATTTCCTAGTTATTTGCAATGGCCTCAACTGATAATCTGGCGGTTGCTGCTGGAGGGCGTGAAGCTAGTTATGATCCCTCGAAAGACCCAAAAAGAAAAGCCAAGTCAAATGACCCAGGGTGGAAGTATTGGTATTGGCCAGATGTGGCTGATAGGAATACAGTCAGGTGCACTTTGTGCAACAAAGACCTTAAAGGAGGAATTAGAAGATTGAAGCAACATCTAGTGGGTGGATATGGGAATGTTGTGAAGTGCACCAAGACCATTGCAGCAATTGCCCAAGAGATGAATGCAGTGTTGTTGAAAAATAAAAAGAGGGTAATTATTACTGATTGGGATAATGAGGAATATGATGATATTCAACAAGTAATTGAAGAAGAACATCCTACTCCTAACTCTACTGAAGGAGGGACATTTCCTAGTGTTGGATCTGAGGTGTTCTCCAAGAAACCAAGCTCTGGGACTGCATCAAAGAGATTGAAAAGTGCCCTCAATAAGGCACCAGTAAGGGGTCCCATGGATATGCATGTTAGACAAACTCCTAAAGAAGTTGTTGATGAAGGAGGGCAAAGGGTGTTATTCAAACAACAATCTTGAATAGAATAAGATCCGCGGAAGAAAATAAGCAAGTGGATAACCACATCGCTGATTGGATGTATCAGTGTGGCATTCCATTCAATGAAGTTAAAGCTAAAAGCATTGAGGTGATGATCGAGTCTATTGCACAATATGGTTCTAGGTATAAGAACCCAACTTACCATGAAGTCAGGGTGCCTTTATTAAAGAATGCAAAAGAAAGAACGATAGAGATGAGGAAAAGTTATGAAAGGTATTGGAAGATGTATGGATGCACACTCATGTCTGATGTGTGGACTGCCAAAATGAGTAGGCACCTCATCAATTTCTTGTCAATTTTCTAGAGGGAACGTTCTTCCTTGGTTCTATGGATGCATCTAGCCATGTGCAAGATGCAAAAATGATCTTTTAATTATTGGATAAAAAAGTTGAAGAAATTGGGGAAGAGCGTATAGTTCAAGTCGTGATTGATAATGCCTCAAATTACAAAGCAGCAGGGGCATTATTAATAGAGAAGAGGACTACATTATATTGACTCCCTATGCAGCCACTGTCTTGATTTGATGCTAGAGAACATCGGGAATTTGAAACAATATAAGAAGGTGATAATTCAGGGGGAAAAGAATAACCACTTCCATTTATAAGCACACAAGATCGTTGGAGGCCTTGAGACAGAAGACAAATGGCAGGGATCTTGTGATGGTTGCAATGACTAGATTTGCAACTTCATTGTTGACACTACAAAGCTTATTGAAACACAAGGATGACTTAAGGCACTTACTCATTTCTGAGGAGCGGACAAAATCCATAATCTCTTATGATTGTATTGAGTATTGTAGATGCTGATGAAAGACCCACATTGCCTAAAGTGTATGTAGCCATGTAAGAGGTTAAGAGAAGAATAAGGACAATTTTGGAAGCAAAGAATGACTTTATTAGAAAGTCATACAAATAATTGATAAGCGATGGGAGTGTCAGATGAAGAGACCTCTATATGTTGCAACCTTATTTTTGAATCTTAGGAAGTTCTACAATTTAAATGTTGCAGATGATCTTTCAATGAAGTTGTTGGAAGACTAGTGTCTGATGTACATCTACAAGATAAGGTATTGCACCAGGCAAATGAATACAAGCAAGTTAAAGGTCATTTATCCACAAGTATGGTTATCAGACAGCGTACAACTATGAGTCCTCGTAAGTTTTTACTGTGTGTTTTCTATTTTTAGTTATACTTATTTGGTTTATAACTCTAGCTTTTATGTTAATCTATTTTTTTATATATACTATAGTTTCATAGTGGGATACACATGGAGGAATGTTTTTGAGCTTACAAGGATTGCACGGAGGATACTAGACCTTTGTTATTTTTCCTCTAGTTGTGAACAGAATGGGAGCACATTTGAGTTTGTAAGTATTAAGTGATTTAAGTATTTAAAATACTTTTAAGTTTAAATTTTGGAAGAATGACTTGGGATTCTTTTCAACTACTTATAAATTCAGATTCACACCAAGAAGAGGAATAGGCTAGAACATGTAGCGGTTGAATGATCTAGTTTTTATTCAGTACAATCATCGTCTTCAAGAAAGGTTCAATGAAAGGCGATTACAGAATTGAAATTATGATCCCCTACTCCTTGATGAGCTTGACTGGAGTAGTGAGTAGATGGTTAGTCAACCTGATGATTTAATCCATCTTGAGGGTGATCTTGCTGGGAGCACTGTTGATAGAGCTATAGGGGCATATGCATCACTCGGGGGCCAGAACAGACCGAGGAGAGGTCAACCAAGTGAATCAACATCCATTGAAGTTAATATATGTTACTCACGTCACAAGTCTTTGGAGAGGGTGGTTGAGGAACATGACTCTTAAGTGTGATGGAGACATGGACGAAGTGGAAGATTTACATGATGATGAGAACATTGTAGATAATTATGATTTGAGGTCTGGGACAAGTACCTCTTCAGAGCAACAACAACTTCGAGAAGATCTCCCACTTACTACCAATTTGATTGATGACGATTATAACTAGTTGACTTATACTTTTCTATTGAGAATTTTGGATATGGATTGTGGATTTTTATTGGAAATTTTGAATATGGATGTTTTGTTATATTTGGGATTTGGCCTTTAGATTTTAGATATAAGTGGGATTGTTTACTTAAATATTTAAAACTTTCTATTTAGATATTTGGCTATATGCTTTGATTCATCTTCTTTTTCTACTCATGAGGATACTTGGCTAGGGCTCAACAATGTAGAGGAGGAGCTGTAGGTGCTGGTGGAGGTGGAGTTGTAGGTGGTTCTAGTTGGTGACATTTAATGAAGGTATGTTGTGTACTTATGCATATATGTGTATACCATTTAGTCCCATTTTATCGTATCTTAATTCTTGAATTCAATTGTTAATGATAGTATGATACTTGAAATTTATTTAGGACCAACTATGTGTGGTTTGTAGTATATTGGATGACTGGAGGTAGGCTAATATTAGTTTTTTTATTATATAAAATAATAGATTTATAATGAATTAGAGTGTATGCGATGTACACTAAAAATTTCACTTAAAACGCCTCAAAAGCACCTCGGAGGGTGCCTCGTTGCCTCAACTAGCCTAAATCGCCTCACATTCCCTGATACATCGTGACAACTATGCTTTCCCCGCCTCTATTCTATTTTAAGTGCTAATATTATTGAACCTTCATGTCAGGTGAGCCTAGCGCTGGTAATGTAATTGGCTTATAAATAAAGAATTTGTTTGGAGAGTCAGAGTTGCAGCAACCTCTACCATATCTCTGCTTCCTTCTTTCACTTCTACATCAATAATTTGGTCACTTAACAACCCTTGTACATGATTGAAATTGCCACAGAAATACAAAAATAACTAGTAGTCAAAGATAACTGCATAAAACTTATACTACTCAAGTGCAAAAATGGTTATGGATAATCAACCATATTTTTTGGACCAAATGCATGATGAGGAGTAGAAAATTATCAGGCACATAGCACAAAAAGAGAAAGAGAGAAGGGCATGTGGACGAGAGAGTGATATGCTACATGAGATCGTCACAGATCTGGAGCAGAAAGTACCTTCAAACAAACAGGACAATATTTCCCCTTCACAAATAATCTCCCACAAGCATCACAGCAAGTGTATCCAAGAAACCACCTGCATAGTTTATGGGCAAACAATTATTAGTTGTCTTTCAACATCATTTTTTCTCATCAAACAGAACTAAATTGTTGGTCTACCAGATTTGAGCCAACTATTCAATCACAATGAGCTTAACCAAGTAGATAGCAGACATCTACTATCATCATTTTTGTCAGATATCAGTTTGAAATACCACACAAAAACACCCACTACCCCCCCCCCCCCAAAAAAAAAAAAAACACCAAAAAAAAGAGGCAGAAGAGAACATTCATGAATAACTTACATCAGGTGCTACGGGTGGGAAGATAATTAGAAGGCAAACCGTGATGAACTGAAATTTAGGTTATGCTATACGGTTTCTTTCTTTCTGTTCCAAATGCAATTCACAATTAGCCAATTTTGAGAAAGACAAATTTTAAGATAATCTGAACTCGGGCCATTTATTATGCTGGAACAGCATTTACTGTCTCAACAATTGAATGGACGTCATATCTGATCTACAAAGGTGGGTTTAGCTCCCAACTTGGCTTTTGGCTGACCATGATGGATTAGAAAAACAAGTTCTCAAACAATGAGAAGGGGAGATGTACAAAGACAAAGCTCCTACTTTACTTACTAAACTATACTTGACACAACGAATCATAAAACCTCTCCACCAGATCAACAACCCAAGCTCAAGGTTCAAAATCTTGGTTTTGAGGCCCGTTTCAGACAGCCCCAGGACAAAGATATCGCAGGCTTTGACCAACTCAAAATCTCGCACTTTATAAATCCTCTTGACAAAATCAGCAACTTAGATGTAATGTTCAAAATCTTAGTTTCGAGGCCAGTTTCAGTCAGCCCCAAAACTGAGATATGGCAGGTTTTGACCAATATTTTTTTCACAGACCAACTGCTCAAAAGTAGTGTTGATCCTAACATTTATCTGTGCCGCACTGCTAGCTATTTTTAAAAACCTAAATCATAAATTGGTTTCACAAAAAAACCACCCTAAATGGTACTGGTGGTGTAGACCCAAGGTCACTATTCTAAGTTTCTAACCGAATAATGCAGTACATTGGCCTTCTTATAAACATTAAATCATTGTCTACATATAATTTAGGCACTGGAAATGTAATAAGCTATTGAAAGTTTAAAACGATCAAAATGTGCATGTGATTCACTCCATTTGAGACATTTATATTAGGTAGTGCATAAAACCAGCTTTCCAACAGATCAAAGATTTGCTTACACCTGAACCATATTGGAGGAACTTTCTTCCAGTCAAACCTAGATCGTTGTGTACTAATGTTGTTTAAAATCTTCACAAATGGAAATAAAATGTTTTAAGACATAAAAAAAGGATTACCTTGCTGCTTGTTTGGTTCTTTCAGTGATGTTCTATCACAAGAAGATCCAGTAAAATTTTAGATTTGAGAAAGACCCTAGAGTTTGGGAGTTGCAAATCACCCCCACACCTAAAATTCTGTTTTTATTCTTATAGTAGAGAGGTGACTTTTTATTGCTTTAGAATTTAAATTTGCACTTTTTTTAAGGGGGAGTGTTTGCACATTTATGGTCAAAGCATTGGGACAGTCTCAGCAAAAATTGTTGGAGGAACAGGGTAAGGCTGCACAGGAAAATTCCCTCCCTAGACTCTGCTTGTGTGGAAGCCTTTCAACACCGGGTTCGCCGTTCTATTGTTTGATCATTTGCAAATAATTTAAAATATTTTCTCACTCCCTCGTTTCCCTTTTCTTTTCTTTCTTTCTTTCTTTCTTTCTTTTTTTTTTTTTTTTTTTTTTTTTTGGGGGGGGGGGGGGGGAGAGCAGAACCTAGAGCAAGCGGTTCAAATCAAAGTCACAGAGGCAAAGGGAGGGGGCCAGGGGTTTGCTTCTGGGGATCAAAGGAAGGAGGGAAGGCAATAATGTAACTCAACTTTTCTGTTTTCAACAAAGTCAACCTTTTTTCAATTGGAAACAAATAAAAGTACAGGAGAGTAGGAACAACAAGAGAGACAAAGGGAGCTTCAGAGTTTTTGGTTCTGATACCAAATTGATGGAGGGCTTGTCAAGGAAGGGGGGAAATCTGACAAACTTATTTGGAGGTGAAAGAGGGGATCATACAGTCATTCAGAGAAAAACCCAATTCAATGTATAGATAAGAAAAAAGCCAAAAGAATCCTAGTGGGAGTGTAAACCTATCTTCTAATCCAAATCTAAAATTTAAATAGAGTTCAAATAAAACAACCAGCATACTCTTATCTCCACACAAATAAGCTACTTATAACCCTAGTGGACCAAAACCAACTGCTTATGCCTAGGTTTGGAGTTTCCAAACTAACAATGTTCCAACCAATCAAGTACTACAGCATCAAGTGGCCAACTGAGTGTCAATATAATTTTTTATGTATATACTTACTTGGTGCAACAGTCAAACTCACTAGAAAATATTGGCAGCCTAGGAATTTGGATTAATATATCATATACAGTTCCTCCAAATGAGCTACAAACAACCAAATAGTTTGACAGTTTTAAACTGTGGTGGCTTGCACAAGGTAACCCCCTCCCCCCTCCCCCAAGGGGGGATATTACCACATGCATTGGCAGTGAAGGAGATGAGATAAAGATCCAGCAAAGTGCCAACAGTGGTGGGACCACATGCGCTAAGGAAATAAGACAAAAAGTACAGTGAAGAACTGCAGACTGAACACAGATTCATCAAACACTCAAGCCAATCAGAGTTAAGGAATATTGAACCAGCAAACCAGGAACCACTGACAAATTTAGGGGAGATCTTGGTGCAACAGTTCGGTTGCTCATTGTGACCTAGTGGACGCGATTTTGAATTGGGAACAGCTTATCCACGAAGTGACAGTAAGGCTGCCTAAATTATGACCATCCACTGACCCAGCAGTGATGGGACCCTCGTGCACTGGGTACACCCTTTACTGCTACTGGTTTAATAGCTAATAACTGTTATAATGAAGTCAACTGAATTTACTAAATAAATAGTTCAGAAACCTGAGATGAACCCAAACATACTTCCAACAACAATATTTCTCAAAGATGAACTACCAAAGAGATGTCTGGAATATAGGAACTGATGCTACGATCTTGGAAATGGAAGGTTTTAGAAAAGAGAATATCATAACTACAGACAAATAGGTCTACAGAAAAAGTTAGAACTGACACATATAGTCAGAAACCCAAGATATCGTGCTTTCTTGCAAGAACCCTATACATGGTAACAATAGCAACCATACCAACAAAACAAACAAATTATTCTGGATTCACACTTTTTTTGGTAACTACATGAAACTAACACATATGAAGACACTTCCTTTACAACTGAACAACCAGTACCTCGTGCTTAGTCCACTTCCAGAAACATGGGATCCACAGCTGTGACACCTAGTATGCTTTGGGCACAGATAAGGTCCACCACTAACATTCTGCAGAATCCTCAAGAAAAAAATACAAACTGGATAAAGGAATCACTTTTAGAAACCATGGAAAATTGGAAACCAAGTAGCAACAAATGAACAACCCACCTTATGTGAAGGCTGCTGGCAGTAGCAATGGTAAGCGCCGTCACACCTTTTACAGAACATGAATTTGTTTGGGTCTCCAGTTTTTCTACATATCTGTTTTAAGGGGAAAAAAATAGGAGGAGAACATCAGAATATCCACATCGTTAGGAGCATAAAAATTAAGTGAGAGTAATAAAGCATTAAAAACTGCTGCACCACCCATTTAAGTAAGGCTGCTGTTGTTTCTGAAACTTGGTTTCCTGTAACCAACTTCAAGGCTGAAAAGTTCCTCAATTCTCCATCTGAAGCAGCTGTAATCTGGAGAATGAACCCCACTCCAGGGGCCCCATTTGATCCCAATGCAGCCCAGTCTGCTGGCTGGTTTGTCATACAGGATCGCAGCTCCTGTTCTGGTATTGGGGTCATATCTCCTAATTCAGCCACCCAAGTTAAAAAGGACTTTTAGCAACACTTCTCCCTCTTACAAGCAACAATTGACCTGAGTTTGCTCGAATTACACAAACTGATTTAATTCAATTTCCTAAACCTTCTAATTTGTATATTGTTTCTATATTTAGTTTTCTGACTGAATTTTCCAAGTAGAATTTAACCAACATATTTGACATTGTTACCATCGGGTTCACTGACTTCCATTACATTCCCATAACATGAACAACTTCAGAGAACTACTTGCTTTTTTCTTTTCTTTTCACTAGCTAGGGAATCCTTGAACCTTTCCAGGTTTAAGGTCCAACCCAAGAGAAAACCCCGGCTAAAAGCAGCCTATCCCCCTGCCATCTAACTACACTCGTGGGGGGCTTGAACCTACAACTCTGTGCCAAAAGAACAATGCCATAGACCAGCAAAGCAAAGCCAAGGGGTTGCCAAAGAACTTCTAAATCAACCAAGTTTTTACTTCCACAAAATTCCACTGCCGTGCAGTCAAACCTAAAACAAGGTACCTATTGAACCTAGTGAGACATGCAATCCCCAAGTCTCCTCAAAAGGATTAGACATCTTCACAATGACATTTTCACAACATCCTCCTTAAATATTCTATGATCAACTTTCCAAAGAACAAGGTCAATCCCAACTTTCAAAGATAGCACAAGTAGAAATCCCTGAATAAGTTCCTTTCAAAATTTCAACTAAGCTTTGCAAATAGAACCCCATGCAAATAAGAATTGATTTCCACATAATTCCAGCATGATCAATTAAATTTCCTGCAGATAAAAGACATTGACAATTAAAATTTACCTCACAAGTTCGGCAAGAAGGGCAAGCCCATGAACTCCAATGAAATAAATCTGAAACATAATCCCATATGAGAAATTTTACTTCCACACAAGTAACCAAAATGATAAAGTAAAGCTGGCAAAGATCAAAGGTAGAGAAGGGACCTCTGTACTGGGCCCAACTTTTCAGGCAGTTCCTATGATACTTCTTGCCACAAATTTTGCATGGAAGCATCCTCGATGCTCTCTCACTTCCTTCATTTTCACCATAAAAGCATAATCGGCACATTACATTGATGGTTGAAGAACCCTGTTCTTCCCCAACAATATCTCTAACTGTTTCCTTAGAGGCATTCTGAAAAGGGGCAAAAAGTCAAAAACAAAATATCAATGATAATAGAAGAAGATAAATTACATGAACAAAGAAACAAGACAGCAAAAGACCCCGGAAAAAAGGAAAAAAAGAAGAAAAAAAAAAACTAATATCATTTTACTCAAATTTTCAGTAGTCCCAGATAAATCAGAACTCATTTGAAGGAAATAACAGGAGTAGACAACAAAATGAGACCAAAGCACTGAAATATACGTATGAATACTAATTCATTCAGGATGGAATAAGAAAACTAAATGTAGTCTTATCCCGACTAAATGCGATCAGCTACATAGATCCTTTTACCACAACTAGCTCTATCCAAATCAACCATCCATGCTACAGCATTCACAAGCATCTATTGCACATGTCCATGCTACATCAGAAAATCACAACTTATCATGCAATGGAGCTACTCCCAAATTATTCTTTATTGCGTGAGTAAATAAAGCATTTTCAGCCCCAAGAATTAAAATAATAATAATAATAAAAATAGGGTGTTTTCCTTTTTTCTTTTTTCTTTTTCTTTTTTTTTTTTTTTTTTTTTTGGGGGGGGGGGGGGCTGCTGTGGAATATGTAAAGAGTTACTCTAAACTAATTAGCTGTACATTTTCATTCTCTAATCAACCTTAATATCCCCATTTCCACAACGCTAAGTTGGTCGCTCAACTATCTTATAAATTTTTCTTAATTTCAAAAGAATAAGTCAATCACAGAAGTGACACAACCCCTCCACTTCATCCAACCCTTTTTGGTTCTATATGCAACACTCCTCTATTTTTCTTTCCCAGTTACCTAATATATTCACCACGCACAACACCCTTTAATCAACTTTCATCCCTCACTGTATACTTTGTTATAGGGCAAATCTAGTGTCAAAGGCATACACACAAGCAGCGTATGGGGTGGCAATTTTCCTACGCAGCCTGAACCAAACAATATTTGATGAGAGGCTGTTTCAATACCTTGACCTCAGGCTACAACTGCGGTCCATTGCACCAAGCCCCGCTCATACACCATATACTGTGTTATTCCTACTTATCTAAATAACCTTTTTTATTCCAAGGTTACTCTCCAAATCCCAATGTTGCATTTATTCCTGCTTTTTTTCACCCACCAAAACATGATCATCAGCAAAAAGCCTCATCTACAGCACAACCAAATACACACATAAAATTGTTTGAGGGAATTCACTACCTAGTGCCTTACAACATGGACTAAATTTTGATCAAAATGGACGAAATTTCAACCGAAATGCCTGCATTTTTTCAAATCGAAGCGAAACTTCAAATATTTCATCGAAGTGGTTCATTTCGACCGAAATTTCGTAGATTTCAACCATTTCGCAGGTTTCAACCTAAATTACACAAGTTTCAACAGTCCAACTTGTTTTTCTCTGTTTTTGTTAATTTCTATCCCATTTTCACCTAATCTCCACGACTCCTTTGCCTTCAAACACCACTTTTGCCTCCAAACACCTCTAAGCCACAACAGTTACAAAGGAAACTCAGCCCAACTTGGGGCCAAGGCCTCTCTCCTTAAAATATTAGCACCCCCTCCCAGCACCCAAAAGAAAAACACCAATCACCAAAAGAAGGATTGGTGGAGGTGCACGTAAGATGGCCTGGACACCTTGGTCACCAAAAATTTAATCTGGTACCCAATCAGATAGGACCAAAAGAAAAACCCAAAACAATATTAGTGTTCCCTTTACCAACTTATTCGTGGCTGACAGCAAGACTAGAAACTGGACCTCCGAATATTTGCTCCCCCCACCCCCCTTCTTCATGAGAACATGTGGGGAGTTGACATCGAAAAGCTGAAAGACTTTATATAGTAATTTTGTCCTTAATGAGAAGAGAAGTATTAATCACTCCATGCAGTTCACAACAAACACAGCAGCAACTAACAAACTCATCTGCTAAGAAGGTGAAACCTTATAGGGTGGAGGAGAGAAACACAAACCAATAACCTATATCACAAGGAATTCGTAAGAGGAGGAAGAAGGGGGAAAATTCCAACTTCTCCAATTAAGTAACCTCTTTGATACTGTCAACAATTTGAAGAAACTCACCGCCAAATCACCAGTTTCAAACCTCCGAGCATAATCTTCGGCGGCCAACGACGCAGCAACTGCTTTCTTCTGCATCGCAAGTCTCTTTCTCTGATCAGACAAAATCTCCTCCTTATCTGCATCTCCACTCCCAACGCCATCAACTACAGCAGTCACCACCGGGGCTGAAGCAACAATTCGAGGAACCACAACCTGAACAGTGTCTTTCTGTCGAGACTTAACCGACCACGGATCGCTCAGGAACTCCTCGACCCTAAAAATCTCTTCCAAGAAATCTCTTCTCCCTTTCTCGCTCTGAAGCTTCTGAGGGAATCCAAGCGTACAGAAGCAGATACGCTGGCTGCAATTGAAAACAACAAAACAACTGTATCAACACAACAGGATCGATAAACCTCCTCGACTTAGAAGTTAGAACCAACAGAAAGAGGTTTTAGGTGAGAAACTATAGAGACGAACCATGTAATTGGGCAGGCCACATGAAATGCCATAAGATTGACTTCGGTTCTTTCTTTTCTTTCGTAATTTTTAGCGGGATTTCTCCTTTAATCAAAATCTTTCAGTAATAATTCCTTGATAATAAAAACCCCTCCTAGCCCTAACAAAAAATAGGAAGAATATAAAAGAAAAACGATGGATGAATGTCGAGTATTATACGAAAGCTTCACTAGGGCTTTAATAGGCCTAACCCGGTTCTCTTGCGGCACGGCCTAGAAAATCATTATGGTGGACAAGCCAAATTTGACCTACCTAGGGCTTTATGTAAAATGTGACTACGAAAAAAATTGTAGCTATACTTTATAAACAAATTTTATTTTTTTATGAATGGTTTTAAGAAATATAATTTTACATGTCAATTTTTCTGAGTGACATTCAAAATAAACATATACTTTATCCTTTAAAATAGGGGTGTCAACAAAACCATGTTGGTTCACTTACCTTCAAACTAACGCATTGTCGGTCTGACTTTTTTAACCCAAATGATAGGTTTGGGTAACAAAATAATTGGCCCTGATAGAGTTGAGTAGGTTTCGGGTTTAGCCCTTGGGCCTACTTGACCTTGCATTAATTTAGTCAAAAATTTGATTATATATAAATTGAGCTTGAATAATTATTTAACAAAGTATCCAATTAATTATCTCAATGGATTATATTAATTGGTGATGCATCCAAAAACTATTCAACCCTCAGATTCCTGCAAAACAACGTCAGTTATGGGCTAACTCAGTTGTCAGGGAGCAACCTCTAAAGTTTAAGTCAATAATTGGAACACCACAGAACTCTGGCTAGTTGCAAAGCTTAATTAAATAACGATAATAGAGGGAAACGATTTAGATCCCTTCATTGCGTGCAATCCTCTAATTTATATAGGGTTTACCTGTCGTTCTCGGTCGTTGGATTCATTCGTGATCCTTCTTGATGGTCATCCTATTGTAGGGTTTTTTCCCCTCTTTCGTAGCCAATTACGGTTTCTTCGTATGGCATGATCATGTATCTCCAATTATGTAGAAACACGTTTCTTTTTATAACCGTCGGGTTCCTTGTTCCTCTCACTACTTGATGGTTCAACCACCAAACCAGTTCCGACCGAAATTTGGTCGAACCCGGTTCAATGTTATTTTATCCTTATCAGTTGGTAACACTAACACTTCAAAACTAAGATAAGATTCCCAAACAAACCCCCCCCTCCTCCCAAAAGAAGACATACTAAGTGGTAACAAGAGTTTAAGTCGTGTTTGATGCCACTAACCCATTCATTTTGTTTTGTTTTGGGGGTTAAAAGTTGAGGACGGGTCAAGTCATTGTAAAACAGCAGTAACCAAACCTTCCAAGATAAATCAATAAGTGTCAAGCTTATAAGAACTCTAACACGATGGGGTTCTGCTTTCAAGTTTAGATCCCAAGCATAGGGTTGGGTTTAGAGTTTAGACTGACTTGACCCAACTTGGCCTGTTGAGACCCTAACAAGAATTTTGTTTCCATGCGCCTTCCACATAGTGTGTCTAATGTAGTGGTGCCTATGGTGCCCATCATTGGATGCATGCCACATACAACAACAACAACAATAAGCATTGTCCCAACTAAATCGGGTCGGCTACATGGATTTTTACCCTCCAATCAGTTCTATTGGTGGCCATGCTAGATACAAGGTCTAAGCTATACATAGCATTTCTCACCACTTCTCCTAAGGTTATCTTAGGTATACCCCTAACTCTTATAGTTCCTTCAATATGGATTAATCACTTCTCCGTATAGGGGCATTTATAGGTCCTCGTTGAACGTGGTCATGCCACCTCAAACAACTTTCTTGAAGCTTATCAATTATGGGAGAAACTCCTAGACCAACTTTAATATGATAATTTCTTATATTATCCATCATAGTTTTATCACACATCCATCTTAGCATCTTCATTTCTGTTACATTAAGTTTATTTATATGATTATTTTTAACAACCCAACACTCTGCACTATACATCATAGTTAGTCAAATAACGGTTCTATAAAATTTTCGTTTAAGCTTTAATGGAATACACCGATCATATAAGACCCCGGACGCACCTCTCCACTTCATCCACCCTATTTTAATTTTTTGGGAAAACATCATCATCTAAATCATATCTTTTACTTATGATTGGATCTAGTGTTGTAATTTTATTTTCATAATTTTTATTTGAAAATTCAAACAATTTATTTTTCTAAACGTTGGGTCTTTTCCTTAAGGACCAATAAATTTCTTTGCTAACAAACATGCCTTAAGGGAAGAGATATAACCTTTAGAGACAACCTTCGTTGGTGTCTCTTGGTCTCCTATATAAAGGTGGGAGGGGTTTGTTATTCTAGCGCGAATATTTTTAGAGAAGCATTGATTTTCTTCAAAATTGTGTCATAGAAAACTGATTGATGAATGTAGCTTTACGGATCCTTTAGTCGATTGATTACGGGGTGCACCGTATGTGATGGAGGGGTTGACTGATATTGGGGGTGAAAACGCATTCTTGACCCGTGTGCACTATTCAGGGCGTTTAAATACCTTAAAAAAAGTGCCGACCACGATCGGCACGTTTCAACTCTACCACTTTTCGTGCATCATTAGTTGGATGTATACAACGATGCTTTCAACAAGGAGATCATCTGTACTATTCAAAATAAGATAAGTTTTCATTTCTATGATTATGTTTCATTTGTTTTATATGATTGCCCATGTGGTAAGGTATTTCCAACATCTAGATACTTGAAACAATCACTCTGAGGAATCTTTTTATCGTTAAGTATCATCACCTCATCATCTGCCCGCTCATGACTAAAGTTACAAACTAGATATTCTGTCTTTGATGCATGACATGTAGATTCTATTAAATATTAGTTGCTTAAAACACTATGTGCACATATAGTCAAATTAAGTGGAAAAAAATTCATTCAACAATTAAAATTATATAAAAAAAAAAATAAAAGGAAATTGAACCATGTTTTAAGCTTCAAGGAGCTTCAACTTAGAATTCTCATTAAAATGGATACACCATATGCCTCTCGACATTCCCACTGCATCACTTCTAAAACTGATGACCCATTTTAATTAACTGATGACATGCTTTGCCCAAGCTCCACTAATACGAGCCTTCACAATAATAACACAATCAAGACTATATTCCTTCCTATTTTAATGTTGGATCTTCATCATACAATGTGCATTTTAAGAACTTCATCCATCTTCAACAAACCCCATTGAGTTGATTCCAAACCTCACTCATCATTGATGCATCGTCTAGCTCAGTTATTGAAGGATTGCCCCCATCCGGCAATTTACCATGGTCTTGGAGGGCAACCAATTGATCGATGTCCATTCATCTTCCATTGGCAGCTTTAGCACTATTGTTACTAAAATATTAGGATCAAGGTTCTCTATGTTGTCCATGTGCATACCTTTATCCAAAATTAGTTTCATTCTTCCAGTAAAGCCTCCCATTACAATCCTCCTTTGTGCTTGCAATTCATTTTGGAAGCTTTTTTTTTCTTTCTTTTCGTAAATGGATATTTAATTAGAAGACGGACAATAAAAGCCCAAGACATCCTGATTACAAAGTTCAAGAAACCAAGGAGTGAAACTAGGCATACAGTCCGATTTGCCATGGACTGGGCCTTCTTAACTAGGGAATCGGCTACACAATTAGCCAATTTTAGAAGCTTGTAACAGATTAGCTTTACGATCCCAATGGAATCTCATCAATGGATGTGCCTTTAGAGTGATATTGTCCTATCTCATCGACTCTTGTTGGGAAACACCTATTGGGCCCCACCTCTAGGTTCCTTCTTCCTAAATTCTTCTTTGAACCATCTCTTTAGCCACAATATCATACTCTAAGGTGGTCTCTCCTGCAACGTCATCTCAGTCTAATGCCATCAAAGCTTCGAAACGTGATCCCATGCTCGATGCCTGTTTGGTTTCATGAGTATGGAGATTTCAAATATCTAGATATTTCAAATCTATGGAGTCATAATTCATAAAATTAATTGTTAGGTTAATCTGAATCTATAGAATGAAATCTGTGGATTGATCTTGAAAAACTATTTAGTCGACATGATTTTTGTGAATACGCAAATATTTAGCACTTTTGTAGTAGGGCATACATATAAATTTACAGATTCACGTTTTTAATGTAAAAATATGAATCTCTAGATTTTATTAATCGATTTTCACAACCAAACAGGCCCTTAATCGAGTTTATCATTATTCTAGTTTCCTTGTTCCTTGTTACCATTGCCATTGTTGGCCCCTCCTCTAAGTAGGCCGGAGATTCTCTTTAGAAATAATAATAATAGAAATAAAGAAGAGTGAAATAACAAATAATAATAAAGGACCAAAATTCGTTAGAAAGGCTAAGCATAAAGAGAGAGAAAGAAAGAGAATAAGTGGAGAAAATAAATAAAACTTAACTTTGACTCAAACGTGGAGAATGTGGAGAAGAAATAAATAAAAAGAAATGAAAAAAATAAATATTTTGTTAACAAAAATATAAGTGGGTTGTCATTAAGGAAATAAGAAAATAAATAAAATAGAAAGTGGGGAGAGAGAGAGAAACAATTAGGGAAATAAAAAAAATAAAATTTTATAGAAAAAGAAAATATAAAATCCTAATGTTTGACTCTTGTGGGCCTCATATATTTTTCAATTATAATAAAGAAAAATTAAATAAAAATCCTAATCTAATCTCGAGTAGATCAAAATTGACTTATTTATTTTTAAGATATTTTGGAGTTGGCTCATAATTGCGTCTCTAGTCCAACATGCTCTAAATCATGTCCATTTTCGCACTTAAGAATTTGAACAGACCTTTTGATGTGTGAAATTGCATATTTCATACCCAAAACTCCAAATATTAATTCAAGTCTTGAAATGTATAAAATCAGCAAAAACAACATAAAACACAAGGTAGCATCACTCTAAGTGGGTAAAATACATGCTTTATGCCTTAAGATTTCATACATAAATAAGATTGAGGTAAAATTAACCAACCTTAATGGAAGGATACATCAATAATTTGAGGTAAAATTTAAGATTTGATTAATAATTTCAAAAGGATTAATCGACAAGATACTTCTTAAGTTATTACATAAGCAGATAAAGAGTATAGCTTTGTTTTTTTGTTTTTCCTCTACATGCCAATGATTTTATTCTCAGGTTGTTAGTCTATTTTTTTTCTTTAAATAGTAGTAATCTGTCTATTGACTAGGTGAGTGTGAGTATTATTAGAGAAATTGAGTAGCTTGCTGCAAATTTATCTTTTGTTGAATTCATGTTTATTAGAAGATCTTTAAACTCTATTGCTAATACTATTACTCGTGGAGCAAATCTCTTTGTTCTTTCTAGGTTTGAGTGGTTGGTCCCACATTGCTTTATTTGTGTAAACTATGCCTTTTCTGCTAGGTTTATTACGTGTAATATGTTAATATAATATTGGTAGTTGTTGGAAAAAAAAAACCATAACAAGTCAAAAGACAATAAAAATCATATGCAAAATTCCCTTATACTTAGTCACCTTAGATTTTGAATGGTTGGATCTTTGTTAGATGACATAAAGGATAAATACAAATTAATAAATCTCAGGATTATTTTTGAAAAACACAAAGATATCACGTCATTAGTTAATTAACCTAAGTTAGGTTAATTAACCGATATTAATGAAAGGAGACATCAATAATTTAAGGTAAAATTTAAGATTGGGTTAATAATTTCAAAAGGATTCATCGACAAGATACTCTAAGTATAACATGAGCTCTCTTGTGCAGGATGAACCCATATAAAAAGTTAAAAAAAAGCAGATAAAGAATATCCCTTTATATTTTCCTCAATTTAGCTTCTTCTTTTTTTCCTACATACTACTATACTAGTGACTTTGGTTAAATTCGGATTCGACGAATTAGATCATTTCCTTGTCATAATTAGGTTAAGTTGTTCTTTACTTATATTTTACTCTAGTCTGTACATGCAAACAGTATTTTCTTCTTTTTTTATTTTTATTTTAATTGCTTCATCTCTTATGGTATTGACAGTAGTACCAATCTATGCTGTTCTAAGTTATCTATTTCATAGAGCCTCCACATGTTTCTTAACCCCCCCCCCCACCCCAAAAAAAAATAAGAAATAGAAGAAAGAAAAGAAAAGATAGAGCCTCCACATGTGTCCATTTGCATTCTCCTTTTGAAACCATGTAATACTATTGAAAACGATGGCAGGAGTCTTTCGTGAGTAGAATAAACTAAATCTTTGAGAACATCAAGCATATAAAAAATGTTGCTAATTGTGGGGGAAGGATGGTCTTCGATAAAAATCTACAAAAATATGAAATCGGTGTCTCTACTTCACCACCACCTTTATACAAATAGTAGAATCTTGTCAATTTGTGAATGTCCAACTTGATAATTTAAAAGCAAAATCTCTCCGGAATATGCAAAGTTGTATCGCCATTGAGTGCTTCTGTTCCGCCGGGTGTTGTGTTGATGAAGGAGAAACCTGGCTTCAAGTTTACCGCTAGAGTGCAGCCTCTTCGGCTTGCTGAGTGGGATATGGATGATAAGATCACTTTTTGCATGACTGGAAGGTGATGTACCATATATTTAATGGGATGTAATGTGCATAGTATTTTCCTTGATTAGTTTGTACAGAGTATCGAGTTTCGGTGTTGCTTTTCGAAATTATACTTTCCGTGATTTCGAGAAAATGGCGAACAAGGTGTTTTCTCGCAGATATTGCAGTCTGGGTGTCTTCCTGCCACCTACATGGAAAAGGAATTCTGGCATGAAATTGGTTGTGGTAAAGCAGAAACTGTTGAGTATGCATGTGATGTTGATGGTAGTGCCTTTTCATCTTCTCCTAGTGACCAGCTTGGCAACAGCAATTGGCAACAGCAAGTGGAACTTGAAGGTGGAACTCTCATGCTATTTTTTTTTTCTGTTTTTTGTTGGTTTCTTCTGTGACTTCTATCTTTCCATAGCCTTTAGAAGAATGGAGAAGAAAATTTCAAGAAGAAATGGTTTTCATGCTGGTCAATTGTCACGTGTGGTTCTTTAACATGTTCTATGAACCTTGATTATTTTTCTCTGTGGTCTTTCATCTGTTCACATCTACTCTCTTGCTTATTAATTCATATATGTTTTTTTGGTTGGCATCATTTCAGACTCTTTCGCAATTGCCCAAATCTACGCTGCGTCTTTTAGGAAATACTATTCCGGTATTGATGATTTCTTACTCCAAATATTTTTTGCAATGGTCTCAATCTTGTTATGGTTTGTGTAAACAACTTTCATTTCTTTATTTCAGGGAGTTACAGAACCCATGCTATACATTGGAATGTTATTCAGTATGTTTGCATGGCATGTTGAGGATCATTACTTGTATAGGTACGTGTTGATTGCTAATGTCTTTGATGTTATTGTTCATGTGCAAAGAATTTTTTTTTTTTTTTTTGGGTCAAGTGCAAAGAATTGAATCATTTTAACTTATTCCACTTACAGCATTAATTATCATCACTGTGGGGCATCAAAAGTTTGGTATGGGATTCCTGGCAATGCAGCACTGGATTTTGAGAAGGCAGTTCGTGAGAGGGTGTATACTCCTGATATTCTTACGTCTGAAGGAGACGATGGAGCTTTTGATGTCCTGTTAGGGAAAACAACTATGTTTCCTCCAAATATTTTGCTACAGCAGAATGTCCCAGTCTACAAGGCTGTAAGAAAACCTGGGGAGTTTGTTATCACCTTTCCTCGGGCATATCATGCAGGATTCAGTCATGGTAAGACACTATAGTCAACTCTCTTCCTGAATGGATGAGTGGCTGGGTCCATGAGGGTTTTTTTTTCTTCTTTTAATTCATTTTTAAAGTCCTACTGACTTGACCTGTCATATGCTGCATGCAACACAGGTTTTAATTGCGGAGAGGCAGTGAATTTTGCAATTGGTGATTGGTACCTTTCTGGATGTGCTTCCTCTTCCGACCTTCTCAACTTCACCAAATCTCAGGTAAATTTTTATGTGCAATTTCGTTTTTTCTGCTCTGGTTTATCTGAAATTCATGGCCAAGATTTGGGATGAAATCAATGTCTAAGATCGTTACTTAATCCATGAAAAAAATCTTTACTTAAAAATATCCTTCGATAGGGTTTAGATCTTACTTCCAAAATAACCTTAAAAAAAATTTAATAAATAAAAAAAAATAACTTCAATAGGACTGATTTGAATAAAATGATGTAGTTGACCCATTTAGTTGAGATAAGACTGAATTATTAATCAAATCATCGTTGATCTTCTTTTTCTTATTTTGGGGTAGTAATTCATTGTCGAGTCAAGAGAATATCAATTTTCTTGTATTTTCATTTTATAAGAATCTTTGGGTTTCGGGGTGAAACCTCTCATCCTTCGTTTGGGAGGAAAATAGTGCTTTATTGGATTGCGTTTCTCCAAAATCTTTTCGACAATGTAAGTGAACCAACCTGAAAAATCATGTTCGCCTAGTTTGATTCGACCATCAAGTCAATGAAGCTCACAATTTTAGAATACAAAAAAAAAATTATAGATCTCAATGTTAAACGGAGTAACTCAATTAAAATAAAAATAAAAATAAAAGAGGAGACGATTTTTTGAAATGTTGTCTCATTAAAATATTAAGGCCAACTGGCCAACGTTGAAGGTCAGCAAGGTGGCAGAAAGAATAATCAAACCTGCTTAAAACGTGGTTAATGAATCACATGGAAATCTCCTCCTCCAATGATGAAATCCAGAACCCTAGGTCTTAGGAAATAAAGTATATAAACTCGTAATTAAAACCCTAGCAAAGCATATTAGATGTTAATTCTTCTGTCTCTGTCTTCTTCTTCTTAAAGGTTCTGTAAGGCTTTGTTTCTCTTCTCAGTCTTCTTGCTGTAATTTCTTCTATTATCACAAGTTCAACTAAAGGAAGTTCATGTCAACTTTCTACAAATCTAAGTAGTTCTGGTTTTCTCATAGACTTCCAAACTCAGATTTTGGAAAAGGTAGCAGATTCAAAGTACGAGACGCTTGATTTCTCTTCCGATTCATTGAGGTCTCTCTACAGTCCGATGGGAACTCCTGAATCTCCCGAGCTCGGCAAGCATTGCAGTGTTGGCGATTGTCATCAGCCATTCACATGCGATTGTTGCAACCAGGTTTAATTTACTTGTCTCAATGATTTCCATTTTCGATTGGCTGCATTTTTCGTCAGTTTCGTTAGTTTTATGGTTCAATGAATTGATTTAATAGATGAGTTAAAGCTGGATTGTGATTAGATTTTGATGGATGAGTTCATGAAACATTCAATTGCTTCCAATTTACATGGCGCTAGCTAGGATCATTTTCAGTGTATTTAAATGTCGTTTGTAGCAGGAGGAAATCAGGAAATATTACTTAGTGGGAATGTGTTGAACTGAAGATTTTAAAGTATCACACTCTCATATGAAGAACAGAAGAAGTGGAGGTGAAATAGGAAACAAGAATTAGATACTATTAATTCTATGAACTATTATGATTTTAACTTTTTTGAAATTTTGTGCATACCTGACCCATTAATTTTGGTCTTCTTTGTGCAAAGATGAGGCTAGATCTCATGTTGCTATTTGCCGGAAAAGGTGGTCACCACCCCCTTCTGGTTGGTTGAAGATGAACGTCCGTTGACTTTTCGTGGTGGGAAGAAACTGAAAGTGGGGGAGTGGGTGTTATTTTGCGGGATGACAGGGGCCTCCCACTGTCGGCTTGTTCGGATAAGTTGAGTTCATCTTCGATTCTGATAGGTGAAAGTTGGGCCATGAGGATGGGTTTTCTTGAGCTTATTAAAGCTAGGCATTGTCATGTTATTCTCGAGTCCGATTGCGAGGAATTGACAAACTGCCTCCTTAATCCCTTCTTCCGTGTTCCGGCCAATATATCCAAAATTGTCGAGGATATTAAAGTTTTTCTTAGCGGGCCTGACTCTTTCATTTTAGAGCCCATTTATAGGGAGGCAAACTGTGTTGCCGATGCTCTAGCTAAGAAGTCATCATCTGTGGCAAGCATGATGATTTGGCCTAATTTCACTACGTGGCTTCTTGATCTTTGTAATCAGGACATCATTAGTCCTTCTTGCTTGTTTCAATGAAAGTCTCTTACCAAAAAAAAAATAGACCCCACTGATTTTTTTTCCTATTATCACTGTAACTAGTACGTAATAATAAAAATCTAACATGCAAGTGTGTTCTATGGTTGCATTGATAGCATCTAGCATAGTAAGAAGTTATTAGGTATACATTTGGTTGCCAAAAAAATAAGTAAATTTGGAATACATATTTCTTCCTGTAAGGGATCGATTGGGAACATCCGCATTTAGGAATTATCAATGCCAGGAGATAATCTTTCTACAAAAAAAAAAAAAAATGCCAGGAGATAATCTATGTCTCATTTTGTAAAATGTGATGCCTTGGGAAATTTTGCATTTAGGAATTGTCATTGCAGATGGTATATCGACTTTGTCCATTACTATTCCTGGTTTCCTCATTTGGATGCCTGTTTTCTAAGTCAAGATTTATGATATTTAATTTTCTCCCACCTGGTACGAATTTATTAAATTGATGTGTGTTCATTAGAAGGTTTCAGCAAAATCCTCTACTACAGGAGTGTGCATGTTAGACATTACCACATATCTCTCAAGTTTTCTGTAGAATTGATCTGTCAGGTGGTTACTATAAGATTTTTACTTTATGTATTGTGGTGTCTCATGGCATATTGTAATGATATATAATGCTGCAGATTCACATCCTCTGTAATTCCTTACCTTGCAATTCCCTATAATTCCCTCTTAGGATTGTGCCATGTGGCATTTAAGTAATCCAACCGTTACCCAATTCAAACTAAATTTGAATTTTATTTAAACCCACCATAAGTTTGAATTTTATTTAAACTCTAGTTTGTTGGGTGACCGTTGGATTACTTAAATGCCACATGGCACAATCCTAGGAGGGAATTGCAAGAAAAGGAATTACAGAGGATGTAGATCCTACATTGTTCTTTCGTAGTTGTAAGGGGAGCTTAAGGAATGTTTTGGGGCAACTGTAGATCATGGGCAAGTACTCTGGGGGCCAAAATGCTTTTGAAGACACTACTTTAGGCCTTGATCATGTGTCATGACATTTTTTCCCCCTAAAATAAAATAAACGGCAAATTAGCACTTTGGTGCCATGCTATTATGTAGTGGGGAATTTTGTTTACTTCAATGCATGGGATGTAATTAGGTGTCATAAACTTCATTCTTGGAGCCTATGGGTCTTAACGGTAAATAAAAGGGGAAACACTCCCCTGTAGCAAGTTGCTAATTGATGTGGCCCGAGAGTTAGATGCTCAAGAGACAAAGGCTAAACTTTTAATTCAAAAATTTTACCAGTCTTTTAGTCTAATAATGATTAACCTAATATTTCCTAATATTTCACTAGTGGAAGACAACTAAAGACTCTTAACAATATTAAAACACTTCATCACACACAAGTCAAATTGGCTGTCCAAATAGGCTTTTTAATCTAATTTGAATGTTAAAAAAAATAAAAATTTGATGGCAAAATTTTTCCCCTGGAGTCGCATGTTCTATTCTTTCTTGTTGAATATATAATGGATGATCGGACTTCCTTTTCTAAAGGATAGAATATTTCCCTTTTTTTCATTTATTTTTTTTAAGTGTTTTTCATCCGTTAATGTTATGAACGACATCCATTATTGGCAACATCCTACCTATTCTTTTATTGGTTTTTTTTTTTTTATCATCAATTTATTTCATTCTTACCTGTTAAAGTGTTTGTTCCTGAATTCCGGTAATTTATTGTTTCCTATCATGTTCAGGTGTTCTGTTTGGAGCACAGGAGTTATGTGAAGCACAATTGTCCAAAGGCCAACAAACAGGATGTCACGGTTGTCATTTGTCCACTTTGTGCTAAAGGAGTCCGCTTGATCCCTAATGAAGATCCAAACATCACTTGGGAATCTCATGTGAACATTGAATGTGACCCATCAAACTATGAGAAGGCAACAAAGAAAAAAAGGTGTGCTGTCCTTGGCTGCAGAGAAATTCTCTGTTTGGAGCACAAAAGTTATGTGAAGCACAATTGTCCGAAGGCCCACAAATTGGATGTCACAGTTGTCATTTGTCCACTTTGTGCTGAAGGAGTCCCCTTGATCCCTGATGAAGATCCAAACATCACTTGGGAATCTCATGTGAACACTAAATGTGACCCATCAAACTATGAGAAGGCAACAAAGGAAAAAAGGTGCCCTGTCCCTGGTTGCATAGAAATTCTAACTTTTTCCAATATGATCCGATGTAAAGACTGCGCTATAGATCATTGCTTGAAGCACAGGTTTGGACTAGACCACAAGTGTCCTGGGCCCAAGAAACCTCATTCAGGGTTCCCATTTATAGGTCTCCTGAATTGGAGTCAATCAAGACCAAGCAATAGTCCATCTGTATCATCATCCCCAAAGTGGACTACTAACTTTCTAGATGCAGCTTCCTCTTTCAAAGCCTCAGCTGAAGCAGGCATGGCGAAGTTGAGTATTGCAACTAACCATGCATTGCAGATGGCAAAAGATGGGATAGGGCCGAGCAGTGGTAGTAGTGAACATGTGGAAGAATGCCCACAGTGTCAGGCAAAGTTCATGTCTGTTTCATCTCTTACAGACCATGTAGAGAGAGCATGGTTGTCAAAGCGTCCACTTAGGTGGCAAGACAGTTTTTCAACCGCCTTGTTTTGAACCACTTTCTTAACATGCAATTTTTAACCCCGCTTTTTCATCTAATTGCTACAAATAGGTAATGATCTAGAATGGGCCATGGTCCTTTGTTGATTGCTCTCCTATAGTCCTCCTCTTAACCGAACTTGGCAATACAATAGTCAAAACTCAATGTCAATAAGGTCTATGGTTCCTCTCGGCCTCCACATCGCGTTCAACCTCCCTAACAAAAAATTGAATTCAAGAGTCTTCCCTACCAATTTAATTATCAAAGGTTGCTTCCATGGGCACCTCAATCTCTCTATTTCCTTTTTTTTCCTTTTTTGGGAGAGAGTAGTGGTAGGACAAAACTAATATTACACATCACAAGCCTCCTCATATTCCTTATTATTTGTCTGCCAATCGAAGGGATCATTAGTAAAGAAACCTTTAGAGTCAACCCCCTCATCTCCTTCCATAACAGCATCCTGCACGATGACTCCATTCAACAAACCCATGGGGACCATCTCCACATAAGTTTTAGGGGGTTGTGGCTCCTTAGATGGCATACCTTCACTAGCTCCTCTCTTATCTTCTTTTTATTCTTTTGATCAATTTCCTCCATAGAAGAATCTGCCCGATTTGCCCCTTCCGTTTGTTCCATTCCTACTCCGCTATTCTCGCTCATGAACCTTTACTCAAAATTTAGAGAGAAAGTACCATTATAGCATGCGGAAGCTGAAAAAAAAAAAAAATAAATAAATAATCTCCATCCACTTTATCTATTGTCATTAAGTGAAAATTGAAACAATACAACACTTAGTGGATAAACATGTTATTTTAGGATAAAATTGATGGCTTGTACTACAATTTAATTATTAAGTGATTTTTTTTTTTTGGGAATTGAGATTTGCTAGTTTAGTGCATCTTGAATACACCTTTGTTTTTTTTTTTTTGTGTTGGGGGGGGGGAGGGTTAGCTATAACATGCAATTTAACTATAAGATGGGCTTCACCCTAGGTCTCGAGGAAAATTTTATTAATTGAATACTGTTTATAAAATTACTATTGTCAACTCATTCCTAATGAGGCTAAAAGATTATAAAGTTTGGGATTGTAATGTGCATATCGCGATTTGTTAGTATTAAGAAGCCAAAAGACAATCAAAATCATATGCACTACTAATTTTGCTCTTATGCTTAGTCATCTTAGATTTCGAATTGTTGGATCTTTGTTAGATGACATAAAAGATAAATACGTATTAATGAACCTTAGGATTATTTTTGAGATTAACAAAGATATCATGTCATTAATGAATTAATTTTGGACAAAAAAAATAAGTTAATTAACTGACTTTAATGGAAGAAGACATCAATAATTTAAGGCAAAATTCAAAGTTGGATTAATAATTGCAAAACGATTAATAGACAATACATTAGTTAAGTTATAACATAAGGAGACAAAGTGTATCCCAGGGCCTATTTGGTTACATGAACAAGAGATTTCAAATCTCTGGATTCATGAATGTGAGACTTATACTTGTTTAGTTGTGAAAATCCTTGGATTCATAAAATCTAAAAATTCATATTTTTACACAAAAAACGTGAATTTGTAGATTTATAGGTATGAGGTGAAATTTAGAGATTTTACCTCTACTATAAAGCGCTAAACATTTATGCATTCACAAAAATCACATCGACCAAATAGTTTTCAGGATGAATCTACAAGTTTCATCCCACATATTCAAGTTAACCAAACAGTTAATCTTATGAATTATGACTCCATAGATTTGAAATCTAAACAAGCCCTAGAATCTGGATTATTTAGTCATTCTACAAGCATGGAAGTTTTCCTAATCTTTGCTATGAGGTGGGGACAGAAACTCTCCAATAAGATTTTATATTCATTAACATTATTCACGTCGTGCCAATGCAAGATTTGATTGAGTGGTAAAGATCCATATTTCTCCGTGGAGAGGTCATGGTTGGACCTAGAAAGCATTAAATTTCCAGAATTATAAAAGCACCGGTACAAATAACAAAAAAAATTATTCACGTCGTTTAATCGACCGTCCAGGGAGAATTCGAGAAACCAGATTATATGATCCACGAACATCTCGATTTGTGGGTCCCTGATATATCTCTCTTAAAGCAAGAACTTGACGACGACCAACGTTGTCACCTTGGCTTAAAGCCTTAAACTTAAAAGCCGTTTCAAGCTCCAGAAATTTAGCCCGAGTCGGAATTTGTGGCCGTTTTTCTGAATTGTCGTCTCATTAAATTCTTCTCGAAAAAGAAGAGACGATTTTCTACAAATCTAGGTAGTTCTTCTGGTTTTCTCTTTGACTTCCAAACTCCGATTCCGCGTTTTCTTTTACGCGGAATCGGAAGTCTTTCAGATTTTGGAAAATTTTATTTGTGAAAGGTAACAGATTCAAAGTACGAGAGGCTTGATTTCTCTTCCGATTCATTGAGGTTTCTCTACTGTCCGATGGGAACTCCTGAATTTCCCGATCTCGGCAAGCATTGCAGTGTTGGCGATTGTCATCAAATCGATTTTCTGCCATTCACATGCGATAGTTGCAACCAGGTTTAATTTACTTGTCTCAATGGTTTCCATTTTCGATTTGCTGCATTTTTCGTCAGTTTCGTTAGTTTTATGGTTCAATGAATTGATTTAATAGATGAGTTAAAGCTGGATTGTGATTAGATTTTGATGGATATTTTTCGAGAGTTCATGAAACATTCAATTGCTTCCGATTTACATGGCGCTGGCTAGGATCATCTTCAGTGTATTTAAATGTCGTTTGTAGCAGGAGGAAATCAATAAATTGGAAATATTACTTAGTGCGAATATGTTGAACTGAAGATTTTAAAGTATCACACTCTCAGATGAAGAAGTGGAGGTGAAATAGGAAAGAAGAATTAGATATGATCAATTAAGAAGAACCACGATACTATTCTATGAACTATTATGATTTTAACTTTTTTTGAAATTTTGTACACACCAGCCCCTATTAATTTTTCCCTGTTGTCACTGTAACTGGTACGTAATAATAAATCTGACATGCAAGTGTGTTCTATGGTTGCATTGATAGCATCTGGCATAGTAAGAAGTTATTAGGTATACATTTGGTTGCCAAAAATAAAATAAAATTTGGCATACATTTTTCTTCCTGTAAGTGATCGATTGGGAACATCCGTATTTAGGAATTATCAATGCCAGGAGGTATTCTCTGTCTCATTGTGTAAATTGTGATGCCTTGGGAACATCTGCATTTAGGAATTGTCATTGCAGACAGTATGTCGACTTGGCCCTTTACTATTCCTGGTTTCCTCATTTAGATACCTGTTTTCTAAGTCAAAATTTATGATATTTAATTTTCTCCCACTTGGTATGAATTTCTTAAATTTATTTGTGTTCATTGGAAGGTTTCAGCAAAATCCTCAACTGCAGGAGTCTGCATGTTAGACATTACCACATATCTCTCAAGTTTTCTGTAGAATTGATCTGTCAGGTGGTTATTGTAAGAATTTTACTTTATGTATTGTGGTGTCTCATGACATATTGTAATGATAGATGACGTTGCTGGAGTGGTCCTCCCCTACTCTGCTTCCTTTGAGAGTGGCACTCCCAGCCATTGGTAACCTTGGATGCCTGTCTGTTGACATGGTTCACTTGCTTGTAGAACTGGCTAATATCAGCTACATTGAGTCCTGTGAATGCAAAGGATTTGTTTGAATCATGGGATGTAATGGCTTGATCAGCTACATATGAGATATATGAAGCTGATTGTCTGATCTTGGCATAATCTAGCTTTTTGGACCATGATAAGTTCTTAACTAGGGATAGCATTGGAGCGTGTTAAACTAGGTGTAATGGCTTGATCAGCTACATATGGGATGTAATTAGATGTCATAAACTTCATTCTCAGAGCCTATGGTTCTTAAAGGTAAATAAAGGGGGAGACACTCCCCCGTAGCAAGTTGCTAACTGATGTGGCCCAAGAGTAGGAAACTCAAGAGACAAATGCTAAACTTTTAATTCAAAATTTTTGCCAATCTTTAGTCTATAATGATTAACCTAATATTTCACTAGTGGAAGACAACTAAAGACTCTCAACAATATTGAAACACTTCATAACACACAACTCAGATTGGCTGTCCAAATAAGCTTTTTAAGCTAATTTGAATGTTCAAAAAGTTCTATTCTTTCTTTTTGGATAGGTAATAGATGATCGGACTTCCTTTTCTAAGCGATAGAATATTAAATAATCACACAGTTTTACTAAATTTAGTTGTAAAATGATGGTCACATTAAGCATGCTGCCTCATGACTCATTGTAGTCTAATTAGGATGCACAGTCACATGCACATTCAGTCTATCAGTACTTAATTAAGGCTTGTGCTTTTATCAGGCTCTCTGGTTGCTATGCGCTTTTTGAGAAAACAAGCATAAGCTCTGTTGGTTCAACAATTGCCGCTCTAGGGTACAAAAGATCTTTGCTTTGTAGCTTTGCATGTTGTTTAAAATTAGAGCTTCGAATAGTGAACCATTTTTTTGGTTATATAATCAATCTTTAATATTATTGCTTGCAACTTCTGTGTGGTTGGTGTTGTTATGTTCATCCTGTTGTGGATCCTCTATGGTATAGTTCTCTTTCTCTTCTTCTTTCTTCTTCTTCCTTTTTTTTCTTCCATTTTTTTTAAGTGTTCTTCATTCGTTAATGTAATGAATGACATCCATTACTGGCAACATCCTACCTATTCTTTTGTTGGCCTTTTTTTATCATCAATTTATTTCATTCTTACCTGTTAAAGTGTTTGTTCCTGAGTTCCGGTAATTTTTTGTTTCCTATCATGTTCAGGTGTTCTGCTTGGAGCATAGAAGTTATGTGAAGCACAATTGTCCAAAGGCCAACAAACAGGATGTCACGGTTGTCATTTGTCCACTTTGTGCTAAAGGAGTCCGCTTGATCCCTGATGAAGATCCAAACATCACTTGGGAATCTCATGTGAACACTGAATGTGACCCATCAAACTATGAGAAGGCAACAAAGAAGAAAAGGTGCCCTGTCCCTGGCTGCAGAGAAATTCTAACTTTCTCCAATATGATCCGATGTAGAGACTGTGCTATAGATCATTGCTTGAAGCACAGGTTTGGACTAGACCACAAGTGCCCTGGGCCCAAGAAACCTCAGTCAGGGTTCCCATTTATAGGTCTCCTGAATCGGAGTCAATCAAGACCAAGCAATAGTCCATCTGTATCATCCCCAAAGTGGACTACTAGCTTTCTAGATGCAGCTTCCTCTTTCAAAGCCTCGGCTGAAGCAGGCATGGCGAAGTTGAGTATTGCAACTAACCAAGCATTGCAGATGGCAAAAGATGGTATAGGGCCGAGCAGCGGTAGTAGTGGACATGTGGAAGAATGCCCACAGTGTCAGGCAAAGTTCACGTCTGTTTCATCTCTTATAGATCATGTAGAGAGAGTCCATGAAAATGGAAGCAAACGAACTACAGTTAAAAAGGTGACTATTGATGTTTGCCCCAAATGTAGTAAAGGATTTCGAGATCCAGTGTCGCTGGTGGAGCATGTTGAGAGGGATCATGGAGGAACTTCTAGAGCTTAGAAGGTAAAGTTGATAAATTGCTGATCTGGTTAATGATCTAATGTGCAATACACTCTAATGATAAGTTGGTTTATTTTCCTTCTGTTGTCTCTTCAATTGTTTCATGGCAAGTAGGCAACCTGGTCCGTTGAAGCTTTAGTATTCATTAAAATCTTGTTTTCTGTTCAATTGTTTGACTGGCTATAAATATACTGAAGTTCTGATCATTGAGTGGGAGAGTCCAATGTATTTATTCATATGTGGCTCAAAGGTAAGTCTTTGTAAACGTTGAACACTGACTTCGAGACTTCTGAAGACAATTAGCAAATTAAGCAACTGAGAATGAGAAAAATATCTTTGATGGAAGTTGCATTATAAAAATTAATACAGAAATGAAGGATGTGAACACATTTGACTCCTTCCAATAAATTAATAGTCATAGCAAACTAAATTGTATTAATGTTAACAAAATATCTATAAGATCCTTACATCTGATTCATCCCAATAGTCGTGTCTGTACAAAGAAATTATGGGACAGCCACAATTGTGAACCTATATAAAAGATTCAACAAGAAAGATGAAGATGCAAAAGTAATAGGCCCACTAATAGATGCTTATTAGTGTCCATGAGCCATTTTCAAGAGTTTGATCTATGTTCTATACACTTTAGAAAATTCAAAAGAATGTGACCAATCTACAGTGAAGAAGCAGAGTATGCAAATAATGTTCCAGTTGGTATGACCTTGGTTTGAAATTTCTTCTATAGTGTCCTTTCTAGAGATCCCAACAGATGTCATGTGGGACCAATTTCCACAAACAACTTCTTCTAGTACCCAACTGAAATGGAGATCTGTTGCAAAATTGATCCAAGACCAGTAAAACCAGCAAGAGATCAGGCAAAACAGAACCACATATTTGGACAGACTTGTATTGAGAACAGAAAAAGTTCTGATTACCCATGCAGGGCCTAATATGCTTGCTGGAATTTGAGAAGCTAAAAGAAAGAAGGAAGAAGGGAAGTATCTGACTTCGGAATCATCAGTTCATCCCCAATATCTGTGGAACCACCAAGGGCTGGAGCTACATCATTACAATCCTTGGATAGCCTTTGCACTGACAAAAAAGAGGGAAACTCCAATTTCTCAATAACTCAAATTCTGGGTTGTGGTGCCTCGTTTACTTCATTTGTAGCATGTGTGGTATTACAAAATAAGTGACTAGCCCTACTTGGCCACTAAGCATCTTAACAAATAGTGAATCTAAAAATAGTGGCTCTTTTAGAAAGAAGCTCTAGTTTCTATCACACAAAAATAAGCAAAATAGTCAGTCCTAGATTGTTATTGGCTCAGCTATTAAATCAATTACAAAATATAAATTAGAATAAGTATTCTATATAAACAATAGAAACTTATGTAATAGTGGGTCGAACAGAATATTCAAGCCAGTAGTATTCTAGAAAAACTCCTCTCCATGTAAATCAAATCCACCGACTTGAATCTTTGTTCAATTTCTTAGAAGAAAATACACTAGTTCTGGTCGCTTGGTTGTGGGACTTGCTAGATCTAGTTATGGGCCTGGGTCTTTCTCCCCCTGTAACTCTACTGGAGTGACCCCAGTCAATCTGATGTGAACAGTTATGTTAAGGTACTGTAACCTGTGATTAGAAACCTTACCCAACTGAAAAGTTCTACCAAAAAGAATAGCAGTGGCACTAATCAATCTTCATAATGGTAGCAGGAACATATGGCAGAGGCAAAGGAGTACAAAAAATATTAAGCATAAATGGGTTCCTCCAGGATTCTCAATTCAAACAGTGTATTCCACTTTTTTATAGAGTCCGGGAAATATAAATAAAAAAAAAAAGAAAGAAAATAAGATAAAAAGTGTGAATACTCTCAACATAATTTTCCATAAATAACTAGAATAGATCTAAGTTTTCTGGAAAAAAGCACTCCGACTTTGTCATATGAATTAACCAATGATCCTGCTGAGAAGTACATATTAAGTAAAGGTTCATTAATGCTATTGTAGAGCTTGTCCTGCTTTTTTATAAATTTATTGTGCTAATGACCATTAAAAGAAAGAAATCTAATTATGATATTTGAGAATTTAAACTACAGAATATATTTTTTGGACCCTGGTATTAACTACTCTTTAGCAGACAACAGCCCGTAACCACCAAAGGCTATGGTTTTTGAAAGTTGTTGCATAATTCCCATCTATCAACTGCTCATTCACCAGCAATTTAGCCACCTTGAAATCCCTTTGGCTTTGACTCTGCACAGAATTTTCTTTTTCTAGGGAGCCTCACCTTGATACCCTTACCCAAAATTGCTTAAACAGTTGACTATTTCTACCCCAGAGGAGTGAATGATTCATGTTGGAAATTAAAAAATAGAATGTTTACTGTTGTTTATCCAAGATAGAGGATGAAATTTGTGTAATACATGTGACCTATCTGGATTGACTGAGAGCCTGTTAAGCATGTGGTAATATATTGTCAATTGGATTGGGTGATTGGGGAATTGAAGGTGACAGAAAAGTGCAAGCACCCTTGGACCGATTCTAGCAATAATTCTAATATATTGGCAAGCTGGATATATATGTCCTTGGACCTTAAGGCAACAGTCTGGAGTGGGATTATTGCTATCTACGAGTGCTCCTGGTTGGTAAATGAATGCACTTATATCATTCTGATGGTAGGAATATTCTAGGGCACTTTATTTGTTAGCCTTTTAGTTGTAAAGACCGGAAGATTTGAAAGTTGGAGTGCTGCTAGTGGAATAGGTTGTATCCAGATTCCTGAGTAGTTGTTTCATGTAAGTATTGTCTCTGGTGCAATGTCCACCCTCATTTTATTTATTACAAAGTCAACTGATAAGGGTTAGTCGCAGTCTCAAATGATGGAAAAGTTTCCAGGTTTTTGTTGACATTTCAATTTTTTGTTTTTGTCTTTTTTTGCTGCACTTCCACTTTACCATTTTGCAGCATGTTAAGACATCAATGGTAGGTTCTGGAAAAGGGGTAGTTTTGGGTATTGGAATAATCCATGTGGGAGGGTCACATGAGAAAGAGTGTTCGTATTGAGGGAGTTATGTAGGGTGAAATTGTAATTAGAAAGAGTGGGTGGGGGGGGGGGGAAGGAACGAGGTAGGTGTTTAGGGCAAGCTTGCTTGCAGTAGTGAACTGGGGTGAGTTCACTGGTTTTTGTTACGGAAGGCACTGTGGGGTGAATTGTAAGGGAAATTACAGATTGTTATTGGAATTCAATCTGCTTTTGTTTGTTCATCAATTGTGATCCAATTCTTGTATTCATTTTAGTGAGATGCATCGTGAGAGATTTCATGGGTGAGGAGTGACTTGTTGCTGGAAATTCCTGGTGAGCAGAGAGTAATTCGCTGGTAATTTCAGAGGTCATTCCAGGTTCTTATCAGCGTGGTATTAGAGCTGTTCAGATCCCAGGGCATGACTAGAGAGGATGGAAGCAAGAGTGGAAGAATTGGAGAAGACAATGAAAGAGATCCAAATCCAGTTTGCTGTGATGGACTCTAGGTTTGAGCTCATAAGTCAACAATTGGAGAAGGAGCAGCAGAGTAACAATGAATTCAGATCTCATCTGAGGACCTACCTAATGCGAGGGAAGGCTTTCAAGACTGATTCGCCAACACCGGAAGTGACGCAAGAAAGAGCATAAAAAACTCCACCTCTGGCAAGTGTGAATGTAGCGAGAGGAAGTGGTGAAGATCTGAATATTCTCGAAGGGGCTGGCCAATGTAGGGACTTACTCACCTCGGCAACTGAAGATGCCGATATTTACTGGTGAAGACCCCTGGGGTTGGGTTGCAAAGGCAAAGAGTTATTTTCACCTCTATGGGCTTGACGACAACGAGATTCTCCGAGCAGCAACATTGTGCTTCGATGGACCTGTGCCTGGGTGGTTACCATTCTAGGAATTCCAGGCACCTGTGTTGTCTTGGGAGGCTTTGAAGGAAGTGCTGGCGAGGCGATTTGGTTTGCCTCAGTCGAAGAGTCCCAAAGAAGCTCTTATAAGCCTCAAGTAGCAAGGTACGGTCAGCAAGTTTCGTGAGCGCTTTGAGATCCTAACTGCAGCGGCCGGTTGTCAGGATGAAGCCTGGTTTCGTGGAACTTTTCTATTGGGTTTGGTGGATGAGATACAAGCCGAGGCTTAGTTGTTCAAACCCGAGAGCCTTACCCAGCGATGGAGTTGGCCCATCAATCGAAGCTAGGAATATGGCCTTGAAAGGCCTTCATCGGCCCATTAGGTGCAGCCCATTTCGGCGGTCCAGCAACTAGCCCAACAAGTCATTAATATCCATTTTGTAACTGTGAATGGGCCTAAGCCCAGCCCAGCCCAGCGACTGGAAATGAGGGTTAACCCAATTGGGTCGACCGGAGCAACCCAGCCACAACCTAATTCAGCCCCAATGAGTCCCAGTTTGTCATCTTCCCCAACGTCTCCTCTGGTAGCGGCAACCCCCACGACAACTTGCCAGCATTCTCGTTGGTTGACACAGGATGAAATCAAATGGAAGATGGACAAAGGTTTGTGTTTCCGCTGCGATGTGCCCTATTCGAAGTCCTATCAATGTCCCTACAAGCAACTTAAGGTACTGATGCTCCATGATGACGACACTGAACCGGTAGCAGTGACTGAGGATGCCAGCACTGGAGAACTCAGAGTTGCAGGGAGTGGGATTGAATTCACCTTGGGGGCAAGGTGAGACTTTAGGGGGGAGTATTGTTATGACATCAATAATAGGTTCTGGAACAGGGGTAGTTTTGGGTATTGGAATAATCCTTGTGGGAGGGTCACATGAGAAGAGTGTTCCTAGGGGTCCTTGAGGGAGTCATATAGGGTGAAATCGTAATTAGATGGGGGGTGGGGGATGAGTTAGGTGTTTTGGGCAAGCTTGCTTGCGGTAGTGAACTGGGGTGAATTCATTGGTTTGTGTTAGGGAAGGCACCGCGGGGTGAATTGTAAGAAATTACAGATTGTTATTGGAATTCAATCTGCTTTTGTTTGTTCATCAATTGTGATCCACTTCTTGTATTCATTTTAGTGAGATGCATCGTGAGAGATTTCAAGGGTGAGTAGTGACTTGTTGCCGGAAATTCCATGTGAGCAGAGAGTAATTCGCTGGAAATTGCTGAGGTCATTCCAGTTTCTTATCACAGTAAGTTATCTGAGTTGTGAGAAATCTCGTTTTTCTAGAGGTCATGAGTTAAACTCTCTTGAGGCCTTTACTATCTAAAATCATTAAATAGAAAAAAAGATCAATAAAAGTCCTATTTACAGGTTTGAGTCAAGATAGGGATAATTTATTTTGGGAGTCAATGTATGAATGCTTGGGATGTGAAGTGGGGTCATTTTGAGAGGTGGATCGACAACTAGGAAAAATAAATGATCAGGAAAATGAGATCAATAAAGATAACATACAATGCTTAAGTAGGGCAAGTAACTGCATAGGGGTAGCACAATTAGCTTGAGAGTAGCTATGGCTTTTTAACCTTCAAGTTGTTTGTTTAAATAATAAAGATGAGCTGTTTTCACAAAAGACATGACACTCTGAGAGGTGAACTCAGTTATGTTTCTGGATCAGTTCCAAGGACTAGTTTAAGAACACCCTATGCTGATAAATTTGGGTTAATGGATTATGAAGTATATACTTGACCTGAAGTTGGGGAAATGCCTAAAGCACCGTACAGAAGCAATTGAAGACCAGAAAAAGAATGCCAGACTGTTAAATGGTTTTCTGTTCATGGATTTAAACTCAGAATTGGTTTGCATTCTGTTTATACCAAGTATGGATAATTCGAATCAGAACTGAAGGAAATTGATCGCACACCTGATTCCGAGTTTTCAGACCTTATTTCTACTTCATTGTTCAGTGCTTTATCTATCTCTTTATTTCCTTTTTATTTTATTAATTTTATTTCTTCCCTGATTAGATTCCCTTCACACCAGTTGTAGATGTGCTGGCCTGCACATTCTTCATGACTGCCACATGACAGCTAGCAGCCAAATTCACTGGATCTGTCCATGCCATCATCTGCTCATCTGCTAATTCCCAAACTGATTTATTTCATCCACTTTTCATTATAACGGATAGACAATTGTTTGAGAAAACAGAAAAATCAATTGAACAATGGGAAACTTTGTGAATATTTGGGAGGACCCATATATGGTTTAGTCAAGCTGCCAAATCATCCCTATTTACCAACTCTCAAATCGCCCAATTGTCTTACAGGTTGGAAAGGAGACATGTTGGAACCCTTTTTCTATTATATAAGTTACACTTGGTTTACCTAACATTTAACAAAAAACTACACTTGAGGAACAGTTATGTTTCATAATTGGTATTTGAGGTACCCATGTTTCATAATTGTTACGCTGGGGTTACCTTATTTTATTTTTTATTTTTTTATATTTCCAGTTTTATCTGTGGATATTTTTTTGCTGTTGGTACTTCCAACCTGTGGCCTGCACCCTTCTTGCAACTCCTTCTAGGAGTCTCACTGCAGGCAGAGCATTGTTGTGCTCTGTTGCACAGCAAAACTCTCCTGGAATCTGCCGGTTGCCCAACCCGCCACCAACTTGGGCAGTGGTTTTGTTTCAGCTATTGGTGGTACTTCACATTTGAACAGGGCTTCATCTATCTGGCATTTCTATATTTCTAGGGCTTCACCCCAAAGCAAATGGTGAACCCATGTTAGACTATTGTGAAGCGATCAGCACTTTTAATTTCTAACAGGATCTCATGGACTAACAAATGTGGTTCTTTGGCTTTCCTCAGTCACATTCTTCAACTCATTCACAAAGGTCTCTCGTCACATTTAATTGGACTTTCCTAAGTGAAAGTTGGAAATCTAATAGAGATTTTTTTGGTCAATCTGTTTCTTCTTATTCTTAGAGTTGCTTGTTTATGGTTGTGGGAGTGCAGATGTTTTAGATGATGGTGATGGGTGCTCTCATTCCAGCTCCTGCAATGTTTTTCTGCCCTGCTTCATGTAGTGGTGTGGTCCTCTTCACTGTAGCTGATACGTCTCACAACTTCAGTGTGATCCTAGTCCTATTGAGGACCAGTGCTTTGGACATGGAGTCCTCTTCAGTTAATTTGCAAGAGGCAATATTTACCTTGAATCCTAAAACAACAGGTGTTGTCCCTTCCTTTCCATTATACTAGTGTTTTTTAGTGTGGAAAGAAAAAAGAGAAGAAAAGATAGTTCATCATGTTGTGTCTAATTGTTCTAGTTTGATAAATTTTCAGACCATTGGAGGTGCATTTCTGTTCAAATGTTGTGGGGCTGCCTTTCTTGATTCTGCCATGGTTTTGGGTAGGAGCAGCAGAAAGGGAGGGTGGGGAGGGGGAGTACAGGAAGAATTGGAGAAGAGAGGGATCACCAATCCTTTCCCCAGAGTTGTGTAGGAGTTCCAAAAAAACCAATCATGAACCCTAGATTTATGCTGCTGCTGCCTTGTGTGCTTTTGAGAAGGGTTGTTCCCTAGGGTTGCCTCTTTTCATTTTTTTGTTTCCCCTTCCTCTTCATGAGCCAAATTACTGATAGTCTGTAGTCCAGTTATTTTGTTCCTTGTTTTCCCTTTATGATTTGAATCCCAGAGAGATTCTGGCATTTGCACCATTTGGTGTTTGGTTCTTGATATGAGTAACAACCCTTTTTTTTTTTAAAGCAAAGATGAAATAACACATAATTAAAGTGAATACTAGGAGAGGAAGAACTTATCAAATGCTTCGGAAAGAAATGTTCATGGTCTGCTGTTGGCTCTTGAAATGAGCTAGGGTTTTAACAGAAAGAGGGGAAAAAGAGAGAGCAAGAGTGTGGGAGTGGCTGGGCTAGTGCAGGAGCAGCAGTAGCCAGGAGAGGCACAACAAAGCTGGTGGGGGGGGGGGGGGGGGGCTTGAAGTTGAGGTTTTTTTCTTTTCTTTTTGCATCTAAGATTCATCCGGGCCAATTTATGCACATTTCGACTACGTTCTCTGGGGAGTTTTTTATAATTAATAATGGCATGGCTTCACCCCTGATTGTGAGGAGATTCGAACTTTGGTCTTTGCCAATTGAGCCACCACTGATGCTATTTTTAAAGTTAGATACATGAATACTTAATTAACTTCTATGATACCCAAAATGAATCCCAACACATTCAAAATCGATGATCCAGTTTCCAAATCCAAGTTCCAAAAAGTGAATTAAATTCATCTGGTACATTTTTCCCAGGAAGGCATGCAAGCACATTATCAGCACCACTCTTTAATGACACGAAGTCAAAGAAATCACAAAACCTAAAACATTAGAGGTCGTATGTTTGCAGAAGAAAAAGGGTTGAAACAATTGAAAGTGTGGGATGCACACAAAGTGGGGTAAAGGGGAAGAAACATAAAGAAAGGAGTAGTGAGGCAAATTAAATATGTGAGCCCCATAAGCTTATCAACTCATGAAATTTCAACAAAAATGCAATGCTTAACTTTTGAGTATTTCATTGAAGTATTATGTTTTTTTCATCCTGTTCACCCATTTTATTCCATCAAACCAATTGGTTTCTCAATATTTTTTAGAAAAATCTTGTATATTCTACTGACCTTCTCAAAGCGCTTGGTGGTCCCAGAAGCTTTGCTTGGGCAAGTGAAATAGATGGATCAGCTTCCTTGCCTAATTGCGTTCTCTTCTCCTTCCCCAAAAGTAATTAAATAAATAAATAATTTAAAGAGGTGAGGGTTGGATTCTTTAAGTTGGCTAAGGTTGAAAAATAAAAGCTCAAGCAAGCGTTTCAGTTCCGATCAATCCTATCTACTGACCCTCATGAAAAAAATACTTTTGAGCAGCACATCCACTTGCAAGAAAAGAAACGAAAACTAGGTCGAACAACTGGAAGATATTGATGACAGCATCAAAGCAGTAAACTGGAGGTCATGAATAAGAAAAATAAAATAAAAGAGGAGGTCATTAAATACAAAAAGTAAAATGAAATTGCAGGTCATTAATAGCAAACAAAAAAACTGGGCACTGTAGTTTGATTCCTCAACTATTTCAATGGATAAGTGTTACAGGAAACAATCATCTTTTTCTTTTTCTGTTTTTCTCATAGATGACACAAATGAATGAACCCAATGGATCTTCTTTTATTACTCCTTGAAAAATGTAAATAAATAACCCTCATGAACCAGTATAAACTTATGGGCATCCTTATGCCCCTCCTTCACTGATGAAGGTCACCAATAGTCTCCGCAAGAACATACCCCATTCTTGAAGTGGTGGAATCTGTTAGCATCTCTAACTACAATCACTCTCTCAGTGACCAGGGAGATGAATTTGGTCGCATTATGGCAATCTAAACAAACTCTAAGATTCTTGATAATCCTGATCTCTGTTCCTGGCTCAGTACTAATGAGCCCAAAAGCAATTGCCAACTTTTCACTATGAATCTTCACCATCTCCTCCTTTTCTTCCTCCTCAACATCATACAGTGCTGCACCGGTGTCGGCCTGGAAACCAGCTTCCCTCATCTTTCTGCTCAATTCCTCTAACTTGGCATAGATAGCTTTTGATTGTGGATGGGAAGAGTCACCTGATGTAAAGATATGCAGGTTGTCACCAATCTCAATCAGGGTGCACCCAGGTGTCTTGCTCAACTTTCTCTTCTTAACTGCTTGACGAATTGTTGCAGCCTCGGAATAGTTCCTGTCAGCTGAGTATATGTTGGAGAGCAGAACATAATACCCAACATTTTCGGGATCCAGTTCCAACAACTTATTTGAAGCCACACTTGCTAGGCTTGTATCCTTGTGTATCATGCAAGCACCAAGTAATGCACCCCATACACCTGGTCCTGGCTCAACAGGCATGCTCTTTATAAACTCCAAGGCTCTATCCAGCTGCCCAGCTCGACCAAGCAGGTCAACCATGCAGGCATAATGCTCAGGTCCTGGCTGAACCCCATGCTGCTGCATCATTGACTGAAAGATCACATCTCCCTCACTTACTAAACCAGCATGGCTGCAAGCGTGCAAGACCGAAAGAAATGTGACTCCAGTGGGAGATAACCCAGAATTTAGCATCTCAGAAAAGAGACTGAATGCTTCACTGCCATGTCCATGGAGTCCATAGGCTGCAATCATTGCATTCCAAGATACCACATTCTTTTCAGGCATATCATTGAAAATACCTCTTGCCTCTTCCATTCTTCCACACTTCGCATACATGTCTATTAGAGCTGTTGACACGTATATATTGGACTCAAAATGTTCTCTCAGTATTAGCTCGTGGACCCATTTTCCTAGAGAAAGAGCTCCAAGCTGAGCACAGGCTGAAAGAATACTAGTAATTGTAGTTGGGTTTGGGCAAACATCTGACATCCGCATCTTCTGGAAAAGAGAGATTGCCATTTCTGTTAACCCATTCTGAGTGTAACCGGAGATCATAGAATTCCAAGATTCCAAGCTTTTGTCTGGAGATTCATCAAAAAGCTGCCTTGCAGATTCTATTTCATTTAATCTACTATAAACAGTAGTCAGAGCAGTAGAAACTGAAGAATTCAAATTGAGCCCACACTTCAAACAGAAACCATGAATAGAACGTGTGAGATAAAGATGGTTAAAGGGAAAAAAAACAGGAATCAAACCCACGATTGTACTTGAATTAACTTTCTCCCCACCAGCTAACAATTGCCTAAAGAGACTCACTGAAGATTCAGAATCACCATTGCAGGAGTACCCTGAGATCATAGCATTCCAAGAGATCAAATCTGGACGGCCAATCTGTTCAAACAAAAACCTCGCAGCAGAGACTACACCGCATTTAGAATACAAAGAAATCAAACCTGTGAGGACATAAGCATGGTGATGGAAGCCCATCTTAATTGCCAAACCTTGAACTTTCATCCCCTTCTTCAGTTCTTGCAATTCAGCAGCTGCTGGAAGAACAGCAGCAAAAGTGGTCGAATCAAATTGGGTTCCTCTCGAGACCATATCCTCAAAAAGCTGTATCGATTCAGAAAAACTACCATTCTGCACCAACCCAGATATCATGGTATTCCAAGAAACTGTATCTGGGTTAGGAATTCTATCAAACACTTTCTGTGCTGTCTGAATTTGAGAGAACTTAAGATAGAGATCCATAACAGCAGAACCCACAAAGACATCAAATTCAAACCCAAAAAGGATTGAATGGGCATGAAGTAGAAGCCCAGCTCTCTTAGAGTCGAGGTGTGAAGACACCGATATTGCAAAGGCAAACGTGAAGTTGTCAGGCTTGAGAGTGGTATTCCAAAGGAGATTATTGTAAAGGGCAATGGCAGACGTGGGTGAGCCATTCTGGGAGTATCCTCTGATAAGGACATTGAAGAGGAAGAGGTCAGGCTTCGAAATGGTGGAGAAGAGGAGATGAGCATAGTCAATGGCTCCAAAGTCTGAAAGCCTATTAGTGAGCTTTGTTGTAGTTATTAAATCGCTATGCAGACCATTGATGATGATCTGGGCTTGAATCTGCTTGAGTTGAACCAAGGTGGAAGCTCTACACAAAAAATCAAGAAAGAAATTGCGATCTGATGGTACATAAGATAGGTTTCTAACAGAGGTTTGGTATTTCAAACATTGTCGAGAATAGATTGGTGAACGTAACAACCTTTTCATGCTCTAATTCATGGAGAAGCAAGGAATAACCCTCACCCCACTTGTTAAGGGGAAGGGGGCCGTCTCCTCCTCTTTTTTTTTTCTCAAACGCCCCCCCCTTTGTGGGGGAGAAGGGGCCCCCCCCCCCCCCCGGGCCCCCCAAACACCCCCCCCCCCCCCCCCCCGAAATTCACCAAGACGAAGACGACAAAACACCAGAGAAATGACACAAGAGAGAGAGCAACCCATGGTTATTGGAGAGAAGGCGGGAATACTTCTAGCTCCACAGGAACAAACGGGGAAGGATTCATGACAACGATGGGACTCCGACCCTCCCATCACGGCGAGGAACCTCGACAGCGAGGAGGATTATGATTAGGGTTAGAGGAGGGACAGCACCATATAGGCAAACCGAGGGCCATCAAGATCTAACGGTCCAAGCCCACACAGCCAGCCATATAAGAGTTCAGTAACGATATACCCATACGGACCAATAAGAAACCAAACAAGGAACACAACAAGAAGCCCACCTAGTGAATATCAATTAATATTCAACACCCCACTGGGCATATTGATTGGACACAACGAGTAAAACAAAACACTCCTTTGTTTAAGAAAACATTGAAAAAGATACATGAAAACATTGACCTTTATGGCACAACTATATTGGGAGGATAACCAGAGCTCAATCCCTCACATAGAGCCTTAAGACCGAATCATGGCAAGTGATCGCATCATCTATGCAACACGACCACCAGGCACAAATACCTAACCGAAAATGGATGCAATATGGTAGTGTGGAACAATGACACTATAGAAATCCCATGTGTCATCCGTTGTCAACCAAACCCACTATGGCCCATGAACCCGACTCAATGCCACGAGAGAATATACTTATGGTTCCACGAACCGTGACCAAGCCACAAAAGAAATACACGGTCCACAAACCGGACCAATGCCACGAAAGCATGTACATTATGGTCGAACCCGGACTCAATGCCACAAAAATGAGATATATGTACATTATGGTTCCCACGAACCGTGTCATCTTTATAACCGAGTTTTAACTTATGTGTTACATGACACACCAAGGCTAATACATGAATGCCTTAGCTTTGCTAAAGTTAACACATACTTTAAGACTTTCAAACAGCAACAGATAATAATGTGAAGATTAATATGTCACCAAAGAACTTATTGAATTCAAATAAATTATCGGTGCATACAAGAGACAAGGAGATAGAATACCTATTACACAATAGAGCAAAGTTCTCAAACTCCCACAAACAACCGCATCTAAGATTCCTCCTAAACCCATAGTTACCGCATGTCTATCAAAGACGCGGGCGGGGACCCTAGTTAGGGGATCTATAACCATATTATCCGACAAATATGTCTCGTGGTGTCACATTCTTTAACCTTTTCTTTAATAGTCAAATACTTAATTCCATGTGTTTAGACCCGTGATACCCTTATTGTTGTTAACAAACAACACAACGAATGTTATCACAGTAACTAGATAGATCTATCCACAATAAAAAAAATGTCAACGCTAATGAGATTCCTTAACCAAACAACTTTATCTTTAGTGGTCAAAAAGCATCGACCATCATGTATTTAGACCCATGATCACACATTTCGGGTAGTTAATGAACAACACGAACGAATTGTGACATAGACAACTGGATGGATCTATGCAGAATGTTAAAATAGAACGGTCAATTATCTCGATGAGATTCTTTAGTCAAACAATTTGAGGAATCGCCCCATAACATGTAGCAAACTCAACCTTTATGATGAAATAAGTAATTTTACCTATTTTACACTCACAATATTATCCCTCATGCCATCAAGGAAAACAACTTCAAGTAGACCTTATTATCCGGACAATTAGCAAGGTCAAATATATATACCTTAATGCTATAGGTCGGAACAAGCTTGTAGATTATCTTATCATCAATTGTCCTCTTCAAGTATCTCAAGATAAGATACTTTCTTCAATTGTTCTCTCTCGATCCTTATAGGACAACCGAATAAGCTCAGTGTATCTCCCTTGAGAATCAAAACCATCTCAAGTATGCAATCTAACATACGAACTTCTTTAAATATAAATTATATATGCCCTCCGAGAAAGATCCAATAAATAGCATAAATAATCCCTATGGATCTCAATGCCCAAGACAAAGATGCCTTACCAAGGTCTTTTATATCATAATTCTCAAATAACAATTGCTCGGTCTTTATGGCGGAGGCCAACGTCACTACTAGTGAGCAAAATATTATCAACATAAATAATGAGAAAGATAAAATTTCTCCCACCGACCTTGCAATATATATATATTGATCTACAAGTTTCTCAACAAAATCGAATGAAGTCACAATATTATTAATCTTTAAACACCATAGTTGGAAGCTTACTTAAAACCACAAATTAGACTTCGTGAGTCTACACCAAGATGATTAAAATCATCAACACCCGGCCAAAATCCTCAAGCAAATGACATGGACTTCTTTATTAAGGTTTTCAACTAGAAAGGCAACTTCACATCTATTTGGTATAACTCTAAAGAGTCCTTAGAAGAGATAGGTGAAAAATTTCACTAGTCTACTTCCTCTTTATGAGTAAACTCTTTAGCGCGATCTGGTTTTAAACCTTATAATCTTTCTTCGTGAATATTTATTAGTCTTATACACCCACTTAAAATAAATGGGTTTAAAACCTTGGGCAACTTAACAAGCTTCCCAAACATCATATTGTCTCATCAACTATATCATATATCTCGTTGCACCCAATCATAAATCTAATTAAAGACAACTTTAGTAACCGGGTCAACCATAATGCCAATGTTATATTCATGTTCATTATATCAAGTAGTCGGGAACAAGCTACATTTCTTGGCTATATCAAACTCGAAAACTATTTAAGAATTCACAATTCCGTTGTCTTAACAATGATGGAAAAACAAGATCCGAGTAAGAAACAAATTAACAATGAAAAACTTTATGTTCCAACTTCTACAATACTTGATTATTCAACCTTAGATTTGAGAACAACTCAAACGCTAAAATGGTTTAAGTTAGATTTATGAATAATTTGCAATGGAAAAGGGAGTAAAAAAGAACATATTTGGAAAGGAACATGATCAAGGATATAAGAGGTCGTTACCGTGGCTTCACCTTATAAAAAATAATTCAGACAAAGTAGTTTTCATACCATACTGTTCACTATGTTCACAAAATTGTGATTAAGCCTTTCGGTTACACAATTTTGCTCGGGACTATCAAACATAGTGAACAGACCAACTATATCCGAATCTTGAGTATTTGGCGAATGGGCCCTTAAGTCGTCCAAGATCCTCATATCAGCCATAATACTCTCCTCCCCGGTCAGATCTAACAATTTCTTAACCAGCTAAAAATTCTTGAAGATTTAGAGATTTAGATTATTCTAAAAACCATATTAAGAGTGGTCATCAACAAATATGATGAAATAATAATTTATACGCAAGGTGGAGGAATAAGGACCACTATCTAGACACCATGACGAATGGGACAAGAGAAAATCAAATCTTCAAACAAAAACCAAAGAATCATAACTTTCATTTTCGCACTTAGTTAACGGACCTTATACTCAATGCAACTCTACACAACAATCATCTTTATTTATAAGGAAGTTTTCACAGTCCCAAATTATTAGTCGACGGACTCTTAGTCTTTACCCCGAACATTTTTATGAGTATTGATGCTCATAAGAACAAAGTTTCTTCTGGAAAAAGGTATTGATCTTTATAATTCCAAACTCGAGAGGATGCAAAGGGCATTGATGGATAATAGCAAGGGTAATAAAAGAAACATTAGGAATCATGAGTTTTATCTAAAAAATAATCATCCGGAGAAATAATCCCTAACTCCTCCAAAACCATCACACCTTATGATAAAAAACTCTTACGAAATATACTTATTTCAACACTAGATGAGACTTAGTATCTTTACGCATCGCATTCAATAATTTCAAAACAAAGTGCATTCGGTGGGTAAACAATTCATCAAGTGTTCCTTGATGGACTTCTTAATGGGCAGTAGAAAAGAACATAACTACTTTTCACCTCGCAAAAAATCAACTTTTGTCTTCTATACTCTTATGAGTCATATCCATCAGTTACTTAGTAACAAAGAATGTGTGGTTAACAACACATCATCTACAATTTCTTGAAGTTTGACTTTTTAAGAATCTCAATAACAATCATATTGTTATAGACAGAAAATGTGACTAACTGAAGAGCACACATATATCATCATGAAAACACCTTTGGAAGAATTCATGACATACGGTGTGATACTCCCTCACTTTATTAGTACTTTAATATGTAACTTATTAGTACATCACTAGAAAGAGCACACATATATCATCATGAAAACACCTTTGGGCAGAATTCATGATATACAATTGTGATACTCAATCACTTTATTATCACTTTAATATGTAACTTATAAGTACATCACTAGAAAGAGCACACATATATTATCATGAAAACATTTTTTTGAATTCATGACATATAGTTGTGATACTCCATCACTTTATTAGCACTTTAATATGTAACTTATAAGTACATCGCTTATTATCACAATGTGGGTAACATATAACTTATAAGTGCATCACTTTAAAGAGTACACATATATCATCATGAAAACACCTTTGGACAGAATTCATGACATATAGTTGTGATACTCCCTTATACGTCGGCGTCCATGAGAGTATTCCAACCTTCGAAAATTTTACCACCTTTGGGTGTATAAACTTCTTAGATTAATCAACTCCCAACCAAATGCTGACTGTCTCTCTCTTAATGCTATCACATAATTACCACCTTTGGGCGTATAAAAATGCATTAACATCAAGAGACATCCCATTACTATATATGGCGACATTCCATAAACCCAACCATGAATGCCACTTTGGCGTCACTCACAATCAAGCTCATGAAATTCTCATATTGGGATATACTTTATGTTACCCACAAATAATGCTAATACATTGTTTGGAAGAAATCCAGATTACCAAAAGGCAATCGAAGCATGTATAAAATACATCACACATTTATATAAAATTCCAAATTACCAAAAGGCAATCGAAGCATGTATAAAATACATCATACATTTAAAATTCCGGATTACCAAAAGGCAATCAAAGCATGTATAAAATACATCATACATTTAAAATTCCGGATTACCAAAAGGCAATCGAAAATACATTTGCATAAAAATCCGGATTATCAGAAGTAATCAAACCCTTTATAAGGCATGCATGATATATATTTTACAATTGTATAATATCATATAAAACATGCTTACAATACAAAGCCATTTGATAAAAAAATCCATATTAAAAAATTCACCCAACGGTGAAATTACATATACAACATAAATATGTCATATCATGTTTCATACATATAAAAATGGAATTTGGTCATGAAAATAATTCCATTGTGTCCGGAAGGGTCCAAAACATAAATCCCCAAAAGAATGCTTTAAAGTTCCCTACGGTTTAGCCAAAAATAAAAAAAAAACTAAATAAATAGCATTCCAATTATCGGCTCAACCAAAACATGATATATAATATTTGCATATATAGGGGTAGAATTGGGTCTTGAAAATGGTTCCATTGCGTTAAATGATCCAAAATATAAAACCCAGAAGAACGCTTTAAAGTTTCTTACGGTTTGGTCGAAATAAACAAATACTAAACATATAGTATTCTTTTTTTTTATTTATTTATTAAACTGGTTCAACCAGCAAATAAAAACGGTCTAATAAATCAGAATCTTATTAGGCCGAACCGGACCGAACCGAAATAAGCAATTGAATCAAATCTAAATTGAACCGAATCGAAATCAGCAATTGAATTGAATCAAAATTGAACCAAGAATCTAAATTAGAAATCGATTCGAAATTGAACCGAAAAATCGAAATCAGAAATCGAATTGAACCAAAATTGAACCAGAATCGAAATCAGAAATCGAATCGAAATCATAAATTAAACAGAAATCAGTGAGTTGACTCGCTGAGTCAAAAAACGAGTTTGGTCCAAAATGGTTCAAACAATAAATCCGGTTCGCCCAAGTTAATCCATTCGCTTGGACCGATGACTGGTCAACCGGGTCGACCCGTTTGACCGACGGGTTCAAAATCGGGTCGCCTTGGCGGGTCATGGGTCGGGTTGACCCGACCCGCTGACTCGGTCAAACTGCCACGTCAGCACCGCACAAATTTAAAAAAGATCAAAAAGATGCTGCCGGATTCCGGCAGCGATTGCCGGCGCGTCCGAAGTCCGATGGAGACCCATAATATATCAATTTCTTCGTTTTTCCGAGATCTACGCAATGGTAGTGTTAGATTTTCAAAATTCTTTCTAGAAAAAAGTTATTGACAAAAAACCCCACGGTTTTGTTGAAAAAATCGGAGAACAAATTCACAAGTTTCATAGGTTCCATTCTAGAACCCTAAGTTATCAGTCAACAATCCTATGGGTTTTTAATCGATTCTATACAGGCTCTGATTCCACATGTAAGAATATTTCTATCCAAGATCGCATAGATCGACTAAAAACACCTTAGTATGATAATGACACAAGATGATGATGAGCATACCTTTCTATGGTTTTATTGGAGAGAAGCGCAGGGAATATCTTCTTTATGTCTCCCACTAGGAACAAACTTGAGGTGGAAGTTGATTCTATGATCAATGATGTTGGATTTCCTCAGACTCCTCCCTATTCACCGGCTTGATGGTATATCCTTGACTAAGCGATGTGATTGTGATTATGATTAGGGTTTAGAGGAGGGACCTAGCATCCTTTATATAGGCAAAGTAGGTGTCATCAAGATCTAAGGTTATTAGCAATAGGACCATATAAGAGTTTAGTAAGATATTACCCATATGACCAATAAGAAACCAAATCAAAGTGTAACACAATCAATGAAGCCCACCTTATGTAGAATATTAATTATACTACTAAAAAGGAAAAATTTTTTGGGGGGGGGGGAGGGGGGGGGGGGGGGGAGGACCGGGGGGGGGGGGGGGGGGGGGGGGGGGGCCCGGGGGGGGGGGGGGGGGGGGGGGGGGGGGGGGGCGGGGGGGGCCTGATCATAATCAAATTCACCACAAGGAGATCCTGAGTGAGCTAGCAATCATAAATAAGCTTCCTTACCCAATCTTCTTGTTGGTCAGCTGGAGCTGGGCTGCTGCTGAAGCATCAACTAGAGTTAAAACTGTTCCCAATTCACATGCCCAATACATGTGATAGGTACATCTGAAGCTGCTGGTCGCCATGCTTGCGTCCAAGAAGCTGGTGTAGGTTGCTTACTCTTAAGCACCTCTAGCTAGTACAGTGGTGCTACTAGTGCTGTTATTTATTCTGCTTCTCAACTTTGTGCCGCTTTCTGGTATATTTCCGACCTGTTGCAGGTGCAACTACTGGAGGGGCTGGGTCCATCTGACGCCCTTCACGAACCTGCTGTAGTGCACCATCTATCATGTCTCTAAGCTCCTCAAATGTCAAGTGTGCACAACATGTACATGTAGGGGGGAGATTTAGAAGGCTAGTACAAATACGGGAATGCATATTAGTCATGCACCTAACCTGCCATTTTAGACTATTAATTTACAAGATAAAGAGAAGTGATTGAAATGAAATGACCATGGTTTATGATAAGAAACATCATTACCAGTATTTGTTGATCATGTCCCCTAAGTTGGTAGCGCATAACTGGTGTATCATTGGGATGGCCAACAAAGCGACGAGTGATCCGACGATACCATTCCATATATTGACCATTACAGTGTGCTGAACCATTCTCAGGAGTTCCCACCGCAATGGTTGACAAGCGATTCTCCCATAGAGTGATGTAATCAGCATGATGTACCTTCCAATCTATAGTTGGCCTCCCCTGTCTTGTGATGCTATGGAGTCCCTGGTCTACATTAATACTCTCTGGAATCATGTTCTGCAGACCAAATTGACGTAGAACTCTCTGAGGTAAGTGCCACTCTACAATGTCAAAGCAAATTAGAGGTGCTATTGTCTGCCACACTTCCTGATCACTTGTGCATATTTCAGGTAATGCTGCCAAAACTTCAGGGGTATATGGTTGCCAAATAACCTACATTCATAGGATATGGATAATTTATACAGGTTATTTACAAACTCAGGTAGACATCAACAGCTAGAACATAAATTATACCTGATCATCCATCAGGTGGTCCAGTTGAGATCTATAGTAACGCAAAACATTCTTTGGGCTCTCAGTGTGTGACATAGGTACATTCCACCTGGGTGTAAAGGTCAAAAGAAGTTGATAAGATAAAATAACTTCAAGAATATAATGTTCACTCACCAAGAAAGCATTATAATTCAGGTACACCCACTCCCAAAAGAGAGGGGAAAAAAGAAAAGAAAAAGAAGAGCAATTCACCTGCACCCTAATGGATCTGCAAGTGTGGCTGACTGCTCATCTGCTACCAATAGTGATGCATCTGTTGGCGTATGAAGTGTAACTTCTGAAGCTGCAGGGGAACCATTATCAGTTGTTGAAGCACCTACTGGCGAAGTCTGAGGCTCACGTTTATTGGGGAAACCAATACGCAATCGCTCCCATGCCCATAACTAATATTGGAAAGTATTAGAAGACACCCCACGGCAAGGCAGCTTGAAACAAAATATATACATGGTAAGAGCAGGTGGAACATACCTGCAATAAAGTCAAACATCCAGCAATCTCAGACATTCGCCGGGAAGTAGCCCTACACAATTCTCGCATCAAGAATGCTAGAGCAGCACTACCCCAGCTCAGTCTCCCAGCTGCATCGATGTCACTTAGGAGGGGAAGATAAATCAACTGGACAGAATCTCCAGACTTATCTACAAAGATGGTGCTCCCAAGCAAATACAACATGTAGGCCCTGGCATACTGCTCCTGAACCATAGGACTAGCGCCCTCTGGAAGTTGGTGAAAGTGTGTATATAGCCAGGTCATCTTCAGTGATGATCCACTTAAGTACTGAGCCTCTGGCTTTCTCCCCAGTAAATCCTTGCAGAGCTCTGCCCATGTGTAATCAGTCCTACCAGTCACTGGGTCGCCATGTACACGGAGCCCGAGGAGAACTGCAGTATCTTGTAGAGTAATGGCCATCTCACCAACTGGAAGATGAAAGGTGTGCGTCTCACGGCGCCATCGCTCTACTAACGCAGTGATCAATGGACGATCCATCCTCATAACGTTAACCCTAGACAGGTAATAGAGTCCTGCTCTGGTAATATACCCGACAAGATCAGAATGCAAAGGCCAATCTGCTAAACGCCCTATTCTCTGAGTACACTTCAATATTCCAATATCCTGAGAAAAAAATTACTGCATGTTAGTCCAAACACAAGTAATTTTAGCATTTCTGAAAAGGAACACTGCATGCCTATCATAAGGCTCATAACACAAGTAAATTTAGCATTTCTAAAAGGAGAAGGACAAAGATACCAACCTCACCATCCCATATAGCCTGAGATCTATGATCACCTTGCAGTGTGAGCACACTAGTATCAATAGGCCCAGGGACTAATTGCTCTGGGTCAGCAGGAAACTCAGCAACGAACTGAGTATTGTTGTCTGCACAAAGCACAAAAACTGTAAGAATTATCACACATAAAGCCAGTGATGGAGCACTCTAATTGTCAAAATTGCAAAAAGATGGCGGCTTGAATTTTACACTACCTTGGACGAAAACATGAGTGAATGGATCACTCTGAATGACCTGATGACCATCTTGTTCATTGTAGATGTGCACTTGATCTGTTTCCAGGTACAATTCTACTCCATGGCCATTTTGCTGTCTTCCCAATTCAAGCATAATTTCTGTGGCATCTTTGTCATCTATCTCATAAGCCATGTATCCCTTAGACATCGGGTACCTACACGTCATCTTAATATTAAACTGCCTTCTGTCATACTTCGTTATCTCATACATCCGGGACAATAATTCTGGGTGAGTTGTTCTACAGTTGACACGAATTCCTTTGAGCCTACCACCTTCATAATCTGCACCCTGTGGTCCAGTTGTAATCCTTCCATCCCAACGACACATGAGTGTTACCATCTGGTCTGCCATCGTCTATCAACATCAATAAAGGAAGCATCATATAGACATGGTAGAAGCACAACATGATGAGAAAATCAGAAATCTTGTTATTCTGAATATTTATGAAATTGCAGAACTCTCCCCTCAAGATGGAACTTACCTGCAGCTATAAGATAGATAGGGAGCAAGCTGCAACTCAACTACTGCCTATCCAAATGGAGCCTGCAAAATAAATCACAAGGACAAGCATCAAAAAGCCCATCATCTAAAACAGCTTTACATATCACTATATCAGTACAAAAAGAATGCATGTTCTGTAGTTCTCAGAAGTATAGTTTATAGATGTCAACCAATAGAGGCAATATGCTGAAGTCTCAATGTATAGTTATTGGGTTCAATCCAACACATTTAGTCTGGTTCGTTTTAGTCTTTGTCTAGGGACCACTGATCTACCTAAGGGCAACCAGTTACGCAAAGAAATGCTTAAGAGTAGAACAAATGCTGATCCACCATCCAAGGACCATATGAACCATGATTTGCCCATGTTACAAGCCTTCTTGATTATTTGGACCTCTGGGTTTAACTTGGTTTTGTTTAGTCCAAGTCATTTTGATCTATTTTTAGTAGTTGGTTTTGACAACTATTTGGCCCTTCACAAGAATTTTGAAAACATAGAGCCCCATTGACTGTTCTACATTGAATTTTTATCAGAAGACTTGTTTTAGGAAGCTGAGAATTTAATCATACATTTGGAAGCTGATTAAACAATGCAACTTAGGTCCTTGGGTTCCTAAACCCCATATTGGGTTGCTTTTGTGGTAGATGCATTCAGCTTGTACCCTATGATGAAGACCAATAAAAGGGCATACCCAGTGCAAGAGGCTCCTGCCACTGTGGGGTCTGGGGAGGATCATAGTGCATGCAGCCTTATTCCCGCTTGGCCGAGACACTGTTTCTCAAGTATCAGACAATATACTTGAAGCAAAAAGGGATTAGCTGTATACAAAGAAAATTTTTAACCTATACATTCAATGTTAAGTGTGGATAGAGGAAGAGGTACCTAGTGAACTTCTTGAGATGATTGGAAAGGTTGCAGCTTCATATTTGTTTGTAATTAAGTGTTTCTACCAGTATGGACAAGGGTTAAGGGTGAATTGCCATCTTAGTTTGGAGATTCCACCCTAGTTCTAGAAGGCAGCTTTTTCTGTAACTTTTCCTCCATCTAATACAAAGGCTACTAATCAGGAAAAGACAAACAGGTTATTTAAATAAAATTAAAAAAAAAAAAAAAGTTTAAGATTAAATTAATTATTCTAGGATCAGGAAATACGTAAATCCATTACCTACAAGGTAAAGGATGTCACAAAAGAAACTTAAAAGGACTTGCTACTTAACAGCAGGGCATTATTAACATTAAATTAACAACAAAAATATAACCGTAGAAATGAAGATTTTACATAGTTTTGAACAGAGATACCAATTGGATATGTAAAAATCTAAAATCAAATAATGTCAACAGCCATTACCATATGCTTGTCATCCAAGTTCCCACAAAAATTGGATAATTTAGGATCACCAATCCACTATAAATTTCAGAATAGATGATCAACTGAAAATGTTAACTACCAGTTAAAAGACATCCATTAATCTCCAGCTTGCTTTATCAAGCAAATCATCTTATTTTTGTTCATAAATATAATTTTCATAACGGAACTGCTTGTCATCTGCTTTAAACTCTTGGAAGTTTCAGTACAAATGGTTCTTATAGGAGTTTATTTGTATAACAACAGATACTGATGAAAATTTCTGAAGGGCTGGGTCCTTGCATAACCATAATTGCTGCATACCGTGCACAATCAGTCATTAGAATTTCCATGAAGTTTGTGTTACCAAATCCTATTGGAATGAGCAAATATTTGCAAGGATAAATAACCACCTGACTCCAACGAACGTCTCTTATCTTTTCCCAGACAAAATCACTATTTCGACCTCAAATAGACTGATATGCATATCAGAGTGATATCTCTCTAGTTGCAAAATCAACCCACATAGCTGAAACCAGATAAATTTCATAAAGACCAAAAAAATCTCCAAAACTCAGAATAAGTTCAATTGAATTCATTGACAGGCAGTTCAGACCCAGATATTAAAAGAGACGTATTTCGTGGTTGCAACTATTAAACTAAGAAACCAACGCAGAGTATAGTCCATTCACTCATCACAACTAAAATAAACGCAATATCGCAACACAGATCTACGACTTCAACCCTTTTCCTTAAAAATAATTATAATTCAAAAGAAGGAAAAAATGTGACTGCAATTACAGAGATTTTACTCCACTAACCTCAAGTAGTCAGCAAAATCAAAACTCAAAATCCGAAAACTCCCTGGCCTTGAGCCGGACCCAGATGAAGGGCGAGGAAACCACCCGAACAGAGAGAAAAAACAGTTCATCTACGGAGGATTTAGGCGTCTTTTGCCTTATGGTATGTTTTTTATTTTTGGGTCAAGACTCAAGAGATGATATATGCTTTTATTTTTTCTGGCATTTTGTCATGCCACAGGTGTTTGCTGTTAACTTCTATGTTTTATTTGTCCATCGAATTTTGATACCACGAGTTTTATTGTTGTTATTATTATTAATTTGAGATGCATTTTTTCATTTCGAATTGAGCTTCAGTTAACAATGTTTTTATTTGTCTATCAAATTTTGATACCACGAGGTTTATTATTATTATTATTATTTTTAATTTGAGATGCATTTTTTCTTTCGAATTGAGCTTTAGTTAACAACGTTTATATTTGTCCATCGAATTTTGATACCACGAGGTTTATTATTATTACTATTTTTTTTTAATTTGAGATGCATTTTATATTTCGGATTGAGCTTCGGTCCAGGGCGCGTTCAGCTTGAAACAAGCTGTCAGGTTGAGATCTTTGACGAGATTTCAATCACGACTGCTTGCTTTTCAACGGTGGAGATCACAATCTCAGTCAAAATTTTGACTAAGATCTTTATCCAACAATTTTTCTTTTTTTGTCAAACAATGCTGCACATTTAACGCATACGACTGAAGCAAAATGCATTGATTTCCAACTTAGGATCTATCTTTTCTCACTTTCTCCCACTCTTTCCTTTCCTTCCCCAATGCCTATAGGCCTCTAGTCATTCTTCTAGTTTGATGGTGAAGAAAAGAAAGAAATGTACACCAACTCTAAAGGGTTGACTCAATTGGCAAAAGACTAGCACTTCAAGGGGTTAGATCCATTAGCAAAAACTAATCGTGTGTATAAGGTCAATAATTTGAATCTCTTTGGGCCCCAATGTTGAAATTCCATTATATATTTAGAGAGTTATAAAGCTTCCCCTTGAAGATATAGTTGAGTTGTACATAAGCTGGTTTGAAAATACCAACACCTTATAATATGAGATCAATAATTTGAATATTCTAGGGTCAAGGACGAATTCCCCTAATATAATTTTTTTTTTCCAGACATGTAAAATACTTATCCCCTATATAAAATTGCCCATTCCGATTTTTAAAAGAAAAACAAAATTGCAAAAAAAAAAAAATAGAACAAGAAACGCTTATGTATATATGTATGATTCATGGGTAAGGTGCCTTTGGTCTAAAAGCTGATGACACACTAATTCATGAGTTGGGATCACCTCTCTTTAAAAATAGTGCTATATGTTACCATCTTCATTCTCTTCATCACACAATCATGGGAGACCTATCTTAGAAACCCACAAGGTGGAAGTCGTACATTGGTAAGGTGACCAAAAAGAGCAAAAGAACAAACAAATGTGAGCGTGGAGATCCTCACCGCCCAAACTGCCCGTAACCCTATTTTCCCACATCTCACAGAAGTCTTTAGACAGGGCCTGTGAGATATAATGTGATGAAGAAAAGAAAGAAATGCACACCAACCCTAAAGGGTTGACTCAATTGAAAAAAGACCGACACTTAACTTCATGGATTGGCTCTATTACCAAATACTAACGTGTGTATGAGGTTAAGAGTTTGAATCTCTTTGGCCCTAAGGTTGAAGTTCTATTCAATATTTATATAGTTATAAAGCTTCCCCCTCGAAGAGTTGCACATAAGTTGGTTCAGACAAACCTTAGTTTTCAAGAGAGAAGAAAAAAATACCAGCACCTCATAGTATGAAATCAATAATTTAAATATTTTTGGGGTCACCAACAAAATCCCCTCATATAAAATATTTATTCTTTTATTAAAAAAAATATAAAATACTTAACCCATATAAAACTGCCCATTTCAAAAAAACGAAAAGCCAGGGGAAAAAAGAAAGAAGCGCACACCTTGCATCTTTCTAGCCCCCCTTTTTCTTTTTATGATTTGTACATATGTATGATTCAAACTTCAAAGGTAAGAAGCTTTTGGTCTAAAAGCTGATGAAACACTCAACTTCCAAATTGGGATCACCACTTTTAAAATAGTGCTATATATTACTTTCTTCTTTCTTTTTGTCACACATTTATTTATGTAAGGGTGTCAATCAGCACAATTTTGGTAATTCGGTACGGTACGGTTTCGGTATTTAAAAAAATGATTTCGGTATTAAATCGGTACGGGAAAACGGTTTAAATACGGTATCTAGTGCGGTACAATTTTGGTACAAATGAACTTATGCCACTGTTGTTATTAGTTCATTAAGATTCTAATGAAATTGTGATCAATCAATCAATAGAATTTGAAATTAATAGAAATAAAGTAAATAAATTTAATTAATAAAGACAAAACAAATAAATCTAAGAAGAGAAGTGAATGATGAAACAAAAAGCTGAAATAGAGAATTAGGAATAGGATAAAGGTAAAGCATTTTAATTGTAAAATTACAATTTATATCCCTTAATTTGGTACGGTACCAACTCGGTACGGTTTCAGTACATACCATCGGTATGAGTACCTAAAACCGGAACGGTACCTAAGAAATTCGGTTTTGGTACATACCGTACCGAATTTTGAACGGTACGGTATGGTGTGGTTTTAGACGGCGCGGTTTAACGGTTTTGGTATGCAAATTGACACCCTTGCATTTAAGCGAGTAAAATTGCTTGGGTGCTATGCATTAAATGTACAACACTGCAAGTGAACGATCGAGACCATCAATCCCAAAAGTGTATTATCACATTTTTTAGAAACAGACGGTTGAGATCTCGATCTAGACTGTTCGCAACACAGTGCTATGCATAAATTGCGTAGCATTGAAGTTGAGCTCTTATGTGAGACCTGTTTTAGAAAGCCCATGAGGTGGAAGCCTTCCATTGATAAGATGATCAATGAGAGTAAAAGAACACGGTATATGAGAGTACAGATCATCTCCACCCAATCTGCCCATGCTTTCATTTCCCCCACACTCACATAAGCCTTGAAACAGGGGGCATGTGAGATGTAGGATAATATTATAAAGTTAAATAGATATATTTTTTTTTTTGGGTAGAAATAAAGTTAAATAGATCGTGGTCCCTATGATATAGCCCAACGTTTTACCCAAAAAAAAAAAAAAAAAGACATAGCCCAACTGCCCTTTTCAATGGTAATGCAACGGATATAATATATTGAATCGTGGGAGGTCTTCCAAACGGAGTGATGAAAGTGGAAATGTGGGATGATGACTTCTGGCAACTCACGTAAAATTGGAATAACCTCCACATTCTTGCATTTCTGACCAAATTTACCGAATTTAGTGTTAATCAGCATATTATATTAGGTCTAAGAATTAATGGCAGGCAAGCTATACGGAAGAAGATCGGAGAGGTCAAGACAGTTCTATTTTTCTTTCTTCGTAAATTTCGCGGTGAAGGATGTCGGAGATCCGGTGCTTTCCTGCATAGAACTTTGGGTATTTCCAGCCTCTGGTCTGCTATCCAAGGCGAAGATCCGAGGTAATTGAACAATCAAAATCTCGGATTATAGGAATTCAAATCCTAAATTCAGCTCCAATCGGTTCTTAATTGCTAATAGGAACCCATCCAATTTTACAAACTTGTTTCTGTGATCATTTTGGATTTTGATCTTTAAGTGTATATTGTAGGCTGGTCCCGGTATCTGAAATACGCTGATAATTTTCTTCTTGGTCGGAGAATATTTTTGTTGATTTTGAGGAAAAAGAAGAGGTTTGCAAAGCAGACTTTGAAGGATCAGAAAGACAAATAGGTTGTAGGATTTTAGAGGTTTTAAAGATGGGTGTTATGTCGAGACAAGTTCTGCCAGTCTGTGGCAGTTTATGTTTCTTCTGCCCGGCAATGCGAGCGAGGTCTCGGCAGCCTGTGAAGAGGTACAAGAAGTTGATATCAGATATTTTTCCTCGTTCCCAGGTCCGGAATTTCATTCTTATCTCATTTACTACCTAGTTTTGTACTTTGTAAAATTGTTATTTCCTCTTTCACTTGGTTGACATTTTAAAATATTTAGATGGTGTTCTACCCAGTGATGCTCGTGTCTGCAGTTTGTAGATGTTTACTGTCATTGTTTAAGAGTTAATGTTAAAAAGCACATCTGATTACAGTGTATGAGAAACTCCCCTCCCACTCCACCTCACCAACCGAAAAAAGCACACTTTAGTATTGTCAAAAGTTTCAGCTTACTCCTTTGAGCTAGATTCATATTTTAACCTCTTTCTCTGAACCCTGAAGGATGTTCTCTAATGTTTTCGTTAATGGTGGAGTAGGAATAGAATTTATGATGCTTGTGTGATTATCAAGAAGTCCACATTAGTCAGCAGTGATTGAGTTTTTGGGTCTAAGAGACAGTCACTTTTGAAGACTTTGCAATACCAGCCAAACAGTTATATCAAAGTGTCTTTTCTCTTCTTCAATTTGTAAGATCAATGAGAGAGAGTTTTCTTGACAAATGTAAGCATATATTGAATAGTATTATAAGGACCCTGTAAGGAGAAGTGATTAAACTAGATTGAAGGAATTAGAAGGGCTAGGGGTTGACCTAAGATGACCTGAAGAGGAGTGGTGAGAAAGGATATCATAGGCTTTATATCTAGTATGACCTTAAACATAGCTGATTGGAAGGCAAAAATCCATGTAGTAGACCCCATTTAGCTGGGACTAGGCTTCTTGTTGTTGTAGTATTATAAATTATAAGGACCGACAATTGCATCAGATAATCAAAACACATAAAAGAGTAGAAATGTTGAAAATGCTAGACTAGAGATAAACAAACAAACGACAATTCCTCCGAAATCTCTGTCTCACTTGTTATTTTCCCCCCCTCCTTTTTGGGCCAAAAGTCTCACATCTTATTGATTGGCTTACTTGTTGGCCATTTTGTTGGATGATCTATACTTCCAAGAGAATGGACCTCTCATCTAAGATGGCAATGTTGTCAAATGATGTTAACATCTGCATATCCCATTTGTTGCAGAGCACATTCTACCAACGAAAACTGATTAATTCCCCCCTTCCCCCTCCCCCCAACACAACATAATCAGCATGAAAAAGGCTCGCCTTATCATATCATCTAGATTCTTTGTTCTTGTTGAGTCACTTGCACCACTGTTGTGAGTAAATTAATGTTGGAAAGTTTAGATGCTGATTGTTTTTTCTTTTTTTGGATGAATGAGTAATATAATATAAAACAAAGGAATACAACAAAAGCCTCAAAAGGGGAGACTAGAAGGAGGAAGTGAGACCCTAGGGTATAACAATGAGCCTGTTCCTTGGGGTGTCATCTACCGGGGGATGGGGGATAGAAGAAACTCTAGCAGAAACATAAAAATAGGTGGCTTTCCAAATCATATAAATAGAACGGGACTTGGAGGTCCATCTTCTAAGATTGTGCTGCCACCAAAGGTGATGAATAGAAGCACTAAAGACTAGCTTACCAATTCGGTCACATATGGAAGAACCTGAGAAAATCCTCAAAATCCAAGACCAATCCCTAGCAAATCCGAAGGAGCATCGCGAACGAGGCCAAATTGAGGCAAGGGCTTTTCTCCAAAGGGAATTAGAGAAAGGGCAAAGGAAAAAGAGGTGGTCAATGTCTTCATGGTCGCACCAACAAAGGGTACAATTTGAGTTAGCAGGGATGTGACGGCTAATGAGGAAGGCTTGGGTGGAAAGGGCAACCATAAGGGCTCTTTATAGGGTAAGTGAATGGCGGGGGATATGATCTTTGAACCAGACCAACGGGGGCCAAGGGGGGGAGGGGCTCTGAGGAGGTTCCAGCTGAGGAGATGGTGAATTTTTTTGAGGGGGAAGGGAGCCAAACAATGGTATCATGAGGTGAGTTAGAGAGAGGTGGGAGAGAATTCCAAACTTGTGTGAGACAGGGGAGAGGGAGAGGGGACCAAAATCCATCGGAAATGAAGTGGGATAGGGGGTGGATTTGGGGATGAGGGAGCTATAGACAGTGCGGGGGCCAAGGAGAGTAAACAGAATACCCATCGAATGCCATGGGTCAAGACAAAAGGAGGTGGTGGAGCCAGTGGAAATGCAAGAAGAGATTGCTGTGAGCTCACGTGGCCTAAAAGATGGAGCAGCTTTCTCCAGACCCAGGAAGGGTTGGAGGGAATGAGGACGGTCCAGAAAGAGTCGGAACGGAGGAGGTAGGAGTGGACCCAATGGACCCAAATGGAATCATGTTTGGTAACAATTTCCAGATGAGTTTGAGAAGACAAGCCAGATTGACGTCCAGGATATGGCGAATTCCTAGGCCTCCTTCAACTTTTGGGCGGCATATAGCTGACCAGCTGATGGGGTGAAGGAAGCGGGATGCTTCTTGACCCTTCCAAAGGAAAGCACAGAAAAGGATTTCCATAGCATTAATGGTAGATTTGGGAAGGGAGAAGATACCACACCAATAAAGATATGACGACTGGAGGACAGACTTGATGAGCACAACACGGCCAACAAAGGAGAGAAGCTTGCCTTTCCAAAGTTGAAGTTTCTTTCGAATGTGTTCAAGCATGGGAGAGCAGTGGTGGCGAGTGAGTCTACCAGGGATAAGGGGAAGACCCAGGTAAGACACCGGGAACGAACCATGCTTAAAACCTGGGAGCTGAAGGAAGGAGGAGTGCAGGGAGTCAAGGATGCCGGAGAGGAAGATGGTAGATTTATCAAGATTAACTTTGAGACCAGAGAGAATCTCAAAATTAGAGAGAGTTGAGATGATGGAGGAAATGGATTGATGATCAGTTTTGGAGAAGATGATAAGATTATCGGCAAAAGCAAGGTGGGAGAGATTGAGAGATTTGCATTTGGGAATGGGGGAGATAAGATGCTGATCTGTGCTCTACTGGAGGAAACGAGAGAGGACCTCAAGAGCTAGAGAGAAGAGGTAAGGGGAGAGAGGACAGCCTTGACGGATACCGACTCTAGATGCTGATTTTGGTTGTGTGTTTAATAAGGTAATTGTAATATACTGGGTGTGGGTGCTGCATGATCACATTCTCTCACTTAATTTTAATAATTTAATATTATGAAGGGAGTCTATGGTAGAATATTCTATTATCTCTAGGACAAAACTCATCCTTTGTGAGATTTGTTTTTTCTCCTTTTTTTTTATTTCAAAGCCCTCAAAACTCAGAATGGTAGCAGAGCTCTTGTAATCAGGTTTTTAAGTTCATCTTCTTTTGTTTTTGTTACTTACTTTCGGTTCTTCCCTTGTAGCATGCAGCCACCTACTGCTGCAGATTTTATGAAGCAAATGACTTCTACTCAGTAATGGAGTGTTTCTGTTATAGTTTAATGTTGCTGCCTTGAAGACTATATCAACACTAGCTTAGTATGGTGTCTCAATCCTTGAAGAATTGATCCTCTTGATTTTGTTTGTGTTGTCTCTTTGGGGAAGACTTCTTAGAATGTAATGCTTTGTTCAAAGCCCATTAGGGGTACTTATAGGGTTATATCTGAGGGAAACAAAAACAGAATTGAAGTATGAACGGAGAAATAAGATGAATCCAAGTAGGATTCAACAAACTAAAGAGAAACGGAGAGGGAATGATCCCTCTTGAGGACTAGAGCTAGCACAATCCTGAAAGAGGGATTTTTACTCCCTAAACTATTCTTGGTAAAGCTCGCCCTCAAGTTCGGGCATCGATATCACACATGCCCAACTTGGCCAAAAGAGGATGGAGTATATGTTGGAGTAATCATTTAGTGAAGACATCGCTATTTGATCCCTAGACTTTATGGATAGCTTACAAATTGCTACTTTCCAACTTTTCCTTGATAAAATGCCTGCCAATCTCCACATGTTTTGTCCTATTGTGCTGTACTAGATTATGTGCATGCTCATAGCTGCTTCTTTGTCACTATAAAGCATCACAGGTTGACGAATTGAGACACCTAGTTTCATAGTAGATCACGTAGACATAATAACTCACATATCCTTGTTTTGATATCATGTTGTTTCTTAAGAGAAGACTTCTTAGAATTTAATTCTTTATTCACAACCCACTAGGGGTAACTATAGGGTTATATGAGGGAAATAATAACAGAATTTAACTAGGATAAAGAAAGAAATTGAATCCAACTATTCTTTAACATTATCATTGTGAAAGTAAAAATAGAAATGCCAAACTGACTGCGAAGTTTAGCTACAAACTCGAAAAATATAGTAAATAAATTTGACCGATTTTTCATTAAATAAAGCCAATAACTCTGGAGAAGTCATCTACAAAAGTTACAAAATATCAAAATCCTACGAAGTGACAGGGCAAGGCCCATACACCACAGTGAACTAAAGAGAAAGGCTGGTCAGATTGTTTATTAATACGAGGGGGATAACTCACGCAGTGAAGCTTCCCAAATTGACTGGACAAACTAGAAATAGAATGAAAGTGACTATCTAATTATTCTATATTTTCCAAAGAGGGATGTCCCAATCTACAATGGACTTGATGATGAATGGAGATAGGGTGATATGTTCTCAAATAAATACAGCCCCCCAGGCTCATGGCCTTTACCAAGTGTGTTATTCGTTATAAGATCCTGAAATAAATAGAAACTAGGAAGAAAGGTGACTGAATAGTTATAAGTGAAAGTGAATTTATGAATAGATAGTAAATTGAAATGGAAGTTAGGTATATAAAGGACTGAAGATAGGGTTAGAGAATTAGTAAGTTGGACAGTGCTCATTCCTTTAACATTGGTGTGGGAACCATTAGCTAGTGTAAACAGTGGAGGTAGATGAACGAAAGAAAGAGAAGATTCCTGTGGCCCTGGTAATATGATCAGATGCTCCTAAATCAATGATCCAACAATAGGATGTAGACAAAAGGCGGGCGGCAGCATTACCTAGTTTGAATAGGGGGCGGTGGACGGCTATGATTGATTAGCATGAAACTGGTTAAAAAGAACATAATCTTCATCTAACATTTTTGCCATATTACCCTCCAGTTGAACTATAGTGGCCGTAATAGGGGACTCTGACGTAGTGGCTGCATTAGCAAGGTGTGGTGGTTTTCTGTGAGGTTTCCAACAAAAACGTTGAGTGTGTCCAGAACATCCATAGTGATGACATGTATTAGTTTGTATAGCAGTATTAGCAGAATTTTGAGAACTAGAATTTCTTCCAGGATTATTTCCATGACTCTGTCCTGTGCTTTGTCCTTCTGAAGTACCATCTATATTGGGTTGAGGGCTTTCTTTGGCTACATAAAGAACTCTTGAAAAAGTGTTGGCTAAGGTAGGAAGCGGATCACTGCCAAGGATTCGAGCTTGAATGGCATCAAAACTCCTTCAAGTCCTTCCTAAAAGCTCATCAGTGCTAGTTGTTCTCTTTGTTTTTGCATTGTCTTTACATAAGAGGAAATAGGTAGATAGAGTTCAACTTTTTGTACATTCTTTTGAGGTCTGTAGAATACTGGGTGAGATCTTACCCTTTCTATTAACTTGATGAAACTACTGTGATAAGTCATATTCTGGATAGATATTTTGACCATAATAAAAACACATTTAGATACTCTCATAAGTCCTTAACAGTCTGCAAGTGGGTTACAGGTCAACAATGTGGTTTGACATATGGTTAAACATCTATCCAAGTATACGTGCATTGGTAGTCACCCAATTATCATCACCTTTACGGGCTGCTTGGTCAAGTGATCTAGCTGGCCACGTCTAGTGAGAACTACCTTTACTATAGCCCTCCATTAATGAAAGTTTGATGCACCTTATTTCTTTTTAGTCAGCTGATGGGAGGATGAGAAAATAATTTCAGTCATGATACTCTTATTGGAAGCACAGTGCGGAATTTTGGTAATTGAAATTCAGAAATTTCGGTGAGATTTCACCGAAATTTCTGATTTTTTTTTAAAATTTTATAATTTTAACCTTAAGTTTTGTTGGGTTTTAGGGACATTCTTGCTTGGTTTTCAGTGTCCAGCCTAATTTGAGGCCAATAAACACACTGTGAATGTTATTTTTGCCTAAAATGTAACCCGAAGTGGTGTTTTTGATTTGCACATGGCCGATGAAAATGGAAGTTTGGAACTTGAATTTTAACCAATGTAAACATGGATATGATGCAAGAGAACACCAAGATCTTCGTTAAAATGCAACAAAGGAGACAACAACTAAAATTCGTTATACAATTAGTTAAGTACAAGTGTAGAAGTCAGTAGTTAGTAGTATTATACTAAAATAGGATAAATATATAACATGGTAGTATATGAATGAATTACAACTTCCAATCACATCACATCTACTTTAACCTAATATGAGCTGTTGTGGTGTGGTGCCTCCACCCTATACCCTGGGAGCTCTACGAATAGTGGAATACTTAGCACATGTCATGGAATGCCTATAGTTATCCAACGAGTCACATGCTGCCCTTCTGTAGGTAGCATCATTCACATGAAATGGCCAAACCATCTTGAAGAAAGTGTCGTAAGGGAAAGGATTGTTGCTGCATGGCCGGCTAGTGCTCCGATTAATTTCCCAATCACCTGAATCTCTTATGGCATTGCAATTGGTATAGTATATGCTATTGGTACTAGTTTTGGCTCTACTGGTGGCCTTGATGGATTTCCAAAGATGGGTCCACCAAATTTCGACACCGTGAGTTCGTAGATTGGCATGTGGTGTTCAACATATATCAATTCCATACCCATCTGACAACATTCTAATGTGCATTTTCAAAAAATCTAGTTTGTAGAATGGTTACCTTTGAGATGAAAAAGTGCAAGATCTGATAGAAACGTCATTGGATCCACGTGATGCACGCTTTTTCCAGTAAGAACCATGCAAGAACATGCAGAAGATGATGAAGATTGACTCAAATAGGGCAAAAATCACATTTGAAATGAGAAAATAGTTGAGGGGAACCAAAGTCGAAATTTTGACCCCAGCCCCCTTTTATAGACTGAGATTTGGGAAGAAATCTCGCGAGATTGTTGTACACCTCGTGAGATCTCGCCAAAATTTTAATTGAAGTCTCAACTATTTCATTTTGAACATTGTTTCATTTTGGTGGGGTCAGTTGGTCGAAATCTTGCAGAAATTTTGACCGAAATCTCAAATATTTCATTTTGGGCCTTGTTTCAGTTAGTTGGGGACCGAGACACCAAAATTTTGGTGAAATTTGAAGCTATGATTGGAAGTAGATTCAGCTTCTCCCTTGTCCAAACCGCATAAAATAGAGACTTGAAAACTTCAACCACAGACTACCCACTCAGATTCAAACATCAACCACAGACCACCCACAGAAAATAGGGACACCAACAGGAAAAAAAAAATCTCCCAATCCTAATACACTCAACCAACAAGAACAACTTCAATTTTTTTTTCTTTCCCTTTTTTCTTCTTTCCTTTTTTTTGAGAAATCAGAAACAGAGCACCGCAGGATAACTCAGTCACTAAAAAAATGAAAAAGAGGAGCACAGTGAACCTATTTTGAGGTTAAATTTGGGAAGATATTGCAGAATCAATTTACCAAAAAAAAAAGAAGAAAAATCCAAAGAATCCCAAAAAAGAACGCGACTTCTGGTCTATCAGGGGCTGTTCTTTGCACAATTTCCAGACAAGAATTAAAAAACACAGAATACTAATCTTTCCCAGAAGTCGAGAATCCTTCTGCTGAACCAAAAATAGAAGTGTTAGAACCTTCTTACACCATTAACATTCTTCCAAAAACAGAAACACGGCTTCAGGTGCTGCACCCCTTTCAACTGAAATCCCTAAAAGTCTTCAAAACTGCTTCGACCAACCTTAAAGTGCCACAGTTGATCTCTGATATGAACAAAGTTGGATCCGCCAGGTGTTTTTGCAGCCTGCAGCTCTATATAACATTTGAATCTTGAAGAAACAGAGGAGAAAGAGAGCTCAAGAAGAATAATGGAAGAAGAAGACAGAGTAGAAGCCAAATCAAGAGTGAGAGTTTCGGAGCCTCACTGTCGTTGTTGGAGCCTCCAAATAGTCTGTGTTTTTTTTTATTTTTTATTTTTTAGAGATCCTGCAATTACAACTTAGATTAAACATGTAGAAAGGATTCCTAAAAGTCCTAAAAGGACTCTATAACCTAGAGACAGTGGTCCTTTTCCCAAATTGCCCTTTAACATAATCCATCACTTTAGACTGTCCATGCAAATAGAGAATGTCTATTTTCTACTCAAATCACCTTTTTTTTTTTTCTCTTTCTTTTTCCTTCTATCTTTTCACACCTGCTGGTATGGTATTTGTGGCTTTGTGCAATTCTTTCCTCCTCCAGGTCCATATCCTGTTGTACTGATCTCATCTTATTAAGCTTCATCTGGACAGCTCTTTTCGTGCAAGTTCTTCTTGCCTTCTCGTGTAGACTATGCATTCCTATACCTCACAGTGCATACCCTTCTTTACTGATCTCATCTTATTAAACTTCATCTGGACATCTTCTTTCTTACTTCCCTTATGGACTATGCTTTCATATTACAATCCACCTAGGCATCTAAAGTCATTCTTTTTGTATCTCCGGTCTTATATTGCTTCTTTCTGGTTCCAACTCACAGACTCCTTCCCCCCCAGCACCAAGCTGCCCCTGCCCCCCCGCCGTGGGCATGCCATTTTTGTTTTTCTTTTTCAAGCTCTTGTTCTGCTGGAAACTGAACTGTATGTTCTGTTTTTTCGGGTGAAGCACCCCAAAAATTGTTGGGGGTAAGACTGCGTTGAAAAAATTCCCTGGGACTCTGCTTGTGTGGAGGCCTTTGGAACTGGGTTTGCCGCTTTTTCGTATGTCCTTATTACTAAGTGCAATTTAATACTCCAGAATGTATCTGTTTTTGCTGCCATCAATGTGGAAAAAGTTAACAGACACTAATCAACGTGTCATTGCAAATTTGCAATTCATCTACTGATATAATAAAATAAATGCATATTCAGAGACATTAACATTGCTACATTTGGGATGTACATTCATGTAGACATACTAATGCACTGTGATACTTACAACAAAACCAAGAATAGATCTTGATGTTCTTGTGCTAATATATTGGTTCATTATGATCTTGATGAAAACAAGATATTTTATAAGGGGAAGTGCTTATTCACTTCATTTTAGTAAGTTATATATTTATAAGAAGAATAGGAATTGGAGCCTCAAACAAAGTCTTACAGAAGAAGAGCATGTTGGACTTCTTATTTTCTTCTTATTCTCCCCCCCCCCCCAGCCCCTTTTCCTAGTTGGTTTATTGATTCTTTAAGTCTTATTAATTAAATATCGGAGTGACAGGTTAGTTTCTGGTGAATTTATTATGCAGTTTGTTTAAGACCATTTTTATTTTGTTTTTACAACGTGTTTTGCTGATTTTTCTGTAGTTATCTTGTTACTATTATTTTGGCTCTCATATTTTGTCAGGATGAAGAACCAAATGATCGAAAGATTGGAAAACTCTGTGAATACGCTGCGAAAAATCCTATGCGCATCCCAAAGGTTTTGCGTCACTTTCTTATGTAAATTCTAGAAGCTTTTGATTTAGTGTTTTAGTGATCCATTTGATTGTTTAGAGATGAAACTGTGTATCTTTTCATTTTACATTCAGAAGTCATAACTGCATATGATCATAGGATCATTTGCGAGTCATATTCTGGTTGGATTTGGTTTGTCCAAAGTTTGAAAAAAAGTTGTCTGATATTATATGGTCCTGAAGTACACTATGTTGAGACTAAACAACCTGCACATTGACAGTACCTGGTGGGTTGGCTAGCTGTTTCCCATGGTGTTGATTAGATTGGTGATTGGTCTAGGTTGCATCAGTTAAAAAAAGGTACTATAAAAAGATTGGTTAGAATTTTACCAAACTCTGACCTTTAAAATGACTAATGGCGGTCAGTAACTTGGGCCAGAATGGCCTTCCTGGTATTTCTTTGATTAAGGGGAGGAGAGGGAGTGATGTTGGCATCAATCTTTTTCTCTTATCTCGCCCCCTGCGGGCCTCCTCCCTCTCTTCTCATGTTTCGTGTTTCTCATCTTTTATGAGAATGCAAGCCAGGGTAATGGAACTCTAATATAATTTATAAGTTTTCTGATGAAAGAGAGAGTGAAGAAAGTAATGACTATCAAGAGGGGACAGCCATGTTTTATTTATATTAAGTGAAAGAGAGTAATTATAGGTTTACAAGTAGATCACCCAAACTATATGAGATTACAACAACAAAAGCTGTGGAAGTGTGACCATAAATCTAGTTTAATTTGAAATAGGTGAAGATTAATTTTTTAATGACTGCATGATATTCTACAATAGGTTATGATAGTGTTCATGGGCCTAAGCTCAAAATAGTTCTTGACTAGGGATAGGACTGGACATCATGTTGACATGGTTGTTAAATGTTATTTTCCTAGAATTGTGAACTTCAGGGCATTAATGTACGTATGCAAAAGTGTGGTGTACGGTAAAGAATCTTAGAACTAACTCTAGCATGTATCACTGCTAGTCAGATAAGTTTGGGTTAGGCGCTCGTCAATAGTTGATTTTAACCTGAGAGATCCTTATTGTTGTGATGATACATTTTGGGTTTTGGCACACCAGTGATTTATGTCTTGTGGTACATTTTGGTGCACTGGGTTTGGGACTGCATATTTTTAATAAAAGAGATAAAGACGGAAATCACTAGCCTTGAGTAGGAAAAAAAAGAAGGATTGCATGTGATGATTGGGGAGAAACTAGATCCAACGAGGTTTTGTAGATGGTTTACAAATGTTTATTTTGATTTACCAAACACAATATATTACTATTTAAAGAAAATTTTAATTGAATATAGGATTGTGGTTGACAGTGTATGAGATACATGCTCTGTAGTCCATCATGATATATTGGTCTCGTGGGGACCCAATACATCGATTAAAGTCTTCAACTAAAAATGTTAAAAATACTAGAATCTTAAGTAGGTTACATATAATTTCAATTTTAGGAATTAAACTGACGTAGGGCAGCCCTATGAACTAGGGTATTCTACACCACTTAGGATCAGCAAAATGTAAATAAGGCAGTGTAGTCAGCAGTCCCAATAAAATGAGAAGATTTCCAGAGTTATGAAGTGGCACAAATCTGGAAAATTCATTGCTAGGGTGAAGATGTAAGAATGCATAAGCTGAGAACTAGAAAACAAGAGTGGTTGCAGCCTTGTTCTGCCAAGCAGAAAAAGAGGAGAAATAGGAAAGAAATAGAAGAAGCAAAGGATTACCATAGCGTTTGGGGTAGGAAACCTGCAAGGGATTGGTTGAAATGACGGAGGAGACGAAACAAAAGGAGAGAAAAGAAGAAGAAATAAGAAGGGGGGGGGGAAGGGATCTTTCATGCAAAGTAAAGAGAGGGTAAAAGAAGTAGGAGGAGAGGAAGGAAGAAGAAAACTAAGGCCGTAAGAGTTTCTGCCTTAAGGATGAGGAGAAAATTATTTGAGGTAGAGAACAGTGTCTTTGGGAGAAAAAAAAAGTAGGAATAGTGAGAAGAAGGGGTAAGGGAATTTCCAGCTAAGAAGGAAGAGCAAAGAAGAAGAAGAAGAAACACTTACCCATGTTCAGGAGGAGAAGAACTTAACACCAGGAGAGAGAGAGAGAGAAGCCTTGGGCTGCAGCATGATCTTTTCTTTTCTGATTTTCAATCCTTGATCCTTGGTTAGTAAAAATAAACAAAATCTTTCCTAAAATAATCCTAATCAATGAAAAGGGGAAAAAAATCCCAACTGAAATAAGGAAAATTCCCTAATCTACCCCTGCAATAAAATAAAATCCCAAAAATGTGAACCAATGTAGCAAAAATTATGTGGATTGGTTACCCTCTACTAGTAGATCTCATTGTACGCCTTGCCGAAAGGTTTCGAGGTTATTACTTCCGTCTTTGGTAATAGTTAGTAATTGGTGGACGTGTGATCCCATCATAAATTGATTAATCCTCAAATATAAGTAAATAGCACAACATAATAGGAGAATTGGAGCTAACGTCACGATCTTATAGAAGACCCTTGAGTCATAGCAACTCACATATAACCCCATGTCATGGCACAAAACTCTGTGTCAGTGTTGGAACAAAAATTCAGAGCTTATTTCTTCCTATACGGTATACCTGGTCTGAAGGTTTTCTCCATCAAAGGAACAATAGCCATATGAAACCTTGGTCATTTGGACACCCTACCCAATAAATATTTGTGAGTGCCTCCATATATAGGAGATTTTGAAGAACATAATCAACCCATTTTTCTTGAGTTGACCTCAAGCACTCAAAACATGAGACACAACATCTAAATGTGTGGAGTGTGGATTGTTCATAAACTGATTAGAGACACCAGAGGCAAGGACTGCAGATTATAGGATATATTGCCAAACTCGAGTCTAGAAGCATCTGAAGAAGAGGGGACAATCTTAACAGAGTTACTTCAGAGGAGCTTAGGGAGAACCTTTGGCCCGAATGCTTTTCTTCTTGGCCGCAAGCTTCCATTTCAGCTTTGGGATACTTTTTTTTTGGATGAATAAATAATCAATTAAAAGACGAAAACCAAACTACAAAAGAGGATCCAAAGGGTAGGATCAAAGAGGAGAATGGAGTTGGGAGTTGAGCCCCCAGGAAACAACAATGAGCCTATTCCTTGGGGTGTCAACAACCGGGGGGGGGATGGGCAGAAATCTTAGAGGAAACATCAAAGTAAATAGCATTCCAAATAGTATCAATACAGTGAGATTTAGAAGTCCAACGTTGGAGATTATGCTCCCACCACAGATGGTGGATTGTGGCACCAAAGACAAGCCTGTCAATTCGGTCACATATAGAGGTACTTGAAAAGTTACTTAATAACCAAGACCAATCCCAAACAACCCAAAGGAGCGACGGGAGCAGGGCCAAATGAAGTTAAGGGCTTTTCTCCAAAGAGCACTAGAGAAAGGGCAAGAAAAGAAAAAAATGCTCAATGTCCTCAGTATCGTTCCAACAAAGGATGCCATTTGGGTTCACAGGGATGTGGCGGGAAATGAGGAATGACTGAGTTGGAAGGGTTGTGTTTAGGGCTCTCCAAAGGGTAAGTGAATGATGGGGGATATGACCTTTGAACCCAACCTAAGGGGGGGGGGGAGGGGAGGGGGTGTGAAACAGGTTCCAAGCAAAAAAAGTGGTGAATGATTTGGTGGTGGAGGGGAGACAAATGACTATATCATGGGGGCGGGGAAAGATGGTGGGAGAGAGTTCCAGACTTGTGTGAGACTATGGTGAGGGGAAGGGACCCAAGAACCACTAGAGATAAAATGCGAGAGGAGGGTGGATTTGGAATGTGGGTTTTATAGACAGAGCGGGGGTTGAAAAGATTGAGAAGGATACCCATCAGATGCCATGGATCTAGTCAGAAGAAAGTAGAGGAACCAAAAGAGATCTGGATGGTAATGGTAGGGAGAGACGGGGTCTAAGGAGAAGAAGTTTCCTCCAGATCCAAGAAGGATTAGGAGGGATAGGGGTAGTCTAGAAAGAGTCAGATTTGAGAAGGTAAGAGTGGACTCATTTGACCTAGCTGGAGTCATGATTGGTGACAATTTTCCAGATGAGTTTGAGTAAAGCAGCGGAATTGACTTCTTGGATTCGATGAATTCCAAGGCCCCCTTCAGATTTGGGCCGACATATGTTGGACCAATTAATGGGGCGGAGGAATCGTGCTAATTCTTGGCCCTTCCAAAGAAAAGCACAGAAGAGAGATTCAATTGCAGACGAGCACGAGATGGCCTTGGGGATTTGGAAAATGCTGCACCAATAATGGTAGGAAGATTGGAGCACAGACCGAATGAGCTCCACCCTACTGGCAAAGGAGAGAAGCCCAACTTTTCTAGAGTTGGATGTGATCCAACATGGGAGAACAATAATGGCAAGAGAGCCTATCCGGGATAAGAGGGAGGCCAAGGTAGACAACAGGGAAGGAGCTAGGCTTGAAACCAGAAAGATTCAAGAGATTTAATCGTAAAGGCTCAGACACTCCAGAAAGGAAGAGAGTAGATTTGTCAAGATTGACCCTAAGGCCAGAGATGGACTCGAAGAAGGAAAGGGTAGAGATGATGGACGAGATGGAGCTATGATTGGCTTTGGCGAAAATCATGAGATCACCAGCAAAGGCGAGATGGGTGAGATTGAGGGCTTTGCATTTAGGGATGGGAGAAATCAGGAGCTGATCCGTTTTGGCTTAAAGGATGCGGGAGAGCACCTCCAAATTCAGAGAGAAAAGGTAGGGGGAGAGGGGACAACCTTGGCGGATACCGACACTAGAGGGAAAGAAGCCCACCGGCGAGCCATTAGTTAAAATGGAGAAGAAGGGAGTGGAGATCCAGACCTCGATCCAATGGGATGAAGGAAGGAGGGAATCTCATAGTAGAGAGAACATAACTAATAAAATCCTAGCGGATAGAGTCGAAAGCTTTGTGGAGATCAACTTTGAGGAGGGTTGCAGGGAGTGAGAAGTTCTTTCGATCCCCTTAACAACCTCTGCACAAAGGAGACTATTATCCGCAATACTTCGACCCGAGATGAAGGCAGTTTGGTTGGCACTAAACAGGTTTGGCATAACCTTTTTGAGCTGATTCGCTAGGATTTTGGAGATGAATTTATAGAGGAGATTGCAAAGGGAGATGGGACGAAAATCAGAGACGAAAGAGGCTCCAACCTTTTTGGGGATAAGACAAAGAAAAAGTTTGATTGATAGAAGAGAGCTAGAAAGGATTGAGAAAGAAGTTGCGGACAACGCGGATAAGATCAACCTCAATGAGGTCCCAGGCACAAGAGAAGAGACCCATACTAAATCCATTAGGGCCGGGGGCACGGTTTGATTTGTGGGAACGGATGGCTTGAATGATCTCATCATGGGAGGGAATAGAGAAAAGAGAGGGGAGAGACTGGGGGTTTACAAATTATTATTGATAAGATCAGGGGGAGAGGGGGACGCGGCGGGAGAGAAGAGGGAGGGAGAAGATTTGAGAAGTAAGAAACAACCTCGGCTTTGATTCTCGAGGGGTCATAGATCCAAGTTCCATTGTTAAAGAGGAGAGCAGGAATGGAGTTATGATTATTGCGAGCTTTAAGAGAGCGATGAAAGAAAGTAGTATTAGAAACCCCAAGGGAGATGAGAAAAGATTACTTAGAAGAAACATCCCTTTCATTTTCCTCGAGCAGAGGATTGAGGGGATCACTTTGGAGGAGGACTTGGATTCTCTGGAGATTTGAACGGCTATCAAAGACCCTAGAGGAAATATTTCCAAAGGTGGAAGAGTTCCATCGACGGAGAGCTTCCTTAGTATTCCTAAGCCGGCGAGCAAATTCAATTAGGGGGAGGGAATGGCAGTGAACAGGCTTCTCCCAGGCTTCCTTAACAGTGGAGAGGAAAGAATGGTTGGAGGTCCACATATAAAAAAACTTGAAAGGCTTAGGACCAAAAGAAGAAGAGGGGAAAAGATGGACAAGGTAGGGAGAGTGGTCAAAAAGGTTAGCAGGGGAGAAAGAGGCATGGGATCTGGGAAGGTAGAGAGCCAGTGATGGTTGACATGGAAATGATCAAGCTTCGAGGCAATTCTTTCCTCACCAATACGGTGGTTGTGCCAAGAGAGAGAGTGGCCGGCCCCGAAGATCAGTGAGACTAGAGTCATCGAGACAAGAATTAAAGTCCTCAACCGCAACCGGATTAGGGGGACACCCACCCACCCTCTCATGGGAGAAATGAACAATATTAAAATCCCCCCTACACTCCAGGGATGGTTCTTATAAGAAGAGGAAAATAAATGAATTGAGTCCCACAGAGGAGCACACTTGGAGGCCTGATTAAAATCATAGACTATGGTGAGGAAAAAGGACGAGTTGGCATTGGAAGGAGAAATGGAGAGGTGCATGAATTGGGGAGAAGAATTGATGAGGGAGATATTAAGGGAGGAGGGATCCCAAAGAACCCAGATTCGTCCATTAGGACAATGGGAATAGTTGGAAAGAAAGGACCAAGATGGGGCCATGAATCTAGCAATCCGATGGGAATTTTCAGATTGTACATGAGTCTTAAGGATGGCATAGAAAGTAGCTTTAGAGTCCAAAAGGAATTTCTTGACTTCCCCCTGTTTAGCAACAACATTAAGACCTTTAACATTCCACACAATAAAATCAGACATAATAAAATAAAAGGGGGGGGGGACTAGCAATTAAAATTGGGGTCAAAAGAGGCATTTTGGTGGGGGCGAGTAGGGAGAAATAGACTCACGCTAGGGGGGATCCCATGGGGAAGGGGTTTCAAAAATGTTTGGGTCTATGGAGGATACTGAATTTGGAGTTGAAGGTTCAGTTGATGGGGATGAGTGTTGGATGGTGGAAGATGAGTTAACAGGGTGAAGGCCAAAGGAGAAGAGTTTGGTTGGGCCGAAGGACATAAAAAATCAGTAGGGCTCATGTGAGTCATGTCTTTGAAACTGGAAAGTACCGAGGATATCATGGGCTGTTGGCCATTTGGGGAAATAGGTTTAGAATTAGCATTCAAAGACTGGGTGGGTCGAGGCCTCCTAATCATTAGAGGCCCACAAGATGAGGAAGCATAATTTGAGATGGGCTTGGGCCCAATAGAGGGAGGTGGTAAGCTGAGGGATAAAGGAAGTTGGGCTTTGGGTTACTTGATATGTGGATATGTTTGATCTTCTTAAACCTAAGCGTCCATCTATGGAAAGGAAATGGAGGCCCAAATGATAGGGTTAATGATGATTGGTGGTGTCAATCTCTTTCTAGAGGAAGGCACATGTCAGAGACTCCAGCTCCAAAGCTGGAGTTGTAGCAAGGAGGGTTGTTGATTCTCTAATTAAATTGTTATTCTATCCAAATTCCAGAAAAGAAAGTCCGGCTTGAATTCCTGTTAAGCTATATATATACGGTTGATATTGAGAATTTGGGTGCCTTCAACTCATTATTCTCAATAAAGAAAAACTTCATTTTACGTGTTACAAGAAAATGAAAGCAATTTGTTGTCTATACAATCTTACGATTCATACATGCTCATTTTTGTATTTTTTTAATCTTTTCATTAATGGGAGTGCTGATCCTGAATGGCAGATCACAAATTGTCTTGAGCAAAGATGTTACAGAGAATTACGAAATGAGCAGTTTCAGTCCGCAAAAGTTGTCATGTCTATTTACAGGAAATTACTAATTTCTTGTAAGGAGCAAATGTGAGTTCTCTGTTATTGAGGAATTTTATGGCTTCACTAATTTTCTTGATCAAAGAATGTGAAACTGGTTCTATTAGTTTATTTTGTGGTTGTAATTCAAACTGCTGATTAGGCAAGCCTTTAATTTACTAAGAATATTGCTACTTTATTTCTGATAGGAAGATATTTTGAATCTATATGATGAAAAAAAGGAGAATTTCAATATAGAGGTGAAGTAGACATTCTAATGCAAATTTCAAAAAGGCAGATTGGGGAGTGTTCATGTTTTCATCTATTAAAAGAACTGGGCCATAACTTTTTGGTGTAAGGTTAACAACAGAAAATTTGGCTTGTCTCTTGAAGTTATAACATTAGAAAAAGCAAAGATTATATTTGTAAAGTTCCTCTACTTCTCATTGATATTGTTGATCCATCAGCAATTTTTTTTCTCCTACAAATACAATCATTCATCTCATTTACAAATGATTAATGGTTAATAAGACACATTGCAGGCCACTATTTGCAAGCAGCTTACTAAGCGTCATACAGACTTTGCTTGAGCAAGCACGACAGGATGAAATGCGCATTATAGGATGCCAGACTCTATATGACTTCATCAATAATCAGGTGAATACTGGCATTTATTCTTGACTGGTCAGTTAGTTATTTGTTACTCAAGGTGTCACTCGTTGATGAGATTGAAGTTTTGCATTGAAGCTAACTTCTTGTAATCTTTGCAAGTTTCTTCCTATGCAAAACTTATTCATATGATTATACTTAATTGTGGCAGAAAGATGGAACTTACATGTTCAACTTAGAAGGCTTGATTCCAAAATTGTGTCAACTTGCGCAAGAAATGGGGGAGGATCAGTGGACACATCAGCTTCGTTCAGCTGGGCTTCAAGTCCTATCTGCGATGGTAATTTTTTCTCTCTCATTCCAATATAGGTTTTTGTCATTTCAGGGTATTTTAGCATTGAAACAAAAGAAAAGGAAAAAAAGGAAACCTGTTCCTATGTTGATGTCAGAATTACTATGTAATGAGTTATGACCACCTTTTGTTCGGAATATTTAAGGGGCGATACAGAGGTAGAGAGGGTAGGGTCGGGTATTGGCCTCAACTTTATCCTCCATGGTGTTTTTTTTGGTAGTTCCTTCGTTTATAGGTTTAGTTAAGGATTTTCCATTATTGCTTCCAAAGAGTAAAAAAGGAGGGGGGGGGGGGAATAAGTATGGCACTCAAAGGCTCAACACTGCTTTCTAGTCATTTGGCATGTGGGTTGTGCACCTTAATGATTTTTTCCATTTTTAAAGCTTAAATCCCTATATGTGATGGGTTAGATTCTTATTGTTCTCCTTCCTGTTTTCCTTGGAGAAATCTTTACCTTCCTATCCAGGATTTTAAAGACTGGTCAGGTGGGTAAACAGGTGAATGAATATCAAGAACTCTCCGTTGACATTCTTTTTTACTGCTTTATAATTTTTTTGTTGACACTTAGTAATATTCATTACCTCATGTAAACCTTGACATTCTTTTTTACTGCTTTGTAATTTATTTGTTTCTTTCTATGTGCAAACTGAACAAGTACTTGCACATTTAGCACTGGTTCATACAATTCTGGTTTAAATCTTAATGATAATCTTGGTATTTGGTTGTTTCACATTTAAGTGCATAGATACACTTTGCTTAATCTATGAGGATGTTTAGGGGCCATCGCCTAATGTGACAGTGAAAAGCTTGGGCTGCCAGCATCAGTACAAAGGTTCAGGTCTGAGGCCACTCACTTTACTCTGGTCCAGTTGTCACAGCCTGACAGGAACCTGTGAAAGCAGTACTTGCACCAATCACAATTCTTGAGTCTTTTTACTTGTGCTGGAAGTTTAGTACCTTGTTAGATTTTTTTTTTATTCATTGCTTTAGTGGTTAATTATGTTATAAATAGGCTGCTCAAATTTAATCCACTGAGAAAAACAATGAAATGCTTACCAATGTTATTTCACTAGTCAGATTGTCAATTTCCATATATAAGCTGTTAATTCAACTGAAGATTATCTGTAATGTTTGGTGACCCTGCTCAGGTTTTTCTTGTATGCTTCTTTTGATACACAGGTTTGGTTCATGGGCGAATACTCTCACATTTCATCTGAATTTGATAATGTAAGCTACCTTAAACTTTATTAGTATATCCTGTTTTGTTATTTTGATTTCTTTTTTTGCTGTAGCTTATTCTATTATTACCTTATACTTTATTATCACATGATTCACATATTTTATAGCAGTAGGTCTTTTATTATTTAGATGAGCGCATAGGTTAAAACTGCTGCATCTAATGGCACTGAGTTTATTTGCGAAGGTAAATCTGCATCAGTAGCACTACCCTACTCTGGAGCATGGTTTGAAATCTCGGTCCTGACAGGGATCCTAGTCCCTCAAGAAACCAAGATCTTGTTAGATCTTGGCCAAGATGTGGTAAAAATCCCCAGTCAACATAACCGTACTCGAGGGCCCATCTCAGTGGATGTTAGGGCCCAATTTGGGCGGGAATTTGGTATTTACCCTATTTTAGGCCTTCAAAACATAATGGTGACCTTAGATTTGTGAAAAACAATTGTATATATGAGTTCCAAGTTGACCCTAACGTTGAAACCAATATGTTGGAGGAGTGAACATGCAGACTTATAAAACATGATGTACACTATCATTTCTTGATATAAATGAAACATAAAGAAGTCAAATAATACATCAACATGTTTGATTGTTCCCAATTTCACATTACAACATTAGTTACACCATGAGAGTGCAAGAGTAAAATTAATGACTAAGCACCTCCGCCAACTTCTACTCTACCAGCACCAGCATCTTCACCACCTCCATCCATGTAGTACATAGTTTCTGAAAAAAAGAAGTTTGGGAAGAACACTCACCTTGCTTTAAAATTGGCTTCAAAATTGAGCTAAACAGCTTGTTAATGTTGCCTAGGTATAGATCCGACCAACTTTCTAGCGAAAAATTCGGCCAAAACACCAAAACCAACAAAGGGGGAAGGAGCCTCGAGACAGGTTGAGATTGAGGTATCTTGACTTGTCTCGACCAAGCTGGGGTGTTTATAAAGACTAGGTTGAGCTGTGATCTTGGTCGAGACATTTTTGTCTTTTTTTTGGGTAATGACTCAATTGCTTGAGATCTCGTCTTAAGGTCTCAATAAACTGAGATTTGGGTGAGATCTTGCGAGACCTCTAACCATCATGGGAGATCTTGAGCGATATCTCGCCACCTCAAAATACTGAGATCTCAGTTGAGATATGCCATTTTTCTAGCGTAAACTTGGTGGGTTTTAGGTCCCTAGTTGAGCTGAAACTTGATATTTAGCCTAGTTAAGGCCTTTTGAACACACTGGTGGCCTTGGATTTGTGAGAAAATAGCCCTAAGTATGTCTTCTAAGTCAACTCTATGTGTGAAATCGAAATGTTGCGAAATACAAGGTTAGACAACATGTAATGTAGAGATATCAAGTGATTCAAGTTATTAACTATGAAGTGTCAAATACATTATGTATCAAACTATCAAAGAACTTAAATGTGTTCAAAATTTTACAACCATAAGAAGTTTTAGTAAGTCATAAATCATAATCCATAATTTCATAAGTTTACAAGACTGCAAGAGTACAAGACAATTATGGAATGGGAATATCAAATATTGCCACATGGGATCAAATCATAAAAATTCAATTAAGATCTTCAGCTTCAGCTACTCCACCACCAACTCCAGGCTCTCCAGCATCAGCTCCACCACTAGCTTCAGCAGCACCACGACCACGACGTACACCAATAGTTACACGTCGGCCCTCTATCTCCATATAGGGTTGTAACAGGGCCGGGTTGGTTCGGGCTTTTGCAATCCCAAGCCCAACCCTATATATTTTAATCTACACCCATTCTCGCCCTGACCGTAATTTAGGGCCAAGGATTATTGTCCCTGACCTTAAGCCCTACAGGGCCAAGCCAAGCCCATTTCCGCCCTAATTGGCCTTGTCTTTGGTGTTTATTGGCCCTGTCCTTGGCCCTGATTGGCCCTGTCCCTAGCCCTGATTGTCCTTATCCCTGGCCTTAGCCCTGATTGGCCTTGTCCTTGGCCCTAATTGGCCCTGTCCTTAGCCTTGATTGGCCCTGTCTCTAGCTTTGGCCCTGATTGACCCTATACTTAGCCTAGGCCCTGATTGACCCTATCGTTGTCCCTGTTCCTAATTCATTGAAATCAAGCATCAGGGGCAAAATTAGGGCTAGGATTAGGGCTATAATCGGAGCCAAAATTAGGGCCAGGGTCAAGGCCAAAAATCAAGGACGGGTTGGGACAGACTCGACAAGCCAAAAAATTATCCTAGGCCCGCACTTGGCCTTAGGCAGGGCCAGAAAATTTTGGCTTTAACCCGCCCTTAGGGCCAAAATCTTGAGCCCAAGCCTTCTTCGGGCTCGGGACGGGCTTAGTGCGTGTTAAGGCCGTCAGGGCTAGCATATATTCCCTCACAGGAAAAGGAACAACACGACACATGGGTGTATCACAAAACCCGCCAGCCAAGTGTTGCTTGAATCGGCGTTTTCCTCCATAAAGGGCTCTTCCGTAGTAGTTGCATATGATCCTATGGCCTTGTGGAACCGCGGGGACACCGTGTTGCCACACAATATTATTGTCCTCCATGCTTATAAATAAAAATATAAAAGCCGCATCACATATTCAATTGAAATCAATGGTAAAGAGTCTAAAGATTTAGAGTACTACATTATTTATACATAAGTACACAACTGCACATATAAAAGTCTAAAGTTTGAATATTGAACCTGTTGACTGGTTTACTAGTTGGTATCACTCAGCATTCTGCATCAATTGATTTTGAACGGTGGCCACAGATGACTCATAAGTGAACTCATCACTGTAGTATGTCACATATCGGTTTATGTGGGACCAATATGTCCCCATGTCGAATCACTGGAGGAATAGCAATCTGGGGTAACCGTCAATCGTGGGTGGGTGAAAGACCCATTGTTACTCTTGCTATTTGTGCTACTGTTGAATATATGGGTAGGGGTTTCTAAACCAGTCAGTCAATAGCCCACCTTCATTCCCATGTGTACTCTACAGGTGCAGTTTCTTGAGGAATAGCATAATCTCCATAAGAAGAATACCCAGTGTAATCCGACCCGGTGCTATATGATCCCTGTATAGGTACTCCAATGATTGCAAACCGGCCAAACTCTACTGTTGTGAACCACTGTGACCATGATTTAGGCTTATGCCTCCTATGTTCAATTCAAGATCCTATATGCTTGCATCATCATTCGTTTGTCCCAGGTTTGATTTGCTTTTCCTACTCCTAGTATAAGTCTGGGCAATAGGGGAACCACGGCTCGCATGCGTAGGATGACCTGGACCTAGTTGAGGTGACTCCCTTTGTTGACCCTGACTTCCACCAACATCTCCACCAGCCTGATTGCCTCCGTGACTTGATGGCTGACTTGGAGGGATGGTATCATCGACATCATCTGAATTCTCACTACTAGTCCTCACCTCAGCTGTTTCAAGTCGACCAGGTGGCTCCACAAATGGTACTCTTGATCCTGCGGATGCAGCTACAGCAGTCTGACCCTCATCAGAATATATGTGGTCAGGCCACAACATCCCGGTATTAAAAAGGGCAAGAGAATATGTACTAGTCTCGTAGCCATGTTCGTTTCCTATGATACTTTATCTCCTACAGGTGCAGCCTTTCCTACTGCCCTTTGTTTATCTTCCATTCCAAAATCTGTTGCTGGAGCTGTTGCTAACCCAAAGTCGAAGGAGGCTATGTCTGAAGAAATGAGACCACCTGAGAAGAATTTTACCTGGGAATTTGTTGATTTGGCCAAAGGAAGATTTAAAGCGGTTTAGATGGGTCTCTGTGAGAGAAAAACAGACTATGATGACCTGAAAGATGTCCTAGATCCTAATGTTTCCGCATTAGGGCTTGTCGTGTCCACTCATGGACAAGGACTTTGGGCTGACATCCATGCATTTTTTTTTTTGGGTTGGGGGGGGGGTATTGAGGGTGGGGGAGAGTTATGTTTACATAACAGTTAAAACTTTTAGCTAAGCAGTAGCACAGAGGAGCATCTTCTATTTTTAGTACTGTGACCTAAATAGTTGTTGGTTTTAATGGTTTCACCTTAAACTATACAATAGAAACATATGATCATGAACCAGGAAACCTTGGGTTGCCCCATCTGGTATAGCTTTAACTGGTGACATCACGCCTATCTTCATCTTTCCTAGGGATATAACTTGAAAGATATTGAAAAGTCCCCTCCATCTAATCAGGTTACATTTCTTCTTCATCTATCATGGGCATCCTTTGTTGATTCTGCTAAATTATTTTCTAAAATTTGACCTTGATAGTCTTATGATATGCTTTGTGCCTGTAATATATTTACAGTAAATAAAAGTCACGTAGCTCTGTATTGAGTGACCATACTTTCTTTCTTTCTTTCTTTATTATTATTTTTTGAGGGACATAAGACATTTTGGTATTTAGCATTCAATAACATATGTAATCCTTCATCTTAACAGGTTGTTTCAGTTGTGTTGGAAAATTATGGTGGTCTGAAGAAAAGCTCTGAGGATCCCAATGGAAAAGAAGGGGGCCAAAATCGTTGGGTGCAAGAAGTGCTTAAGGTTGAGGGTCATGCTCCTCCTCGGACAGATGTTGTGGCAGGAGCTACTTCGAAGAGGTTTTTAAACGAGAAAGGCGAAATAAGTTTGAGCATGTACTAATTCTTAGCCAATGATTTAATGATAAATTTTGCATTTCCTCATGCTGCTAACTATGCATCGTCAAATTTTTTTTGATGACTTTCATTAGGGAAGATGCCAAGAACCCACAAATATGGTCCCAAATTTGCCTTCATAACATGGCCAAGCTAGCCAAGGAGGCTACAACCATGCGCCGTGTCTTGGAATCCTTGTTCCGCTATTTTGATAATGGCAAGCTGTGGTCTCCTGATGATGGGCTTGCTCTTAATGTCTTATTAGACATGCAGAAGTTGGTGGAAAACTCTGGTAAATAATTTTATTCTAGTACTCTTTTTGTATCCTCACTAACTACCTGAGATATCCTCTGAGAAGATGGTAAGGCTGACTCTTCCTTCATAAAAATTGTCAAAATTTTGCAGGCCAGAGCTTGCATTTATTGTTATCAATCTTAATAAAGCACCTTGATCACAAGAGCGTAGTTAAAGAAACTGACATGCAGATAGACATTGTAAAGGTTACTACCATTCTTGCTCAGCACACAACTGTTGAGTCTTCTGTACCAATAATTAGATCTGTAAGTGATCTCATAAGGCAATTGAGGCGAAGTATACATGGTTCACTTGATAATCCGAATGTGGGAGCAGAAACAACTAATTGGAACAGAGCTTTTCAAGCAGCAATAGATGAGTGTCTTGTGCAAGTAACAAAAAAGGTAGAAATTAATCTACATATTATTTTGCAAGTAGTATTTCAGGCTTTTTGAAATTCGGGCTACACGTTGGAGGTTTTATGGGGCTGCATGCCTTTGAGTTTTGATTTTATTCTTTCCCCCCTTGGTAAAGCCTTTGGGTTATGTTTCTATTTCAAGTAATGTGATGCAGAAGGCTAGATCTACGCATGTTTTTGCAACTCCCATCAAGTTCATAATGACACAGTATGGATTTGGCCCTGGTAAACAGGTTGGAGATGCAGGTTCTGTTCTTGACATGATGGCTGTGATGTTGGAGAACCTCTCAACAATTAAACTTATTGCGAGAACTACAATTTCCGCTGTTTACCGTGCTGCCCAATTAGTAGCGGCTTTGCCAAATTTATCTTATCAAAGCAAGGCAAGGGAACTTTCTTCCATCATTATTTTAATTATGTTTTGGTGCTTCACTCCTAGTGTTGAAATTGAAATTAATTCGACCTGCAGACATTCCCTGAGGTATTATTTCATCAACTGCTCCTGGCAATGGTCTATCCAGATCAACAAACACGAGTTGGTGCCCATCGCATCTTTTCTGTTGTTCTTATTCCATCATCCATTTGCCCTCGTCCTCGCTCTGCTTCTCCAGACTCTTTAAAATCCAATGACTTCCAAAGGACACTCTCTCGAACTGTTTCTGTCTTTTCGTCTTCAGCTGCTCTATTTGAGAAGCTAAAGAGGGAGAAAAGTTCTTTACAAGGAAGTGTTAGTTTAGATGCTATAGACAAAGTTGTTGATGATGAGCAACAGGGAATCCCCAACGATTTGTCGCAGCCCAGATTAAAGTCATCCTACAGCCGTGTTTATGGTGGGAAAGGTGCTGTGGAACCATTAGATGCAGATGAGAAATCTAATAGCAATTCAAATAAGGAACTGGTACACAACTCTGATGTCACTTCTGTTTGACTATTTCCATACATGTAGTTCCTTATTCTTTTGGTTAGCCTCCACCTGTCATGACTCTTGATCAATTTTATGTTCACTGAAATTCAGGATCCAACTTACCTTCGATTGAGCAGTCGCCAGATTATTCTTCTATTTTCATCCCTCTGGGCACAGTCACTTTCTCCTGAAAACACACCTGAGAACTACGAAGCAATTGCTCATACATACTGTCTGGTACTGCTGTTTTCGCGGACAAAGGTAATGATGGAATTAAGGGATTGTACTCTTGACCTCCTATGATATTTAGCCTCTAACCTTTTCTGTAATGCTCTTCATAACAATGTTTATATTTTAGTATGTGGTTTTATTAACTTTGATTCTTCTGGCCTCCTTGATTTATTTCTGCTAATTGATCTGAACCCTGAATCAATTGTAATATAATAACTCATAAAGACACTAAATAACCTGGATAATGAACCAGATTTGCTATTGAACTGACCAGGAAAGCTGATTCTGCCGGGTCAGTACTGACTGGGATCAGTTCTATAACTTGTTGTAGTTAGTAACATGGTTGTCAAAGCGTCCACCTAGGCAGCAAAGCAGTTTTTCAACCGCCTTGTTTTGAACCGCTTAATTGATGCCCAAACTGCAAAAGAACTCCAAGGCCCAAAGTGCCCGTCAGCAACAAAATGTAAAGCATGAGCCATACTCAACATCAAGAATCAATGAATCAGTAAATGCCTAGGCAGACGCTTTGACAACCATGGTTTGATGAGATGAACTTATGTTTGTGTTATTTTTTTGAATAATTTTTCATAATTATGATTCTTGAATGTTGTGGATGAATGTGACCATTGAATATCTATTTAGCTTATTATAGAAATTTGTTGTATTGAAAAGTGGTTTAAAAGTAATTGTATTGAAAATTTTTGATCCAACTGCTTTGGTCGCCTTATTGCCACCTAGGCGCTGCTTTGTCGCCTAATTGCCTAGGCGGAGCCCTAATTTCTTTGGTCACCTTGCAGCCTTGACAACCTTGGTTAGTAATTTAATGGGGTGGCTTGTACAGTGCCATGGTATCTGTTGATGTCTTATAGATCTATTTAGGCTCAGCTGTTGTTGATCTGAGTAAAATCTTTGCCCTGGCTTTCAGGATTTCAAAACTCTGGACAGCAGCTGCTGGTTCACCTGAGCTTTACTGGGATCAGCCATAGTTGACATGAAATCAGGACTACCAAGGCAGTGGAATGTGTTATGTCTTTAAGCTCATTAAGCTGTTTTGGTAGGATACTAGGATATCTAGCCAATTAAAAAAGTTCTAGGGAAACTAAGATTTCCACTAATGGTAAGAGTAAAGTATAATACAGCCGTAGATCACACATTGCCATGTACCTCTAATACCCCTCGAATTGGAGACTTGAGGATACTTTTTTTTTGTTTTTGGGAGAGGGGGGGGGGGATTCTGCTGACTCAGCAAGATCTCGCCAAGATCACCAGCCAACTTTCTTTTGAGTTGGCAATATGGTCCTTGAGGTTGAGTTTTTGACTTGGGTAATAGGATTCAAGGTAACAGTGTTAACTGATGAGACGATTTGGGCTCATTTCTGTTGTGGCAATTTCAGCTCCAAATCAGTTTGTGACTTTATTCAGCCTATGGGTGATGTGAGAAAAGGGTTCACCCCTTGGCCAAAACCCTAGAGTGGGCCGCAAGGCCACTCCTAAGTGGCACACGTAGGGCTAGCCAAACCTTCTTGGAGGAAAATTTTTGTCAATTTCAGCCCGAAATATCTGCTGGAATTAAATTTCAGAATTTTATTTCTTAATTTTCTAGAGTCTTGTTTAGAAACCTTGTTTTCATTTGGAGTTGAGTTCTTGAGTTCGTAGGAGTCTTTCTTTAAAGGACTCTTATAAGTCTATTATTACAAGAAGAGTTCCTTTCCTTTCTGTTGGAGTCTTAGTGTCTTAGGGGAATCTATTTTCAAGAAAATTCCATTAGTTGTCTAGTTTAAGCCTTTTAATTGTGTGGCTGAGATTAATTGTAAGGGAGATCCTAAATTATTAAGGATTCCCAATTAGATTTGAGTCTTCAGTGTAGGCTATAAATAGCCTTGTCTTTTCATTGTAATGCTAAATTTGGATTAACAAAATTATTAAAGAATTGCAGCCAAGTGGGTGTGGCTGGTTCCTTTTGATGGGGAACTTGTGGTTAGCTCTCTCATCTTCATCTGTTCTTTCCAGCAATTCCAGCAAGAAGTCCCACAACCTCTCTTCCAGATTCTTTTTAAGTTGAACCCCTCTCCCAACCCACCCCTAATTTCTCTTCTTTCTCCTCTTCTCCCCATACCCTGCAGGCTCCTATTACTTAATGTTTCAGACCCAGAAACATCAAGACAACAACAAGAATCTGCATGAAAGCCCTCACCCTTTTTCTCTTTCTTGCAGCTACCCTCCTTCCCCCCCCCCACCCCATTTTCTTGGATCTTGTAGAAGTTCTGAAATTTCAGAGCAAGAAGAAAAAAAGAAAGGAGGAGAAGAAAAGAAAGAAAGAAAGAAAGAGAAAAAAGATCCAAGACTCCTCTTCCAAGATCTTCAAACCTACCAAAGAACTTCCCTAAACCCTCCCATACCCAGCCACAGGTTTCCTAGAAACCTCCTGTCTTCTGTTTCATGGTAGGAATCATCCCCACAATCTTCCTTGGCCATCCCAAGCTAATTTTGATAAGTTCTTTCATCTTATAAGGATTTGAAAAAACCCTAATTTTACCTTCCTTTCCATCCCAACCCATTATTGAGCTTTCCGATATTAATTCTGGGTATCTCCAACCATCCCCTAAGAGCTTTTCAAAACCCTAATTATTTCCCACATCAATCAGCCTAATTTTGTCATAAGTTTTAGTTTCCCTGTTCATCCCACTTGAATTTGGTAAAACCCTAACTTTCCCTACCCACCATTTGGATCCTATTTTATCTCCTTGTCTTCCCTACAAATCATAATATCCCACCATATTATCCATTCCATCTTTGGTTGCTGGAAGATTCTAGGCAACCCTTAATTTAAGGGAATCCATCCAAGAAACCCTATCCCTAAAATCGGGTTTCCATCAATGGGCTCCTTGCAACCCTTGGCTTTAACTCATATAGCTCAAGCACGACATCCCATTGTCAACTACATTGTTTGGAGACCACTTTCTTACTTCCTTCCTGTTAGGAAGGGCAATTTGGGAAAGGAAAGTTCCATCGAGAGTTAATGCAAGGTGCTAACTCTCGTTAGGAAAAAGAGGCGGTAATTAGGTGTTCTATACCAATCGAAATTGGTTGATGCTCTCCTATTTTGGTCATACTTTGTTTCCTATATAGAATAGAGTTGTAAATTAGCCTATAAATAGTGAAGTTATTTTGAGGAGTGCTCATGACTCATGAGATCTATCTGAGCCTCCACAGCAAAGTCATCACTTCCATCTTCTCCTCTCCCTTGTTCTTCACCTTATTCTTTCTCAAATTTACATGGTATTTTTCAGCTGTAGGTCCTCTTATTCCTTTCGATTCTAAGAGTTACTGGTACAAACAGTTGATTCTATAGAAAGGAAAGAGATTGTACCCGGTGTGAGAGTTGTTTCCAGAAATTAAAGGGGATGCAACACCTTACGCTGCAATTGTTGGTGGTTTTTGTTTGAAGATTGATGCAGCTCCTTACGTTGCCACTATTTTGGTGTCTCTGTTGAAGATCAATGCAAGTGAATACCCAGACTGAGTTTCCTTTTCAAGGGGAGAGTTGTGCGATGACCTCTTCTCAAGATCGTTGCCACGGTTGATGCTAGAGTTGTGCCATAATTTGCCATTCTCAAGTACGATAGATCTGCAATTGATGGAGATAATTTTTCTGTGATTTGGGGTTGAGGAAGAGTGACCGTAGTCTTCCTCACTCTTGATCTGTTTTGGGCTGAGTGAATCACTTTTTGGGAATTTGATTAGTTCTGAAACTGGTTTTGAGTTGGTTTGCTGGTTCGGTTTGATCTATTGGTTCAGGTGGTCCAATATCTAGTTCTTTTCTGGGATTAATTATGATTCTGGGATTAATCTGATTCTGATTTCTGAAACTAATCTGGATCTAATTTCTGGGATTAATGTGATTTGGTTTTAATTGTGTTTGGATATGGGAGAGACTTTAAGTAAAAATACAGGAACTGAAATGATTTCTTCATCCTCTCATTGGTTAACTGAGAAGAAAATTGGAGGGTGTATCAAATTTCCACCATTGGAGGGCTATAATTAGAATTGTTCTTACTGGACGGGGATAGATAGATCATTTGACTACGACTGTACCTAAAGATGATGATACTTGGGCAATTGTTGATGCTCGAATACTTGGGCCGATGTTTAATTCCTTGGCCGATAATATTGTAGATTTGGTTACTCACATACAAACTGTGAAGGAATTATGGAAGTATTTGAATATGTTGTATTCTAGTCAGAATAATCTGGCTAGAATCTACGAATTGTCCCAGGAATTTTATCGAGTAGATAGGAAAGGTAGAGATATTACTCAGTATTTTACAGATTTTAAAAGAATGTATGAAGAACTAAACTCTATTCTACCTATCTCCTCTGGTGTCAAAACTATGCAAAATCAAAGACAACAATTAGCCGTTATGAGTTTCTAGGGAGGTCTTGGAAAGGAGTTTGAGGCAGTTAGAGCACAAATTCTTGGTAGTGATCATGTACCCACGTTCAAGAGTTCTTCGTATTGTAAGGGAGAGTACCAATAACTCTACAGAAAATTCAGCTTTGGCAATGGTTTCCCGTGGCACTTCTGGAGGACAGACCCCTGTGGACAGAATATAGGATGAACTCGAGGAAATAATACTGGAAAATATTCAGGTTTCACACAACTCTATTGACAGTACAGGACAAGTTAAGACTTGTTATCATTGTGGTCGTCGAGGACATATTCAACGATATTGTTGGAAGCTTCATGGGAAGCCCCCACACATGGCTAATGCAGTCACCACCTCTGAATCAGCCTCTACAACTACTAAAGTTCATCCTGAGGATAAGACTGTAAAGATGACCGAGGAAGATTATATTCGTTTCACTTAGTTTCAGGCCACTCAACCACAATCTGCCACTGCCACCCTTATTCCAACAGGTATCCTCTATTGCTTGTTTTAGTATTTCCATCCCTCATCAAATACATTGTTGGTTGGGGCATCCCTATTTGCAAAACCTAAAATTTGTAGATAAAAGTTTTCATTATCTTTCTTAGTTAGAATGTGAGACTTGTCAGTTTGGAAAACTTCATCGTATGAGTTTTCCCCCTTGTATAAATAAAAGATCAGACCATCCGTTCTCTTTAGTTCATTTTGATGTGAGGGGGACCTTGTCTTGTTACTTGTACTTCAGGTTACAAATACTTTGTTACATTTGTGGATGACTTTTCAAGAGTCACTTGGCTTTATTTAATGAAAAATTGTTTAGAATTATTTGACATATTCTGCAATTTTGTTATTGAAATTCGTACTCAATTTAGTGTTCCTATTTGTACTTTACGTAGTGATAATGCTAAAGAATATTTCTTTGATCCCTTTTGTAAATTTATGGCATTTAATGGAATTCTTCACCAATCCTCTTGTGTTAATATTCCTCAACAAAATGGGGTTGCAGAAAGAAAAAATAGACACTTATTGGAGGTCACCTGTTCTCTCTTTATTTGAGATGAAAGTTCCTAAATCCTTTTGGGTTGACGCAGTTTCAATCATAAAATAAAATTCGGTCGAAACTTGCGAAACTTCCCATTTTGGGAACCTCGAAATGAAAAACTAGGGGACAAAAAAAAATCCCAAGTTTTGATTGAAACCATCAAAATTTTGTCGAAACCTGGTTCAACCTAGCTACACCAGTTGGTTCATGAGAAAAAAAAATCCCAAATTTCGTGGGAAACATGGGAAATTTCATGAAAACTTGGTAAATTTCATGGAAACCTGGGAAATTTCATGGAAACTTGAGACTTTTTTTTGCAAGTTTCTTAACTTTCACAAATTTTCAATTTTTTGTTTATTTCATGTTTCCCCAAATACCACGACAAATACCCCCCTCCATCAAGACTTCCTTATCCAAATTGCGTATTCCCTTAGACTGGTTATCTTATGCATGTTGATGACTAGACTTATAAAGTTGTAGTTGTCGATTACCTTGACAACCATAGGCATAAAATGTCATGGGATGTTTATGTTCGTTGGTTGGAGGAGAGGATGTTACATACATTGTACTACTTAACTCATAGGATGGATCCACCGAGGCACTCTCTTGGCATTGAGTTGTTGATGCAACATAATCAGAAGTTACTGTTCATGCTACAGTAGCGTGAACAGTAACTTAGATGATAATTTCATATTTGGTGGGCCCCAAGTCCAGCTTGCATGGAGATAGATTCAAATTTGGTGGGCCCAAACTCCAACTTGCAAGGAGATAAAATAGGAACTGTTTTTGTGGGAGTTCTAGAGATAATTTATAATTTTGTTATTTATTATTGGGATAATCATGTAATCAAAAATTTTATTTGGGTAGGATATCTAGGATAAGTTTTAGTAAGTTTTAAATTCCTAAGAGTCCTAATAGGATCAGTCTTTTGTTAGTTTTAATTACCAAGAGTCCTATTATAATTGTTTTCATATCAAGTATGTTTGTTTTGTTATTTAAACACTTGTAATCAGCTTATTGAGGATGGAATTGAAAATATGAATTGAAGCTTGAGCTTTGTGAGTTTGCATCCCCCCCCCCTCTTCTTCTCCTCTTATTTTCTTCTTCTTATGCGTCTTCTTTTCCCTCTTCCCCTTCTTCAAGACTAATTCTTCTAAGATTTCCCTTCTTCCCCCTATCTTCTTTATCCTTCTTTCTTCTCTATTATGTCCCCCATTAGTTGTACTTTCATTTTATTGTCAATTACTTTGTATTTGATGTTTTGAAGTTAGAAATTATATATTGAATGTTATGTACTTAAGTAGTTAAATTTATTGTGTACTTTTGGACAACTCTACATTGATGTTATGTACATTGAATGACATATTTACATTGATTTTTTTTAACAAAATGCATGTGCCAATGTATTCTTTATACTCTAATTAGCTTGAATGCAAAGTCCTACCTAAAAATACTCCCTAAAACATGTAGAAACTTGCACGAAAAAGTCCTAAGTTTCCTCGAAATTTCTCAGTTTCCCACCTAAGTTTCCCATTTTCACTTGGTCGAAACTTGAGTTTCTCTCGAAATTTTTTTCTATGGTCTCAACTGCCTGTTATCTTATTAACAGGAAGCCTTCATCTGTATTAAAAGGTGGCATTCCTCATTCTCTATTATTTCCTTCATCTCCCTTATTTAACTTGCCCCCTGCGTATTTGGTTGTGTATATTACATTTGTAATCATCGCCCTGGAATCTCTAAACTTGATCCTCATGCACTTAAGTGTATATTGTGGGGGTACTCTCGAATGCAAAAGGGATATTGTTGTTGAAGATATTTTGTTATTGTAGATGTGTCATTTTTTGAGTCCACTCCTTTTTCTACTGAATCAGTTAACTTAACTGACCTAAATGATGATTTATGGATTATTCAAAGTGTTTTTCCACAGGGTACAATTCTTTCACCTCCACCTCCCCCAAGCATCCCCAAAGTGTACATATGCCATCTGAAACCACTTGGTCCCCCCTCTGTACCTACGGTCTCTACCTCTGTACCAACTTCGTCTATTGATCCTGCGGACGTTCCTTCAAGATCTGACCTTGATATTCCTGTTGCTCTTCGGAAAGGTACTCGTGTTCAGTATCCCATCTCGAACTTTATTTCATATTCTGCTTTATCACCTAGGTTTTCTACTGCTCTATCTACTAGAGACTTATCCTATTCCTAAGAATGTTCTTGAAGCTTTGTCTAATCCTGGGTTGGTCAGTGCAATGAACGAAGAATTACAAGCCTTATAAGACAATCAGACTTGGGATCTTGTGCCTTTACCCTCAGGAAAGACAACTATTGGTTGTAAGTGGATATTCACTGTGAAAGTTAATCTTGATGGTTCTTTAGCTCGCTTGAAAGCTCGTCTCGTTGCAAAGGGCTATGCTTAAGTTTATGGTGTGGATTATGTAGATATGTTTTTGCCTGTTGCCAAGCTTACTTCCATCCGCATTTTAATCTCTCTTGCTGCTACCTACAAGTGGCCCTTGTTTCAGTTGGATGTGAAGAATGCCTTCCTTCATGGAGATCTACATAAGGAAGTGTACATGGAGCAACCAGCTGGGTTTGTTGCTTTGGGGGAGAAGAATAAGGTTTGTCGCCTCCGCAAATCGTTATATGGTCTTAAGCAATCACCTTGAGCATGGTTTGGATGATTCACTACTATTGTAATAGAATTTGGATGACTCGTTGTGAAAGTGATCACTTTGTATTCTTTAAAAACTTTGATGCAAGAAAAATATTTCTTTTAGTTTATGTTGATGATATTGTCATTATAGGAGATGACATTTCAGGAATTGATAGGTTAAAGACCTATTTACAAGAGAAATTTTAGATGTTAAAGTATTTTCTAGGAGTTGAAGTCTCCCAATCAACAAGGGCATCTTCTTGTTTCAACAGAAGTATGTACTGGATCAGCTCTCTGAAGTAGGAATGTTGGGATCAAAACTCCTAGACACTCCTATGGAAACTAACTTAAAGTTAATGCCAAAAGATGAAACCATTCTTGATGATCCAGAGAAATACAGAAGGCATGTTGGGAAACTGAATTATCTGACTATGACTCGACTTGACATTGTCTTTCTTGTCAGTGTTGTGAGTCAATTTTTGTTTGTCCCACGAACAACACACTAGGATGCAGTTATTTGAATTTTGTAGTATCTTAAGAAAGCACTAGGATGTGGACTTCTTTACACAAATCATGGACATAGAAATGTTGAAGGATTCTCTGATGCTAATTGGGCTGGATCACCTATTGAAAGAAGATCGACCACAGGCTATTGCACATTTGTTGGAGGAAATCTTGTGTCCTGGAAGAGTAAGAAACAAACTGTGGTGGCAAGATCAAGCGCAAAATCTGAGTATCGTGCTATGGCACAGGCAACATGTGAGATGGTATGGATAAAACAATTTCTTCAGGAATTAGGAATTATTGATGGCACACCAATGAAGTTATGGTGTGATAATCAAGTTGCGGTTCATATAGCATCAAATCCAGTCTTTCATGAACATACCAAGCATATTTAAGTTGATTACCGCTTTGTTCGTGAGAAGTTACTACAAGGCATGATATGCCCCAAGCATGTGAGGACTGGAGAACAACTCACAAAATTGTTCATCAAAGCTCTAAGGAGTACAAGGGTTACCTATATTTGTAACAAGCTGGGCATGAGTATTATATATGCTCCAGCTTGTGGGGGAGTGTTAGGAAGGGCAATTTGGGAAAGGAAAGTTCCATCGAGAGTTAATGCAAGGCGCTAACTCTCGATAGGAAAAAGAGGCGGCAGTTAGGTGTTCTATACCAATCGAAATTTGTTGATGCTCTCCAATTTTGGTTCTACTTTGTTTCCTATATAGAATAGACTTGTAAATTAGCATATAAATAGTGAAGTTATTTTGAGGAGTGCTTATGAGATCTATCTGAGCCTCCACAGCAAAGTCATCACTTCCATCTTCTCCTCTCCCTCGTTCTTCACCTTATTCTTTTTCAAATTTACACTTCCAACCATCATACAGCTTTTGGCCAAAACGATCGAAATCTCGACCCGAAATCTCGGTTTTTCACAAAACTGAGACAAAATTCAAGGAGACTAGAAAAGGTACACTGTTTTGACCGAAACTGGTTGGTCCTATTCCGGTTGGTTTTATCATTAAAAGTCTTCACACTTCCGATCGAAACCTGTGATATTTTGCAAGTTTCCGCTCTTCAGCTTGGTTTTGTGGCAATGGTTTCAGCTGTAGCCACTCTATAGATAAGCCATTTTATGCAATAGAAAGCAGAGATTGGAGAAATGAATTTGTGGTCTATTAAACTCTTTTTCGGAGCAAAATCCATGTTCAACAGCTTTGATAGCAGTGGGTGAGAGACGCAAGACTGATATAGCCATTCCATTACCCCCTTTGTTCTGTCTTGTTGAGTTGTACTTAATGGGATAAAGCCTTTTAATAGTAGGCTTATTATAATGTTTCAAGGGTGTATCAGAGGAATCTAAGGGTCGTAAGAGACTAAGAGGTTGAAGAAGAGAGGAGAAATTGTGAGCCAGCATAGATTGAGAACTTGCCAAGATATTGGCTATATCTCTTTATTTTTGGATTCTGGACGAGATGGGATACGAGTTAATTCTCAATGTCTTCATGGGATCTTGCTTTTTTTACTGTAATCATGTGCTTCCCACTGAAACCTGACTTCAATTCAACAGTAAACAAGTTGGTGAGATCTCAGTTTAACTCAGTCTTTTGCTCACTGAGTTGGGCTCGGAAACTTTGTTTTTAAACATGTGAGAAATCCAGGAACTTCTCCTCTCCTCACAATTTATTTATTGAAAAAAAAAAATTAAGTTGGCACCCTTAAGCGTTACAATATTGACTCCTATGCCATACATTTTGACTGCATGGGCCCTCTAGATTCTTTTGGCCTTTGTACGGGTTTGTACTGATTTGCCATTTTTTTTCACCTTCTACATGTATTGTTATTGGTCACCAAGAACATTAGATGTTATCTATAGTTCCTGACAGAATTTCCCATCACTCCTTGTAATCCATCAGCTTTGGTTCTGATACTGTAGTTTGACTTGCAAATTTGCTAGTATCTTTTTTTTGCTGCTTGTTTAACGTTACTTCTCTTGCAGAATTCTAGTCACGAGGCTCTAATTAGAAGTTTCCAGCTTGCATTTTCCTTAAGGAGCATCTCTCTTGGAAGAGGAGGTAAGCTTCTATGCTTTCTTATTTACACAAGCATCTTAATTTAGTTTGAACTATTGTTAAACTTAATCTGGGTCATTATTCAACTTATCAAATCTTACTCATTTATTTATCTTATCATTTTTTTTTTGGGGGGGGGGGGAAGGAGTGTACATACAAATGAGAAAAATAAAGATTGTACTTTCCCATCACTTGAAGAACCCCACACAATGGAAGAAATACAGAGGGGGAGAAGCAAAACACAAAATAAGAACATGAGCAGAAACATGACTGTATAGGGTTAGATCATGATGTACTAAAGAATGCTAGGTTGCAACATTTCTTATCCAGCCAATATCTCAATAGGAACCAACGCAAAAATTGAGCAATCATATTATCCTCACTTGAATGAGGTCCTATGCAACGATCTCAATCAGATTGAGCTCAAAAATTGGGGAAAATAGGGACGTCTAGAAATTTCGGTTAGGATGTACTGGATTGGCGATAAGGCATCTCCAATTGGGGTCCTGTGTTGTCTATTCGATCCCAGATTTGGAGACTGTTTGTGGAAATTGTTAAAGGGGATGATATTTCAAATATGTTTCTAATCCAGAACATAGGTTTCTTGACACCATATATCAAGAAAAGAGAGGAATCCTTGGTGTTAAAGTTTTGTAGATCCAATGGATGGATGGGGATAAAACTTGGATCAAACCCAGATGGGGGTAAATGCTGGTCATCCGTAAAGTTTGGGATGGATGGGTGAGATACGTAAGTTATCAATGATGATTTCTTGAAAATTCAAAATTCAAGATATGTTGCTGTTGTGGGAGAACAGTTAGATGGATGGGCTTCAAACTTTGATCGTCAAAATTGATGGGTAGTTCCCAAGATCTGGAATTACAGCTCTTGGAAATCTACATGGGTTCTTGAAGAATGAAGATCAATAAAATAAAATTAAGAGGAAAGAAAGCAGATTGGGGGTTGAATCTCCTTACCCTGCACCCTGCAGTACATCTCCAAGCTATTACTTGTAATGGGGGGACCAATGGTTGAAGACAGTTTCAGACTCGGAGAATGGGGCTAGTGTTCAAAACATGTAGCACCACCATCCCTCCTGGACCTTGAACTACTGGTTAATTCTGCAACTGAAACTCCATTGATTTTCCATTCAAGGGAATCAAGGCAGTGACCATGAATGCACAAGCAAGATATTATTTTATCTGAGCTAACTTTAAATATTCATGATAGGTATTAATAGGGCCCTTAACAGCCAATTGCATGACCTAAGGGAACTAGCAATAGGAATTTTATAGTAAACATAATGCTACCCTTTCAATTCATGCATGGAGGGTGTAAAACCTAAATATGCTACTAGAAAAAGACTCAGTTACCTAACTTTAATTGACTCAGCTAACCCTAACTTAATTTAAACCATTGTTAAACCCTGATCAAACTTAAAAAATGAAAACTAAGTAATTAATTTTGATTTCATATGCAGCACTTTTGCTCCCATTCTAGGTCCAATACACTTCAAACTCAAGGTTCTTTAGGGCCCATAGCTTATATAACCCAAACCTCCGGTTATTTTAGGGAAAGTTAGTTATTGTTGGTGGCGGATCTGCATTAAAATGATAATTGGTCTTTTGGTCCATGTGGCTCCTGTGCCTGGCCATGAAGGTGCAACAGTACCACAGTGCCCTCATGGAAAGGTGGAAATCCTACCTAGGATGATGCTTGCACATGCAATTCTATTGTCTTACATGTATATATATATATATATATATATATATATATATATATATATATATATATATATATATATATATATATATATATATATATATAGATATATAGATATATGCCTTCAGGAGTTGCCACCCTATTCCTAGGTCTTGGCCTTGCATTGAGAGCAAGTGATAATTCTATTTGGTTACAGTTGCCATATTTGTTGATGACTTCCATTTCTTACCACTGCTTTCTCTGTTAATGGTGCCTTCTGAACTCCCATCCTATTCACTATTATCACTGTACCCAGCTCTTTACTTTCTAATGCAATTTAAAATGTCTATTTTTTCACCCAAAAAAAAAAATGTCTACCATCATATTTGTCCCATCAACGTCCCGCCACCACCACGTTGGTCTGAGTGGCATCCATCTTACTCTCTGTCTAGAATTTTGAATTTAGATTCCTACTCTTATATAATATTATATTACTAGATCATAATATTATTTTATATGATAGTATATGATCATGGTCTCATTTATCAGTTTTTATTAGACTTCAGACGCTAAGGAAACTATTTTAGTAAAATTCAACTGTCTCAACTCCCAAGCAATCGCAGCAGAGACTTGAGTTCCTTTTAGATTTCCTTCTTGATAAATAACAACTGCTGCATTGTCATCATATCATATTATCATACCATTGTCAAACTTGAGTTCTTACATGTACATACAATTACATGATATGCTGTGTGGATTAATGCTGGTTTCTTATTTTTTTGCAACATGATCTATGATGAAACAAACAAATGCTAATACCAAAATACCAAATCTTACATTTCTGTATGCTGGTTGTTAACAATGGTAAAACTAACTAAAGGGTTTTAAGAAAGCACTTGGGTTAGATGCCTTTTTTAGGTTAGCAAATGGGTTGAAGATTTGTTGGTGCATTTCTAATGTTGTGATGATTGAACATTAGTAATCGGTTTGGATGCATTTATTTTGATGTTCCGCCCCCCCCCCCCCCCCCCCCCCCCCTTCCCCCCCCCCCCCCCCCCCCCCCCCCTAATGTTGTGATGATTGTATTCTATTTTTGTCTCTTTAATAGATTATTTATTCATCCAAAAAAAAAAAACATTAGTAATTCAGGTACTATAGTTGTGTGCTGTAAAGTATCTAGTGATTATGTGATTCCCCAATGAATAAATATTTTTCAGGCAGCTAAAAGTATTCTATTGAAGTATTTTTCCACTTCGCAGGTCAACTGCCAGCATCGCGTTGCAGATCCCTCTTTACCTTGGCAACATCTATGATCATCTTTTCCGCAAATGCATTCAATATCCTTTCTCTTGTTCCTCTTGTTAAAGCATCCCTTACCAATAAAACAGTATGTAATTCAGTAAATACATGTATTTGCATTTATTCACTTATTACTGTAGAATGTAGATGCAAGTGAACTACTTTTTTTTTTCTTTTCCTTCCTAATTATCCGTTTGTGATGCTTTTAACAGGTTGATCCATTCCTAAAATTGGTTGATGATTCGAAACTACAAGCTGTTAATACTGCCTCTGACCATCCCTTCAAAGGTTATGGGTCAAAAGATGATGATAATGCCGCTTTGAAGAGTCTTTCGGCAGTAGAGATAACTAATGTGCAATCCAAAGAATCATTAGCTTCAATTATTGTGCAGAGTTTGGGACAGTCATCTGAGGCAATCTTCCTGAACTTTTAGCCTATGTAGAGTTTTAATAGTAGCTTAATAATACATACTTTATCTGAAATATGAGCTTTACTTGGTACATCTTTCTGTAGGAGTCATCAACTATAAAAGAACAGCTGCTTTCTGAATTTTGTCCTGATGAAATGTGTCCAGTGGGATCTCAGCTGTTGGACACCGCTGAGGAGGTCCCACTATTCACTTCAGAAGACAACAAATCACTTGATGAGGTAAATTGTCTTGCATAAATCCTCTACTAGCAGGAAACCTATCAAATGCATGGGAAAGTTTAAATACTTAATTTATAATTATTTTATTTTTAAAACCATGATAAGCCCCAAAAAAAAATTAATATTCTTAGCAATTGAATTACTGAAGATGCACCTAATCCTTGACCACCCTTCACAGAACATTTTTCTTTTTTACTGTCAACAACTATAGATGCCCTCCCGCTCCTATTGAAAGCATCAGCGATTTGTAAATGAAATTCAAAATCAATATTATATGTCATATAATAAATGGGTAAAAAATTTCCACCTCATATGACTTACTGTTGCAAATCTCAGTGGTCAATATTAAGCATAAGAAGAGGACCCAGCTGTTTCAAATCAGCCCCTTTTGTTGGCCTGCAATTCTTAACAACTAAACCAATTTTTGGTTTGGTTTGAACCAATGGTTCAATGGATGGGTAAAATTTATTCATGGGTATTAATGAGGTTTTAATTCTTCTATTCTTAATGATTTTAGTTGATGAGTCATTAGTCTTTCTGGGACACTTAATCTTATTATTGGAGATCTTTACTAGAACGGAAATAAAATCCTTATGTAATCACATATTCAACATGGGCATTATAAGCCTGGGCCATTTAGTGTATCCAGGTCTGGGTCACAGGTCCATCGGTCATCCTGCAACAGTTTCTGATTTCACTTTGTGCTGAAAGCCTAATATCCAGAGTCCTATTGCAAGTAGGACTAGTCAATAAACTCCAGATCCAACAATCTGATCTCAGTCAGGTCTTAGTTGTTAATTGTTACTGAATTTCTTCCAAATTTTCCCTTTATCCATTCACTGCATTTTTGGTTTCCAAACCCTTTCAAGAAACCTATTTTACATTTTTTCCATTTTTCTAGATGCCTTTCTTGTGCATGACATTCCTACATTCATAGTTAAATATCAAATTGATTGTTGTCTTTATCTTTAATCTCAAAATTTCCACTCATGGTGTATCTTTCAAATCCTGGTTCACCTCTCAAATTCGTTACTAGGACATTAATAATTAGAAAAGCTAAAGTGAGTAGCTAATGGAAGTTTATCTGACTTACAGTCAAACATATTAAACTTTTCTAAGATTTTAATCAAATAAGGACTTCAATTAATAAAGATGGTTCCATTTTCCACATTCCTATAGATCTCAATCCCTAAAATTTTGCTCCTTGGCCCTAAGTCCTTCATTTCAAGTTCTAACTTCAAGTTATCTTTAATTTCAGCAATCTGATCATAACAAGAATATGCTATTGATATGTCATCAACATGTACAAATATAATACAGCAGAATTTGAAGTATAAAACGTAATGACAACTGTTATACTCATTCCTATGGAAACCTATGCTATACATGAATGAGTCAAACCTTTTGTTCCATTGCGTATGGGCTTGCTTAAGGCCATAAAAAGACTTCTTTAAAGGCAAACTTTGTTCTCATTGTCAGCAGTCACATAACCCATAGGTTTACGACAAAAGATTAAAAAAATGAAACAAAATAAAAAATTAAGGAAAAAAATAAAAAAGAAAGAAAGAAAAAAAGAACTTAACCCGTAGGCTGTTGCATATAAATTACCTCCTCTAAGTCATGATGGAAAAAGACAAATTTAGCATCAAGTTGTTCCAAAAACGTGTCAAATTGTACAACTAAGACAATGACAACCTAGGGTTTTATACTTAACAACATGTGAGAACACTTCATTAAAATACACCCCTTCTTTTTTTACAAACCCCTTGGCAACTAACCTTGGCTTGTATCTCTTGAAGTTAGTAACTCCATCATCCTTTATTTTAAAAATTCATTCACAAGGTAGTAATTTCTGGTTTTTATGTATCAACAAGAACCCAGGCCTCATTTCTATTTATTGAATCTGATTCTTCTTTTATAGCCTTTAACCATGACTCTTTATCCTTACAGATGATTGCCTCCTCTTAAGTATTTGGGTCAATAGACACTAAATTAGATGCTGCCTCTTCAGCTAATGCAGCCAAATGGCCAAATATCTCTTTGGTGGTCGTATTTCTCTCCTAGAGCTGCCTTTAGCCAATAGATAATTACTCAATCTTGAGTCTCCCCCTGAACTGCATGCCCAAAACAGGTTCAGGTGCATATACTTCATTATCAGGTTCAACAATGGGTGAACCTTCTATATTGGATTGAGGGAGGAAGGCCTTTGGTGTATCAATAACAGGTCCATCTTGGGTCTTAACTAAGTCTTCATTTTCTATGTATGTCATGGCTTGTTCAAACTCAAATTATCCTGCCCATCGATTTTTCTTGTTTTCTAGTTTCCATTGTTCCAATAAGAATTTGTCTATTGGATCTGCCTTACAATAAATCAAATTCCTCCAAGCACAGAACTTGGGCATAAACTATTGATGATCAGCTCTATTTTCTGCATGTTAATAATGCTTCTCTAGAATTATGGTTTCCTTGAATCCTTTTCCTGGATCTGATACCTGTTGATTGCTGGGTTAATCTGGTTATTGATACTTCAGAACACAATTTTCCTACCTCTACAAAGATTCTATCAATTTAATCAATCCAGTGAATTTAAGTCAAGCCTTGAATGGCTGTTTGTCACTCTAAGGATAGCATTTGACCAGAATATTGGCCTCATGGCTTTCATTTGAATGCTTGATCATCTGAAATCAATTCTTTAGTTTTCAACTCTTAACTGCAACTCTGGTTTCTAATTCCCAGTTCATAAGTGACCAAGATTTTCATTAATTATTTGTTTGTGTGTGTGAGAGAGATAGGGTAACAAAATGGAGATAGGGTACCATGGGTATTTTTTTGGGGAATTTCATAGGTAAGATATATAACTAACAATGTGAGGATTCGAGGAAGGGTAGAGGGGAAAGTAAGTGCAATAAAACCTCATGGTGAAAGATGTCTAGGACAAAGAAAAAAGCTCATTTGTTTAATCATTCAGAATGATAGAAATGAAAAATGCAATAAACCAATAGGGAATGCATTTCTAGAGATGTTTTGCCTTTTCTAAAATTAAAAATAAATTTTAAAATAAAAAATAAAAAACAACAACAACCACCCAAAGAAGAAGCCTGAAAAGTGCAAGAACCACATAATTCTTCTACAGGGTTTACCAGAATCTTTATGGCATGTGCGTCCATTTTTCATGTGCAGGTTAGACCTCCAATTTTGACAATAGATGATGACTCTCTTCCTGAAGCATTTGAGGGTCAAAGCAATACAAATTTGCAGTTGGACTTGCAAACGTCAAATCTCTTGAGTGTTGAGCAACTTCTAGAATCGGTATGCTAGCCATTTTATCCATTATGCAATCACAATATTTATCCACTTGAACAGCTTTGAATTAATTGGCAAAGGAAAGGGGTGTTGATAAACTGTACAGGCCTCATCCTTCGTCTTCCCCAGTAGATTAAATTATTCAAAAATAATTTACTTCTCTTACAATTCTCAATGCATCATCCTGAGAATGGCAATGTCTTAATTGGATGAACATTAAAGCATGCCTCGATGACGTAGGCAACATGTTCACAAACTTGAGTGCTTATAAAACTCCCACTTAGCAGATGTAGCAGCCCTTGTTGGTGGCAGCAATCTGTCACATTCTGATGGTTTAATACTGCTTTTTGTATTTTTCAGCTTTAAATTATGTTCCATGACTTCCATCATTATCAAATCTAAATGCATTACATCATGCTATGAGAACCTAAGCTCAGTAGGAGTTAACCAAAGTAAGTAAATTCATTTAAGATGGGAAAAGGTACTTTTTTGATGGCTATGATTATATTTTGTGGAGATATATGTGGAGAAAGGTAGGGATTATATTTGGTTATAGGAATTTTATGGATAATAGAGTGGATTTTATACAAGGGATTAAACCACTGGCTCGCTTTTATGGTGGTGCTATGGTAAAACTGAAGGTTGTTTAAGTTTATGCGAGTTTTGGGTTGTTTTACTGTTCACATGAACAGTAATGTGAATAGTATTATGCTAGTGATGCTACTCTACTTTCTATTTCTAATGTAGGAATCTTACTACATGAGTTTTGGGAGTTTCTAGAAAGCATAGTTTCTATTTTCTGTTAGTTACTAATTTTAAAACTTTCATTTTTTAGTACTTTCTATTTTTAACAGATTTTAGGAGTTAGAAGACTAGAAATTTTTGTTCATAAGTTTGTGCTTTTTATTTCCTTTTTTAGAGGGCAAGATGGCTTGCTTCTCAAGTTGTAATCTAAACTATTGATATCTATAAATAAGAGGCTGCAATTTTAGGAATTCTAAACTAGAATCGCAAGCTTATGTGATTCTTATCAGTTCTTCTTTCTTCTCTTCTCTTCTTCTTTTTTCTTCTTCTCATCTTCTTGTTATTGCACTGTTTTGGTTGATTAAAGTTTACTTTTCCAACATGGCATCAAAGCTTTTTTAATCAAAACAGTGTTGTTCTCGGTATTCTCTTCTGAAGCTCTCTTTCGGTGTCCCTCTCTTTGGTGCGCAGCCACGTACTGCTGTGCTTATTTTATCCTTAGATCAGATGATAATATAAGCTAATCTCTTATACCTTTGATTCCCTAATATCCTAGAACTTGATCTGTTGTTCTTAATCCTACTTTTCTGCACACTGTAGAATTTATTCTACTCCATTCGGTTATGCACTCTGCAGAATTTATTTTGTGATTCTTCTTTAAGTTTTGGCTAGTGATTTATATGGTTTGTTTCTTTGATGACTTATGAAGGACTCATCAATGCTATGAACAACCCAGGGAATTCAGACAAAGTTTGGTGTTTCAGATCAGACTCACTTCATGTGATAGATTTTTGGGCAAGTTTTTTTTTTGTTGTTGTTCTTTGAGACAAAGACTAGCTGTATGTTTCAGACAAGGAAGAAAATTCTACCAAAACTGGAATTTCGACCTTGCAAAAGGCCAAAATTTCGATGTTTAGGTCGAAATTGGACACTTTTTTTTTTCTCCTGGAATTTGGAACTTCAATTTCAGGCCTCATATGGACCCAAAATGATTTGGATTGCATAGTACCTATTTCAAGCATAATAAACACTATAGAACTACTAGTTTACCAAAAAAATCATTGAAAATGTAACATTCAAGTATATACTACATATGAGAAGAGGCGAGAATGTTACCAATTACAAGTCTACTCTATTCCATGTCTCCCTCTTCCATCTGCACCCCTTACAAATGACAATACAAGTCCCATGATGTTTGCCCCATATAGTTGTCGACGTAGTCGGCAACTGCAACTCTGTACAAGGCCTCATCCACATGCTTAAGATTTCCTAATGGTGGGAAGTTCTAAATCTCCGGATAAGGAATTGGCTCAACTGCATATGGAAAGGCTGTGTTATAAAGTGGAAGATCTGCTTAACAAATGAAGGATCACTTTGGTTGCCAGCATAAGGTCCATACTGACAATAAGGTTCCAATGGCTGACTCCGATAGGTGGAAGTGGGAGGGACACCATAAGCTCCATAAGCTCCATAACCATAAGGCTCCACTAGTGGTAGACCATGAGTTTGATAGCCAGGAGGGACACCATATGGTCCATAGCCATAAGCTCCATAAGTCAACCCAGTAGAACCAATACTCTCCACAACAGTATTATATGAGGACTATGTAGGCCTATGCCATCCGGATCCTCTGGAGGTGGAGTCTCTGGAATCATTTATGCTCATCGATATCATAGATCCCACCAAGCTCTTGGCATTAGCCGGATAGTATGACCCATATGATGGCGTGTCCTCTGTGCTATACCCGTGTTGTCTCCCCTTCCCCTTCCTCGAATATGTAGGGGAAGCATTTTGGCCTCGAGATGCAGCTCCAGTATGGTATGAATCCTGTGTCAGGTGTGTGAACTGACTCTCGCTTGTGAATCTCGGTGGTCGTCCTCCCCCCTGACTCTCACGTACTGGTGGTGATGGTGGTCGTCTGTCCCTAAGATCAGCTGAATCCTGATCACGAGGTCCAACACCCTCCTCATCCCCTCCATCATCATCATCGTCATCATTATCACCATCGTCGTCATCATCGGAGGCCTAAGTCACATCATCCTTAGTGTTGGACCAGACAATCAAATCCTCACTTTGGGTGGATGCACTAGGGTGTGGCACGAAGGGACGTGCGGATGCTACATTTGCACTCCCCTTTTGGGCCATGAAGTCCTCCACATCAGCCCCCATCTCCTTTAGAATCCTGTCTCTGGGACGACTTCCCTCCTCATCCAGCAATGGCTCTCCATTGTCCCTGATCCAGTCAACTACTGGGTTATCATCATCATCCATCTCAAATATGTTGGTCAACTCAATATTGTTATTCTCTTTGTCCATCCCTTGTCTAATATGATCCTCCCTTAGTCTTATATTATAGTGTATGTACGCAAGGTCCTCTAAACACTTCACACCCAATCGGTTGCGCCTCTTTGAGTGAATGAGGCTGAAGGTGCTTCAATTTTGCTCATAACTAGTGGCAGAACATGTCTGGGAGAGCACCTTACTTGCAATCGTACTAAAGTGGGCTGAGTCACGTCCAAATTGTAACCACCATTCAACTACAACAAATATAGATTCCAAATCATTTCAGTACTTAAATAACTAAGTTAAAGATAAAATATAATAAGTAAATATATAATGAATGAACTTACCCTCAGGGGTGGATTTCTGTCCGATACAGCCATGGAACTACCGAAGCTCCTAGTGGCATCCCTAAATGCCTATCTAATATATAAAGAAAAAAAAAACAATAATTAGTTGCTAGGTTAAGTATAAAACTATGAATTGTGAATATCAAATCAATATCTCACCTCCTTAAGGATGATTGCTTGTTTAGATGGATCTAGCTCCAACTTCTCCACTACAATTTGGACGGCATCCATCAAATATTGCCTCATCCCAAGATTGTCCTTGTAATGGTACTTGGGATTTTTGTGTAAGAAAAAATATGTCATAAAAGGGAAGAGTTAACACTTAATAGTGTGATAACATAATGAAAATTAAATTGAATACTAGACTTAACAACTCACCAGCCTTATGCAGTGGATGTTGCAACATAGACTCCCATCTTACTTGGATGATTTTGAGGACTTTCTTGTTGTTTTGTGGATAGACTTGAGCAACTTGCTGCTTCATCCTCTATATTGCAGCCCATATGTGTGGTAGAGTAGGTCTTCTCTACTGATCTACCATCCTCAAAACATATACCACAAGCTCAAGCATCTTCACCACTATCCTCACATTGTGCCAAAAAGTCTTGTCGAGTTTGATTAACTATGCTCTTCTTCTTCCTAAGGATGAAGAGCCCTCCCAGCTAAACCACTGCTCTGATGCGAACATGTTCCTAAGGCCAATCTTTCTATTCTCAAAGCTTTGTAGTACTATCCAATTGATAGTAAATCTGGTTATGCCTGGCCTTACTAAGTCACCCTAACACTTGTCCCTCATCATTTGTAATGCATAGGTGTGGTTATAGATGAAGGTTCTAACTTGTCGGGCTTGCTCCATGGTCTTCTTCACAAGCTTGACATTTTCGATGCCCTTGAGCATTAAGTCAATGCAGTGAGCAACACATGGAGTCCAAAGAGCCTATATATGTTCATCCATCAAGGCATTAATACAAAGTCATAAATTGTACATGTAATGTAAATATATGTATTTAAAAATGAAAATTAGTACTATATGTTTTGATACCTGGAGTTCCACTTCATCTTCAACCCAACTTTCTTGTAGTTGGAGCCATTATCAGTCACAATTTGGATCACATTCTCCACTCCAACCTCCTTCACCACTTGCTTTAATAATTTATAAATGTATATTGCATACTTCTTATCTCTGAATGCTTATTGACTTGAGGAACACTGTCCTCCCATCACAATTCAATATGAAATTGATGATGGACTGTCTAGTTGGACCAGTCCAACCATTAGCCATCACAATACACAGTCACTCCATAATGAGCCCACACGAACTTTAATCCATTAATATACCCATTTAATTCCTCCTTATGCTTAGGCAAATAGACATAATATATCTCATATGGAGTGGGTCCCTATACACCACTCACAGTCCTACCTATCTCCTCAATCATATCCCTTTAGTAAGGCCCTTGGGCTATATGTGTTGGAATACTATGGTAATAAGCCCATATGGAGAAAGCCATCCCCACTTTTTCCTTCAAACTCCCCCATAAGTGCTTCAACTTTCTCTAGTCAGGCATCCTAAATAGGACCGGATCATTGCGAAGAATCTCCAGACCCGGATTTGTAAGATGTGTTGATGAAGCTCAACCCCTTGTTGGGGCCCGTGGGATAGGAACCTCTTGCCTCACATTTTGACTCATCCTCATAAGGAATTAGGAGTTGTCTGTGTCTTCCATACCTTATAACTCTCTAGAGGACCCACAACCCAGAGACCTCTGTTGCCTTCTCATGTCATCAACCCTATGTTGCTCTCTACTCTTCATTATCGCCCTCTTGATCTGTTTGGCCACTAGGTTAGGGTCACATCCATAGTCTCTTGGCTCATCCAGACCATAATCCTTGGGCTCTGAAAGATCATCTAGGCATGCATCCTCGAACTCCTTCCTCTTTTGTTTTCCCTCAATAATATATGAGGCCATTGTCTTCTTGACCTCTAAGGGCACCTTTTGGCACCCTACTACATCCCTGTTTCCACCAGCTAAAGGCACCTTCAGTCTAGTGGCCCCACCTCCTCCTATTTGTTTCTTGTAGTAATTACACTCGCTCTTCTTCCTATCAGCTGTCAGTGGCCTCCCTTGTTGCCAAGTTGTGTCTGACATCTTTAAAAGAGAGTGCCTAATACAAGAAATACACATGAACTATCTTGAATAGCTCCACAATATGCTCCAAAAATTGCATACATGCTTCTAAAGTTCTAATAATAACCTCCTATTTTTAAATATATATATATATAAATTTAGTCCATTGGAGGATGGACAAAGGTTATTGTTTCTTTGGTTCTGTTGATGAGCCATTTTTTGAAAGGGTTTATTGTTTGATTTATTGTTCCATTGTTCCATAGATAATCTATCTGATGTTCTTCAACATAAGAGGCAAAACAGACAAAGAATCTCATGTTAATTTTGTATTGTTCCATATCATGATACCAACCATCACGAATTTGGATTTTTTCACGAAGATTAAATTTATTGTTAAACCAATTTTTCTTAAGGGCATTGTCAGGGCTGCTAAAGTCTTACTGGAGCAACTCTTTATCGATCGAGAAGGTCGATCAGACATAATCATCATTAATGATGAATTTCTTGAGGGAACTTCCATTGCTGAAGGAGTCGGTGACTCGAGATCAGCTTGGCTTTCCTCATACTGTTCAGATTGTTCTTCCCTGGTATAAACACCATGGGCAATATATTATATAAAGTAAACATACTTAAATTTAAAAATATATAAAATTTACACTATCTTAAAAAGCTCCACAACATGCTTCCACTAATACTCTCCTATTTTTAAATTTAAACAGAATTTTTTTTTAATATTGAAATATTTTTAAAATTATTTAAATATATATTAAATATAGTAAAAATAGATAATTAACAGAAGAAAAAAAATCGATTCAACACCATCACAGCAATATGGTGTCTCAACTCTCACATACATTTATTTAAATCTCATACATCTTCTATACATATACATTTTTAGCAATATACATAATTCACAAAATAATTTAACAGAAAAATAAAAAAATAGTAGGAAGAATAAAAAATTAATTTTGACACTACAAATTCATAGATCAACACTATAAAGTAAACATACTTAAATTTGAAAGCACACAAACAAATCAAAAATAAAAAAATGAGGAAGTTGGTTACTCACCTTGCAAGATTTGAGAAAATCTACAATGGAGGAGCAAATCTAGTGTTTGAATGAAATGGAGTTGTAGAAATTAGGTGAAAAGATGGATGAAAGGAAGAGAAATAAAAAAAAAAGTTTCAAAATATGGTTGAAATCTTAGAGTTGATATCGCTTGAAATGGGTTGAAATGATGATAGGTCGATATATTGGTTGAAAAGAGTCATTTTATAACTGGGCCAGTGTCGTTTCGTGATATCATGTCGTATCGATGGATGTTTCGGTCAATACGACACAATATAATACATATCGTGTTCCTACTTGTGCATTTCGTTTCGATTTGTGATTTTGCAGACATTTCGATCGAAATTTTGGTCAAATGTTCTTCCATGGTTTCAGATTGCAATCCTTTACGTGATATTTCTTACACAAGCCTTTTTGGGTCTTCTCTAAGGTGCGATCTACCTAGTATTGAATTCCTAGGCAGCTATTTCCTTCTTTATATGATAAGGGCTGTGATCTATCTTTCTTGTTGTGTTTGCATCTCAGCTACTGGTTTACAACCTACAATGGTATACAATGTTTTCTACGAATCCTTAGGCAGCTGTTTCACTTAGGTTTCAATTAATTAATCTATCTTAAAAAATTTCTTCCTGATTGACATTATAAACCTTGTCCTATCTTTAATTCTACCCTCTATATCCCTATTTTCATGATTTGGCTGCCTATTACATCCTTCATATTTAATATATTTGGTTTTTTGTTTGTCAATACCTTCCTTTAATGGTTACCCATCTTCCTCATACTATATTAGAATCTTGCCATTAAGAATTTTTCCTTCTAAGTCTGTCCTCCATTTATAAATCTAGTTCCTTTCATGTCCATCACTTCTTTATTTACAAATAGCCTCTTGAAAGAATTCTGGTTTATTATAATGTTACCATTATCTTAATCCACCATGGGGGAGAGTTTGGAAGATGTTTCTTGGATTCAGAATTGTTGGACGAATGAAGATTATATCTACTATAAAGGTCTCATTGAAAATTATTGCTTGGGATATTTTTATACTGGATATTAATTGTCATTAATTATCCATGTGTAATGCTACATGTGAGGGGGAGAATGGTATATCTACTCAAGGTGTGCTGAAGGATATTATGTGTGAAGATCTTTGTCCTCCTAAGATGGGATTCTACAACAATACATGTACCTACCTACCATTACCTATCTACTTGGTCTGTAGTAACCTATACTATTTTACCTCTCTGATTGTGGTCTGCAGTAACTTATACAACCATTTGCCTATCTAGTCCGCAATAACCTATGTTGTCTTTTACCTATCTACTTGGTCTACAGTAACCAAAACTGTCTTTTACCTACCTGCTTGGTCAACAATAATCGATATTGTCTTTTACCTACCCATACTTTACCAACTACTTGCCTTCTTGCAAAGTGCTTATATGAACATTGGAGTTGCAATTTTGAAGAATTAGTGTAGATATTCCTCCCTACTACTGGCATTATTTGGATAGTGCCTTTGATGCTATTATATTTATGGGTCGTCGATTGTTCTCATTATTGGTGGTTTGTTCGACATGAAGAGTTAAAGTTTTTTTTTTTGGTGTTAGTTATCTCTTGGGTGAAGTTCTCTTAATGTTTATCGATATCTGCTATTGCTACGCATTCAAAATTGGTACTAACAAGTTTATTCGTATTGTGCAAGCTGAAGTTTGCTTTGTGTATACTCTAGCTTGAAGGGGAGTGTTGAAGTATATGCAAGTTTTGGGTTGTTTTACTGTTCACATGAATAGTAACGTGAATAATATTATGCCAATGATGCTACTCTACTTTCTATTTCTAATCTAGGAATCTTGCTACACAAGTTTTGAGAGTTTCTAGAAAGCATAGTTTTTATTTTCTTTTACTTATTAATTTTAGAACTTTCCTTTTTCAGTACTTTCTATTTTGGACAGATTTTAGGAGTTAGAAGACTAGAAAATTATGTCCATAAGTGTACTCCTTATTTTCTTTTTTAGAAAGCAAGATGGCTTACTTCTCAAATTGTAATCTAAACTATTGATACTTATAAATAAGAGGCCGCGATTCTAGGAGTTCTAAGCTAGAATCGCAAGCTTATGTAATTCCTATCAATTTTTCTTTCTTCTTCTCTTCTCTTCTTCTTTTTTCTTCTTCTCATTTCTTCTTGTTATTGCACTATTTTGGTTGATTAAAGTTTATTTTTCCAACAAAGGTAATTTGAGAGAATAGGCTAGGTATGGCCAACATATTAGGTGTTGTTTTTTGCATATTGTGAGGTCTACTGGTGTTTAGGGTTGTTAATGTTGTTTCCCTAAGTGTGCAGGTTTGAACATCTGTCAAACATTGACTGCAGAAAACCATGGTAGTATGATATAGTAAAATTTGAAGGTCAAGTACAATGTCTCTAGCTGTGTTGTGAAATTTGTATTGATTCAACATTTCATTCTGGCAGAACCCCCCCCCCCCCCTCTCTTCCAAAACACAAAAAGGAAGGCTTAGCTGAGTTGAGAGAGTTGCGGAACTGTGTCTGTGCCATTTTGCAATTACACCGAAACTATACAAAATTAGGAACTTCATTCATGTATTTAGTCTTATCATGGGATCTTCTTTCCTAAACCAATCATCCAAGACCCATCAGTGGCTAAGTTTTTGTGATGAAAGACACAAGATATTATGCTGTAGTTTAAAGTATAGTAGTGCCTTTGCTAATCAACTCCAGCGGTCAAATTTTATGAATTTTCTCTGCCTAGTAGAAGTCCTCCGGTGCTTGCAATGTGCCTACTAAGTTGTAGCACTTCATCATTGGAGGCATGAGATGCATCACATTTGATTATTTAGGAAACCAAAAGAGTGGAATATTGTTTTTCAGCATGCAACTAGGATAAGAGTGATGAAAACCACATCTAGGGCTAAAGGGTAATCTGGTAATTTCCCTAGACTTAGGGTTTGCTCAAGAAATTCAAGTGATAGGTATAAATGTTTTTAGGGTTTCTAAAGCAGTTCAAGCATGTTGAGTATGAAATTCAGATTTGAGCTCTATTGGATTTCCAAACTCAGATTTGAAATTTGAAATTTTAGGGCAAACTAGGGTTTTGGCTAGGGTTGGAAGAGGGGTTAGAGTTGCTGTCCTGCAGTTCAGACTTGATATGGGCACTGATCTGCAATTCAGAAGCTGTTTCAGAGAAGTAGGGGCTGAAGTAAGTATAGGTATTTTAGGGTTTTCTGAAATTTCTTAAAATTCTGCAGATTCGCTTGAAGAAGATCAAGTGCAGGAATTTTTAAAATCCAGAAAATAGGGCTGTTTTGAAGAACTAATAGTAGGGATGGTGCCTAGAGGATTGTGCGATCCTAATGGAGGGATAAAGAACTTAAACGGAGCTGAGAAGGGGTTTCCTAATGGAAGTGGGATATGGGTGCCATTGGGAAGGAGGGGCAGGTAGCTTGCGGGTGGCTTGGGAAAGCAGGGAAGGGTTTTGGGATGCCGTGGGGTGAGAGGAGGAGTTAGGGGGGAGTAGTGGGGCTTAGGGGATGCTGCTGATTTGTTGCAGCAGGCCAGCAGCAAGGCAGGGACTTGGGATGGTTGCGCAAGGCAGATAAAGGGTGGGGGAGGGTTGCGGACAAGAGGGGGAGACTGGGAATGGGGTGGGGGTGCTTCTCTTACTTGAAGGCTGAAGATGTCTTGCAGGCTTTGATGAAGGCTTGAAGTTACTGGATTATTGAAGAAGATGAAGAATTTTGCACAAAACACTCAACCAATGCCTACCCAATAAGGAGACCTTGGTCCTCAACTCAATCAATTCAATTAATCATCCAAACTGATAATAACAATGCATGAAAAGGCCATTTATAGCCTAAAATAACCGACTCTGACTCCAACTGGGATATCCTTACTAATAGGATTCCATTACATATTGGATGAGGCTTTTATCCAAAGGTACTAACAGATAAGGAATCTTATTTATCTAAGACTACTAAATAGGACTCCTTCAAAAACAACTTCAACTTGACATAGGATACTCAAAATAAATCCAAACCTGACTTGAATTGACTCAACGAAATTCTGAAAATTTTTCCTAAATCAATTTCAGAGGTAAATTAAGGGCTAAAATGCCCAAAATACCCCTCATTAAGGGTTCAGCCAACTTATGGAGGTTTCTTGGAGTCATCCTATGTGCCCCACTTGTGCATTCAGCCAAGGGGTCTTTGTGTTCACATCAAAAAGAAAATTCATAATACTTGCATCATAAAATTTGTAGTTGAATCTGACAAGGCAGTAAAGCTCCTCAACTGTATAAACTTCATAATCTGCATTTTATCCTTGTGGGTTTAGGCCACAGAAGTTAAAATCAATCTCTTTTGAACATGGACCTGGCAGAAGATAAAATCAATCAAGAACTTGTTAGTGATGCTTATATTTACTATATCCATCTATTGTTAATGAAAACAAAAGGAAAATGTTATTTAACTCAAAAACATTAGAGGTGAATATGAAAAGACAAAAATGGAGAGGAGCAAGCAATTTAGGTGAAGAAAGGAACGGAACCCAGGCAAGAAAGAGCGACAGTGGTGAATATTCAGCATTACTTTGTGCCTAACTTCATTCAGCTAGATAAGTGCTGTGGTTGTAATTTATGCCGAACACGAATACATTATCCTTTTAGCGTGTTTCAGACATAGTTGCTTTTGTCCCTAGTTTCTTGTGCACATTCCTATATGAGAAACACCTTTCACTTTGGGTGTGCCAATGACATCTGGCTTTGTGACCCATCAGATCTCTGCCTTTGGCCTTTCATTGGCTTTACTTGTCTTTCACCTGAACTTTAACTTTTTAAGGTTGGACTCTACTTCCTGATCTCTCTTAGCTCAGTTTATAAGTTGTAAATAATATCATTATTAGCTTCATCAATCTCATCAATTCACTGGATTCCAGCTTGCCGACTTTTTGTTTAACAAGTACCTTAAGTGCACTTACAAGGTGAAACCTGTGTAGGTTTTGGAGACAACCTCTCAAGTTGGAAGATTCTCGTTCTCGATGACACCTGATGTACCCTATAAAGAGATGGCTAACCATTGTGAGGCCCTTCTGCTGGGAAAGAGGCAAAAGATGTCAACTTTCATGGTTGCCCAACAAAAACAGGAAAATTTATTGAGTTTTTGTTTACGGGAAAATAATGAGGCAAAGAAGGTGCCATCTTATTCACAGGTTAGTGCTGGACCCCCTCCTCTGTAGTTATACGTGCTCTCTGTAAGTCATTCATACATATTTTTGTCCTGCATGAATGCACTCTATGGGCGTGTCCACTTCCATGCTTTTATGCACACCAACTTACTGTCCTTATTAAGTCATTTGACATGAAGCATGTAAAATTGCAGAATGGCAATCCTTTCCTTGACCAGAACATTAGTGCTAATATTCCCAAGCCGCCGTCAGTTGGCACTGGTCCAATGCTGTGTGCGACGGAGTTCCAGCAGCATCCCAGCTTCTGCAGGCTACCAACTTCAAGTCCATATGACAACTTTCTGAAGGCTGCTGGATGTTGATGCAAATAATATATATAACATTTCATTTCTTGGACTAGGCAATGAAGCAGTCAGACTGGCTGCTCAATGCCAGATGAAAATCTTCAACATACCAGTGCTCATGGGCTTCAAGAAACAGCTGTCCTCTCCAGTCTGCATTTCTGCCAACTATCATCATCAAGAGAGAGTATTGTGGATATCTTGTGTGAACTTTTCTTTGATGACACTTCATTCTTTTGATCTTTTTCATTTTCTCCCCATTTTGTAACGCATATATTCATGTTGGGGGCTTGTTCCTGGTTTTGCTTCCCCAGATGGTTTGGGTAAATGATCTCTATCATCAGATGTATAATCAATTTATTAGTTATTACTGTTGCTTTTGCCAAGATTGTAGTGAGGGTGTTTGTGAACTTTCTCATATGTAACATTTTGGAGATAGTATTTTTGCATAGCTAATGGTACTCACTAAGTTTTACATCATGCCCTTCTGCAATTTTGTGAAACACATGACAACCTATTCATATATTAAATAATGGTCATCAAGATTTTGCAGTTCTGAATAGATAAGTTAGCACATAATGCATTGTCTCTTCTTACTTATTCATTTGAATGCAAAATGTTTCAATGTCATAATTCTTCTTTCCCTTTTTTCCCTTATTTTCAAGTTTTTAAGATCTTGAGAAAGCCAGAGTAGCTAAAACTCTGGTAAGAGATTACACTGGAAGGTATTTGGATTCGGTTAATGATCTGCTAATGCTTGTAAGACGGAGGGTTCACTATTATTCGGATAAGCTACAGTTTGTACCCCAAATCTGATTTGGCTGAACCACTAAATTGGTCTGAGAAATGAACCGGGTTCAGTACACTTAGACGAGGTTGAGCAGGTGTGATGGTTATGAAGAAGCTGTAATAGTTTTGATAATACTTAAATAGGTTATTGTCAACGTAGGGTTGGTAGAGTGGTAGGTGTGTAGGTGAGCGCAAGCTGGCCCAAATGAACCTCAGATATAAAAAAAAATAATAATTTAAACAGATTGTGGTTTTTTTTGTTTTTTCAAATTCAAATTTGAAAAGGAGCTATGGTAGTAATTAACTACCTATGTGTTTATTTGTATTTAAGGAGAGTTGAAGAAGGAAACGTGGACAATAGGACACAAGACAAGAGCACATCATGAACAACTTCAATTTATCAACTAGTTTTATCTTTTTCTTTATGGTTTCAATCCATATGTTTATAGTCTTCTTTGAAAATGCTCTGGAAGTCTTTGATACGCTGAGGCAAGAAGATCAATCCTGCATTTGCATGGAGGTCAGATGGAGGCATTGATGTTTTCTTTGAATCCTTGGGACTCTGGCACGCCCGCACACCACATCATGCGTCAACGGTTGTAGGCAAGGATGGACTCATTTTACAGCAAAACATTTTTGGTACACCTGGTGGGATGTTCAGCCACCAATGAGTATTTTGCTCAAGGGATAAGGAGCATGGAAGTCATTCACAACAAAATAGATGAATATCATGATAGGATAGTTGAAAACCATTAAAACTATGGTAGAATCGATGAATACCAAGGTAAGATAATTGAAAATCATTAATATTATGGCAGAATGGCTGAATACTATGGTAGAATGGATGGACACCATGATAAAATGATTAAATAATTAAATACCATGAACTCAATGGTACCCCTACTCTTTCTAATATTCACCATGTTTTATTTGATTTTGATGGACTTAAACAGGGTTTATTAGTTATTCTGTTATATATTTTTCAAAGAGTGAGAAACAGCACAAAACCTAAAATCCTCAATAATTTAGGTTTTAAATTATTTCTTAGGTTCAAGAGCTTCTTTTCAATTGGTTATGATATATTTTTTAATGTCATTGTTGTAATTATTAATACTTGTTACATTCCACCAAAGAGAACATGTTTAACAAATGTATTTTTGTTTTGAAATATTTAAGAAATGTATTTAGAACATGTTTATCGAATGATCAAAATAAATATAAAAACATTTTTTTAAGCATGAAAACACTAAAAATGCGCTGGATTAGGCCAACCTAGTATAAGATAAGTCAAAGGGCTTGACTCAATTTGTTCCATCAGATATGAAGTTTTTGATGCACTAATCAAGTACCTAACATTTGGTGTCAGAGCTAGCACTTGACTAACGTGCCAAAAGCTTTAATAAAATGAAAGGAACTTGACCAATGGTATTGCGGAGAGTGGGAAACCTCTTCACTGCAAAGGGAGCATATTTTACGAGATCTTCCCAACAATGGGATTGAAGGGGGTTGATATTACCGCTAGAAATCAGAGTGGAAGAGAGTCTATCTATAGAGGATAGTTCATGGATGAGAACTTCAAACTGAAGTGCACTGGACCAGGTAAACTTTGAAATAATGATAACCATCTTTTAACTTCTCTGATGAATAAATTTGTTATAGACCCAGACATCTTTGGCCCAGCTGGATAGGGCCGGGCCCAGTCTTGGGCAGCCAGGGGCGTCAGGCCCATTTATTCTCGTCAGGAGGCCTTGGAAATAGGTGTTCCACGTGTCTAGCCAAAATCTCCGAATGAGATCAACACCTGACACAGCCTTGGATCTCCTTGAGCCCAGAGACGACAATATGTCTAATGGCCCTTGCTCGCCGAAGAGCAAGGGTGGCTGAAGGGACCTCTGACTTGCTCTACAGCCAGGAAGTCGCCCTAAGAGGTATGGATCCGGTTTATAAGGGGAAAGGGAGGCCAGAAGCGAGGTAAGCTCTACACTCTCCAGCCTTCATTATCTTTAGCTTTCTAACCCTTCAAGAGGATGGTCTTCATCATCTCTTAGGGTCTTCTCTCCTCAATGGAGTTCGCTACTTTCTGGCCTGGACTAACTCGATCGTCGGAGGTGGCTTCCTGTCCTCAGAGGCGGCCCACTTTCACCTTGTTTTGGTCTCAGGAACTGGAGTTGGGTTAGGAGCATACCAAAGAACCAAGACAACATTTCTTGCACCAACAAAAGTGCTCATAAACGTTGATGTTTATTTCTAAAAGATGACTTAAGAATATGCTTTTCTTGGGCACAAGGATACTTTTAATGGCAAATGTTGGTAAAGAAACCAATGATTCACATGTTCTTCATCACTCTAGGTAGAACACCCTCATAAGTGAATACCTATATTATTTTGGTTTATTCTCTTATCCAATTTTCTAGGTTGTTGCTTATACCTAAAGATGATCTGTTGCTTCTCTTTTTTTTTTGGCTAATGTGATTTTGAAATTGGTATCAGGTTGGATTGGCAAACATGTTGTGTTTGGTAAGTTGGTTTCTGAGATGGATGTGGTGTACAAGATTGAAGTGAAGGGGAGTTAAAAATACCCTTCTTATTGCAGGACTCAGAAACTCATCAAAAGGAGGATGGTAATGGCTTCTAATAATCGTGGAAAATGTTAAAAACATGTATCAGAAGATGGGAGACCAGATTTTTGTTCGTGTCTTGAGGTGGTCCTAGACGGGCTAATTAGGGGATGGGAAGTAGCATTAGGTTCTAAGATTCAGCTGAAAGAAGTTTGGATCAACTATGATGACTTGTTATTCCTTGTTTCGAAACCCAAGTATCAAGGCAGGCCTGCTGATTTGATTCCAATTTTTTGTTGTTTGTGGTTAGAAACATGTCAAATAATATATATTTGGAGTTCGCATCATGGAACTGGTTGTATTATTTAATTACTTTTAAGTGTCTAAATCATTCTAAGGAGAGTCCCTCTAGAGGATAATTCTGGGATTAGGTTGTATTGGTTATTTTCTTTCTAATGAAGAGAAAAAAAGAACTGAACAAAGAAGAAAATCACATATCATTAGACATGATGGGCTTTGAAATGTGAAATGCAAAGAAAACCAAGACAAATTATCTTCTTTTTCTTTGAAAGATGAACATATTTGAATGCACAAGTCTAAAAGAGAAGAAGCATAGAAATATTCCATCTAACATCCAAGGGCTCTGCAGCCTAAATATGTTTGGTCCAAGTGTGGTAAAAAAATAGATGCCAAAGCGACTCCCCTTACCTGGAGCAGAAAGAACCAATTGGGTTCGAGAGTCTCCATGTTCTTTTTTTTTGCCCAACAACTACAAATATTATATTAAAATATCCCAGGTAATAAACCTGGAAGAAGTATTGTTTACACAAATAAAACGAGGTGGAATCAACCACCAAAACCTAGAGCAAAAAGATTGCTCCACGAGCAATAGGCGAGTTTGAAGATCCGCTAATAAACCCGGAATCAACAAAGGAGAAATTTCAAGAGTTTCTCAATAATACCATACCACCCAATCAATGGGCGATTACACATTTAAAACGAAATAAGGCGCAATCGAAAATAAAATAACCATCAACATAAGAGTCAAAGCTAGATGAAGTCCATCTCAAGCCGCCCCACGGCGAGCGCTAGCGATCTTAGCTTGGGCAGCTATAAAGCATCCAGCTGCATCCCATAGGAGAGCTCCACGACCTCCTTGTAAAGTAGTTTTGTCCCATGCCCCATCGTGTCCATTTTCTGGTTATACCTTTAACAGGCAAACCCCCATTCACTAGTCTCCAAAAAATCAAAGAGTCTAAATTTGGGATGACTCTTAAATTTCCAAAAAGAAAATGACCCACCATTTTCTAGTTTTTTCATGGAGAAAAGAAGTCTCTATTAAGGAAACAACTGCCTTTTTTTGTGGAAAATTTCTCCGAGTTAAGAGATTGCAATCCCACATGTCCTTATTACTAAGCCTAATCTTAGTGATTGCATCCAAAAAATGCAAAGGAAGAGCTTTGCCTAATAGATTAGTATTCCATTCATCTAAGAAGGTAAACTTCGACACCTACGTTGGTTTAAAATTTGTATGTAATGTCTTTGAAATGGGTTTGTACCTAATAGCGGGGTTTGAGCTTTTTAGACATGGAACTCATAGGGTTTCAAGTCCCTAGTTCCGTTGAATTTTTGGGTAAAAAAAGGAACAATTAGGAAAATATTTTCCCTTGAGCACCCTTACCCAAAGGGATTCAGATTCAAAAAGTAATCTCCAAGCATTCTTTAAGAGGAGCTATGTTGTGAATTCAAGATTTTTGAAACCCAACTCCTCCCTGTGCACAAGGGACACAAGCTTTATCCCAGCTAGCTAAATGGAGATAATGAGACTAATCAGCAGAGCCATTCTAGAAATGATTGGTAATCGAATCAAGTTTTGAACAAACCTACTTTGGAATAGCAAAACATCCCGATGGGATAGAAGAGATCACAAATTTAATGAGTGGTTTTCATCCTACAAAACTTAGATAGATAGACTCTAGGAAGAAAATCTAGAATTGACTTTGTTAATAATGGATTGAAAACCATACTTACGAGATTAGGAATGAAATAATTTACTTCCTAGATATTTACATCCCGATAAGGTTTAAAGTATTGGTATCGAATATCGTATCGGTCCGGTAATTTTAAGAGACGTATCGTCCTCTATCGAATATTGTATTGTTTTGGCTAATGTATTTTAACGTAATTAAATGGAGAGACGTATCGATATGTATCGTATCGGTTTGGTCAAATATAAATATGTATCAGCTAGTATCGTATAGTATCGTGGGATACTTTAAACCTTGCATCCCGATTTCATGACTGGGATCTCTAATATTCTACTGAAGTCTTCTTGAATTTTTGAAGGCACATTTTTATTAGAAAAAATTACTATTTATTTCAAAATTGACTTCTTGCCCTGTAAGGGAGGCAAATAATTCCAGATTGGCCTAACAATAGAAAAATCATTTTATGATGCTCTATAAAACATAAATGCATCATCAGTAGAAACAAAAAAACGAAAAAAAAAGATGCGACATTTCAAGGGAAAATCGAGCTACTTTAATGCCCTTAAAGGCCCCAATATCATGATAGATTCCTAGAATACAGGAAAAAACTTCCATGATCAAAAGAAATAGGTATGGACTAAAGGACACCCCTATCTCAAACATCTCTTAGGATGAAAGTAACCAAATGGATCCCTAATATTCTACTTAAGTCTCCTTTTATTAGAAAAAAATACTATTCTTTTTTCAAAAATTGGCTTCTTGCCCTGTAAGGGAGGCAAATAATTATAGACTGGCCTAACAATAGAAAAATCATTTTATGACGCTCTATAAAACATAAATGCATCATCAGTCAAAAAAAAAAGATGTGACATTTCAAGAGAATATCAAACTACTTTAATGCCCTTAAAGGCCCCAATTTCATGATAGATTCCTAGAATACAAGAAAAAACTTCCATGACCAAAAGAAATAGGTATGGACTAAAACACACCCTAATCTCAAACCCCACTTAGGATGAAAGTAACCAAATGGGATCCTTATATTCTACTTAAGTCTTCTTGAATTTTTGAAAGCACATTTTTATTAGGAAAAAAATACTACTTTTTTCAAAATTGACTTCTTGCCTAGTAAGGGAGGCAAATAATTATAGAATGGCCTAACATTAGAAAATTCATGTTATTATGCTCTATAGAATATAAATGTATCATTAGTGGGAGAAGAAAAAAAAGATGCAATATTTCAAGAGAATATTGAGCTACTTTAATGCCCTTAAAGGCCCCCAAATATCATGATAATTCCTAGAATACAGGAAAGAACTTCTATGACCAAAATAAATAGGTATGGACAAAAGGACACCCTATCTGAAACCCCTCTTAGGACAAAAGTAACCAAATGGGGTGCCTTCCAGGTTAACAGAAAAGGAAGTAATGGAAATAAGATTAGCAATACATTGAATTTCAAGAGTGTCAAATGCTATTAGTAGAAGAATACCTAAAATAAAGCTTTATTCTAGAACAATACTTAGAATAAACCTCCATTTCGCTTTATCATATGCTTTTGAAATATCCAAGTTTAATTGCCACAAATCCCCGCTTACCCATATTCTTTTTGTCTATAAAGAAAAATATATCAATCATGAGAGTGTCAGATGACCACCTTAAGAGCTCTCCAACCAAGTTGGAATAACGGGATGCCGACACACAAAGAAAGCAGGAACGGTCCGAGTTCTAGAAAAATACCTCGAGCACGGCAACAATAATGGTTCTTGAGAGAGTTCTCAAGAACGATGAAAGTTCTCGTACCTTTTTCCATGTAGGAGGTGGGTTTATCTAGAGGTCAGATGCTTTTGAGAGATCCAAGTTTAATTGCCACAAATGCCGACTCCCTCCCCAATTCTCGGAATAGATACGGCGAGTGTTTTTGCGTAACTAACTCTTCTTGCTTGGTCAAGAGATCAGAAATGCTAGAGTTGGAAAATGTATATTTTTCCCAGTGTGGCACTCGGGACCCTTCTCCAACGAAGAATGTGCCCCAAAAGGGAGGTATTTGCCCCCTCGGGACCTTCTTCAAGGATAAGGTGAGCCATCCCAAGAGGGAGATATCTCTCCCGAATGAGGCCCTCGGGACCTTCTAAGAGGGAAGAGATGCACCCGTCCATGGGGTGCCTCTCTCTCCCGAGATGGGGACTCGGGACTTAGCTCCCCAGAGAGATTTGGGTCTGCCGGAAAAAAAAACCCCCGTGGGGGGGGGTAAACTTGGAATCTTGAGATGAGGGGTTTTAAACACTAAACCTTAGTAGTTAATGTTTCTTTCATTCCTTTCCTTTCCCCCATAAAATCCTATCTAAGCAGTTTAAGACTTTTTATAAGAGATGGAGTGCAAAAAGTGCTTTGCCACAAGACAATTCTTTTGGATCATGAAAGATTTGTCTTTCTAGCATCCCGTCACATCTAAGCAAACAAACTCAAATTTTGACATTTAGTATAAAAACTAATCATTTCTGTCCTACTTTATAACATCAAACAAATGGTTTAAGAATGAAATCCAATTAGGTGTCCTTTCATTGGATCGTGTTTGGGAGCAATGCCACTCAGCTCCCCACGGTCCAAATGCATTTTGGGGTCCAAAACAAATCTAGACCATCGAATGAACACTCCACTCAACAATCCAGATTTGCTCTAAACTTCAAAATGCATTTGGGCCTTTCACTGCTCTAAGCAAAATCACATTTTATCACCTAAATCGTGGTGTGCTTTTGATATAATGTGGCAGTTTCTTATGGAGAGGTGATAAGTCTAAGAAAGTCATGGTTCTAGTCCCTATCCTTCTATAATGTTCCTATTTCCCCCGGACTTGTAGGCCCTCAAGACGCTATGACTGGATAACAACATCGCCTAATTATGGAGAAAACGTAATTCTTTTTTTTTTAATGAGGTTCATCCAGGCCAGCTTGCGTGCACCATGACTAAAGAAAACGACAATTCTTACATGCACAAAACTTGGCGAACAAACGCAGACAGCGAAAAAGCACGCACGCGAGCGAAAAAAACGCCTCAGAACGACGATAAAATTACGATCTTACCCCAGTCGTGTTTGCGGCTGTGAATCATCTTTTATAAAACGTCTAGAATCTTCTTCGATATTAACCCAATGCAACGGTTCGCCATTTCTTTCGTAGATTCCTCTGAAGCTGATCTCGGAGAGTTGCTCTGCCTGTGAGTCTCATCTCGCCTTCACGCTTCATTTCTGTTGGATCGATCTTCTTGCTATTTGATATTTGACTGTTTTCGCTTTGGGGAAAAAATGGATCTCTTTCCTCGCTATCCAACTTGAATCGAAGTGTTGCAGAGGTGAAAAAAAAGGGATTTTTATTACCTGATCGGTTCTTATTTTTCTATATTTTAGAATGCGTAGCTTTTCCTCCACGATATTGACTTTCTTTTATTTGAATTAGTCTATCTCTGCAGAATTTCAAGGAATCCTCATTATAGGAAACGAGGGAGAAGGCTTGTGAAATTTAAACGATGGAGGATGTTCAGGAGCAGCCGATTCATTCAGCTGGTGATTTATCAAATCTTGCCCTCTTTTTTTCAAAACTACATTTTTTTTGGTCCTCTTTAGGTGCTATTCTTTTATTTTGAAATATTTTTCATGGAAGACCATAAACATAAAACGCAATGTGGATTTTTGGTCATGACCAGGACTCAAATGTTTACTGATTTCAGTTGAAGTAAGAAATTTTCTATAATTTTATATTTGACGTCAGTCAATTTTGAATGAATCATTCGGTATAAAAATAGGAACATTTTGATAATTCCAGTTGATATTCAGAACCATGAATAAAGCAGAGAATCCTTAGCTGTCTTCATAGGGGAAGTGTGAGGGAAATGTAATTGATCCAATTCTCATGATTTTTTTGAATTAAAATTCAAATAGACAGGGAAAAAGGGGAAGGGGGAAGTTGTTAGGGTGGGGAAGGTACTATAGAGGCCTAAGCAGAAGACAAAATAGACAAACTCAAGCCTAGGTAACAGTATTACGTCTGATCCTTGGGGGATCACTATTTCAAGGGTGGGGAAGCATCTGAAAATGGGAACTAACATCAAAATCGATCTCTCTTCAAATGAAGTTCACAATCCTAGAATTGGGGGTTCATCTCCTAAGGTTCTGCTCCGTCCAAATGTGCAAGACTGATTCCCCGAAAACCAGCTTACTGATAGTACCACAGATAGAATTCCCAGCGGAGGGTCTAAGAATCCTCAACCACTCTCAAGCAAAACTCCTGATACGTCTAAAGTAGGCCAAATAGAAATGACTGAATCCACCCCAAACCAAGTGAGGGACATGAATAAAGAGTTTGTCAACGTCTTCAGCATTCTTCTAGCAAATGATACAACTGGAGGAGACAGGGATGTGATGGTGAAGGAGAGAAGCTGGGATTGGAAGGCACAGGTTAAAGGAGTGCCGTGAAGTGAATGCATGGCGAAGGGAATGACCTTTAAACAAAACAAACTTTTGCTAAAGGATGGTGAAACTGGTAGACTGGACAAGGTCCCAACCTGAGGAGGTGTAAACAACTTGAAGGGGGAAGCAAAGCCAGTCATAGTGTTTATAGAATGTTTATAGACATGGTTATAGAACATGGCACCTGAGAACGCATTAAAATACCTTAGACAAATATATCATATATAGATAAATTTCTACGGAAATATTTCTCTATGGTGACATGTTCATGTTTTCAATTGCATGACAATTTAACCATCTTTCTGCTTACCCGAGTACATGAAAAACGTTAATGTTTTGAAGCCATGGAAAAAGCTTGTGAGTAGCGAGAAAGAATAGGCTTTAAATCCCTGTGTGGCATTTAACTTTATGTATTAGATAAAGCATAATAGCAACTATTTTCAACATACAACCTATAACAAAATGGTAGGTGTCACTACCAGTAGGCTAGTCACCGCAGATAATCCCCAATATGGTGTTCAGATTGAGCTCTGATTTAGATGTAGGTAGGTGACACTAAGAGACCTTCAATCCTCAAAGTAGTATACAACGTTTGGATTCCATGTTATGTATCAGGGAATGAGAATAGAAACTTTCAGAGTTAGAAAAAACCATAGAAGAATAACATAAGAATGTATACATATGCATCATCACTACATGAACTAATCATCATATGTAAAAATCAGTTGAATCCAGTTCCTGGATGCATCAGATCAGCAGTATACAAGAATGTGGACTCAGGCTTAGATTAGTCCACCAAATTGCATCAATTCAGATGCAGAATGCTTCACTGCTTCAGTTGAGGCTGGTATTATCAGCAGTAACAACGATGCAGGTGTGCTTCCTTGGAACAGACCAGACCTGTTGGAGAGCCTAGATGGGAATGAACCAGATACAAATTTGTGTCTTCGGTCTAATAGGATAGGATTTACGAATTAAATTTTTTGGGAGTATTATATATTTGATTTATTTTGTGGCTTTGCTGTCTAGGTTAGGTGTTAATTATATGTAACTGGTGCTCATACAATTTTGTCTAGTATGGTCTTAAATAAAGTTGATTGGAAGGCAACACTCCTTGTAGCCGACCTCATTTAGTTGGGACAAGGCTGTTTGCTGTTGCTCATACAATTGTAATTTTAACTTGATAGGGGTTTGTCTTCTTTTCAAGGTTTGGGGTTAAATGTCCTATTAGATTATGTTTAGTAACTAGTTGGGTTAAGGTTTAGTTTTATGTTTAGATTCCCATTACAAATAGGTATCCTGTCTCATATTCAACTCATAAAAGTTTTGGGGGGACTATTTATATTAATCTCCTGTCAATGCAGTCCCCCTTTTCCCTCATTCCCTTCTCATCTCTCCCTGTCGAATCTCTGGTTTGCTACTATAATTCTTGGGTGGGTCTACACTGAAATAGCTTTGACCTGGTTACCACAATACTTGGAATCTCTAGAATTATGGAGTTGTCACTGGGTGTTCCATATTATTTTTTGGTGGGCCTGGTCATATCTGATTGGGGTTTCAATCTTTTAAGATTGGCTTTTACATGACAATCATTGCTTACGCTGAGGACAAGGTTCTAAATCTCAGTTCCAACCAGCTAGAAGCCGAGGTTGTTTCATTCAAAACCTGATACTTTCTCTAAGCTAACTTGAAAATTGGTTTCAAGGCCCAGAAGTTGTTTTGTTTTGCTTCTTTTTTCTTTCTTTTCCTAATTCAGGGACATAAAGAACACTCAAAGATATACATCTGCTTTTGAGTCTTCTGACCCAAGTTTCATAATGTGTATTGTTCTTGGGCATGGTATCAAATAAGGTCTGATGGAATATAATTCTTTCAATACAATGCAGATTCAGGCAATCTTAGAGTTGTTCCAAAAAGCTTCTTGGAGGAGTTATGTTTTGGTGACACTTGATTTGGTGTGTGTTGGATGCCGTTTAAAATCGCTTTGATGTAAATAAATTTGTAGTCAAGCAAATGAATGTTTTACTACTCTGTTGGTTTTTCTATGTTCATCATATTAATATCTATGGAATTTTTAGCTTTGAGAAAGAAAATGCTGGATTTAAAAGTTAAAAATTGTATTTACCATCAAAAGTCTAATTTTTCTTCTTGAGCCAAGGTGTTCGACTTTTTATCCCTTTTTAATTTGATTTATATGAAATCTTTTTTGGAAAAATAGAATTTAGGAACGAGAGAAGAGAAAAGAGAAACAGTCCAGAATATGGCTGTGGATCTTCACTTGAAATTGTGAAGACTCTCAATGCCTCTACCTTTATTTATAGCTTCAAATTGCATCACTTTAAGATGTAGAATAGAATGAATAAACAGAAAACAGAAAACAAAAGTTAAAGTAGGACTTAAAGTCCAAAACCAACTCAAATTCTAGCTCTAGGCTCACCATATTCTTCCCATTTTGCTCTTGTTTCCTACATTCCCCCTCAAGCTGGAACATATATGTTTTTCATCCCCAGCTAGTTGCAAATGTAGTCAACCCTTGCTCTCCCGATAGCCTTAGTGAACAGATTTTCTAGTTGATCCCTTGTACGGACATGGCGATATCAATTTTTCTTGTAGATTCTCATGAACAAAATGGTGGTCAACTTCAATGTTCTTTGTGTGATCATGAAACTCAAGGTCTGATGGTTTATGAATAGTTGGTTATCACACCATAGTAACATAAGAGACTCATCAACAAAACAAGCTCTCTAAGTAGTTTTCTGATCCACATTAGTTCACAAGTAACTTGTGTAATTGCACGATACTCCGGCTCTACACTTGACTTGGCAAACATAGTCTGTGTTTTACTCTTCCATGACACTAGATTGCCTCCAACAAAAGTACAGTAACTTGTGGTAGACCTCCTATCAATTGGAGAACGTGTGCAGTTAGCATTTAAAAATCCTTCCACCCGTCTATAACCATGATCTAGATATAGTACCGCACATCTAAGAGCACCTTTGAGATACTTTAAAATCCTCATGACTGCATCCCCAACAGGTTGTCAGTGAAATTTCATGAAATTTGGGTCATCTCGATGAAATTTTGGTATTTCGGTGAGTGAATATTGACGAAATTTCAGTGACAAATGAAATTGAGTCATTTGACTGAATATCAATGAAATTTCGGTATTTCAGTGAAATTTCAAGAATTTCAAAGGGTTGTAATCTATAATTGAGATTTGACTACTTAATATTTGTTCTTATATTTTAATGAAATTTCCAATGCTTTCTTGTATATCCAATGTTTAAATTTGTAGTGAAAATACACAATCCAGTTTCTTCCGCATATAGCCAGGCATGTGAGAATCAAGAAAACCAGTTCGTGTTAGGCTTTAGTCAAATTTAACATTCTCATTGTGTTTATTAGCCTAAACTTAGGCTGTACACAAAAAATCAGACTTATAAAATAAGCAACCTAAAACTCATCGAAACATGGTACAATAGTGTATCATGTTTCGCTGAAATATTGGTAAAATATTTTGGTATCTCGGTGTCTTAACAGAGACATGACTATTTTCAACTATGCCTAGAAGCAAACTGTATTCACCTGTAACACTGACAGGAAAGGCAATGTTATGTCTTGTTACCGTCCAATTTTATGAACCAATGTTCGGTATTTTTCATGGTCATCAAGAGTTTCTACATCATCTTGGCACAAGTTTCAAGGTTGGGTCCATGGGAGCCTCTTGAGCTTGGATCCAAGCATCCCTGTTTCAGATGGTAGATCAGTGGCATACTTTCTCTATGATAGGAGAGTGTCCTTTTTGTATTATGCTACCTCAACAGAAAAAAATACTTGAGTTGATGCAAATCCTTTGTTTGAAATTTTTGCTGTGAGTCTTCAACTTATCTATACGTACTGAGTCATCTCTCAATATTATCGACACAGACAACAAGAAATAGCTTCCCAACACTAGAATGATGCAGGAACACTGAGTGATCACTGTCACTTCTAGTCGGCCCAAAATCAGCAACTATGGATGTGAGGCGATCAAGCCATGCTTTTGGTGATTGTTTCAGCCCATATAAAGATTTCTTGAGTTTACATACCTAGCCCCTCTCTCCCTGAGCAACAAATCCCCACAGTTTGCTCCATATAGACTTTCTCTTGAAGATCACCATGAAGTAAAGTGTTATTCATATCAAGTTGATATAATAGCCAATGAAAAGTAGCTACTAGTGACACCAATATATGAACAGAAGTGAGTTTACACATTGTGGAGAAGGTGTGTAGATAGTCAATATTGTAAACTTGAGCACACCCTTTAGCCACCAGCCGAGCCGTTAGATGACCAAGGATGCCATCAGGATTGATTGTGATTGCTGTAACCAACAACTTCAATAACAGTCTTTCCAATTGGTAAAGAGACTAGATCCCAAGTCTTGTTTCTTCAAGGGCATATAACTCATCATACATAGTAGCAAAACCATCCAAGATTGGCTAATGCCCCTTTGAGACAAATTTGGGAAGGGAATTATTTTCAACCTAGATAAAGAAGCATAAAAGGGAGGAGAAAGGTTAGTGTAAGACACAAAATTGGAGACCGGATATTGAATGCAGTTCTGAGTTCCTTTACAAAGTGCAATAGGGACATCAAAATCTAAAGAGGGGATGGTAGGTGGATGTCAGTCGAATCTCCCGAAGAAGAAGAAGCTAGTGGGGCGACTGTATTTGGGTGGAGAAGGTGGATATGGAACCTGTGACACAGATGGAGAAGAGATTCTAATAGGAAAATCAGTATCAAGTTTAGATTAACAGGTTAGTAGAAAAAAGTGGTCTAAAAAATGAGATCTTTGTAGTGACAAAATATATTCGTAACTCAAATGCGTAACCACAGTATCTTTTTTGGGTACAGGAATAACCAACAAAAAGACATTTAAAGGAGCTGGGATCTAACTTAGACAAACTCGGACAATGATCAACGTCCAAAACATGAGGCGGCAAAGCAAATAAGGGTTGAGAGGTAAATTACATGGAGTAGGGAATACGCTTTCAAGATAAAGGACTCCATTTGTTTCATTAGGTAACAAGCTGTTAGCACTGTGTCACCCCAAAAGGGTTGGATACTCCCACAGTCTCACTTCAAACAATAAAGGGCAAGTAATTTAAAAGTGACGATTCATCCTTTTTGCGCCACCATTTTGTTGAAGGGTGTCAGCACAATAGGACTGCCTGAGATTCCCATTAGAGGTTATGAAGGTCTAAAAGGGTGTAGACAAATATTTTTTGCATTATCACAGTGAAGAGTGTTAAACATAATTCCAAATTAGATACGTATTTTAATAAACATATCCACTAACAGTATTCAATGTTTATGAATGAGATTTCATTAAATAAATCCATGTGACTCTTGGGTAATTTTCTATAAAGGTAATGAAATATCTAAAACACAAAATGGATAAAAGAGGACAGCGTTCCCAATTAACAGATTATATTGATCAAAAGGGCTGGTCAGACCTATTATTAAGACGGGGAGGATAGTGCACACAGTGGAGCTTCCCAAATTAACAAGACTTCCATGGTAAATTAGAAAGAGAACAAAAATGACTACCTATATAATTTTAAAAAGTCTAAAGACGGATAGCCCAAACTACAATGAATTTGGTGAGAATCCAAGATGCCTGAACAAGCCACATAGGTGGAGTCTTTCAAACAAGTACAATTCTCCAGATTCCTGACCTCTACCAATTGTTTGCGCCGTTGAAAGATCATGAAGAAGGCAACAGCCAGGAGAAAAGGTTATAGAATAATGGTAGTAGTAGTGAATTTATGAACATATGACAAACTAAACGGTAAGTTAGGTAAATAGAAAACCAATGATAATGACATAAGAGGGGGTATGGGCGACGGTTCTTATGCTTTGGCTCTTCTCTACTTCGACTTTCTCCTTCCACTCGCTCCACCCACACCTGACGATATGAATAGCGAAGCAAAACCCACACATGGGGCTCATTAACTGAGGTGACTGGGGATGATGATGATGGATAAAATGAAGGTACTAGGAGCCTAGGACTACCAGTCTTATGGTCAGATGTTCTTGATTTAATGATCTAAGGGCCAGATGTGGATGAAAGATAAGTTGTGGCATTACTTGTTTGGACGAAAGTAGCCATGGCTGGCTGTGGTTGAGCTGCCTGAAACTTGGTAAACTGCAGGCAGGCTGCTTCTGCCATCTTCAGTCTTCAACTGGGGCTGTGCCGGGGCAAGACCAGGCTCTGATGAAACAATATTGGCAATCAATGACTGCAATGGTTTTCCATGTAGCTTCCAACAGAGCTGTTGGATATGTCTAGATTTTTCACAATGGTGGCATGTCTTAGTTTGCCATGCACTATCAATAGGGGCTTGGCAGCCAATATTCTTACCAAAAGATTTCCACAATTCTTCGTTGTACCTTGTCCTCCTGAAGAACCTCATATGGTTTAAAGATTGCAAGTGCATATTCATCTTCAGGTGCAATGTCATTAGAATTCTCCTTTGCTACCCGGAGTCCCGTGAAAAGCCTTGTCCCAACTAAATCGGCTACATGGGTTCTACCCTTCCAATCAATTTTGTTTGAGGCCATACTAGATATAACGCCTAAGCTATGCATATCCTTTCTCAGCACTTCTCTTAAAGTCATCTTGGATCTGCCCTAAGCTCTTCTAATTCCTTCAATCTAGATTAAATCAGTTCTTATACAGGGGCATTTACAGGCTTCCGTTGAACGTGACCGTGTGACCTCAAACAACTTTCTCATAGCTTATCACTCCTCAAAGCTACTTCTAAGAGCTCTAATATGATCATTCCTTATCTTGTCTTTCTTAATTTTTTCACTTATCCATCTTAGCATCCTTATTTCAGCTACACTGAGTTTATCTAGATGATGCTTTTGAACAGCCCAACACTTTGCACCATACATCATAGCTGATCGTACAACGGTCCTATTGAATTTCCTTTGAGCTTTAAAGGAATATGTCAATCACACAAGACCCTAGATGCACCTCTCCACTTCATCCACCCTATTTTACTTCTTCGGGAAACATCATCCTCTATATCCCATGAAAAAGTGTTAGCTAATATGGGAACCCAATGTTCAAGGATCTGTGCCCAAAATCCCTAGACCTCCCAGGAAGGCCGTCACTGCTAGTTGTTGCCTTTGTTGTTGCATGGTTTTTACATCAAAGAAGATGGGGTAATCTGAGTTCAATTCTTCATTTATCTTTTTAAAATCAGCAAAATACTGGGTTAAGGGTCTACCCTTTCCATCAATCCTATAGCACTCTTGCGAGTCCAAGTCTAGTGAGAACAACTATTTACTGTGGTCTTTCATTGGTGAAAGTTAGAGGCTCCTTTTAACGTCTTTTTAGTCCGGCGGTATGAGGATGAGGACCACTTAAACCTCTAACTGAACCACAACAATTCCCTTACAATAAAACCATAACAAAACCTGAAAATTTTTGCCTTAGACCCAGAAGAATTCCCTTAGAACAGAAAAACAGAACCAGAAAAATTCTTCTCAAAACCAGAACTTGAGCACCAGAACAGAAAAAGGCCCCCCCCCCCACACAAAAAAAGAAAAGAAGAAGAAGCGGGATTACAACCAGGGGAAAAAAAGTTTTCTATATAGCAGATTTTATCCCACAACACTCAGAATAAAGCGGAGACAAATTTTATTCCAAAAGCAAGTACCTTCTCAGAAAAGTTTGAATTAATTATTTTATCACTCTATATTCCCAAGAATAGCTGGGGAAAAAAGTAATCCCTTAAATCAGAAAAGAGAAGTAATTATGGATGTGCAAGCAGGCAATTATAGATGTATGCCAAACAACCGGAAGAAAAAGAAGGAAGCACACAGCTTCTGTCCCTCACAAGAAAACAAAGAAGAATTCCTAGATGGCTAGACAAATAGTATTGAGTCCATGAAACAAATAACCCAAAAAATAAAACAAGGAAGACTGCACTTCTTTAGGGAGACCTGAAGCTGGCCATCAAAAGCAGAGGAACTAATTCTTCAATTCAGCATAGAACTAGTCAGGCCTTCTCATTAGAAAACTGCAGCAATGGGTGCTGCACCCTTCAGCCAATGGGTAAGGAGACCTTCAAAACTTGTATGGGAAGAGAAAACTTGAAGGAGGATCACAGATAGCTTCTCTCTCTCTCTCTCTCTCTCTCTCTCTCTCTCCCCCCTCTCCCCCTCCCCCTTTGACCATCTTTGATACCATGTAAATAGAATTTAGGAATGAGAGAAGAGAAGAGAGGACAATAGACAAACAGTCCACAATATGGCTTTGGAGCTTCACTTGGAATTGTGAAGACTCCCAATGCCTCTACCTCTATTTATAGCTTCAAATTACATCAGTTTAAGAAGTAGAATAGAACTAAGAAACAAAAAACATAAAATAAAAGGACTTGGAAGTCCAGAACCAAGAGAATCATACTGTGTGGGATGCAGCTACTGTTTATTCTTGTTCTCCGTTGTCTTTCTTTTTCTCAATCTCATACAGAAGTCCAGGGCTCCCATCCATCATGGCCAACTCAGGACCACAACCCCCCCCCCCCCCGGCTGCAGGCAAAACACTCCCACAGCAGTTGCAGCTGCAATTACTCGCAGCCATACACTCTCACTCGCAACCCCCTTTCCCCTATCCCAACCCTTCCCAGCCATGACCTAACCCTCAACATCTCTAACTTACATGCCATGCCGTCTTTTATGATAAATATTCTCTTTCCTCAGTTGAATGGAAACAAGTCATCGCGTTAAACATTAATGATTTCAGGCATGTTAGTGACTTGGTGTAGAATTTATTATTTAAATCTACCTGAGGATTTCCAACTCAACTAATGTCATAAGCAGATATTTGTTTCAGTGTTCTGTTTAAAAAACTGCAGGTTATAACTGAACTGGTGCTTCTGACAGGGGCATCTAGTTTAGACTTCAAGAAATTTTCATCTTACTACTTACTACCTTCAGCAATGTTCTTTATCTTTGTTCTGACTGTCCTACCTGTATTAGCTTTCATTACTGGCCACCCCCCCCCCCCCCAAACAGTCCAAAAAGGAAAAAATAGAGCAGTCTTCTTCCTACATCAATCCCTCTGGAAAAAGTTAGGGATGTGAAATTTAGACTTTCTTATCTGGGTTTATTTCCCTAAAGACCATTGTCCAGTGATCTCTGATTTTCAATCACGTATATATTCAGATATGCTTTTCAAACTGTATATTTGATTTGTGGATGGAACTGCAGAGATGATCTGTAAGTTAACTTGAAAAATAAATACTTATAGTAAGTATTATGATCATTATCATCCTGAAACCTCCATGTCATTGATCACAGGAGACGGCAATGGTAAACTTTGTCAGAGGGAAGAAGGACCAGGATTTTGCAATATTCAGGTCTTTAATATTCCTTCCATGGTGGAGGGGCTAATCAGCTTTACAAACTAAAGTCCTTGTCACACTTGAAATGGTTTAATCCCAACTTAAAAAGGAAATGAAATCCTTATTGCTAATTAAAGTATTATAGAAACTTATCTACCCTTGACTTAATTTGACTTGACTAATTCCGACAGTAGAACAACTTTTAAGTGGTTGCATGACCACAGGTCCACAACAATGTAATTAAACTAATTAGAACCTATTTGTGTGCAGAACACATCTACCATTTTTTATGTCAAATAGGTTGGCTGATTACAAGGTCAACCCATGGGATCTAGGGACAAGTGCATACATATGCCATGTAGGCTTATTACACTATAAAGAAGCCCAAATTGATCGTCGATTGGCAGTATCAGTGTTTACTCATAGCATTGCACAATTAACCCATCCTTCCGGTACTATAAATGAAATTCTTGTTGATTAATGTTTGTATTGGGGATAAAAGAGGATCTAGGCTCTAGGGTCAATACTATGTCTCTTTGAAAGAAAAAAAAGGTTGGTTTTAGTACCCTAAGTTACATAAAATAAAAGTCTACTACTTCCTGATGTTATAGTGAATGATAGACTTTAATGCTATATGATACAGAATGGTGTTTGACAATTCCCTCTACAGGTCCCGATAGTGATAATGAAATCACAGCTGAACATGCTTCATTTGTTCAAGGAGAGCCTCCACAAGATACCAAAGGTCCTCCAGAGGTTGATTCTGAAGTGGAAGTCCTTAGTGAGAAGGTCACAAAGCAAATCATCAAGGAGGGTCACGGTCAGAAGCCATCAAAATATTCAAGATGCTTTTGTAAGTATTATGTAGGATATCTGTCTTAATGTCAAAATCCTTTACATGTGTTCTATCTGGATCTAGTTGAGAAATTATTCTCAAATATTATGGTTGTCATTACTATAAATTCTCTTTTGTTACTTAGTGGATGAATATTCATTTTTGTTCTTTTTCGATGCAAAAGCTGGCATCTAAGAAATGTCAGTCTCATTGATAAATATGCTTCTAGTGGAGATCTTTTATATAATTATTAGAGGAATTCTCAAACTTCCTTTCACCATGCACAACAATTTTTTCCATTGGAAGTTTGTGCTTTGTTTTGTTGCATAGTGTGATAGTTAAATTGCAGTTTTCACTCCACAAGGGCATGGTTTTATCAGTTACAAAGAATGTAGATATTCATAGGTTATTGATCACATTTTTTACTTGTGACTCTTAACACTCCATTTCATACCAATTTCATTTCCACATATTTTGACAATATAATGTACCTTAAGCAATACAAAGTGTGCAAGTTTCAGTCAAAGGCAATGACAAAAAGGTCTTAGCCCTTGGTGATCTAGCTAACCATACTCAAAAACAAAGCTTCAAATGACTGGTGAGGGTCAAACATTTGATAATGTTATTTAGTGCAAGAAAATCCTTGAGAACATATTCTCTTCAGTCACCATAAAAATCTGAGTAATTTTGTTTTCTTGGATGGGTGTCAGATTGGAAGCGTGTAGGATCCAACTTGTGCACCGATGTGCTTTATTTCAGGTGGAGGAAATAACCTGGCTAGCATCTCTTGTATATTGTGGAATACAAGGATATTTTGGAGGAACTTGAATCTGATTTCAGGATATTATGCTTTACACTACATACAATGCTATTATTGCTTCATATCATAAAGGTGAATCTTTGGCTTTACAAAAGGAATAGACCGTAGAGATACTTAGCTTTGCCCCGTGTTGAAGTCTAAGGAGTGCAAAAGAAAAAACTCTGGTTCATTTTCAAGATTCCTCTACTTAAAAAAGGATGAGTCCCCAGTTTTGATAGAATTTAAGGACTGCTGCTGCAAACTGTATATTTTCTGGTGAGCCCTTGGGTGGGGTGATTGACTGCCAGTTCCCTTTTTTAGTGTGCACATGTGGGCTCGATCCCACCGTATATAATGATGCATCCATAGGGCACCCATACTTCACTAATTATGTGCATTGAGAAATATTCTTATGCTCTCATTACTTCTCAGGATCCTTGAAACGTAATATTCCTTGTATCCTCCGGGAATTTATGTCTCATGAAGTTTCTTCATCTGTTTAATGTTATATGGATTGCTTGGATGAGCTTCCATATGTTTTGAGTCTTTGAGGAAAATGAGGTCCTGTTATATACTTGAAATGACTTGTTACGATGGAGACCCTTTTTAGGTTTAGAAGTGAATTGTTTTGACATATAGGTTCTCAAGAAATAGAATGACTTAAGACTGTGAAGATTACATCAATTGACAATGTGTTGAGATAATTATGTGTTTCTTCCCATGGTCAAAAGGCCAGCCTTAGCAAACAATTTTAGAACTACCTGATTAGTTTTCATGTAAGGGATGTTCACCTTTTTTATTTTGGCATTTCTTGGGGTTGGTAAACTGTGCTTAATATGTTTGTTGCTTATTATGGACAGTTTGGGAGTATGACCTTGCATTTTCTGAGGAGCATGAATGTTGTCTCTTTACTCTCTTATTCCATTAAAACATTGTGGAAAAATGCCATTTGTGATTTTCAGTCTGAAGATTTTGTATGAACTTGAGTGACTGCCTTTGTTCTTATAGTGCACTACAGGGCATGGACCAAAAGCACCCAACACAAGTTTGAAGACACATGGCTAGAACAACGACCACTTGAAATGGTATTGGGAAAAGGTATAAGTCTGTGTGAATCAGTTTCAAATCTCTATTCTCCTTTTTGCATATGATTTGCCTTTTTTGGGGTAATACATACTATAAATATCCAATATGGATAAATTGGTGGCATGGCTCCTACTCCCAGACATGAGTCTCCGAAGTGCACCATCCTACCCCTATAAAATAAGACATTTATCTATGTTAATGCCCTGGCATGACTTTCATTTGCCTGTGCTATGGTGTGGAACAACACTACCGAACAACAATTTCTTGCCGAATGTAACATCTTTCCTACAACAAACCTGTTAACGTATTAACTATTAACTTACATTCAGAGACTTGTGTGGACATGCTAGACACTCGTCGGGATACTTTTATGTGTTTCAAGTTCTCAATTTAGCTCAACATGTCCTACTTGGATGTCCTTACTGTGGCTAAATTTCTTGTTTATGGCGTACTTCAACATGTTTTATGTGTTGGAATATGCATAAATAGAGGTATGTGTAAGATATCTGATGTGCAAAGAAGTAAGGGACTAGAATGTACTCTTCCTTTTTATTCTCTTCTTTTTTTGAGAAGGAACATGGATTTAAATAACTTGAAGATGTTTCCTGTGAAGAATAACCGAAGAATTGAATCTACAAAAGCATCATTATTTTCTGGTTTGGAGGGTGTTGCTTGTCCAACATTATGTCTATGTATACTTTGTTTTTGTTTATGCACTTGCCACTCTTCTCATTTTTCTACTCACTATTTCTTTTTATGCTTTATTATTTTGAAGGAACCTGCTAATTGGAATTTCTTTGAAAATTAGTTACTATATGCCTATGTCTTTCAAATTGGTTATCATTAAGTGGTGAGAAGTGATATAATCCAAATTGAAGGAATTAGAAGAGCGAGTGGCAGACCTAAGATAACCTTAAGAAAAGTGGTGAGAAATGATATGCATAGCTTAGGTCTTGTATCTAGCATGACTTCAAACAAAGCTGATTGGAAGGCAAGAATCCATGTGGTCGACCCCATTTAGTTGGGACAAGGCTTGTTGTTATTGTTGTAAGTGGGATAACAAGGTGGAGGAAGGTCATTCACAATTTTCTTGTCAATATGATGTTGATCATTTATAAATTAGAGTACTTGGAATAGGGAAGATCATTCACAATTTTCTTGTTGATATGAAGTTGATCACTTAAAAATTAGAGTGGTAGGTAGAAGGAAAACACAGTGAGTACCATTTTGGTGATTACAGGATCCTTCCAAGAAACCAATATTTAATCTGAAATATTTAATTCTAGTTAGTTGTTGATAGGGACGGTAAATACATTATCCATACAGTTAGCGCATGAATTCTTTTGATTGGATCATCAAAATACGTGTGGAAATGTAATGGCATAGCTATAGTATTGCTTGAATGGCATTATCTAGTTTTAGTTAACATTCCTCGTTGGAATCTGTGGAAAATGTGCAAGTGTCAAGCATCATTTAAATATTTTTAGTAATTCCAAACATGTTACATTCTACCATATTTCTCCAGTTGTCCAGTCAAGGAATATGGTAGAACATTTTTGTAACGAAACCAGGACCTCCTACTGAGTTGCAGTTGCAGAAGAGGAGAGACAACAGAGTAGAAGAAGAATGAGAAGAGAAGGAGAAGGAGAGGAGGAAGACATTTTCTGTAGCAGTGTCTCTCCCCTCAAAAATGTTTTATTTATAGATGAATACAAGCCTAAAGTCAGTCCCCAAAAATGATGGGAGCTCTCCTTCTAATTTTAGGGACATTCCAAAATTAAAAACCCATCTTCTAAAGTCTAAATTTGTCCCAAAAAGGAAAGACAATAGAACCCCAAATCTAACAGAAAATATGCAATAGAATATACTCTTTCCTATTCTGTATATCGATTTGCCAGCTTGTACGCCAGCTTGTACTCCATGATTCAGGCTTTCCTTCTTTGTCACACATGAATCGCAACAATTATGAAATTAGGAATTAGGGACCTATAGTTTTTCTAATTGGTCTTACTTTTGAAAGCTTCATATATCAACGTAACAAGACACCTGAACTGGTGCCTGTGAAGGGTGGGAAGAGAATGGAGGAAAAGAGGGGGGGGGGGGGAGAATGATACAATAGAATCAGTCTATTCCACTCCATCTATTATAGTAGCAAATTACTCTTTATCTGAAACATACTAACAGACGATGTCTAATTACAAGTGAAGAAAGAAACAACAAACAATAACACCCCCTAAACTTGATATAAAATTCTATGACTTAACACATGTCACAATTGGTCACTTCAAAACGACCCTGTTCTCCCCCCCCCCCCCCCCCCCCCACAAAAAAAAAAAAACACTGCCATGGTGTTTAATGGAACAGCAACACAATAGCATTGGATACACTCCTACAAAAGGGGAAAAAACCAATTTATTTGGAAAACCTCATGACAAGGTGGACATATGGGGGGCACGTCCAAAAGAAAAATAGTAGTGTACGTTAAGATAAAATATAAAATTCCTTTGCCTCTTTAAAAAGTACTTTGTTTCTTATTTTGGTATTAATGATGTGGTGGAAATTTTCCATTCTGTTGTGTGCATTGATTATTGATCAATATACTTAAGATATTCATATTTATTCTTGTCTTGTAGAGAAAACTGAGATGACAGGATTGTGTATTGGAGTCTCAAGCATGAAGGCTGGTGAACATGCCCTATTACACGTTGGTTGGGAATTAGGTTATGGTAAAGATGGAAACTTCTCTTTCCCGAATGTTCCGCCCATGGCAGATCTCTTATATGAAGTTGAGCTCATAGGTTTTGATGAAACTAAAGAAGTATGTTTTTATCAGCCCATTATTATATCATTATGGAGTCATTTGGGTTATTATCTTGTCCCTTTAGTACCTGGAAATCCTTGTGAATTTGAAAACTTGTCACTACAAAACTTTTGGTACATCTTTCAGGGTAAGTCACCTAGTGACATGACTGTTGAGGAAAGGATTGGAGCAGCAGATCGAAGAAAGATGGAAGGAAATGCTCTTTTCAAGGATGGGAAATTGGAAGAGGCAATGCAACAGTATGAAATGGTTACATACTCATTTTCCTAGAATTTCTTATTGAATACAATGTTGTTTATGCTTTCTATTCATATGCAAGAAATATTCTGATGGTTCTTCCTACCAGGCAATAGCATACATGGGAGATGACTTCATGTTCCAGTTGTTCGGAAAGTACCAGGACATGGCATTGGCTGTTAAAAATCCTTGCCACCTCAATATGGCTGCATGCCTGATTAAGTTAAAGCGCCATGAAGAAGCCATTGGACAATGCAACAATGTACGTATATGATTTTGTGAACATAGTGGTCACTCTTATCCATTATCTATTTTGATTGTTTTCAGTGATTTAGCTTCTGAGAGTGAGACTCTTTATTAATTCCCCCCCCCCCTCTAATCTTCAATAATAAAGAGAAGGAATTACCTCCAAAAACATAGTTGAAAACCTTCCACTTGTGGAGTCCAGATCCTCTCCTTGAAGCACACCTACCTAGTGAGGCATCTGATGACTGGGCTGGTGCACACACTTCCATAGTGTGCATGCTAGCCGAGTCATTAGATGCATCACTAGATAGACGTGCTAATACAAAGCATTCAGTTGATCCAAGCCACAGTCCACCTTACTAAGAAGTGTTCTCGAATGAAAGCCTAGTCCGAGTTCAAGCCTACAATCCAGTTCAAATTTGCGATTCAGCCCAAGTAATGAGTTGGCCTAAACCCTTAATGAAGGTCCAGTGTGTGTTGTTATTATTAGCACATGTTATGCATAGGCATTACTAAGGTAGTCGGTGGGAGTTTGTCAATAGGAGAGCTCCATTTTTCAAAGGGGAAAATCATTGTCAAAGGTTTGGCGAAGTTAGGCTGTAGTTGAGTAAATGTTATGGACTTTGTAGTAGTTTGTTGTCTAGTGGGTTAGCCTATAAATAAGAAGGGCTTCTTTCAAGAAGCAAAACAATTCAAGAATTATCGAAGTTTTCTTCTCTTATGAGATTACTTGTGATCTATCAAGTGGGCCTAGGTGAGACTTCATGGTGAGGCAACTAGTGTGACTCTAGGCTGCCTATCCTCTTCATCTTCACATATCTATCATCCTGTGTGTCTATCATCATTAAGTTTGTCAAGGAAATCATCAAGCAAGCACTCTCGTTCTCCTTTTCCCACATTAGCAACCTTTTTCCCCCTGTCTATTTGCTACCATGGTAACTTAGTTTCTCTTCATCCTTCATTTATACTAGATTCGATCTTGTCTGGCAGCATTATAGGCTTGCTCCTTGTGCTCCAACGAGAGAATGTTAGTGTTCCGCCTGTGTTTCTTATTTTAACATTTGATAGTGATGCTTGGTCACTTTGAGAGTTGGATATATGGATACTTTGGATTTGCGGATCATGATTGGGTTGGCCTCAACTAGATTAAATCAGGATTGACAAGACAGATACTGATTGACTTTATGAGCCTCTAGAGTTGTAAAGAATTGTTTGGATGAATACTGATTGATTTTGCTAGCCCCTATAGTAGTTGTAAAAAATGGTTGGACGACCCATGTGATGTGGAACCTAGGTGATTTGGGTGAGCATGGGCTGAGTTGAGAGTGAGCTGACTGATTCCACTAGCATCATATCCTTGTTGGATGTATCCAGTTTTCAAATTAAATTTGTGAGTTGTCTCTTTGTTGGGTCAAATAGGATTCGATCCTTAAGAAAATTAAAGGCGAAGCACAAGAGAAGAGACACAAAGACTGTTCACAGGGTTCGACAATAAGCCTACATTCCCGCAGCTCAGCTAGAATCCCAGATCCACTATAATCGGATGGACATGATTACAGATGAAGGGGTAACTTACATGAATGTGTAATGCAAAACAAGGGAATCAAGAGCCCCATAAAGCCGACTCCAAACACTGCTGGAATCATGCAGTTGCTGGAGAAGGAAAAGGAGCCACCGCAGCCCCCATTGTAGAGCTCCTCTGCGATGGGATAAACTCTCTATCGACCCAACCTCACCCACTAAATGAACCAACCCCCACAAATACATATAGCTCTGGTTCGGTCAATGACAAAGGGCCCAGTTTAAAGAGACCAAACCAGAGATAATAATACAAACCGAGCAGTTCAATTACAAGCAAATACAATCGGACTGAGTTAACACAGATTAACCCTCTTCATTCTTCCATCTTCCTCCGAAGTCTCATTTTGTTGAGTCCAGAATGGATTTTGTCCTTTTATCTTTATTTTGCAGAAGCCTTTGCTTTCGATATCACCTATATCCAATGGCCAAAAAAATGACCTAACCCTGCACAGACAAGCTGAATAAAAAAGTTAATAAGAAATGGTTGTTTCTGAGTTTCTTGGTCCAAAATGAATGTAGAAGAGAAATTGGCCTTTTCTGTTCATATGTTCATTTTGGTGGTCTTGTAATCCTTCGGGGATTTGGATCATGCAACTCTTGGTTTTCTTGTTTTTGTTGCTTCACGTTTATTTAAATAAAATTTAATATTCATGAAGTTGTGTCCTATCAACATGAGTATGTTATGAACATCCTCCAAGCATACCTTAAGAGCTTTAACCAGTTGCATGGCGTTCTCCCCAAGAATTGGTAGAGGCTATAAGAAAGGGTCGAAGCACTATTTCAATAAGTAATGATGTTTTTGAGTTTCTCTGTCCATAATGAATGTTCATTTTGTTCTTATTGTTAGTTGATTGTTTTGTAATCCCTTGGGGTTTTGGATTATGCAATTATCGATTTTATTTATGTTGTTTTTTCAGTTTTACCTCAATAAAATTTAGTATGCATCTAAAGTTTTGCGTTTAGTTGATCTGTTAAGTTTAAAAGTAAACTTTAAGAGCTCTAACCACTTACATGGTGTTGTCTTAGGTATTGGCAGAGGACAAAAACAATGTAAAAGCACTATTTCGACGTGGCAAAGCTAGAGCAGAACTTGGGCAAACAGATGCTGCTCGTGAAGACTTTCTTCAGGCCCGCAAATTTGCGCCTCAAGACAAAACAATTGTGAAAGAGTTACGATTGCTTGATGAGCAAGACAAAATCCTTTATCAGAAACAGAAGGAGATCTACAAAGGGATCTTTGGACCAAGGCCTGAACAAAATCCTAAGCCAAAGAATTGGCTCATTTCGATTTGGCTTTGGCTGGTTGCATTAGTTAGTAGGATTTTCAGATTGAGGAAGGAAAAAACCAATTAACATGATCTAGATTACAAAACCTAGCATTTTCTCAGGAAGTTTTCTATTATTACATTGAAGGGTTAACAATATAATTACCCATTGTGTTGGTGAAAAATTTGAATTAACCTAGGATTATGATTGGATATTAGTTTATTTTCCAAACTGAACAAATTCCTCTTGAATATTCCATTGACAAAAAATTCTGTAGATTGACTTGTAATTTGGGTTGTGACTTGTAATTTGTGGTGGGACACGCTACCATCCAATTTTCTTGCCTTTAATATCATAAACCAAGCTGCAATTGCTGCCTCTTGATGGTTCCTTTATTGTGTAGAATCTCCCATGTTTCGACTTTGGTTTGTTAATCTAGCTATAATAGCATTTAATCATGTGAAAGAAACTAGTGGATCCCAAACTGATATATAGTCTTTTCGGTAAGGTAATGGATTTTTCTTTCTTGAAAAAAAAAAGAATCTAAAGGAGGTTCTACCAGTATGGTGGTTCTGTACTGACTCCTTCAATGCATTGTTTATTTCCTCATTCATCATTGTTATATGATCAGTATATTACCAAAAAAATTTTTTTGTAATATTATAGTAATCGTATCCAATTGATTAATGGGACAATGATGTCTCTGATGCGTTGCCTATATGATCAGGCAAAGGGCCATATAAGCACCTCAGTTTTAAGAAGTTCTGCCTTCTCATGAATATGTGATGAGAATTCATTCATTTGGCAAGTATCAGTGTTTGAGTGCAGGAGCAGAAAATTTTCATGCCTAGGGAGCATGGTTTCTTGCTTAATCAATTATGTTTGTATTTTTTTTTTCTTTCCCCCTTCGTTTTTTGTTACCCAATTAATAATATTTTTTTAATAGAAGAAAAAAGATATTATATTACTTAAAAGCATTTACAAATATTAGTTTGCATACCACTACATTGTACTTCAAAATTAGTGGCCATCAGTGCTAAGTTACTAATCCAGTGATGGAACGCAGGGGATGGGAATGCATCAAATTTAATTGCTTGAGTTGTCCTAGCAATCTGCATCAATTGAGAACTTAGATGTAGGGGTCAACAAATCATTCCAAGCTTGGGCAAAAGATTTGGTAATGCTTGATGCGTACTCCAAACTTCGTCCAATTCTATGTTTTGAGCCTTTGCTGCTACAATTCCTATTTGTAGACCAAAAAGTGTTACCTCCAATTCATCCTCGTCTTTAGCTTGCCAAAATTGATAAACCTTACATGTCCATCTACTGCAATCACCATGCTTCATCCTGTCACTTTCATCCTTTGTTAAAAATCTCAATTATGTTTGTGTTAAATACTTTGTGCATCATATTAATGTGAAAATTTAAAGGAGGTATTTATAAGAAATCAAATAGGGTTAGAGCCACATAAACGTCAGACCCACCATCAAAGTTAGGGTCAGGGCTACGGACTAAGGACAAGGGTAAGGAGACTCAATCAGGTCAAGCCAAACCATTTGATCAGCCCACTCAACAACAATCAAGACTGGATTAGGCTTGGCTTAGCCCCCTTGGAATTCAAGGTCAAGACAAGATTTTTAAGCCTGGGTCAAGGTCAAGATCGGACTTGGCTAAACCATTTTTATTGAAACCTAATTTATGGGCATAATCCTTTTTCAATCATTGTGTAATTCTCATATTTGTTTAGAGCATCTTAAGCTCCACCACTTAATTTCTTTGTGATTGCATGAGTGATAATGTATCATCTCCAAAGAATACATTATCCTTAATGAATTTGTGCATGATGTACTTACCCACAAATATATATATATACATGATGTTCTTGCTATGGTACAAAAAGTTGGTGAAATATCATCGTTTGATAGGTACCAATACGAAAAGCCAAATTGACATGAGAATCCAAAAATCGACGATAAATCGCCAAAATATTGTGATATATTGCAGAAAAGTCAATATATCGCCGATAAATTCAAAATATTGCAAAAAAGTCTAAAAATGTCGAATGTTTTGAAGTTACAAATTGCTTTTTTTTTTCTTCCGTAATTCCATCACTGATCAGATCTGATCTCTCCAACAATGATATCCGCTCCAACAATCTGGATCTTGAATTTAGCAGCAAACAGTATTTCCTCAAGTACTGCTAAATCTTAGCCACTAATTGCAACACCAGCCTTCCGTTCCTTCATCAATCGTCTCTTTGAAACAGTCCACCAAGGTTTGGCGCAGTGCCGCCCATGGGCGGAGCTTCTAGATCGTGAGTCCCTCTCACGTCCAAATTTCCTCACTGAAGTTGCATCCCTTGTGTTCACAAGAATTTCTCTTACTTCAAGGAATATTACTTAACCCTTTTGGCCTCGGTTCCTAACCTATGTTTGCTCTCCGTCTTCTCTCTCTCGCACTCTCTCTGTCTCTTTGTCTCTTGCTCTCCGTCTTCTCTCTTTTTCTCTGTGTCACACCTACAAAAGCAACTCTAGCAGTTTAGAGAACCCCAGCAACCCCATTTAGATGTTGACAAAATGTTGCCAACTTGGTTTTAGCCTTGCCCTAGATAGAGTAGGGTGGACATACCACATTTTTATGGAAGGCGCCTTAAAATGAGAATTGCAATTTTTATTTTTTCCCCACAAGGCAACACAATGAGACTAGGTGTTCAACTTGTTGAAGAGACACAGAGCATCATGCGAATGAGCTTCACATCCTGGTCAAGGAGATTTGGATTTTGAATGAAGCAAATGAACGAGTTTGTTCACTACATAGGAAAACCTTGGCCATCAAGTTTGTTCTTTGAGTTCTTGTAAATTTTGATTTAATTTTAGGATACCAATTTCCTTTTGTCATGAACTAAATCGTACATTCACCATTTTTTTTCTTTTCTTTTTGTTTCTTGTTGGCTTATCTTCTAGACGAAACACCTAACCCAAGTATAAAAGGGTAGAATGACCAAACAACTTCTAAGGAATCAGATGATCCATATTTATTGGAGTCTAACATTTGTCCTCAAGGGTAATGTATGAATTTGGATCCTTTAGTCTGATGGGTAGAGGTTTCTGCTTTCTTCACATCCTTATCACACATGTTTAGGAGAAAGTTACTCATGATTCACCTTATAATTCTCAAATATTAGCTCTCATACATATGTGTGTGATATAGAAATATGAAGGGAGCACAATCATTTACCTAGAATAGAGGCGAAATGCTCCCCTCCCTCTCAAGTAGACCTATAAATGGATCGGATTCGACTCAGATACACCATATCCGAATCTGAATCCAATTAGCAAATGCACTGTCCAAATTAGACAAAAATTTAGAGAAGGCATCCGAATTCGAATCCGAAACTTTATCAAATATCCGATATTAATCCGATCCGATAAACTATCCCATTATTGATTGATAATTGTCACTTTTTTATTTTTATTATATATTTTTAATTTGCGATTACCGAATACCGGTGTCCGAATCCAATTACCGGTATCCGAATCCGATTATCATTATTTTTTTAAAAAAGAATGTTAAAGATTTTACTCTATCCGGATATTATCTGATCCGATAAGCAATTATCCGAATCCAGTTGCTTAGCGAACAGATACGGATATTTTTCGGTAAGAAAAATTCTGGATACAAATACCCTTAAACAAATACAAATACGAATTCGGAGACAGATTTCGACTATTCATTTATAAATCTACTCTCAAGACTAAAGTTTCGCTGTCAATTTCTATTATGATTAAAAATAATTCTAGTTGTCACCATCCCGATCATGCCAAATAAAATGTTCTTTGTTCACCTAGCTCTCTCTCTAAAGTCAACTGGTCCCAAAGAAAATTAAAACATTAGGTATCTACTAATTTTTTGGAAGAAAAAAAATTCAAGAGGACCAACTAAATTATTGCCTTCCCAACTTAGGACAAACAAACAGACCCTTAAAAGAAGCTAAAATTTGAAACCCTTGTGGGCCCCAGATTTCTACTCCCACGTGATGTGATCTATTTGCACACACTGGTTACTACAATGATCTCATCTTCTGTGCTTGACCCTGACATGCTCGTGTTCTCCGTGACCTAATCTAAGAGGATTCCACGGTGGATATTAAAAAAACATATAAGTAAGTACCTAACAAAAGAGACGGGTCATTGGGTCAATGACCAAAAAGTACACGACTCCTTAAAGACTAAAGACAAGAGACGCAACGTAAAGAAAAGGAGAAAAAAAAGAGGGACCAGAGAGACCTTAAGGGCAGATGATAATGTGTAGAGGCGTCAAAAGTATGTTAAAGTAGTCAAACAGTTCAAATCTATCTCCACCGTTAAGCTAAAGAACCTTTTAGAGATCATGAGTTATCGGATCATCCTGTGGCCGTCTGATCAGACATGTCAACGGTCATACCAAATTCAAATATTGGACCTGTGCGCATTACGCACCCCAACCCACAATATGGATCCGGCCACTGTGGGTCTCAACGTACGGCTCGGGTTGATAGTTGATACTTGAATACAATATGGATCCAGCCACAATATTGTTCACTCAGTGTTTTTTTACTATTAGGATTTTTATTTGTTGCAACGAAGGAGCTTCTAGCCAACGGTCAAATTTTTGCCACGCATATGAAAAAAAAATCCAAACTATTAGAAGGAAATATCATAGGATATGAATGTAAACATAATTATTTTATTTTACATTCAAAGGTTTGCTATTTTCAAAATTCACAAAACAAAACCCTTGTTTCCTTCTCTTGCACGGCTGCACTGACGACTCTACCATGGCAAAGCTGCGATCTATAAATCGAGGCAACGTTCGTTTCTTCGTCGAAGGCACTCTAATTCTCAGTCGAGCTCGATCTATCTGCAACAAATCCACTTGCGTAACCCTCGCCAAGGAAGCCGTCCATAAGGCTGAGAAAGTTTATACGCCCTCCTCAAATCCCCATATCAAGCTCTTTAAATTGGAAATAAAGACTGATACAACTAAGATTCAATTTTTCATTCATAAAATTTCCAATATTTGATCAATGAAGAAAGAAATAGAGGTGGTAAATATCAACAAAACATATGCATGAAAAATAAACCCTAGAAGAACGCCCAAACACGAACCCTAAATCCGGCAACCAAAAAAGTTTAAACGAAAAAAGCTTATGATTCAAGAGCAAACACCCTAAATTTATACCTATTAAGGAGAAACATAGTAGAAGACAGAAGCTCGAATTGCAGGTTGAAGTAATGTGGCGCGTATTTGCAAACCGAAAGTTTTGAAAACCCAAAAGGGAAATCAAATTGTAGAGGCAAAGACTCATCGGTTTTGTCGCCTTTGGTGTAAGGAATTCATGGGCAGAATGGAAGATACCATAGAATTTGTTGCCATCTTCAGGTTCTCTCTGGGTGTAACTCAAGATGGTGAAACTTGGAAAGGGAAGGTCGTAGAGTTGTCGTCGTGGAGGGAAAAGAATTGTAAATTTATAAAATAGACAACCTTTGAAAGTAAAAAAAGAAAATTGTATTCACATTTACACCCTTGCTTTTTTAATCCCAACCGTTGGATTTTTTGTAAGTGTGGTGAAATATTGACCATTGATGGCAGCCAACCGCGGCTACCGCAAATGAAAATCCCATGTGAGAAATCACTACATCGGCTGATTGGATGAAGACTTGGGAAGAGCTAAAAATACTAGAGAAGAAGGAAGGAGAAAAAGTGAAAAGCTTGATATCTTTCATCTTATGGTCATTGTGCAAAGCTTGAAATTCAAGGGTAATTGGTGAATCATTGAAATCACCGATGGAAGTAATGCAAATGGCGATCCAAGCACACTTAGAATTTTGGTCATCAGTCAAGAGGGTGAATCAAAGTGCCATGAATGAGAGAAGGAACAATGGGGAGGAAAGAATGGAATGGAAGCATCCTAACCATCCCTTTGTTAAGGTGAATACCGATGCAACTTGGCAACATAAAACAAAGAAGGGAGGCATAGGGATCATCATTAGAGATTGTGAAGGAAAGCCTTTAGTAGCAGTATCCATCCCCAAATCATTCTCATCTGTGATCGAAGGGGAGGCCGAGGCCATCCGAGCAGGGATATTAGAACTATGGCCAATGGATTCAAATTTGTGGAGATAGAATCCGACTCTCAACTCCTAGTGGATTACTTATCTGACTCAGCCTTACCCCCTACCATTATACTACTTGTAATTGAAGACATTAAATTTATAGGTAGTAGATTTATGGGCTTTAAGCCTATTTATGTTTCTAGAAGATCCAACTATGTTGCGGATCAGCTAGCAAGGATGGCCTACTCGGTTCAGGGCTTGAGTTTTTGGCCATGTTCCTCTGATTGGTTACTAAGTCTATGTTCAGTTTCCCTTCCTGCCCCTGCTTCTTAATGAAAGCTTGATTACCAAAAAAAAAAAAAAAAAAAAAAAAAAAAAAACAATATTCAATTCATCCGTTGGAATAGATATCAAGCCTAGAATATTGTGATTGAAACCTTATCATCTCCATGTTAAGAGTGTTAAGTTCTAAATCTACAACTCCTTTCTAGTATGCTCCCTGTTGTCCCTTTAGTATATTTCTTGTTTATATTTTTTTAATTATATTTGGTTCCATTGCTTATTGGTTTATATTTCAGTTGTTTGTGTGTCTTTTGGGTGGTGAAACAAAGGATCTATCTCTTGCTCTTTTGGTATCCTAGTTTAACACTCAATTACAAGTTCAAAATGAAAATTCTATTCAGGAATGTTAGAGGTACCAATGGAGTGTTCACTGTTCAATGTCTGTCTAAAATCCATCAAAAGACAAAACGTTAATTTGGTATTTTTATGTGAAACTAAATGTCAAAATCATAAAAAATTCTTCATTCAAAAGAAAAAGCATTTTAGAAACCTTACACCCTTAGCTTGCTCCAACAGCTACGAGAAAAGAGGGCTTAAAGGAGGACTGTGCATCCCAAAAAATATGGACTTGGAAACCTCTACTATTAATGTCAAATGGGTAATAATTTTCATCTATGCCCCCCTCCCCCAAACTTACTTTGAAAGAAAAGTGTTTTGGGAAGAGCGTTAACATTTAATAGGAATTCTATCTCACCCTTTTCTTTTAGTAGGGGATTTCAATGAAGTTTTGAAACTGGAAGATAAATTGGGAGACTTGTATAAAGCATCACCATCTCTTCCCCTTCTTTCCCAAATCATTTCAAATTTATCTCTTAATCAACTCTCAAGTTCGGAGAACTCTTTCACATGGTCAAATATGCAACAACCACCAAATCAAGTAAAAGAAAAAATAGATCATGCCCTTGCTTGCTCTTCTTGGATATCTCCTGTATCTATTTCTTCTCCTAATAGAAATTCTATATGAAATTCTCACTGAATACAGGGAACTAATCTCTTCAAAGGTATCAAAATTGTCAAAAATGCTCGAAAATTCCACATTTTTTCTTTGCAGATGATACATTTCTCTTCTAGGGCGGAAAAGGAAGATGCACTAGCATTACAAGCTGCCATTGACATCTTCTTTGATATTACAAGACAACAAATTAACTTTGAAAATAGTGGAGCCTTTTTCTCTAGAAATGTGGACCATACAAACAAAAGCAATTTTGCAGTGCTAGGAATTAAGTAAATGAAGAAGAATGATACTTACTTAGGAACTCAACTATTCCATGGAAGGGCTAAAACAAACAACTTTGATAATCTCTTAGCAAAAATGGGGAATAAAATGGCAACTTGGAAAGCCTAATCTCTATCCTATCAGGGAGGGAAATGCTTATGAAATCGGTACTCCAATCCCAATCTCTTTTTCTAACAGTGCTTTCGCTTTCCCAAAACTACATGCAAGAAAATAGTTGCAAAATGTCAAAGATTTTGGTTGGGAAAACCAAACAAGGTGAAATAATTGACACTCATTTCTTGGGAATGATGTTGCAAATCTCCGCAGTAAGGAGTATTAAGATTTAAAAGAATGGAGCATATTAATTGTGCTCTATTACTCAAACAAGGCTAGAGACTCCTCATTATACCAAACTCACTCGGGGGGAAATTCTCAAAACAAGATATTTTTCCAACTCATCACTATTTGATCCAAAGGTAAAAAATAAACAGGGATCATGGATATAGAATAGCATTACTAGCATTTTTTCCCTGCTCCAGATAATGATACTAAGGAAATTTGGCAATGGGAAGGACATGTATTTTTGGTTTGATCCTTGGGTGCATAATTCAACAAATCACATAGTAAGTGAACACAATTTTCTCCTTTGGCAAAGACAATCTACAATACTGAAGTCTACCAAACCTACAAACAAAGAAACAATGAGTTAAAAAATCAAACCAATGCCATTTCAACACCATTTTCCTTATCTCAACCAATAATTTCAATTCACTCATCCCCAACATAGGACTCATGGATATCTCTTTTATCGACAACAGGTGAATTCTTGGCTAAATTAGCAGGAAAAGCCTTGTCAAAATTGAACAGCCATGACTCATTAACACCATACTCTCAATGGTGGAAGTTTTTTTGGAAATTACCAATACATCTAGAGTTTAAATCTTTTTTTTTGGCGTATCTTAAATGTAGGATTACCAACCAAGATGATTTTCTCTAAATGGGCAGGAACAACACCCATTTGGAATTTTGCAACAACAAAGAATAATTACTTGGCACATTTTCTTCTCGTGCGACTAAATGAAGAGAATTTGGGCAGCAAGATCATTGGGACTCATGACAAAATTGATTAACAACAATTACGCCATTAGCTTATGCAGTTCCTTTCTAATTGACCCTCTTTTCGATGAAAATACTAAAGAATGATTCTTCTCCATTTTCATAATAGCTTGCTATTATACTTGGTTAGAAAGGAATGCAAAGGTCTATAGCAATAAAGAACCCAACCCTCTACAAATACTTGAATAATGTAAATAGAGGGATTAGAGACTTGAAAATCCTCACCAACAGTAACCTTGAATTAAACAATATATAAATAATACTACAACCTACTTGTTCAGATGTCTGAACTCATCTAATGACTTTGGAAACTCTGCAATACTTATGTGTGCTAGTGTATCTAATGAACTAGATGGACACAGATGGAGTGTAGGACTCTTAAGGAATGGAATCATCCAGGAAGTAAGCACAAGGATAGCACTAGCAAGAAACCTTGTGAAGGAAATACTAGAGACCACTTGGACAATGATACAAAGAGCCCAATTGAAGAAAGTACAACTACAGTACCTCTAGTGTGATAGTAGCACAACAAAATATTTCATCAAAGGCAAAGGGATAAGCCACTTATCTCCTACCCTTTACCCTATGTTGACAATGATACTACCGATTACATCAAAGTTAGAAATTTGTAATCTAAAACATGATCCAACCAAAGAATAGGTACTTAGCTTAACAAATGAACATGTAGGATTTGCTTATTTTGAGGTGATGCCTCATGATGGATGTAGTATCAACTCTTAAGTTATAATATAAACTTTTCCCTTTCTCATAAAAAAATTTTAAAAATCGTATTTAGATATTTATGTATATCAATTTAAAATTTATCAAAAAATAATTATTATAAATAAATTGTGCCAATTTTCACTAAGTCAATCGGCCTAGGATAAACCAATGGTCGGACCAAGCATAAAAAACTAGATTGGGGGGCTCTATCCCAATAAGCTCCATGATATGGTTGACTTGTACTGAGGGCACTACTAGGGTTGACCCTAACACTCAGGACTGGCCAATGTTGTGGACAATCCATAAGTGAATCGATAAGGGCAATGTTTACACAAAGTAATATATACTGTTTGAATTGTAATCAACCTCCTCAAGGTTCGGGATAAGAATGATGGTCCAATCGAGGAATCCTAAATGAATCATGGGGTCCTAGTCGAACTCTACAACTAGAGTCTGGGTCGGCATTTACAACCACTACGTAGGTAACTATCTAAATCTATCACATTGTCATAATCAAGTATGCACTCTTTGGTTACTTTCTAGCATTATAAGCTTTACAACCAGTGTTCTTTTCTTTTTAAAGTTGTGTGCTTCCACTGATTTGATCATCAGAGACATTACCTGACCAACCAGGCAAGAAACATGTTTTACAGGTCGGTTCGCTTGCACATCGAACAAGTTTTTGGAGCAACACTCTAGACAACATCTATTAAGGTTGAGGGGCTTGACTCCATGTCTTAGGAACCCGAGGGGGTTCAACCTTGAGACTTCTTTGTCGAGGTTGGGGGATCCACCCCATACCTCTGGGAAGAGATTTAAATATTGTCAGGACAAGGGTCTTGATCCTGGCCTCAAGAAGAAGGGTAGTCGAGGAATCCAATATACCTTTGGAACTTCAACTCTATACGTATTAGTAGATAGATTGACCTTCCTCAACATTGACCTTGGGTGATACTCCCACTTTCTTTGTTAAAGCTTTCTAGCTTTTTAATCTCAGAATGATGTTGTTTTTAAATCTAACTTGACCTTAGGAAACAGATTTTCGACCTCCAGAGTCGGTCCGCTCTCACTTTTATCTTTTGTGAACAAATTCTTGAGCTAAATCTATGGAACCAATCGATCATAGTCGACTCAAGGAGTCAAATTTAGGTGCAACATTCAGATTCTTTATGGGTTATTCATTAATGAGGATATTGTGAGAAATACAGCCAGAAAGAATCAGATGAACCGGAAACTTGATTTTGTTTCCAAATCCGACAATTTTATTGACAACAGAGCGGGTCGGGTAATTGACTATTGGATGGGTGAGATCAGGTTATGGTATGCGGTCGCCCTATGATTAGGTATGCGTATGGCGCACGCTGCGTAATCAAGAATAGTCCTTCCACGTCCTTTACTCTTTCCTACGTCATCTCCAATTAAATACGTTGACTGAGAGATCCACTTTCTTCCTCCATAAAAACATGTTCTTTCGCCGTTCTTCCTTTTTTTCTTTTCTTCTTCAGTTTTCATGGATAACATCAGTGGATTAGCTCTTTCTCGCCGGAAAATCGTTGGAGGTAAACGTTCCAACGAGAAATTACCAGTATTCTCCGGCTGCTGACTCTATCTCTATGACTGGTAACACTTTTGTGTCTCCTGGTTCGTTTGTTCCTTCGTTTGTTAGGGTTTTCGATTGATTTCTTTCCAATGGAGTGCTAGGGTTTTGGAATCTTAGGGCTTCCGGAAACTAGACTTTTTATGAGCTCGCATCTAGTTTCCTGTTCGGTTTAGTTCTACTATTTTTGATATTTTGGTTAATTTGCTGTAAATTAAATATGAAAAGATTGAGATCCTATGTTGATGATCTCGATTCGGTTGGTGAAAGAGGGGTTTGTAAAGACTGGACGAGAAGAGATCCAGATCCAGAACGGTCGTCATCGCATCGGCGTTTCTATTCGAAAGCTGAGAATGGACGGAAGGGTTTATCTTCGTCGTCTGGGTACGACAGGTCGATAGAAGATGATCGTGAGATTTCCAGATCATTACGGAAGCGTTTGGATGTTGATTCTGATGGTTTCGAGAGGAGAAAGAGCTTTGATCGTTATCGGGATTCCGGAGATAGGGATATTCCGTTTTCTTCACCTCGAAATTCCTATGCTGGTGAGAGGATTCACCGGTCTGAGAGCTTTTCTGGCTCTAGGCGAGAGTTTCCCAAAGGTTTTAGGTCAGAGAGGGACCGTTTACGGCGAGAAGACAGTGTTTCATCGTGGCGGAGGTTTAGTGGAAGCAAAGATGTTGACGAAGATACGAGGTTTAACCTCGACTCTGGTAGAGGGAGTAGAGTTGCTTCTGAGGAAAGAGGGAATGTAAAGTCGCCGCAGGGTTCCAGAGAAGTTCTTAAGTCACCTTCTTGGTCGAAGGATTCTGGTGGGGAACAGTCCAAGAGTCTTGATATGAAGAAGAACAAAGAAGAGGAGGGTGGGAGTGGGAGTAGCAGTGAGATGGAAGAAGGGGAACTGCAACCTGAAGCCGAAACTATACCATATACTGAAGCAGAAACTATGCCAGCTGCTGAAGCCGAAAACGTACCAACTCTTGAAGCCAAGTCTATACCAACTGAAGCTGAAGTTGACCCCAGTTCCCAACATGAAGAACCTGAACCTGAACTTAAACCTGAAACCAGACCTGCTGAACCTGAATCTAATCAAAATGCTGAAGCTCTAGTAGGAGCAAACCAGGAAAATCATGAGGAAGGGGAGAGTGAACACCATGTTGAGTCAGAAATGGATTTGAAGGAAGGAGAGAAATCATCAGCTGAAGAGAAGATGGAGCTCAATGGGGAAGATGTTTGTGATGGACAACCGGAGGATGGGACACAACAGACAGTGACAGAGGTGGCAAAAGAAATGGATGGGGCTCCTGAACGTCAGGAAGACTCTAATGATGAATTGGAGTTGGTAAAGGAAACGGATAGGGTTTCTGAACATCAGAAAAACTCTGATAAGGAATTGGGTGTGAACAAAGAAGCAATAGCTGCAGGTGGTGTGGGTGTAGAAGAAACAAGTGCAAAGGAAGATCATGAGTCTGCTGTCCTCTCTGACCAGATGCCCGGTGAGCATGACAAGGGAGCAATCAAGGATGGTAATGCTGAGAAGCCATTGCCTCTGGAAGAGGACTGCAAAGAGGGAAAAGGTATAGATTTGGAAGCTCAAGTGGAGGACATTGATTGGCTCAATTCGAATAAGGAAGCTGCCAAGGAAAATGGAACACCTAGGTTGACTTTGAACCTCATAACTGATAAGCCATCTCAAAATTCCAAGGATAAAGGAAAAAGTCTTGCAGTGTCCTCGTCTGATGAAGCTAATTCCATGGAAGATGGTCGATGGATGGAAACAGATAAAATGGCCATAAGAGAAGATGGAATGGAAGGACCAAGCTGTAGGGGTTTTGAATTGTTCTCTATTCCTGTTGCAACAAGACAAGAGAAGACAACCAATTCTGCAGTTAATAAGCTTAAAATGGAACCACTTGAGCTTTCTCTTGGCTTACCAAATGTTTCATTAGCACTTGATTCCCATGACCTGAAGCCAGCTCCTGGTTCCCCCAGTCACTTAAGAAGCATTCAGTCTGTGCCTTCCACATTTTGGACTGGGTCTGACGGATTTACTGCATCAATTTCATTTTCAGGTTCCCAGCCATTTGTTCATAACCCCAGCTGTTCTCTAACGCAGAATTCATTTGACAACTATGAACACTCAGTTGGCAGTCATCCTATATTTCAGGGAGTTGATCAAATTTCTCATGGCTCCTGGCAGGGACAGTCATCAAATGAGCCTAGGCGCAAGGATGTTCCATTGTATGAAAGAGTTCTACTAAACGGCAATGCATCTCAGTCATCACAAGGCATTTTAAATCACCAAACCATGAAGGGACAAAGTCATCTTAAGATTTCTGAGGGAACCTCAGGTGTACCTGTTTCCTTGGATCGGCAGTCAAGTCTGCCAAGACGTCTTCCGGGTGTACCATCAAGGAACCAAGATGAATCCCCTGCGCATAGTGTTGGTTCTCTTGAAGCTAGATCAGAATACAGCAAGGATAAGAAACGGGTAATGAGAGAGAAAGGTGCTGGCAGTTTATTTCGTAGTAGTAGTAGTCAAAAGGAGATAGAGCAACTTGTTGTAGGTGGAACTGGTTTCATAGAGAGGAATATTGCCATGATAATTTCAGAGCCAGTACAATCAATGGCCAGGAAACTTAATGAAATGACGGAACAGACCATAGCATGTTTAAAGGAGGGTGCTCGTGAGGTGATAGTGAATGGAGATAAGCTTGTACAATTGTGTGCATATCAGAAGGCATTGCAAAGCAGATCTGACCTTACTTTAGATATGCTATCAAAGGCTCATCGTGCTCAGTTGGAGATCTTGGTGGCTTTCAAGACTGGACTTCAAGATTTTCTTTACCAGGCTAAGGATACTTCTTTATCTGATTTAGCTGAGATCTTTCTTAATTTGAAGTGCAGGAATCTTGCTTGCAGCAGTCCCCTGCCAGTGGATGAATGTGATTGCAAAGTTTGTGCACAGAAAAGTGGCTTCTGTAGTGCTTGTATGTGCCTTGTTTGTTCAAAATTTGATTTGGCATCCAACACCTGTAGTTGGGTAGGGTGTGATGTCTGCCTTCATTGGTGCCACACAAGTTGTGGGTTACGGGAATCTTATATTAGAAATGGGCGTAGTGTGACTGGGGCCCAAGGAACAACTGAGATGAGATTTCATTGTGTTGCTTGTGATCACCCATCTGAGATGTTTGGTTTTGTGAAAGAAGTTTTCAAGACTTGTGCAAAGGAATGGAAAGCTGAGACTTTTTCCAAAGAGCTTGAATATGTTAAGAGGATTTTTTCTGCAAGTAATGATGTGCGAGGTAAACAACTCCATGATGTCGCTGAGAAGATGCAAGCAAGACTGGAAAAAAATAAATCCAGTGTGTCAGACATTTATAATAAAATGATGGAGTTCCTGACTGGTATGTTCTCTAGCTTCTGAAAACAAATTGCAGTTTTTTGTTCTCTACCATTTTCTGCATATATTTTTAACTTTGTGATTCTCTCTCTCTCTCTTGATATTCTTTTAGTCAACTGCATTCATCGTCATCATCATCATCATCAAACCTTGTCCCAACTAAATGGGGTCGGCAACATGGATTCTTGCCTTCCAATCAGCTCTTTCTAAGGCCATGCTAGATTCAAGGCCTAAACTATGCATATCCTTTCTCACCACTTCTCTTAAGGTTATCTTAGATTTGCCCCTAGCTCTTCTAACTCCATCAATCTGGATTATCTCCATTCAGGGGCTTTATTTCCATTAATTACTCCTTGCCTGTATATATGCAACTTTTGTTCTCATCACCTCTATGTCCCTCAAAGGCCAGTTGTCACATGTCCCTTTTGTTATGTTAATGTCATCTGTAATGTTGATAGAAGTCACAAAATGCTTTAGGTGTCTGATGATTAATGCGTCTCATGATGGAACTTTGGAGCTGTTGAAAACTGACCTGTGACCCTGACGTGGATATTCTAGAATATCTAGGTTCATTATGCACATTTTGTTTATGGTAGGATAATTTTTTATTTCTATCCAGATATGTAATGGTCTATGATAATAAATAAAGCAGTCTTCTCAGTTTGACAAGCCAAATCATTCTGTTCTTCTTGTTACTCAACTGGGGTTTTTTATGTTACGTTAAGTTATGTATGGTGCAAAAATGCTCTCAGATATTCATCATCTTTCACAGTTCTTTAGATTTCTTCCTTGATCTCTATTGTAAGTGGCTTCTTGTGTCAATCTTGTGGAGACTATCTAGAATCCACTCACACTTCTGTTGGCATGCTATTGTTCTAGATCACTAAGAGTTGGTTGTAAAATTGTTTCTTCGTTTGTGTTTTTGCACAATCATTTCACAACGAGTGTTTTGTTGTAGGACGGTTGTTGAATGTGGTAGCTGAAAATTTGCAAATTTTATATTCATGAGTTGACAAAGTACTGAAATCTTAATAACATGTTATGTCACTGATGTAACTTTGGGGTTGGAAAACCTGTTGGGTCGCTAATAGACCCCACACAAGTATTAAGTGGCTCAAGAACTTTATGTACTGGCAAAGTTTGTAAATGAGCAGATTCCTGGAGGGGTTATTAGGGAGTTAAATTATCAAAGTTTTGATTTATTGAGCAGGGTCAACTTGGAAGTTGGCAAAAATAAGTTATAGATTAAAGAGGAAAGGAGGATGGTTCGAGAATTTGCGAGGTATCTTGATTTTCCAGATGAGATTAGTCGTGATGTACAATATATCATAGTTGTTTGAGTTTAAACCTTTATATATTAAGTAAATCATATATGCTTTGTGTTTTCTAAGTCTACAGTTTCACTTCTTTAGTGCAACGGTTTCAAACTTAGGGTAAAAATAGAAGTTACGTTTACAATTGTTTTTGATCAATCTGAGGCCACCAATGTGTTTAGAAGGCCCAAAATAGGCTGTATGGCAATTGCCAGCCCCAAAAGCGCTAAAAACTCAACAAGATGGGGCACCGAGTTGGTTCAATATGGGATAAACTTTTTGTCCAACTTGAAGATATCTCGGTTTTTTGGCCCACCAAGGGCAAGTTCTAAAACCATGGATGGGAGGAGATAATTTAAGGAAACTAAGAATTGTCTGAGAGGATGCATCTTCTCCTTTGTTGATGCTTACTGTTGGTGCATACAGAAACTGATATTTTGTGGTGAAGGTTGAAAACCACAGCCCAATGGAATGCTACTAATACCTACCCTAACAGTAACCAAAGGAGGAGATGAACTGCTGAAACCACAGCAAATGGTAGAAGAACGACCGGGTCTCTGCATAAACTTGGTTTTTATAACAGAACAAGATTTCTGGAAGAGCTTTAGTTCAGGTTGCAGAGTGGTGATATTATGCCCATTACCTGAAGGAGAATGAAGAGATGAGTGAGGGCAGTCTTCAATTGTGCTGTTTGTGTGCTGGTAAAGGTGAGGGAGAAGTCCACCAGCTTACTACAATTGCAACCCTAGAGAAATCTCAAACGCAATCTATTATCCCATCTCTAATGTTGGTGAATACATTTGTACATCTAGCAAAAGACACTGAAATTCTTTACTTGGGAACTAAGAACTCAACCAAGGAAATGAGGTATCCTACATCTAGACTTCTAAATCATCCTAAAAAAGACAAATATTTAATTATACTTGACCAATATGCCAATTTCGGCCTGTTTCTTGTCTGGATGATGCAAGACTAGATGTCAAGGAACCACAGATTTTTTCTGGTGGAGAATAAAGAACCCAATTTTGGAGAAATCTGAAGATGTTTTAGAAGTTGGAGACTTCAGATTGTAATTTTTTGATGGTGGTGAAGATGAATGATAGTATGGTGGTTATGATAGTTGAGTAGGTCAACTCGGAGTCTGTGGTTGCTGGCGTTAGGGCCCAACTAAGGTCATGATTGAAGGGAGTTCCTCCTTGATCCTGGTGCAGGATCACAATTCCCCCCCCCCCCCCCCCAAAAAAAAAAAAAAGAAAAAAAAAGAAAAGGAATTCAGGTGCTTCAAACAGCTTCCTAGGATTTTAATTTATAGGGGAGGAGGTGACTGAACAGCCTCTTGGCTACCTGCATTTTATGTATGGTGTCTGTTGGTCCCAGCTATAGTAACAAAACCTTAAACATAGAAAATGGGTCCTAGACCTATATACTAACCAAATGAAGTAGAAAGTTGTTCTCAAGACTTGGGAACCAAAAAACAAGATTGAGCAATGAAAAAGTTTTAGGACTGTAGGAATATGAGAAGACACAAGAAAATACTAGTCTCGGTCCATGTTTTGACTGCTTGTAGAACTCCCATGTATTAGCCAGGAGGGCTGGAATTAGTACAGTCCAGGATAGACAGATCTGGACTAGTCTTGAACTTGGGCTGGGTCTTCTTTGAAAGCCTGCTGCTGGATCAAAAGTATGCCCTGCGTCAATGGAACTCTCAAACAGGTTTGTCCAGTTCCAAAGAACTGTTCCTGCATCAATCCTGCCAGTGTTAGAAAATTTGCTCAGAAGTTCTGTATACAGGCATGTATTGAAGTACTCAAAAGATGGAATGAGGGTAGCTGCTTGTTTGCAATGCGGATTATGAATCTTTGGGGTTGCATCCATGTCTGCAAATTTTGTGGAAGAACAAACTTATGGTGGAGAATGTCTTTCACTTTTTTGGCTTTTGCCGTTTCTTGATCAAGTCTCTGGTTTTGATGGGGGTGATGGTCCAATGAACCTGACGGTCAACCACTATGATCTCTAGGTATTGGCAGAGATTTCTTTCTAATTGGAATATGATCGTGAGGTTTCACATATGCTGTTGGACCATCAATCAATTCCTCAATTTCAATCTTGATCAGACCGTTTACTTCAGCTTGGTTTTATTTTTGATAACCACATTTCTGCTACCCGTGTTCTGTTTTCTGAAGCTTCTATCATGTTCGACATTTCATTTACAGAAGCAGATAATATTATCAGCAATATTTTGACTTCTTCTCCAAAAATGAATGAGCCTTGTTTGAAAATCACGAAGTCTTTTTAGCAGCGTACGGAAATGAATTTTAATTGAAAGGAGTAAATCATGTGGATTAATCTCCATGATGTAGCCTCAGGTTGGGTTTCAATACAATTGGTGTGGTCCCGAGGTTGGGAACCCCTGCTGGTGGACCCATATGACTCTTAAGGGCTCATTAGTTAAAGTTATTGGCGGGATTTGTAAATAACCAGATCCCTGAGTTTACAAGGGGAGCTATACGGTTTATGAAATGGTTTTGATTCTGAAACTAATCTAAAATTCTGGATAAGTTTGTTTTTACGTGGTTTATCACTTCCAACAACTTATCATATTGGAATTGTTGTCAGTCCAAAATTGCGGTAGGGAATCTTTGTACTTGTAGTGGTAATGTGGATGTTTGTGAAGCTGCTAGGTGCTTCCTAGCTAGGTTCTTTTCAGCTAGACACTTCCTGTGACTTTTAGAAGGCCAGGTGACAGTTACCTCCTTGCCTTGAATTTTTGTTTGTGGCCGTGTGGCTGGCTTCATAATTTGGTAACTGAACTTATCAATTTTAAGAACTTTTTAAAATTACATGAACCTATACTTAGGTGAATTAAAATTGAAAAAAAAAGAGAGGGCCTCTTCCACAGTACTGAGAAAAAAAACAGAGATTGAGAACCCTAGCTCTTCTTCCTTGCTTTTCTCGTCATCCCCCCATGTTCTTGTTGCCTCTGTTCCTTGGTTTCCTCATCTCTGGTGAACAGATCCATCTTCTCTGTCTTGGTTGACTTCTCTGTCTTGACTGCCTTTACTTTATTGAAAGGAATTTAAAATTCTCTGTTAAGATATGCGTGATTTACCACCTCAATGGCAGCCACATTATGTGGGTCCACCATAGATTGGACTATTGTCTCCTTAGCTCCTATTTTCTAGAGTAGGATATTACTTTCTACTTTTATGTAGCTTGATTAGCAAGCAATACTATGGGAGATTTGTTTTCTTTCATTATTGTTGCTTGGATATCAAACAAGTTTATTTTAGGATAGTAATATTTGAAGATCTTGTAATCAGATTTAGGGATATATGATAAAAATTTACTGTTGATGGGGAGAATTGCATTTTGCACAACTCTCCATTCCCTCCTCCACCACTTCTTCTCTCTTCTTTCAGTTCTCTATTATTTCTAGTTATTTTTGTTTTAATTTTGTTGCATGGTATCAAAGCAGGGACTACAGGTCATGTTCTGAATTTATAAATGTTGTCGCCTTGAGAGTCGTTTCAAGGTTTTATTCTTTGTGGTGAAACCCTAGTTCATATAAGAAGAAGAATTAAGGTTTTGATGAAGATTAATGAATTTACATGATGAATTACAATTGATGTTGATTCATCTTGTTGTTAGTGCTATCAATTTGCTATTATTTTCTAAAGATATATCTGGTTTTATTTACAGTTCTTTTCAGACATGGTTATTAATTGCCACAAGTAATGCTAAATTTGAGGGGGAGATTGGAAACCTATTCCATATCTACTCTACTCAAGATTTGTTGAAGAGTATTATTTGTGAAGATCTTTATCCTATTAGATGGTATGCTTCAGCAACACCGATCCACTTGGTTGTTTCATCTTACCTACTTGGTCTGTAGTAACACATACTACCTTTTACTTTCCTACCATGATCTGCAATAACCCATACTACTTTTACCTATCAAGTTCAATAACCTAGATTGCATTTTACCTACCCACTTGGTTTGCAGTAACCCATACTGCATTTTACCTGCCTACTTGGTCTACAGTAACCCATACTGCCTTTTACCTACTTATTTGGTTTGTAGTTATCTATATTGCTCTTTACCTACCCATTCTTTTACCTACTACTTGCCTTCTATCATAGAGCTTATGTGCGAACAAATTGGAGCTTCACATTTTATCTGTTGTTTTGGATATTCTTGGGTATTACCTACTCCTCATGATATAACCATTGGAGATGCTGGTTCATTTGACATGAAGATTAAGTTGTTGATTATCTCCTGTGTGAGGTTCTCTTGGTGTTTATCAGCATCTGTTGTTGCTACTTTTGTTTAAGATTGATGAAACTTTTAATTTGTGTTCCTGCTATTCCAAGCTGGAGCCTTTGACATGTATATTCCAGCTTGAAGGGGAGTGTTAAGATATGCATGATTTATCACCTCAGTGGCAACCACATTTTGTGGGGTCCACCGTAGATAGGTTTTGTTTTATTCCTTAGCTCCTATTCACTAGATTAGGATATTACTTTCTATTTTCTTTACTTTCTATTTGTATGTAGCTTGACTAGCAAGCGATACTTTAAGGACATTTGTTTCTTTTTCTTCTTGTTACATGGGTATCAAACAAGTTTATTTTATGATGGTAGCAATTTGAAGATTTTGTAACCAAATTTAGGGTTATTTGAAGCTCTCTCTAATCTTGAAACTTTTCAATAATAAATACACTACTGAGGGGGAGAGCTGCATCTTGCACAACTCTCCATTTTCTCCACCACTTCTTCTCTCTTTTTTCAGCTTTCTATTATTTCTAGTTATTTTATTTTAATTCTGCTGCTTTCTGAAAACAGCAAGATCTGCATCTCCCACCTAGTTTCATGTGTATGGGGCACATCTTGCATGTGTATATGCTCATTACTGAATGACCAATAACCTGGAACAAGAGTTTCATTTGAGCTTCGAGATGGATTATGGAAGAATAATGAGTTTTTATTTGAGAAGGTATGGGAGGCAGTGACTGAGAACCACTGGGAAGGTAGACAATAAGTCGAAAGCATTGGGATGTAGTCACCGTTACAGCCTTCTCAAGATTAAGCATGTCACTTGTGCCTTTCCCTTCCCGAATCAATGTCATGATTGTTCAGAGCATCATGAAATCATGGATGATAGTTGTTGTTAGGCCTTCAACAAAGTTATGAAGCTTCGTACCTTTTGCTGAGAACAAAAATTCTTCAAATTTACCATTGAAATACAAGACTCGATTTGATTCACATCCCCATGTAATGGTTAATCTTAACGAGCTAATAGAGAAAGAAGATTTAATCAATTGGATTCCTCCAGTCCAAAGAGGAGCAACACTGTCAGTGGCTTCTTTCACCTCCTTGTGGCTTTTTTATTTTATTTATTTATATAATTAACTCTTCCACCTCCTCACTTGCATTGGCTGAATTATGACATACACCCACCTTTACACTACCCTTGTCTTCCATGGAAGCCACTCCAACAGAAGACCTCCTCACTTGCATTGGCTGAATTATGGCATACACCCACCTTTACACTACCCTTGTCTTCCATGGAAGCCACTCCAACAGAAGATGGAAGAGATGAAACACTGCATTTGATGGAGAAGGAAACCAAAAAGGAGAATATGGATGACGAGAAAAGCAAGGAATGGGGGCAAGGGTTGTCAATCTCATTTTTTCACTATACTGTGAAAGAGGCCCTCTTTTCTGAAATTTAATTCAGTTGGGGATTGGTTTTTGTAATTTTAAAAAGTTTCTTTCAGTTACCAAGTTATCTGTCCAGTCAATAATTGGATCCTTTTTATGACATGTCGCAACTACACATGGCCATAAACAAAGTCTCTCCCTTGCCCTGATTTTGTCTTTCAAATGACCATTATGCTGCTTTTATAGTTCACTGGTTCACAACTAGGTGTGACAAATCATTAGGTGCTCTCTTGGGTGTTCTTGGGTGTCTTACTGATATCTGCATATTAGATAATAAAACTATTGTTGGTGAGTGATCTGCCCATTAAATGTGAAGAGAACTTTTGGTCTCAACAAAATAAGTGACATCAGCTTGCTTCTTCTTGTTATCTTGTGTGGTCTTTGGTAAGCATTTGTTATTTGAGGTAGTAGTCTACCAAGCTGGTTGATTGATGTAGCTACTATGAACTATTGAAAGTAGTGATTACTTTATGTAATTCTGGGATGAACGACACCTGACAAAGTAGAATAGAGAGATCAAGTAGATAGAAAGATGCAGATGGGTTCCTTGGGTTTTGTTGTTTTAAGTATCCCTGAAGAACTGTTTAGTTTTAGTATGAAGCGTGCTTGAATGAGAATAAAATAATGATGTTAAGAAGATTTAAAGATACAGGGAGGTTACATCAGTTTCATGGTTATAAATCTCTGGGTATGTTTCTGGATATCTATATCAGGTTACAAAGTAGCTGCACAGTTGAGCTGGTGTGTAACATGAGGGCTTCCCCATGATATCTTTGTGATATGACATACACCACACAGAATTTACAAGCACGGGCATAATTGTCAAGCGTCAAATTTTCAATTTTCGTAGGTGACTGCCAGGACTGTCCTATATGATCGGGCACTTGGGATAGTAGGATTTTATGGGTTTTGCTCTATGATAGAAGCACAGCTAATTGAGTACATGGCATACACCAAATTTTTTGGACAAGGAAGCCAACTCAGACCTTGAAAATGAGTGAGAAAAATTAGTTCTCCTTCACCCTTCAAATTAAAAGATTCTTATTTAATTTATACTGGTAGGCGATAACATGGCATAACCACTATTATGTTGGCAAAAGAACTTTTTACTTGCATATCATTCAAAAGAATACTTCATGGTCTATGTTGTGATCTGGATCCTGTGGTCTTCAGTCCTGGCACATGATGGTCTGGCATCATACTTGAGGCTTGGACAAGTATTTGCAGCTCCAAACAAGCCTGCCTTATGTCATTTGAACTTTATATTTACTTGTGTAGTTTGATTGTTTTTTGAGACAAAGACATTGCTGTTTAACTCTGTTACTTTCCTTTCTAATTGCAGATAGTGATTCCAAGTGTGGCAACACCTCTACATCTTCTGGAAAGGAGCAATCTCATAGAAATCCGGATGTAGGCAATGGGGTTCTGGGACCAAATCAAGAAGCCATGTGGTTAACATCTGTTTCAACTGAAAAGCGTACTCCACGATTAGAAAATGGCAGCAGTAGTTGTCCAAGCTTGGATTGGGAGCGGGGAGGTCGGCGTAGTGAGGATTTGCAGTTCTTGCACAGTGCTGAGAAGAGACCTGTGATGGATGAGTTGGAAAGCATTGTGAGAATCAAACAGGCAGAGGCAAAGATGTTCCAAGCACGTGCAGACGATGCAAGAAGAGAGGCTGAAGGCCTGAAACGCATCGCAATTGCTAAGAGTGAAAATATTGAAAAAGAGTATGCAAGCCGAATTAAAAAGTTATGTTTTGCTGAGGCTGAGGAAAGGCAGAGACAGAAGCTTGAAGAACTGCAAAGTCTAGAGAGAGCACACCTCGAGTACTTCAATATGAAGATGAGGATGGAAGCAGAAATTAGAGATCTATTGTTAAAAATGGAAACTGCAAAAAGAAACCTTAGTACTTAATGTGGCTTACAGAGGTGCATGTGTTTCATGGGGTTCTTGCGAATCTCAGGTAATCTTAACTCCTTAGTGTTGAGGTTTATATAACCCAATTTTAGCTTTTAGTCTTCCCATCCCCCTTATTGTTTATGTGGTCTATAGCTGTACATTTAGTTTATCAGGTTAGTTCTTTCTCTTTTTGGCACCCTAACTGGAGTTTGTACAGAAAATGCTCCACCTTTGTTATGAATGGCTTCCTTTGTGGAAGAGACTTGAAAAAGAAGTATAGAATTCTCTCCATTGCTGTCTTATTCCAGATAGTTTTCATCTTATGTTCTTTGCAGTAAATGTTAATCTCAATCTTCCCTCCTATTTGAGTACTTCCAAATCCCTAATTTTATAAATACATTTTTTTATTTCATTTTATTTAGTTTTACCAGTGATTTCTTTCCTCTCAACTTCACTGGTAATCAAGTATGACTAGATATATAGTCATCTTGTAGCATCTGGGCGGGAATCGGGTATCAGATTGTTTTCTGTAGATTCTTAATCTTTTGGATCATTTCAGAATCTGATGGAATCAGCTGGAAATGGCCATAACAATCAGCATGAATCTATCCAACTCTGTGCAAATTGAATTGTGGATTGAATTTGATTATGAGTAGAGGGTTGGCTTTGGTTGTGCTGAAGCGGTTCTATGCCTAAACTTTTCAGTTAAAAAAATTCTTAGACATCCCATTTATATTGTCCTGTGGTGTATCTACGGATTGATTTAGGAATTTAATCCAGCCAAATGCGTACGGTTTTTGATACAATTGATCTATAATAGTTTGGGAGAAAAGAAGTTTAGAGGGGATAATCATCGTAAAGGTATGAATCAATCTGCCTTTTTTTTTTTTTTTTTTATCTCCTCAACTAAATTCTGATATCCATGCTTTCGTGTGTAAGGATTGTTGCGTTTTTGGGTAACCAAATCAGGACTACTTGAATCAATATAGTTTTCCCATTTGGGGTCCAGATCCTTACTATGACACCCTTTCATCATTTCCATTCTGGGTGGTGGTTTTTGGAGTCCAGATCCTGTGCTATCGCACCTTTTCATCATGCATTTAGAAGGGGTCTCTACCTTTGAATAGTGACAAGATGGAAGACAGGTAGCTTCTCCTAAATCTACGGTGGAGGGTGCAAGGGGAGCATAATCCTTACTCTCGCATGTAGAGGATTTCAACTCGTCGTTTTTGGAGGTGGGGGGGGGTATGGTTTGTAATTTTTGATCTCCTTATAAATGATTAACCGAATGAAAGACATCATACCAGAACAACTCCAAAATCCTTGAGCCATAGCTCGAAATTCTACTTTAGCATTAAAATCGTGTGATAACATTCTGCTTCTTGCTTTGCTAAGGGACAAGATTCTTATCGATGAAGGTACAATACCTTGATATGAATTTCTATTATGTAAACCTCCCCAATCTACATTATTATAAGCTTCAACATGAAGAAGATCATGTGGAGATAGGACTACACCTTTGTCGGAGCAGATTTTAGATAATGAAGGATTTGGAATATAGTAGATGTATGATTGGATGTGGATCATGCATGAACTAACTCATAATACTAATAGAAACAACAATGTCAGGTCACGTATGAGATGGATATGTTAGTTTCCCCACTAACCACTGATCCTAACCTTTGTTAACAGGTGGTCCTTTTCCTTCGTGTCGAGTAGCAACTTCTAGAGGAATATCACTTGGTCACACCCTAAAAGGCATGTTTCAGATAATAAGTCTTAAGACATATTTTTCTTTGGGATAAAAATATATGTTTAGCCAACTTCAATCCCTAGAAAATACTTCAATTTTCCTAGATCCTTTATTATAAATTCCTAACTCATGAATTTCTTTAATTTGAGTTTTTTTTTTTTTTGTCATCTTTACCTGTGACAACTATATCAACTGAGTAGATAATGAGAATGGTGACTTGAGGACCTGTTATTTTGATGAAGAGTGTGATCGACATATTTTGGCTGTATCCAACTAACATCATTGCCTTACAGAATCAACCTAAACCAAGCTCGGGAAGATTGTTTTAACATGTATTGTACACATCAGAACTTGAAAACCTTAACCCAAGTTTTATTAGAAACTAGGAGGATCTTTCATAGAGATTTCTTCTAGTTCTCCATATAAGAAGGCATCTTCACATCCAACTGCCAAAGGTCATCTGAAAATCAATCCTAGGTGTCTAGGTGAATCCTTTAGCTACCAACCTGGCTTCAACAAATATGTTACTATTCTATTTCATCACAAACGCCTGTCTCCAACCAACTAGTCTCTTACCCAGAGGAAGAACCACAAGCTACCCCATCCCATTCTTGTTAAGTGCTTTCATTTCTTCCAATATTGATGCCTTCCACATAGATCTACATGAGCCTTTTGCCACTTCCGTGGGATAGGTACAAAAGAAAGGAAGGCACAAAATACAATGGGAAGGTGAAAGAATTAAGAGAGACAACATAAAATATGGGATAAGTGCATTTTCTATTTTTAACACTTTTTTTAGGGGTATAGGTTGTTGAAGAGAAGGATCCTTATTGGGAGGAAGTGAAGCATGTGGAGGTCAGGCTTTGGTGCTGGAGATGATTTTTCTAATGGTAAGGGTGCGTTGGGAATGGTCTCTTGTTGACGTCTGCGAATGTCTTCAAAACATGAGTTTGTTGTTCTTGTGTCTATAAGGTACCCCTTAGGAGTCTGCAACTCCCCCTCGCTATGTATGTCTAACGTTTCTAGTGATGGTGGTGATGGTTGTTCTAGCTGTTGTTCCATCACATCCTCTTCTAGCTGTTGTTTCATGTCATCAATTGTGAGAAAACATCTAGTTCAATCAACACATTTCTCTAGAAGTATTCTCCCCCTAAAGAGGTGTCAAGGTATAATAGGAAGAGGCTTCATGGAAGACATCCATGGAAAAAGAGTACTTACAGGCATGGTAAAACATTTTGGAAAAAATCACTTGAAATCTGACGAATTTCACCCTGTTCGATGAGTAACAAACTAAAAGATGTACCGAAAAACGAGGTTAAAAAAAATCACCGGAAAATTGTCGAGAAGATGCCAAATCTATGAAAGATCGGCGAAAATCGGCACCAAACTTGCAAAATGTTGCTGGAGACAGATTGGTTGCCACCTAGATGTGCTGCTACTATATATTACGTTCGTGTTACATGATCTTCTTTGCCTCTTCGGTTCAATCAACCAAACAAATCATCTCCATGTTTAGCTTGATGGTCAAAATCCTTGCTTTGATGAAAAAGAACTAAAGAACTGAAGGAGAAGACGAATGTCTGACTGCCAGTGCCAAAGAGATAAAAGCTCATCTTGTCTGAGTAGCAATCTTCCATCTGATAAATAATTGAATTGCCAGTTGCAGTTGTAGCCACACGTAGGAGTGGTGAAAAAGTGACTTGACATTTTGTTTTTTTTAATAGAAAATTACTTAGACATTTAAGTCTAGTCACACACATAAATCTTTGGCTCACTGAGATTTCGCCGGTTTCGCTGATTTCGACAACCAGTGAAATGCAATATCTCAGCAAGACTTGACACCTTGCTTACAGAATGGAGGATAGTAGTAGTGGTAGCTAGGGGTGTAAATGGATAACCAAAATCCGCTTCCGAATTCGCATCCATATCCGTTTAGAGGTATCCGAATCCGTCCGATTATTAATAAGATGCGGATATGGTATACCCATTTTTTATCGAATATTATTTGTCCGATAAATATATCCGATTAATTTACTTATTTAAATTCATTATTCTTATTTTTATAAATTTTACTTATGATATGTGACTATTTTTCTAGATTTTCTACTAAAATAGTTACCAAAGTTGTTATTAAATTTCAAACCTAACCTTCACAAATAAAAAGGTAAAGATGTAAACAAGTAGTCAAAAATTTGTATTCAATCTATATTTATGTTCATTTATAAGAATCTACTTAAGAAAATAACTATCCGATTATCATCCGAATCCGACATAATCCATCCGAAAACCGATAGGATATTATCCGAATCCGTCCGAAATAATAGGATGCGGATATGGATATATCACTATCCGGTCCGAATCCGGTCCGTTTACACCCCTAGTGGTAGCCCACCTCCTAGGAAGGAGAGTAACATAACAAACACAACAAAATACTCTTGAAGGATTGGAAGTCAAGAATGCAACAAAGTATCTAATTGATTAGATATGCAGGCGGTGAGAACAATATCACTCATTCACTCTAATATTGAGATGGGACATGACACGCAAAAATTAAAACATAAACAACTGTTTACAAATGCCAGTTTTTTTTCTTTCTACCCCACCATTTTGAACCAGGGTATCTACACAACTTATGGCATCAATACAAGGATAATTTATCTTACTAGGGCATAGCATTAGTTTCACATCCCCTACTAGGGCAAGGCACAATCAAGTACCACACATAACATGCCATTGTTATTATTCAAAATCTTATTTTTCATGGTAATTAGTTGAAGGGAGAAGTTTTTTAGATTCACTAGATAAGAATGTAGATTACAAGATAAGCAAGTTTCAAACTTGTTTCACAACCATTAAGATTTTAGACAAGTAAGAATCTACTAGTCTTTCTGAGGTGGCCAAAGAAATTAAGAATTAATCAGAATCTTCTTCATTATCCTCAAAGTCAGAATCACCAGCAGGTTCTTCCTCGCTCTCTGAATCACTGATCACATACGTGGTCTTACCCCGGGTAGCCCTTAGTGGTCTTGGCCTAGATGGAGGTGGCACAACATCAACCTGAACCTCACTCTCCCCATTGGAATCTTCAGAAGTAGGACTCAATTCTTCAATAGTGCTTATTCCTCCAACCCTGCCCATCATTGAACCACTCTTCTTGTTAAATGGGGAGGCTCTCATTTTCCTTACTTTCTTTTGAGGTGACACCCCTGCATTTTCAGCAGGCTTCAGAATCTCTGTTATTAGCTTCGGATTCAACAGGGCAGGTGGTTGGTTGTTGGCCTTTCCTCGCTTCTTTGTGGTGGCAGTGGTTTTACTGGCACCCCTCTTGCCTGGTTGTTTCTTCCCCTGTGCCGGGGCTGCTTTGGTTGCTTCTGTCTCCATTTCTGTGAAAAGAAGAATAAAAGAGAAGTTATAATGGGAATCTGTGATTATGGGAGGAACCAAAATTATTCTACTGAATTCTAGAATCAATGTGGTACCTGTTGACAGCTCTGGTGAGGATTCAAGATTATATGCTGCCAATCGATCTTTTAGATCGAGAATTTCATCATCATCACTATCAACCGATTTGACCTTTCCTTGCTAGAAAGAACAGAAAATACAATAAGCAAAGCATAAGATTACTCCTGACAATCAGAAAATAAGCGTCACAAATGAGAAGCATGGGACTCGAACCTTCTTTGCAGGAGCTTTCCTTGTTCCAGCTTTGGCTTTGGGTTTCACCCCCTCAGGAACAGGAACAGGAACATTCTCCGTCACTAAAGAATCCAATCCAATATCTGTTGCAGAACTATTTGATGCAGCGACAGATTCGGTAATGGGCTCAACTACTATGGATTTCTTTGTATTGTTCTTCCGTGGATTTTTTGGTGGTTGTCTTGGTACTTGCATACCTGCTTCTTTCATCACTTGTCTTTTAAACTCCTTTCTTGTCTCCTCTGTCCGGTGATCATTCATGTCTTGCTCCTGAAATAACAAGAACTAGTTGGCACGAAAATACAGAATAGATAACAAAAATTTCAAAAATTAAAAAAGAAGATAACTGAGGCATACATCAAGTTGATTCTCAAGTGCTTCAAGATCCTTCAACCACATAGATTTTGGAGTAGCCTTCTTCAACTCATCAACTTCACCCTCGAGCTGATCCCTGTTGGCGATGAGTTCCTGGACCTTTTCCAGGGTCAGTGTTCCAATAGCCATTGAAAGAAGATAATCATAGTCACTTGCTTTTATTCCCTGGCTTCCCACTATATCTGAGTTTTCTTCGTTTTCATCTCCACCCTCAGTTGCCCCTGCCACTGCTACTTCAACAGCCTTGCCTTTCTTTGGGAATGGAGTGAAACCTTTCTTGTGTAGCTCCTGGAACAAATCACTTCTTTTCCTGTTGTTCACAATGATCTCACCATTCACAACCCCAAGTATGAACCGGACCTTGTTGGAGAGTTTCAACAGCTCCATCTCAATATTTTCCAACAGTACTTTCTGCAAGCATTATTTAAATTAATTTACATAATTTTATCATAACCTTGGGGTAAGGTGATATGAAGATAGATGTGTACCTTTCTTTTCTCGTATAATTCAAGCCTTAAATGAAAGAATTCCTCAAGAACTGCAGTGACAGACAAAAAACAATTATAGTAACAATAATATATTGAGTATAATACTGCACAATGTAGAGGAGTGTAACATTCTTACTCTGCTCTGGGGTGTCATATTTCTTAATTACACCTTTTGCATCAAAAAGGTGCATGTTGCTTGTGCTGATTGAAGTAGTGAGTTTAAACTTTTTCAACAGTCCCTCTTGCTTGGCTGCCAAAAGGCTTTCCTCGGACATGATGACTTCAAAATCAACAGTTGTGTCATCATTGTGCTCCTTGTAATCCTGCCACCAGAAGAGATGTAAGAACTCTGTCTGACTAGCCTTATTTCGGTTGACTGAAAAAAAAGGGAACAATTGGAACTTTTAGATCTAGAGAAAGAAATTTACTTTGATGAATGGAAAAATTTTGTCATTTCCTGTCATTATAGACTCCAAGAACTCCTTATAATCCTGGGTCCACCTCCTTATGGGTAGTTCTGTGATTCTAACGGTTGTCTCATTGATTTCCTCAATTATCCCGGTGACAGTATAGCTCACCCCCGTTTCTTTTGTTGCTGTTTTCTCAATCAACCCCTTGAATCCCTTGTACCATGGATCCATAGGTTCCATTGGGTCATCATTTAGCAAGTGCTTGATATTTGCAATGATATCTCTTGGATTGTAATTGGGAATATATGAGCTCCACCCCGTGCCAATACCTTCACTTCCATTTATTAGAACTGTAGGAACAATTGGCACGTACCTGAATTGCACGGGACATACATATTAGCAACAGATAGTCTTGAAAGCTTCTCATAAAACATTATATCAATCTGCTCCTCTTCAGTCTTAACTTACCAAGTGGGTTCAATAGACTGTCCATCTTCATTCAAGTAGTCCAGTAGGACATCATCTTCCTTGGGGAACAAGAACCTCGTGATAGGAGATAGACAAGTGAAAACATACCTTGCGCTTGCATGATCTTTACCTCCCTACAACAGAAAAATTGTAGCTGATTCAAGTGATTCAAAACCCAATTACGAGGGAAGAATTCCAAAGAGTTCAAATTTTATCAACCATCAGCTACAGGATTAAAATTTTCAACGCACCTGGTGCCGTGTGCCAAATTGGCCGTTAGGTTTCATAAAATTGATGTTATTGCTTCCCACAAAATCTTGTGCCATTCCAATTATTGTGCTTTGAAGACTCGCCTCACCATGGTGGTAAGCCGAATGCTCGGATACATAACCTGAAAACTGGGCAACCTTTGCTTCTTTCACAAAATTCCTCTTGAAAGAGCAGAACAGAATCTTCCGTTGGCCTGGTTTCAGACCATCCACCATAGACGGGATTGATCTTTGCAGATCAGCCATGGAAAACAATATCAACTCCTTGTTGACAAAATCACTGTACTTTATTAGCTTCTCTTTCTGATCAAGGTAAGTACCAGGCTGCAAAACCAGAAAGAACGGCAACATCATAATTTGGTGGATATACAATTCCTAACTTCCAAATGCTGTTAATTAATATCTTTTCTTTTTCAAAGTCATCAATGTGGATCACTGGGATGATTAAACCTCAAATTGCCTGAGCCAGCTCTTCCTTGCTTCAATCTTCTTCTTGCTGAATGCAAGCTCGATGGCTTCTCCATCTTGCTCATCTGCCCACAAAAAATCCTTCTTGTTCTTCTGAAGATCTTTGAAATATTCCTTGCCTTCTTTTGATGTGCTAGTACCCAACCCCTGCCCAGATAACAAAATGTGATTATAATGAGGAATGGAAAACCTAAGCAGAGTCAGCAGACATTTTTCAAGTTAGGACTTAGTTGGGCTTCTTCCTTGAATTTGCAGAGACAAACCTTATAGTACTTGATAGACCAGCCAGTGGCATTTCCCCCCAAACTTTCCTTCCATGATTCATACTCAGGCATCGAATAGAAGGATAAGACCTTTCCATTTCTGTGAGTTGCCTGTACAAAATTACAGATGGATACAATCATTAAGTGCATTCTATCTTTGATAACTCAAGTCAATAAAATGGCTGGCAGTTGCTTAAATGACTAATATCAACCTTCACAATTGGTGTTATAAACTCCACCAAAAAGGACGGAATTTTAAGCAGTGAGGGCCAGAATGAGTGAATAAAATTGATCAATAATCCCTTGATATGAGACCCATCATGATCCTGTAACAGCAAGGAAATAATTTAGTTGGGGAAAAAAATGAGGGGGTATACGAAATCCTCAGAACAGGAGTACAGCAGAAAGAAAGAAAATACAAGGATCCAAACCTGATCGGTCATTATCATTAAATGGCCATATCTCAGTGATTTGACACTGTCATATGCCTTTCCATGCTGCAAGCCAAGAATCTGCTTGATGTTCTGGATTTCGGCATTTTCCATTATTTGTTTGTGGCTTGCTTCCCTCACATTTAACAACTTTCCCCTCAACGGGAACACTCCATAGTGGTTCCGGCCAACGACTGATATGCCTGCCATCTGTAGACACATTGTTAAAGAAACACAATTCCAACACCAGATTTAATATATGTTAGGTGGAGCAACTGACTGGATTACTACTACTTACTGCAAGAGCCTTTGCTGAATCTCCTTCTGTCAGAATCAACGTACATTTTTCAGAGTTCTTCCCTCCAGCATCATTAGCATCCTCAAGCTTGGTAATACCTGTAATTCTTTGTCTCTTTGCTCCATCAGTTTTCTTAAGATCTTTGCTCTGCTTGAAATCTGCCCATGAAAGCAGACTTTCCACCACTCCAGACTTAGCCACTGCAACACAAAGATAACATACATCACAATCCATTCCCTCTCAGATGAAATAAAAACCAAGGCAACAAACCTTTTTTCAGGAACTCTTGTGAGAGTTCACATTTCGATCCAAAACTGCTTTGCCGAGTAGTCAAGGTTTCTTTGGTCTGAGAATCAAAGGCTGGGTTGTCAACTAGACAATTAACAAATACCCATAAATGGTTCTTCACTACGTGTGCTTTAAGGTTGGCATTCTTGTTCTTCTTGTTTACTATGCTCATCACATGGTTTGTGATCTGGTTAGTAACATACTCAACATGAGTTCCTCCCTTGATGGTGGCAATCCCATTCACAAAGCTGACCTGAGAAAACAACCCAAGCAATTAAAGGATATGAATCCATGACCATAATTTTGTGTCCGACTCCTCATGTACTTAAAGCATTTAGGGATCTACCTGTTGAAATTGCCCTTCAGTCAGACTCACGCATATTTCCCACCTTTCATTGACTTTTTCCACCATCCTGGTAAAATAATCAGGCCAATGAGATTTACAGAACTAAATAACATAGAATGTACTTGCTAGCAATTTGGATCTTCACACGGTCAAACCTTGGGAGGGGATCTGGTCGGTTCTTGGAGGCAGATTGAAGGTAGAGATTAACATAATCAAGAAATGACTTCACAGGCAGCCGCTGGCCATTCAACTCAACCTTGACTGACTTCCCTAGGCATCCAGCTATATCAACCACCCTCTTTTTCATCAGGGCAACAACATCATCCTCGAGGTGAGTCATGTTGAATTTAGACAAGTCAGGCTTGAATGTTACTTTGGTCCAGTTCTCTCCTTCCTTGCACTTGGTTATGGCAGGCTCGGATTTGTTCCCCATATTGTTTGAAAATACCTTCATAAAGTAGATACTTTAAGCGTTGTAGAACATAAGATTCTGCAGTTACGCGTGCAACACTACTATGACGGAGACCAATTACAACTGACTAATAAAGAATGACGATGGCAATAGTTTAATGGACAGACATCACTATAATAACAGAAAGAACAACAGAGTTTACCAGATTAATCCTGTTCTTGATGTGAAGGAATAATATGCAATACAAGCAGCCCGAGAAAGCAACTATAGTTTAATCCAAGTAATTTCAACATGCATTCACAAGCAGAACACCACAGAAATGAAGCAGAGTTCTTGACTAATCTGAGAAAATGCCCGAGAAAGCAACTATAGTTTAATCCAAGTAATTCAACATGCATTCAAAAGCAGAACACCACAGAAATGAAGCCGAGGTCTTGACTAATCAGAGAAAATCACAAGGCGATAATTTTTTTGAATTATCCCGAGAAATCCAAAATTTAAGGTTAGATTGAAACAAATGGATAAGCAGCATGAATCAATGATCAAGGTCCAACTCGAGGAAACAGAAACAAGAATGTACGCACCTGTTTATACTTCTTCTGCCTCTTACCATCCGCAGTTTGGATAATAAATTCGGTGGAGAAGATGTTCGTAAGCTTCGCTCCATATCCATTCCTCCCACCAGTCGTCTTCTTCTCTGCATCATTGTAATTACTGCTAGTCAAAAGATGCCCGAAGATCAACTCCGGCACATAAACCCCTTCCTCTTTGTGGATCTCGACGGGAACCCCATCGCCGCTGTTATAAACACTGATGCAGTTCTGCTCAACATCTATGTCGACCTTAACAGAGTCCATGGACGGATCTCGCTGTTTGTTGTCGGCGGCATTAACGAGGATCTCATCGAATATCTTGTAGAGACCAGGAACGTAGGCGACCGGACGGTAGACCATTTCGCCGCCCTCGTAGACCCAGAGACTCTGGGTGTGCTTTTCGATCGATCCAACATAGGTATCAGGTCGGAGAAGGATGTGTTCAAGCTGAGTCTTCTTCTGGTAAGTTTCTTCGATGGTCTTGCCAGAAGGTGCCAAGGGACGCGAACTTGGAACATTGGCGTTGTTGCTGGTCTGCAACGGAAGCTTCTTGACTTCGGCCATGGCAGCGACGAGAAGTGGTGAAGGAGACACCGAGTTTGTGTCTGCGAGAGAAAGGACAGAATCCAGAAATCGGCGGAAAGCATCAGCGGCCAGGATAAGGGTTAGGGGTTTATAAAGGAGAGATCCGTTAACAGATTGATTGATTTGGATTTAAATTTGAATTGGGCGGGTCATTTGAAATTAAGGGTCTGGATGAAGTTTACGAGATCGAATGGCTGTACTTAGCTTCTTTTGGAACCTTGACCATATTTAGTAAAACGCTGGAGCCTTTATTATTTAATTATTTCTTTTGGGAGGAGGAAGAGGAAAATTGCTTGGGTGCTGGTCATCTGCAACGAATGGTTGAGATCAAGATCTCAATAGAGATTTCAACCTCGACTGTCCATTTTTGAAAAGTGTGAAAATGGACGGTCAAGATCAAAATCTTGGTCGAGATCAAGATCTCGACGGTTCACAGCACTGAAGTCGAATTCGAGGAAGAGGGGGTTGTGGTTGGTTTACCTATTTCGACCTTTTTCGTGGATCTCTTTATAGTAGGACCTAGAGGTAGAGTATGTGTAGAAACTACTGGGCCGTTGGATTGGAACCTTGGTTTCAAGGTATATGTACCAAGCCATAAGCTTCAATTCTTCCTGCCGCCCAGGTTGAAGTCCAAATCCTCTATCTCAACATGTGGAGGATTGTACTCATCACCTCTTCATCACATGTTTAGGAAAGGACTCATCCAGGGACAGAGCCACGATTGAACACGGGGGCAGAATATACGTGGCCAATGCGGACCCACTGTAGGTCTTATATTAGAATATTTTATTATATATTTATGTGGGGTCCACAATAAAATTTTAGATAAATTAATAGGACTAAAATATAGATAACAAAATTATAAGTAAATTATAAAAAAATATATTAAAATAAAGTAGGGGCTAAAATTGCGTGAGAAAAATTTTAAAAGATCATGAAACTAAAAGTTGGAAGAAAAAAAAATTATAAGAAAAAAAGATAGATTTGAAGTCTTTTAACTAAATATGGGATAAACACTCAATTTATCATAAATTAATTAAAAAAAATCAATGATTATGAAATATTAATGACAGAAATTTAAACATCCAATTAATAAAACTTAAATTTTAAATTACTATTAGTAAAAATCGAAACTTTATGAGAAAGTTTAGGGATTCAAAAACAAAATTAAATGATTATGATTAGATACGATAAAATTGATGGCTGAAATTCTAAACGAGATTTAAATTTCCATTAATAAGAAATGAAATTTTAGGAGAAATTTTAAGGATAAAAAAAAAAATCAATGATAATGATTAAATCTGATAAAATCAATGGCTAAATGCTAACGAGATTTAAATTGCTATTAGTAGAATCAAAATTTTAGGAGAAAGAAAGAACAACGAAAATAAAAATAAATAAAATAAAATTCTGCCTTATGAAGAATACTAGAAAAATCGTGAATATGAAAGAAAGAAGAATAATTCGAGAAATAAAGAGTGAATAACTAGGGGTGTCAACAGTGTGGTTTCGGGTGGGCCTAACAGGTTTCGGACTGAAAAACACTTAGCCCAAACACGGCCCATTAGCAAAATAACGGTTTCAGGCCGATTTCGGTTTGGTGCGGTTAGGTTCGGGCTAACTAACGGTTTAGATTCGGGTTGACTAACGGTTTATGGTGTGTAAGAAAAAAAAACAAAAGAAATAATTAAGCATCCTATAACAAAAGCGAAAATTATATGGAAAACAAAGTTGCTATTGGTCAATTTCCATTTTAAAAAACCCACCCATTCTATAGAAATCAAGAATCTAAATATTAAAATGACTATTTGATCTTTGAATTCATGCTTAATTTTTTTAATTGTCTATACCAACTACCTAATGATTCAAATACTATTTAATGTAAAATTACAAAACGGGGGTTGTAAACTGGTTATAGCGGGTTGCGGTTCGGTTTCGGGTTGGTACGGGCTCCACAACCCTCATCCCAATTACGGCCCATTAAGATTCGATTCTGGCCGGTTTGGGCTATAACGGGCCGGTGCGGTTCGGTTTTAACGGTTCGGGCTATAAGTTGACACCCTTATGAATAACTGATAATTATGGAGAAGATTTAAGAAAATTCCAATGTCTACTAACTACTCCAATATTTTGTGAGACATGTGAGAAAAAATAGGAATAAAAGAGAAGATTCATGAGAGAATAAATAAGAATGAAAATATGAGAGAATATACAGAGAGAAATTCATGGATCGTGAGTTAGTTTTTAATTAGAATTTAACATTTTATTCCTTAAAACTAGGATTAAAAAAAATGTTAGATTAACAAAAATGAAGCTTCAATCTCATGCATCATGCAAATTATGTTTATGCGAATCAGAGAGTACACTTCACATTTTTAGAGATTGTTCATTTGCTCTTGGCATTTGGAATAGACTACTGCCGAAGTCAATGCAAACATGGTTCTTTAAGAGTAATCAAAAGGATTGACTAATGCTCAATATATGCGGAAAAAGTCAAGGTTGGTACCCATATTGGGCGATAAAGTTCAGTTATGTGGTGTATAAAACTTGGTGCTGGAGAAATAGAGAAAGCCATGAAGAAATCTTCACCAGACCAGGAAACGGTGCAGATCTTTGTTTAAACCTCTTCAACCAAGTTAAATCAATGTGGGGAACGAATAGAGAGGAAACAATAAAACCCAAATGCCTTAGAAGTGCTGGTGGATGGATTAATCCTGAGAAAGGATGGTTCAAAATGAATGTGGATGCATCACTATGCAAAGGAGAATACAGTCAGATAGGAGGTGTAATTCGCAACACAGAAGGCAACTTCCTTGGAGGATTCGTGAAGAGAAAAATGAAGATGAATATTTTAGAAGCTGAATTGCAGGTGATCTATGAAGGAATTAACGTTGCACGCGAAAAGAATTTCATGCCTTTATATGTGGAATCATACTCTTTCAAAGCTATTGATCTATTAAAGCCTTAATGCAAGAATACAAGGGAAAGTAGCAAGAGTGGTGCATGCAATAAAGAAAGAAGTGGGAAGCTATGAAGGAATTAGATTCCAACATGCGTACCGAGAGTCCAACTATGCTGCTGACTGAATCACGAAGAGACCGATTTCTTTAGAGGAACTTTCGCAATTCTTTCTGGATCCACCCCAAGAATTGGAGGAGATCTTATTTGCGGATAAGATTTGCATGTTTGAGTAGTTTTCTTTTTTAGGATTGCTAAACCCTATTTATTTGTTTAAAAAAAAAAACAAAACAAAAATTAAAAAAAAAACAAAAAAACAAAAAACTATGATTTAATGATAACCATTATATAATGATTAAGAATGACATTTGTACCCATCATCTTTATCTTAAATTTTTATTTTTTAATTTTTGGAGGAAAGGCTAAATAGTGGTATTTTATGTAAAGTGAAAGAAATAAGAAAAAATAATAGGGATATTTAAAATTTCAAAAAATCCGGGATACCCATGGCCCCCGGCCCCAACGTGGACTCATCTATTCTCCACGCTCCACTTATGCCAATGGAGGGGTAGTAGGATGGTTAGGATCCTGACTTCTCAGTGGAGAGGTCATGGGTTCAACCCCTACCGGCGGCATATGTAATATCCCTACCCCTAATTTCCCTATATATAAAAAGCGCCTTTGTACCGAAAAAAAAAGAGAACACAATTCTCCACTTATGATTTCTATGATTCCTAGACAATGAAAACACAACCTTAGCATAAAGATAGTATCCTCTTCTTCTAAGCCTTGACAATTTTCTTATTCCATAACAAAGCCACTACCTCCATGAAAAGCCGTCGGATGCCCAACCCTCTCCTATTCTAACCATAACTAATTGCAATGTTAAGTTATGTATTTCTTTCAATTCACATGCAAAATCATGCACCAAATCCCTATCCTTGGGTTTCTAGACCAGTTATATAGTTCTTGAAGGTTGATTACGATCCAATCTTCATTGTCCATTTTTACATTTTTGAAACTGTACGTTTTTCTACAAAGCAGAGTTCTATTTAGGTTATAAAAAAAAGAGTAATTTTCATCTGGACCCCCTGAGCTTTGGCCTATGTCACTTTTAGTCCAAAGAAATCGAAACTTTGCATCTGCCTCCCCTGTACTATAGAAAAAGTCAATATAAGGACAAATTATAACTTTTATGACTAATTTGCCCTTCTTGTTTTTTTAAAGTAAAATTTTAGCCAGATGGATGAAGAGATTCCACATTCACCCATCTTCTTCGTTGATTGAATTGAGCAAACCACGTTACAGACAGAATTTTTTTTTTTTTGGGTAAAGAGACAAATAATTTCACAAATAACATGTTGGAAAACATACACCGAAGAGTGCTTAGTGAGGTGGGTATGATTTTGGAGAAGACATTGACATTGCGCTGTAGCAGATTGAATCTGGATTCTCGGACAATCTGACGAGCACCAGGGTGACTATACAAAGATCAAGACCCGGTGACAGAGCGACAATCTTGGTACGAGGAAGGAAGGAAGGTGCGTGCTAGAGATCGAGCATCTCTTGGTGGGTTGATTACTCCGTCACCTGTTGACGCCGGGTCTGATCTCCAAAATCGATGGAGTTTGCCAGTAGTCCCTATAAGGGTTGATCGGCATTGTATAGAGATGATGTTGGGAGAGAGCAGAAGGGGTAGAGTTCGAATTAATTAAATTCGCAGACCCAAAAAACAAAGCCCTTGTCATAGAGGTTTTAGGAATGGGTTCAATAGTTTGCCCGCTCTTCACCAAAAAAAAAAAAGAAAAAAGTAGTTTGCCCACCAAGAATCGTTACAAACGGCAGTTTTGCTTGTTTTGTGTTCTGAGAGTTTTCCCGTGTGGTGTGTTTGAGAAAATGGGATTTTCAGCCTCTGTAAATATTAGGATTTGGCCATCAAAAAATTAAATAAAAAATTTTGGATAATTTTCATATGGATCCGAGGGTTGATGCTCGATCTCCAGCAGGCCGCTGCCTTCCTCCCCATACCAAGATCATCACTTCGTTGATTACTCTATTACCGCCGTTACCGCCGCGTTTGATCTCCTTACAGCGCAATGTCAATCTCTTCTCCAAAATCATACCCTACCTCGCCAAGCACTCTCAATGGTGTATGTTTTCCAACATTTATTTGTCAAACCATTTCTGCAACCGTTTGCTCAATATAATGAAGAAGATGGGTGAAGGGGAATCTCTTCATCCATCTAGCTAAAATTCTTTAAAAAAATAAAAGGGCAAATGAGTCATAAAAGTATTAATTTGTCCTTGTATTGACTTTTTTTATAGTACAGGGGAGGCAGATGCAATGTTTCGATTTTTTTGGACTAAAAATGACATAGACCAAACCTCAGGGGGTCTAGATGAAAATTACCCTAAAAAAAATCCTCATTTACAATACTTGAGGGCGTGCTTTTGGCAAAATAGTGAATTTTTATTAGGATAATTACTGTTGTCCCCTTGTACTTTGATTTTATTACTAATAAAACCATGTTCTTTACGAAACTATTGTTGCCCCCCTTCCTTATAACGGTGTTAAGTAGCCGTTAAGTTTGAATATGTAATGTCTAATTTGCCCTTCATTAAAATTAAGAAATCAAAAGGACGATCCGACCCTATTTATAAAAACCAGATTAAATGTCAATTTTACCATAAACTTTATTTATCTTAAATTAATGAAATGGGCAAAATCCAAATCCGATTTGATTTTCCACCTTCACTAAACTTCATTTATTTTGAATTCATTTAATAATGGGCAAAATCCAAATCCGATTTGGTTTCCCGCCTTCACTAAGCTTCATTTATTTTGAATTAAAGAAATGGGCAAACTCTAAATCCGATTTGGTTTTCCACCTTCACTAAACTTCATTTATTTTAAAAATATTTTAGGTGATATATAGTTTCCAATTTGAGTTGAATTCGATTTTCCTTCATCTTCGGTTTCTATTTGAGTTTTATTCAATCATTCATTCTTTATTTGTTTTTTTTTCTTCTTTTTTCGAGTAAAACAGATTATAGTTACTTTTCGGGAGATTTAACTAAGGGTACTACTATAACTTGACAAAAGGGTAAATAAATACAGAGATAAGTATAAGGGTATTTTGGGGTTTTTGAGAAAATATAAAAATGTCACATCATCAGTAAACTAACGGAACTTAACGGTAGGGGGCAATAGTAATCGTAGACAAAGTAAAAGGTTGGATTAGTAATTTTGAAAAGTACAGGGGATACAGTAGTAATAAAATCAAAGTACAGGGGGCCAATAGTAATTATCCCATTTTTATTTGCAGCGGCTGCAGCTTACAATCGACCGTCAAGATTGTGCCACATGTGCGAAAAATAATTCAACCGTCTCAACTCAATTGACGAGGGTATATTTATAAATATAACTTTTTATTTGTACATTTAAGGATTTAGTCTTTTACAATTTACAAAATAAAGTACCTGGCTTTATCCGATCCCGAACCCTTATTTCTTAACCCCTAGTTGGAGCCCCTTAGGAACATAGTCTAATATGGGTGCAAGATCTTATTAATTGAGACACTTGCCATTGGAAATTACCTTTACTTCAATCTCTATTTTCTCTATGTGAGGTTCAAGCTATTTTAACAATCCCTTTATTGTCTCCTAATACTCTAGACTCTTGGATATGGGACAAAACAAAGGATGGTAAGTTTGTTGTGAAGTCTGCTTATTATCAATGCTTAGCTATGACTGATGATTAAGGTAATGTTACTTCTTCTTCCTCCTCTTTAATATATTGGAAAATTCTTTGGTAGATTCTTACTCTTCCAAGTATTAAACAATTTTTGTGGCGATCCTCATATGAGGCTATTGCAATTGGGAGCTCCCTCTTTTTGAGAAATGTTTCACTTACTCCTCTGCATCTAATTTGTAATCATGGTTCGGAGAATGTATGTCATGCCTTATTTTTTTGTCATCATGGAAAAGAGTGTTGGAGACTATTTCCCCTTCGTATTAATACATCTGATTTCTTAGGGACAAATTTATTTGATGAGATGGATTTTATCAAAATAAAGTTCAATGGTTATGACAATTTAACCCTAGTGAATCAGATGTGGAGTGCACTAGCTTGGTGTATGTGGAATACTAGGAATGCTGCACTTTTTAGAAGGATTGATGCTTCCATAATTCATACAATGACTACTTTCTCTTATCTATGTGTAGATAAGGGTGTCAATTGCGTACCGAAACCGTTTAACCGTATCGAACCGCACCGTCTAAAACCGCACCGTACCGTTCAAAATTCGGTACGATACGTACCGAAACCGAATTTCTTCGGTACGGTTCCGGTTTTAGGTACTCATACCGTCGGTACGTACCGAAACCGTACCGAATTGGTACCGTACACAATTAAGAGATATAAGTTGTAATTTTACAATTAAAACACTTAACCTTTTCCCTATCCCTAATTCCCTATTTTAATTTTTCGTTTCATCATTCACTTCTCTTCTTAGATTTACTTGTTTTGCCTCTATTAATTAGATTTATTTGCTTAATCTATGTTAATTTCATATTATATCGATTGATTGATCACAATTTCATTAGGATCTTAATGAACTAATAACAAAAGTGGCATAAGTTCATTTGTACCAAAATTGTACTGCACTAGATACTGTGTTTAAACCGTTTTTCCATACCGATTTAATACCGAACCGTTTTTGTAAATACCGAAACCGTACCGTACCGTTTGAATTTGGTACGGTACGGTTCTGGTTTTCGATATTCAAAGTTGGTACCGCACCGAAACCGTACCAAATTACCGAAACCGTACCGATTGACACCCTTATGTGCAGATACAATCTCACATTATGGATCTTCAAAGGGCTCATGGGGATCTTCATCTAAGGCCTAGTCATATCGTTTCTGAAGAACTTGCTCTCTTTCAAATTTTTGTTGATGGATCATGGGATGGTTCTTCACATAAAGGGGGTAGAGGGTGCATCATGTGGGACTATAATGGTGGTTTTGTAGCGGCTTAAAGCAGATGTGGTCATAGTGCTTCAACAACTTTAGTTGAACTTGAAGCAATTAGAGATGGCATTATTCTGGGTTCCTCTTTAGAAGCGGTTGATTTGCATATTCATTAAGACTGTTTACCTGTTGTTAGTGCTCTCCAGGGTCTCCACTCATCTTTAGATTTGATGTATCTCAGTTTAGTAGTAGATATTTTGAAGCGTTGTTCTTTCTTTCATAGGGTTTCTTTTAGTTATATTCCTTGAATTGGTAATGGCTTTGTTGATTTCCTTGCTAAGGGTGCTTGCAGGTTATCTCTAGACAGATCTTGGTGGGGTTTACCACCTTTGTTTATTATGGATTCCTCTTGTTTGTATAGGTCCTTTGACATAAACTTTTTAATTTAATATTATCGCTGCTTTTTTGTTTTGGAAAAAAAAAAAAAAACCCTAATTAGAGAATAACCTTTGTCTAAGTTTCTTGGTCTTGGTTCGAAGTGTTGAGAGAATGGCATTATGATCAGGGTAAGAAATTGAGCGTGTTGCTGAGATTGATTGATCATGTGAGTGCATTTTGTTTTTCAACCGTCAACACACAATAGACAACACAGTGTCATCTACAATTGAGATTCCAGTATGGGAAGGAGACGAAGCAGATGACAAAACCCTTTTGTATGGTACTCCAAAAGGTTGAAAATTTTGAAACTCAAAAAAATTACACCAATCTTATTTCAAATCGACAAGTAGAAATAGAAATGTTGTACAAACTTTGTAGAATACCTATTAGAATCAAATTCATAGCTTTGGAGTTATTTAGGGGGAAGAGAGAGAGAGAGAAAGAAGGTAGTAGGCAACCACAACATTATGTTGAAACTTGAAAGCAGAAATCTAAGATTGAAGGCAAAAAGTACAGCAGGAGCTCCAATGGTAGATTTTTGACTGTTCTAAGTTTCACTTTGAAATTTAATTTATGAGAACGTAAAGAAGAATTATGCTCCAAACTTATAGAATCACTAAATATATAAACCATGACAATGATCAATGAATGTTTAACACATAAATAGCTAAAGAAACTTTAATTGAATAGAACCCAATAGGTTAAATTTCTAGTGATCCTTGTCAAAAAATAAACTCAAACAAATAAGAATAAACCTCTCCCCCTCAATTAGGTAGATCTCAAAACCTAAGAAATTCATAACAAATCCAAGTACTTCCATTTCAAAATTCTGATTTTAAAACTTCCCAAAAAATAGGACATGTGATCAATATATAAACCATATAACGGCAAATATAAGGCACATAAAAAGAAATGAAAAACTAGAGGCAACTGTCAAACCTAAAAATACAAAACATAATACTAAACTAAAATATTATGTCTTATATGTTAATGCTAAGGGAGTACATATGAAACCACAACAAGATTCATTTACAAGTCATTTTTTCAATTCAGTTGTTAAAATGCCTAAAGAAAGTTGCAAATAATTATTTATTCTACATTAGTGTAAAGAAAGACAACAAGTATCCAATTACCCAAAAAATATAATGAAATGAGCAACTCAGGATATCAAACACTCTTATAGACTTACATTTAACAACAAGATGAAAAATATCAAAACATACCCAAAGGAAATCACTCTTCTAACTCTATCACTGGTCCACTACTCAACTAGGACCTCACCACTCACAAACCACAAGGGGGCACAAGTCAACTACTAGACAAATTCGGGTCACCTAGAGTAGATACCAACCAGAGATAAAGAAAAGTAGTAAATTCTGTAATACTCAACTACACTATCCCACAAGACCACACTAGTGAAACACAAGATAACGGACCAAACTCCAACCACCTATGATGATGCCAAAGACACAATGCACACAAGCTCTAAAGTCCAACTGCTAGCATGATATAACCTAGCAAGCAACACTGGTGCAAACTAACCTACTAGACAACAACATAAATCAGAGACAACTTAAAAGTAAAAACTCCCACCCAAACCATACAAGCTGATAGAACCATACCCCTAAAATCACATGTAAACCCCAACAACATGTGATGACACACATTGACAACACCTGTGTCAAGACCATCACTATCTAGGCTGACAATGGAGACCAAAACCTCTCCAAACACCAGGGATACACCTAATGCCATGCCAAGTGAAATAGGAACCATCGCGTGTGTGCAACCAACTGTGCTAAAACCAATCTCACACATGTCAAACCATTAATGAAACCAACCTATGATCTTCCTTCCTCTTTCAAACCAAACCCAAATAATGTATATACAAAGACATTAACCAAGCCGGTTAAACCAATGGTTCACCCCAAGCCATAAAATTACAGATTAACCCTTACACTGTCCACATTGGTTTTTTACGAAAATTACAAGTTACCCACAATTATATTTTGACCCTTTGACCATTAAGTTTTCAAATTTAAAATGTGGATGGACAAGAATACCTGCACCCATGTAAATTCTATTAATTCCCATCTCACTCACTCCCCTCTCATCGTCTCTCTCTTCACTCGTAAGTCACTATGCAGACTTCCTCTCTCACCACCACAGACCTCCTCTTCCTCCAAGTCCGTCCATCGGAATCCTTCACCACTGCAAGTAATGAACACCAGCAAGTAAAAACACCACCACCTATGTTCTTGCTTTTGGTTCTAAAAATCCTGAGTTGAGAATTGGATTTATGGATCGTCCCTATGACCAATTCAAAGACCAAAATTCTAGATTCACTGAAGATTATCTCCTTAACACTCAAGCTTCAAACTATAAATACTAGTTATTCATAATATACTTGCCCACATCATCTTCTTCAGTCTTTCGACGACTTCTGCTCATGAACTCTCTACAAATCTCTAGTTGATGCTCAGAGCTTACTCATTCTGCTTGGATCTTCATTTTGAGTGAATGCAAAGAAACACTGGGAGAGTAGAGACAAAGAACAAAGTCATCTGATCTTCCATTTCGGGTTTGTTCACTCATTTTTGAAATTAGGGTTTCGTTTAGTCAATTTCAGATCATTTTCTTGGTCTAATCTTCAAAATCTGATTCTCTTTTGCTTTTCTGAATAGTTGGAATTTTAGATTTTAAAGAATGGCAGACAAAGTTCACTGAGAAGCTCAACCTCCACCATTGACGAGGAGAACCCTGATCCGAATCTAATATCTCCATCTTTACCAGATACTCCAACAAGCAACCTTTCAAGATTTTCAGAACAGGAAGAGCAAGAACAACAAGTTGGTCGCTGGCAGGGGGAAGATATTCTTGTGTATCTACGTTTTAAATTTGAAAACTTAACTGTTAAAGGGTCAAAATGTAACAGTACATAACTTCAATCAAAAGATAACCCTACCAAAGAAGGGAAGTTGATCAAAGTTAATCCTTGAAAAAACTTTGTTTTTTTTGTTTTTGTTATTATTTTTTTATTATTATTATTATTATTATTATTATTATTATTATTATTATTATTATTATTATTATTATTATTATTATTATTATTATTATTATTAATCTATGCATGCAAACTACTTTTCTTGACAATCAAACAAGGCTTTGTTGACGGAGAGCTTGTTTAGTCAACTAGATATAAGAATTAGAACCCAAAAAATGTGTAGCACAACACAACTGGACAAGGGGTGATCATGCATAGGGAATAATTAGAGTAATGATATCCGTGGGAAGAAAAAACTACTAAAGGAGGTTTGAAATAGAAATGAAAGCAACTATCGAAGTGGAGTCCAGATCAGTTCCCCTGACGGCTTTTGACCATAAATTATAGGGGCCCCTACTGGACTTGAGCGATAGTTTTTATTTTTATTTTTTACCTGTGAGCCCCACATGATTTGTGGTTGTAATAGCGACCCACATTCATCGAAGTCACCCAAGAAATGAAAAACATGATTACTTTATAGATAATTCATGTGGGTGTAGTTGTACATTATAGTTTAATTAATCGTACAAAATGAAAGCTAATCTAGCACAAACCCCAAGTTTCAGCATTGGCCACATGAATACAGTTTCTGTTTTAGAGGGATGATAAAATAAGTATGGTTGAGGGTTTGAAAAATACTAACCCTATGACTAGAATTTGACAAATGTCCATCATCTGATGATTTGTGGTGAGAAAGAAATCATGAAGAAAGAAGGATATATAAAATCTTTTTACTAAATTATATATAAGGGTATAATGATCTTAACAACTATACCACTAACCATTCTAACAGAGTTAATGTCTTATGCTTTTCAAACATAAAGTGGCATATAAAAATTTAAAAGCCAATGTTTTGAGGTACCAGAGCAATTTACCATTTATATTAATATCCCAGAGAAAATATTAGCATTTTTATGATCCATTTGATGCATTGTATTAAGTGACATGATCCACAAAAATTCTATTTGAAATTAAAAGGATGTTACACTCTATATCTAGAGGACCAACAAATCCAATATGCATGATTCCAATTTTCATGTTCTACAACATTATTCTCTACTCCAGCTTTTCCATTTCCTTTGGTGAGGATTTGCCATTCAGAGTAACTCGGTTATTGTTCTATTCATCAAACTGCTTAGAGCATGAAGATTATTAGTTAAATTTCAACCTCTCACTTTGATCATTGAAGCTTTGTATCACTATTCTAAAAGAAGTCTTGCCAAATCAACAAGAAATAAAACGAAAACTTAGGATTCAACAAGTTCATTGATCAATTTTCTGGTTGTATATCCACCATGTGTTCGTACATTATGAATATATCTTGTCAGCAAATATGTTCATTCAATAAGTAACAACAAAGCTCAAAATCAAAATTCAAATTTCTAACACTAAAAAAATGAGGGTTCGCAAGTTTAATATATTTATTGTGCAGAAGTAGACAAATTTGATTCCAAAAGTAAGGATAAAATATAATTTTCAATTATATTTACTAGATGATCAACTCTCATCTCAATCACTGGGTTGAGTTCAAGAATGCCTCAAGACTTCTCTATTTTTCAAGAAGCACGCCATAGAATGCGTTGCTATTGTATCAAAAATATAACTACACGAGAGTTACTTTCTACCCAAAGATGAAGAAATTTCACAGTGCAAGCCCACTCTAAGCCATGTAAAAAAGCTTCAAATTCTGTTTCAAAATTTGACTTTGACACCCAAAAAAAAATTAAAAGACCACAAAATCATTGTCGTATGATCTCTAAAAGCTCCTCCTGCCCTGCCCCTGCCCTTCCTCGGTTGCCCAATGAGCTGCCATCAATATTTTGCTTTACCCAACCATGCGAAGGAGGGTTCCAGAAAATCTCTTGGGGAATAGAGATGTTGTGGGTTCAAAAATTCAGACCCAAAGAATAAGATTTTTGAGCATACCTTGAGTCATTTGCCTATTAATAAGAGTGTAGGTATGTTGCCCCATGTCCCTAAGAACTTGAAACATTACCCAGTCCGGGCAAATGCTAAGATTCCTCAAAGCATTTTAGATTTCCCACCACCCCATTAGCCTCTTGGATTGAATCAAAGAAGCCAATTGTATCCAACATTGATGTACAAAATAAGAAAAGATGAGTTATATAGATCTTCATTTGTCATTCCACATAAGTCATAGGGTGAAGCTAATCTCACTCCCTTGAATTTCACCAAGGCATCAAGAACAATCTTCCCATGGATTAGTTTCCAACCAAAAAGGGGTTGTCTCGGTAGCAAGTGCGCATCCCAGATCATTGAATTCCAACTCACCTTTGCTGCTTTTTTCCTGCTCAATCCCAAGTTGATTTCAATGAGAACTCTCCATTTGGGATTCCTTCCCAATGACACACATCTTCTTGTGAAAAAGAAGGGAGAGGGACTTGCTGGATCAATTGAAATACCTCTTGCAAAGTAGGGGATGAGCAAGAGGAAGGAGCCAATGTGAATCCTCAATATATTCATTAATTTTTGTCAAAGAAAGATGTCTGAATATCTAATCCAAACACAAACCAGCTGGAATGGAAAAAGGTCCTACCCATCTATCAGTCCAGAAATCTATACTTCTTCCATCCTCTACTGTCCACCGCTCCTTTTCTTTCACAAAGTGCCATACTTTCTTGAGACCACCCAAGATGGAAGATCTAGATATTGGAGGTTTGAGATTCCCACAAGCATCCATGAACATGTTTCGCAAGAAATTCATCAATAAATATTTTTTATGTTTTATAAACCAAGCCAGCTTGCATAAGCATGCAAAGTTTACTGCTCTTAGACGCTGAATAAACCATCTTCTGATTTCAGTTTGCAGACATTCTCCCATTTTACTTTAATTTGTTTGATTGATTCCATGTCACTAGACCATAAGAAATTCCTCATCTACCTTTCTACAATTCTAATTATACCATTGGGCCACCAGTAAACTGAAAAATTGTGGATAGGTATGCTTGCAATGACTGACCAAATCAATCCCACCATTCTTGCTTGAGAAATCAACTTTCCTTTCCAACCCTAAAGGTGATTTTTATCTTATCAAGAATGGGCAACACCTTATCATGACTTTCATACCCTACCTTTGAAGACCTCTACACCAAGATATCTAGTAGGGAGTTTTGCTACAGGAATTTTCAACACTTCAACTATTTTTTTTGTTTCCTATCAGAAGGAACCTTCCCTAGAAACAACTTACTCTTGTCCAGGCTAATATGTTGACCTGAAAACACTTGATACTTTTCTAAAAACAACAACAAATTTTTGACATATTTCAGTGATGCATTCCAAAAAATGAAGATGTCATCATACAGTAAGTGAGAAGGAACAATTGCTCCTCTAGGACCAGGCAAAGAACACCCACCATATGACTTCTTCCGCAAATAGAACCAAAAGAGGTGAGATTGGGTCACATTGTCTAAGTCCATGGTCAACCCCAAAGAAGCCCACAAGACCACCATTAACAAGTACAAAATTTTTAGTAGAGATAAAGAACTCACAAATTCATCCTTGCCAACGAATTAAAAATCCAAAACGTGACAAAACGTCAAACAAAAACTTCCAAGATAAGGAGTCATACGCCTTCTTAATGTCTAGTTTCAAACCCATTACACCCCCTCTAACTATTGAAAATAGCATGTTAGATAGTTAAGAGGTGACAAAAATATTTTTAAAAATTATCTCCCTTTCTAAAAAGCATAGTTAAGAAGTGACAAAAATATATTACAAAATTATCTCCCTTTCTAAAAAGCATAGTTAAGAGGTGACAAAAATATATTAAAAAATTATCTCCCTTTCTAAAAAGCATCTTGTTCTTCAGAGAAAAGTAGGGGTAACAAGGTACTCAGCTAGGAAGTCATAATTTTTGACAATACTTTACAGAAAAATTCTCCATACATATAGGTATAAACTTGTCTAAGGTCATTGCTTCCCTCCCTTTGGATATGAGAGTAAAAAAAAAAAAAAAAAAAAACAATTGTTGACTCCTTTTGAGATCTTCCCTCTTTGAAAAAAAAGCTTAGACAGGATAACAAAAGCAAGGATTCACTACATCCCAATATTCTCTAAAAAAAACTCCTAGGGAAGCCATCATGTCCTGGAGAACTTTCTGGATCTAAATCCCCACAGCCCTTTTTGTTTCATCCTCTAAAGGGATTGATTCTAGAAACATCTAATCAGAAATAACTTAAGTGTTGGGGATTACCTCAAGTAAGTCAGGATGATCTACATACTCTTCCGATATGTGAAAAGACTCAAAAAATTCAGCAACATGTTCTTTTAGTTGGGTTTGCCTTGCTGTCCAAGAACCATCTTCCCACTTGAGAGATCTAAGTGAGTTTTTCACTCTTCCGATCTTAATTGTCAGATGGAAAAAAGTAGAGTTTTTATCACCATCTTTTAGCCATTGGACTTCCGCTTTCTCTGCAAATCCTAAGTTATGTTCGATTGGGAGTGAGATTCCACTTGGACCAAGACTTCTTCATGGTCAACCACCGACTTTTGGTTTCGAATTTGAATTTGAAGCTATTCACACCTTGTAGAGTCCTCATCCGACACAACCTCCTCATGAATTGGGAACACAATATTCAAATTTGATTTTTTTGGGGTTCACATTTGAAATTTGATTGGTAAAGGAGAATCACCAACTAGCTTCCTCAAGGGTCCCATGAATTTGAATTTGGAGAGAGGTAGGTGTTGTCTCCCCCACCTCCACAATCTGACTTCCATTCTCAATAGGATTTGAAGTTTTCTCCTTTGAAAGTTGGACTTGCTTCACAACTTCGAACAGCATCCGCCTTCGCGTTCATCTTGCAATGCTGACCCCCAATGACCTTCCCGCTTGCAAACAAAAGACTTTTGAACACCATTCTCATAAACAACCTTTTGTAAGAAACTAAAAACTCACTTAGAACCTGGTTTAAGACGTTTGATATGAACTTCTTCCACACGAGTGGCATCAAACTCCAACTCGACCAAAATTCTAGTATAATGGCCTAAGGAACCTTGGCAAGTTCTTTTATCAAGCGAGACAGATCTCCCTACTGTTTTTTCTATGGAAAGAAGAACTTTGTCATGCTAGTACTCAAGAGGTAATTCCGGTAAACGAACCCAAATGAGCTTGGCCACCGGTTGAGGAGAATGAACATTAAAGTCCGGGCGCCATTTCTGAAAATGAATGTTTTGCTTGCCAACGTTCCACAAACCTCTGTCTTATCTCCCTCGTAATGGAACTAAAATACAATAAACCCTTTCCCAAGAGAGTGTAAAATCACCTCCTGATTCAACTTCCAGGACTTCCTCGCGAGATCTCACAATTTATCCATGCAATGAAAGTCTGCTTGTCCAATCAAGGAGAAATAAAACTGACTGGATTGTCGTTTATACTCCTATTATGGGATCACAATCCAACGATATGACCCAGCCTGCATCGGAGATGGGAGTGAGTCGATCTCAGGCATTTTTGAATTCCCCACCAACCTGAATATGATTTTTCTCCTCTCTCTTTAACAAGATCTCCAATTGCGCCCTTGAGAGGAAAGACCGCACCCCGAATTCCCGAGGTCTCACCTCCATCAAATATGGGATCCGATCAATCCAAAGTTTCAAGTTACTCTCAACTTGTGTATTATTGTATGATTATAATTTTTTTTTCCGCCTTTAATACAAATGAACTTTTAGCCAAAAAAAAAAAAAAAAACTCATCTCAATCATAACTTTTACTATTACCCTTAACTTCAATTTGAAGATAAATCTACCTAAAAAGGAAACCTGATCAAAGTTAATCTTTGACAAATTGTTTTGTCTTTTCATGATATAATCTAACAAGATTTTAAAAAAATATATATTTTTTATTACTTTTTTCTCTTTAGAATCAAACACAACCTTATGGTTGGAGAGCTTATCTAGTCAACTAGATAGAAGACAACCTAGGAAAAAAAATTAATAGTCAACAAAACTAGACAAGGGGTGGGGGTGATAATGCATGGAGAATAATAACAATAATGGTAACTCAAAGGGGGGGGGCGAGGAGAAGAAAAAGCTTCTAACGGATTTTTGAAATAAGCGGGTTTTTTATTTAATATTTTTTATATTTTAGTTGACCCACTTTAGTGGGGTGAAGCTTGAAGCATCCCACTTTAGTGCAAAAAATTATAGTTTACCCACTTCAAAATTACAAGTTACCCAGAGGTACTTGATTCTGTCAATTCATTCAAATTTTTAATGTAAATGACCACAATGCCCTGAGGGGGGGTGTATGACTGAATTATCCTCCCATACCCAGTCCTCCCATCTCCTTTCTACACCTCACTGAACCAACCACTACTGCTGGAAACCACCATGAACACCAGGGGGAGGGGGAAGGTGGTGGTTATTAGGGTTTAGGGCAAAAAGCGACGATGATGGGTGATTTCTGGCAAGAGGTGGGGGTAGTGGTTGCCTGCAAGGGGAGGGGGTGTGGTGGTTTCTAGCAGTGGTGGGTGGTTTCCAGCGAGGTGTAGGAAGAAAATGGGTGAGGGTTTCACCCACCTAAGGTGTCACACCCCACCCGCTGATCTCGGTTATGCCCGACAACCCGTGGGTGCGATTTGTCACAGGATCCACGTCTTACCATCAATAATAATAAATGCATGAAATAAATAATCAAGAGCAAGAGCAAGTTCAATAATTAAACAAAAAGAATTCCAGGAGTCCAAATACTCCAAATAATGAATCAAAGAAAAGAATCAAACGAAAGTAATCAAGTTTCAAGAATTAACGAGTTCAACGGAAGCAATAAAATAAACTAAATCAGTTTCTTTCTGGTAGACTTTTCTAAAGCTATAGTCTTCTCTTCTAAAACAACAAGATATGGAGTTCTTCAGTTATTCTCCAAGGACATCTCAAAATGTCTGACAATCTGGATTCTTCGGCCATCAATGGGTGCTATAAGCACGCTCCAAGCATCAGCAGGAGGCTTCGTGGACCACATCTCCTTTTCCCACTGACGGTGCCACATCTTCTTCATATGTGATATTGCACCCATGCGGTACCTCTTCGGTTTCCGACGTGCTACCATCTGTACAGTATAATATAACATACAAAGAAAGGAATGAGTTCTGACGAACTAAGTAAGGATAACACACATACATATGTCAACATAATCAACAATGCATATATGAAATGAATGAGGTCTTACCTAACCCTAACAACATGTAGGGGAGGTCTTACCTTCAATCTAGACATCTTCAAACACCTCTTGACTCTGACTGAAAATCCACTCAGAGGATCCAGATCCATGGACTCAGGATATGGATCATGAACTTTAATTCGGATATTCCACAACTTATTCCGGCTTGACCTTTGGGTATCGGACCTGCAATATGGATTCTGGGTTAGAAACATGGGGTTCGTTACATAAGGGTTGGGTATGGGAGGGTAAATCGATCATTACTACCCCTAATGCCATTATGGTCATTCACATTCAAAATTTAATAACTTAATAGAATCAAGTAACTGTGGGTAAGTTGTAATTTGGAAGTGGGTAAACTGTATTTTTGTCACTAAAGTGGGGTGGAGGGAGTGTAAGGGGAATATAGTCCTCTACCTTGATAGATAAAAGATCTTGTCTCTAGGGTGTAAGTTTCGTCCTAATAGCACAAACCTGCCCTGAGCCTGAATAGGGTTGAGGTTGGGTTTTCCAATTCTAAAGACAGATAAAGGTCGGGAATAAGGCCATCAATTAGGATTGAATTGCCCTAGGGTTGAGGCCTCATGTCCAACTAGGTCCCAATTTGACCCCGACGATGTTTCTAATTTTTTCTTCTTATGTTACTACTACTACTATTATTATTATTTTTCTTTGTATGAATTCTTGTGTTATTACTCATTACCTTTATTATGCCTCTTATTTCTTTTCACTTCCTTTTATTATTTATTGTGATTGAACAATCCAAATTGAAAAATACAGAACATGATTTCTCAAAATTTTTAAGGCATGGGAGGCAAAAAAAAAAAAAAAAAAAAAAAAAAAAAAAAGGATCAAACGAACCCAGCCCAGCCTGATCAAGGTTGACCGGCGCGGGCTGGGCTGGGCTAGATAGAGTTGGAGTTCAATTGAGGTTCTTAAACTCCAAATTAGGGTTAGGATTTTGGGGCCGGCCTAGACTAAGCTAAAGGGTGACTCAATAAGTCTTGCCATTTTGACAAGAAATGTTTTCTTTCTTTCTTTTATATATTATTATTATTATTATTATTATTATTATTATTATTATAGTAGACTTGTGCTTATTTTTTGATAATCAGACTTACGCTTAGAGTGAATATAATTATGAAACGAAATCCTATTTAGGTTATTAAAAAAAATCTTAATTTACAATTTGTGGGTGTGATTTTGGCATAATGGTGACCTTTTATATGTAAAAGCAGTAAGACCAAGAAGGTCTTATATTGTAACACCCGCAACTAAAACATAGGGGTAGTCTTGGCATTTTGTATTGATATTCAAATAATTACCGTTAAAAGCCGAACTAGTATGGGATTAACATAGTTACTAGGATTTATTTGCTAAATTCAATCATAGGTTGAGAATTAGCTAGACGGTTAACAAGCTCCTTGAATGAAGAAAGAGGTCCGGGGTTCAATGCTTCATAGCTACATAAATTATATTATACATTTTGATATTGTTATAACCCCTTCCGGATCTACTTTAGAATCTTGGAGATTTCAATAGGGAATAAAAGACAAATCAAATATTGCATGAGAGATAAAATATGTAATCAAATAAAAAGAGGAATCCGATATTGAGAGAAACTAAGTATGGGAATATAAGGAAAACGTGGGAATTCAGGAAGAGATGGTTGATGGAATCCTAGATGTTAGGAGGAGGGAATATTGAGGAGAGAGAAATGGATGGTAAGAGGAGGGAATATTGAGAGGAGAAATGGATGGTAAGAGGAGGGAATATTGAGAGGAGAGAGGGAATATTGAGAGGAGAGAAATGGATGGTAAAGAGGAGGGAATATTGAGAGGAGAGAGAAATGGATGGTAAGAGGAGGGAATATTGAGAGGAGAAATGGATGGTAAGAGGAGGGAATATTGAGAGGAGAGAGGGAATATTGAGAGGAGAGCGAAATTGATGGTTTAAACGTGGAGTTTAGGAGGATTTAGGTGGAGAGAGAAATGGATGGTAAGAGGAGGGAATATTGAGAGGAGAGAGAAATTGATGGTGAAAGAAACGAGGATTTAGGTGTAGTTTAGGAAGAGACAATATTGAGGAATATTGAGGGGAGAGAAGAAAGATGATGAGAATGTGGTATATTAAAGAAAAGAATTGAGAGCCTATATTGGTTATTAAAGAAGAGAATTGAGAGCCTATATTGGTTAAGCAAGAATAGAAAAGAAAGACAAGGGTGCAGAGAAAATAAGAAGATAATTTAGAGCTTTGAAGGCCCTCTATTGAAGGGTGATATTCTTTTTTTGATTTTTCCACAGTAAGTAAAATCTTCACACTTTCAATATGTTATTGTCTTCTTTTTCTATGATCTAATTTATAGTTTTACGTGACTTCTTAGTGATTGAATCTTTTATTGAATTTATAACTTATCTTAATTATTAATGAGTTTTATATGATGTTTGATTTACATAGTTTATTGGTATATGATTTATTTCTTTGATTTAATAATTTGATTTTGAGTATGAATACGTTTTAGATTTTGTCTATCTTGATTTATTAGTATCTTGTCTTTGAGTATATAAATATGTATTCTTTTAGATTGTATTTTATGAAATTATTATGATCTATCAATAACTAATCTCTCCCTTGAATTTATTAATCTTTTCTATAAGCATGAATGTATCTTTATATTTGTGTTTTATGGGTTATTTATTATTGTATTATGCATTGATCTTATAATGGACTATATCCAAAATTCATCATTTTCATATGATCTTGCATTGTTTGCATATGATTCATCAAGACATGTTATGGTCATATTAGCATTATGTGTGATGTTGAGTCAGTAGATGTTTTGGATGAGAATGTATGTTAAGGATGTGTAACGCGCGCAAGCCATGCAACGGCATGGGACATCCGATCTACCTTAGACCATGTATGCATGAGAGATGGTAGTTGTGTTTTTGGATGAGAATGTATGTTAAGGCTGTGTAACGTGCGCAGGCCATGTAACGGCATGGAACATACATTGAGTTTGGAAACATTTGGGTTAGGGTAGATGGATGTTGGGCTGTGTAACGCGCGCATGCCATGTAACGGCATGGGACATCCTATCGACCCTAGATTAGTGAGGGTGTGATTTATTTCTATCTTTTTGGCATCATTGAGTCTTATTCATATCATTGGGCATGTCATGACTTTATTTTCTCATTTATACATGTTAGTTAATTTTATTTGTATAAGATTCTATTTAATTAAATATTAAATATAAAAAGAAAGGAAACTGTTGATATGTGTTAGGTTGTACTTGCTAAGTTTCTTCCCGAAACTTACCCCTTACTTCTAGAGATGATGGACTTGATCAGAGGGATGATGGATATTCGGAGGATGAAGATCAAGATCATGTCTACTACATCTCTTAGGATAGATAAATATTGAAATTTCGTATTAGTTGTAAATCTTGGATTCTAGACATTTACTTGGATTTCATTAAAATTATGAGACAATTCATGGAAGCATTTTGATTTATATTTGAATATTTTCCGCTGCGATCATCTGTAGTTTTGGTGGATTTTATTATTCACATTGTCTGTGGAAACTCTCTTAGCGTATTTTGGTTCACTACCTAAGTAACGTCGATCCTTGATCAATGACGACTTTCTCCTTACATGGAGATTGGGGCGTTACATATATTTTCTTGGTTTTGAAAGAAAATTTAAGTTTTAAAAAAATTACAATTTTGGTTGGTTGATAATGATGTTGCATGGCTTAATTTGACTCTATGATTAGCACATCCATTTATCAAAGATATGCATAGTTATAATAGGTTGATCCATTTAGCTAATTGGATATTGTGAATAGACTAATCCATTTAGGATCCATATCCATTGGGTTCAACCCAAGTAAGGTGGTGTCTCTTTGAGACCAATAGGTACTTTTGGTGTTCTTAGCTAAGAAAGGTGTCTCTTTGGGGTTAATAGGTGTTTCTTCAAGCCAAAAAGTTTCTCCTAGGGAAGACTCATCTCTTGCACCAAGAGGTATATCCTTCCACCAAGAGGTGCACCCTCCATCAAGAGGTTTCATTCCTTTATAAATAAAGGGCCTTTCTTAGGATTCGTAGTTGGATCTCTCTCTCTCTCCCTCTCTCTCTCTCTCTCTCTCTCTCTCTCTCTCTATTCCTAGCTACTATCATTGTTGCTTTCCATGTTACGGTTTGAGTACTGCCTTGAAGAACTCTAAGGAGTTAATAGTAGGTGAAGCGTTCATTAACTATAGGAGGCTCTAATTAAAGGCTATTCTATCTTGGCAGCCAATTCACATTCAACCCGGAAGCACTACTAGGGGCGTCTATAGTTGTAAGAAAGTGTTTATTGACACACCTCAACTTAATCATCTTGTCTACAAGTGAATCTTGATCTCATTTCTCTCTTTTATTTACAACAGATTTGAACCTCCTACTTTCCCCCTTTCCACCTCCCCCACCAACAAAAAAAAAAAAAAAAAATCCCATCCCTTGGGCCTATAAAACCAAGAATGGAAGCATTCTTTTTATCTTTTTTTCCTCTTATAGTAAAAAGAAATTAAGTGTCTTCTAAGTTAAGCTTTACTTAAAATTGTCTCAAGCACACTTGGAAGTATTGTCACATAATATTTCAACATTATAAATTAAGTCATCTCAAGGCCAAGGTACACTTGGAAGTATTGTCACATAATATTTGAACACTGCTAATTAAGTAATCCGAAAGGAAGAATTTGAACACTATTACTTAAGTAATCTAAAAGGAAGAATCAAAATGCTGACCATCCCTCAAATTAAAAGTTGATCAACAATGCTAACATGGCTTGCCATGTGACAACATATGGACCATATGGAAAAATGCAAGCAAGGTGCCCCCGTGACCTAGCCAATAGCCACCTGATATATGTGGTTATGAGGCGCCATGTTTTTGATGTGACAAATATGAAAAAGCTGGGAGGTCAAATACAAACTTGGAAAAGGTTTCATGGAAAAACTACTCTTTCGGACTCTGCTTCTACAACAGTCTTCCCCTCACAAGATTTTGTCTTTTTTTTTTATTTATTATTCAATGGATTCAAAAATAAGGGTTTACGAAAAAAAAATGAAGATTTTTTTTTTGTTCTTGAGTTCATGTGGGGAGTTCATGATTTTGCCATATACCCTAAACCCTAAACCAAAAAAAAAATAAAAAATAAGATGTTGCCATATACTTTTGAGTTCATGATTTTATATTATGATATCATAGTTAAAGTTTCACTTTGAAAAACCAAACGTGCGCCATCCCTACATTTGTTTCAGAATGCATTATATTTTTTGGCATTCTCGAAGATCATAACCCCAACATATGAGAAACAGAAATATATAATCTCTCAGGAACTAATCTGCTGCATTAGAAGGAAAGAATATTGAGCTGTCAGATGAGAAGCACTCATAAGTCTGGAAGTTGCTTGGTGTGCCTAATGTTAAACCCTCATTCAGTAGTAGGGGTTGTTGCAGAAGCATTGATTGTTGAGCTTCAGCTTCCATCTCCTTACGTATCAATGAGTTGTGGTCACATGAGAATCTCTGTTTTTGGTAGAATGCTGTATTGAGAAGTTGAGCTTCTACAGTGGCCAACTGTATCTGAAGCTGTTCCACAAGCTTCTGCAATTGGCAAACTTCACCTGCACATCCATGCACTGGATCTTTAATCCTCGCCACCGCTTCATAGACAAAACTTTCCACTGCATCGGCTCGTTGGCTCTCAGGTAGTTCCTGTATTAATCACACAAGGACACCTATTTCATAAACAACCCAAGTAGTAAATGAAACCGGCAACAAGATTAATTGCCTAGCAATTAAGTGGTACCTGCAAGAATTTGGAGATATTGCTGGCTCCAAAGACTCTATGAACAACCAAGAACTTGAAGGGTTGGTCTGGGGGAAAATAAGGTGCTAGAACACATCTTGGGACGCAACGTCGACGGAGAGTTTTGCAGGCGCCACAAGGTCTGATGAGCTGCGGCGAAGGAAGGTCACCTTGATCATGAGGACGACTAGTAGAAGCCACAGATGATTGAGATGATGAAATAATTGCACCAAGTGATGAAGGCTTCATTTCAGTGCACATTGTCGAATGGAGACATATGATAGTCTATTTATAGAGACAAAGGGGGAGAGAGAAAGAAACGCGTTTGTAGATCATTTGATGAACACAGCAGTCAAAGGCGGATTTGCTTAATTTTATAAAGATTTAAAATTTTTTTTTTAATCGTTTATCCGGCCAGCTTGCGCGTATCTCGATTACATCTTTTGGAGGGAGCTTTGTTATCTGGGTTGAACCCATGACCTCTCCACTGAGAAATATGGATCTTACCACTCTAGCAATCCTACATTGACAATTTTATAAAGACTTTTGCATTAAAGAGTGATGTAAAAGAGTATAAGTGGATATTATTTACCATCGTAGGGTGGGTCAGTTGGTGAGATCAATACCTCCTAGTGAAGAGATTGTGAGTTTGATGTTTCTTTTCTTTTTTTTTTTCAAACGGAATACTTTATTAAAAAGAAAAACCACGATTACAACCTAAGGAGAAAAGATCAAACAACATTAATCGTCTAACATATGAAGGGGGGGGTCTAAACATGTAAGAACGTTTCCTGGGACACTGCTCCTTCTTTGGCCAAAGCGTTAGCAACTAAGTTAGCTTCCTAAGCACATGAGTGATGGAAATATTTTTAAAAGTATTAATCACCCGGCCGTCGAATAAATAATAGAAAATATCTTCCAAGAGATCTCTGATAGATTTTTATGCAGGACAGAGATGAGTGCTTGGTTGTCACTTTCCATGGCTACAGAGGACAAATTAAAGTCTTTTGCCCCTTGTAAAGCTTTGCGCATAACTAGTGCTTCCAGGATTACAACATCATGGGCTGCAAAACCACTTCTAAAGCTAAAGATCATTTTTTCCTGCCAATCACAAGCAATACTACCAACCCAGCAAGTTTTCTTTCCTTAAAAAAGGAGCCATCTACATTGATGGCTGATGGTATTTCATTAAATACCCTTATCTCAAAAATATATACATATATATAATTCTTCTTTTTCAAACGAAAAAATGAATATTATTTATCTCTTTTTTTTTTCTTTTTCCTCAATGTATTTTGAGAGAGAGAGGACCTGGAGATCAAGAAAATCCAATGAAACGGATGCGTTTGATAGCCCAAGAAAAAAAAATTTTCTTTCATATGTCAGGTGTGCATTAGGGAGAAGATTATTAGTTAAAATTCAAATTTCAACACTAACGAGGGTTGGCAGAATTAATATATTTGTAATTGTACCAGAGTATAGAGCTTGATTCGATAACTTAGGTAATAGCTAATTTTCAATCATATTTACTAAATCATCAGCTATCATCCAGAGACATTTCTGCCGAAGGAATTAAGGAACTTTAGTCACTTTTCTTTTCATGATATAATCTATGCATGCATTTACCAAAAAAAAAAAAAAAAAAAAAATCTATGCATGCAAACAGGATTTTTTTTTTCTTTTTCTTTTCTTGACAACATGGATGGATTCAATTAACAAAAGAAGAAGAAAAAAAAAACTGGACGTAGAGCTTGTCCTGTCAACTAAATATAAGATTCGACTCCTTGACAAGACAACACAACTGGACAAGGAGGTGGGGGTGATGATGTATGGAAAATAACAACAACAATAATAACTCGTACGTACAAAGAAACTTACCATGCAGAGGAAAAAGATACTAAAGAATGTTTGATTTTAGCGCTCCTTTCGCATAATGCTAGAAGAACGTTAATGATAGAGGCTGGAATAGAAGAGAAGCCCTCTGTAGTTGTAGCCTTGTAGGGCTTCCAAATGCGTCTTCGAATTTGCAACTCTTTCCGTCATTTAAATAGTTTTTCGTGGCCCTAGCGCTTATAAGGATTGTTGAAGTCACTGTCAGTTTTACTCAAAGCATTTGGTGCGCCCTGTAAGGCTGTAACTAAGAAATTGGCTTACATTTTGTTTTTTTTGTCATCATCAAGTCGATGCGGTGGCTGGTTTAGAAGCCCACGAAAAAAATGTTTGAAATGGTAATGAAAGTAGCACCGAATTCACCAAAGAAAGTAATACCATAGTATTTTAGTGTGCGTTTTAAGAGTCTCCTCCAACAATGAGGATTTTGGGAAAAAAAGGATAGTTCAGGTACAATTTTGACTGTTTGGTAGAAGTTTTATTAAGAACACTTGAGATGATGAAGACTTTAAATAATAATAATAATAAAATAACTCTTATAAAAGCATAAAGGGGTTAGAAGTTGTAAGTGAATGAAGTTTACTTGGTGTCCCCTCTTTGACGTATTTTGACATATCTTTTGTGTTTGAGAATGACGAAACAAATTAAAATTGTTTAGCAAAAAGCTTTCTCAAATATAAAAATTGGACTGTTTTTTTTTTTCTTCTGAAAACAAAAGGATAACCCATATATTTTACCAAAAAAAATTTGGAGTTCTTTTTGTTGTAAGAACCAAAAAATGGCAAAAACAATGCTTCTTTGCCCGTTACCATACGCACCCTAGAGATAATTCATTTGGGTGCGGTGGTACATTCAAGTTCAATCATACAAAATGAAGGCCAAATCCAACCCAATAACTCATTTTTTTTGTCAAAAATGAAAATTGATTTGATAACTTTTGTCATAATTAAATTATGGAACGTAAAATAAGTACAGCATATGAAATTGAAAATTTGATAACAAATGATAATGAGGATTGAGGATGCATACCTAGGGCTTGGGAGTGAGAAAAAAGGAGAAATGAACAGAGTGAGAATTTTTGAACCAGAGTCCATAATTTGGATTTTGGGTGTTATTTTATTCTTTTAAATAAAAATAAGATTGGATCTCAACTCTCAAGTACATTAAAAAAATAAAAAATAAAAAAAATAAAAAAAATGTCAGAAAATGAGAATGATAATTGATATAAAAAAGACCCATAATCTATGCAAACAAGATAATTTTACTTTTCTTTCCTTTTCTTGACAATCAAATGCAACCTTATGGATGGAAAGCTTCTCCAATCAATTAGATAGAAGACTTGAATCTAGGGGTGTAAATGGATAACCAAAATCCGCTTTCGAATTCGCATCTGCATCTGTTTAGGGGTATCTGAATCCGTCTGATTACTAATAAGATGCGGATATGGTATTATTCCTTTCTTATCGATTATTATCCCATTAAGTTATTTATTTAGATTTATTTTTCTTATTTTTATAAAATTTCTACCCGTGATATGTGACTCTATTTTTTCTAGATTTTCTACTAAAATAACTACCAAAGTTGCTAAATTCTTAAATTTCAAACCTAGTCTTCACAAATAAAATGGTAAAGATGTAAAAAGAAGTCGAAAACTTATGTTCAATCTGTATTCATGTCCATTTAGAAGAATCTACTTAAGAAAATAACTACTCTGAATCCAACTAAATCCGTCTGAAAACCGATAGGATATTATCCGAATCCGTCAAAATATAATAGGATGCATATATGGTATTACCACTATCTGATCCGAATCTGGTCCATTTACACCCCCTACTTGAATCCAAAAAAAAAATAACCAGCACAACACAACTGGACAAGGGGTGGGGAGGATCATGCATAGAGAATAATAATAACAACGACAACTGTGAGAGAAACAAAAAGCAACTAATATATGGACCTTTGAAATAAAAATAACAGCAACATCCAAGTCCCCCAAGTTAGGAAAACATGTTAATTTTCAAAGCAAATTCCATGTAAACCCCTAAATTTGCAATCAATTATATCTACTATCTTGACAAAATCAATTACAAATGTCCTTTACTGTTAAGTATTAAAGTTAATGATGTCATCATGAAACAAACATGTAAATGCCAAGTTACCTTTTATTATATAAATATTTTTTACAATACTATTTTTACACTTATCTTTCTATTATGTTCTCTCTCTTTTCTTGACCTCTCCTTCCTTGACGCCGATAGCACCGGCACCTCCCTTCCTCTCTTTTGTTGTTGTTGTTGGTTGCCTCCATAGCAAGAAACTTTCAAATCCCATCTTGTTATTTCGAAATCTGACTAAGGACCCACCGGTTCTCTCTTGGCCCGAACCTGGCTCCTGAGAACAAAATGAAGGTGAGAGTGGGCCGCCTCTATGGATGGGAAGTCACCTCCAATGATTAAGTCAGTAAATGGAAGAACACGAATCCTCATAGAGAGGAGTAAATGTCCAAGAAAGATGAAGAGGAGGATGTCTTCTTGGGGTAGTTGCAAGTGATTAATGGTTGGAGATTGAAGGTTCAACTTATTTTACATGATGGATAGTGGCGGTATATAAAGCAGAACCATACCACAGGGGTGAGTGGGGGTGCATCATAACCTTACGATTTCCTCGTTCAAAATGGAGGGTGGAGATGGCCTCTGGATCGTAGCTTGATTAGCAAGCCAATGATTTGATTTGCAATACAATTGTCACCGAATCAAGGGGCCAGTCACACGTTGACACTGATGTGACATCAATCCCCAGCTGGATAGACAAAACGTGAGGAAGTGTGGTGGTTCCCGACAAGGGGAAGGGGTGTGGTGGTTTCCGGCAGTGGTGGACGGTTTCTAGCGAGGTGTAAGAAGAAGATGGTTAAAGGTTTCACTCAATTAAAAGGTGGTTATGGGAGGATAATTGGGTCATTACTACCCCTAACGGCATGATGGTCATTCACATTCAAAATTTGAATAACTTAACATAATCAAGTAACTGTAGGTAACGTGTAATTTTTAACTGGGTAAACTGTAATTTTTGGCACCAAACTGAGGTGCCTCGAGTTTCACCCCCACTATTGGAAGAATCCGGATCATCACCCTGTCAGTGGAGCATAGAGTGCTCCTCGACGGTTTTATCACCACAAAATCGGTGGGCCCCACAGGTAAAAAATATAAAAAAATCCCATCACCCAACCCCTGGGCCCCCCTGTAATTTGTGGTGGTAAAGCCGTCGGGGAGCACAAAGTGCTCCACCGACGGGTTGAGGATCCGGACTCCTATTGGAAACCCTGAAAATGCTGGCTCGGGTGATGTTTTTAGTGATGAACATGCAAATATATTATATGCATTTCGTCCTTTTATTTGCAAGAGGACAAGTTTTGAAGCAAAATAGAAGCAATGATATGAGCCCTTGAAATTGGAAGGGAACTTGCCTTGGAGAAAATTTGGGTGGAGACTGATTTAGTGATTTAGTGGTTGTGGCTTATCTGTTGTTGAAGAAGAAATTAATAGGGTTCATATTGCAGCATTGGTGGACTCTCCAACCGTGGACTCTCTAACTCGTGAGTTGAAAATTTATCATTCAAATTATTGAGACCAGGTTGAAGATGGTGAGTTCAAAATATACATTGATCAAATAAAAAAAACCTGTAAATGCCATGCAGACACTCAAGGAATTGAATTTATGTTGTAATAAAAGCTTTTGTAAAAAACTGTATTATAATATCGTGAGAGAAGGGAAAATAGGTTAGAGGAATGAAAGAATAAACCATGCATGTTTGAAGGTTTGAAAAATGTTAAACTTAGGATTACAATATGACAAATGCCCATCCATCATTTGACGGTGCACTTGATGTGCTTGTATGAGAAAGAAATTGTGAGGAGTTGTTGAAGAATATGTCTAACAAAAAAGAGTAGTTGAGGTCTTTTCCCTCTCATTATATGAAGGTATAATAGTCTTTAGAACCATACCACTAAACATTCCTACAAAGCTGGAACTGTGTGCTTTTCAAAGATAAAATAGGATGCTAGTGTTTAAAAGCCTCTATTTTGTGGTGACGGAACAATTTAATTACTTTTAATTTTAAAATCACAAAAGATGACCGATGCCAAACAAAATTTATATCCAATACGTAACGCTGTTGCATTCGATAGAGTTGGGAGGGTTTAACTATGCAGCCTTTATCCCTATTAATAGAATTTGAATCCATTACTGAGCTTAATTTCAGCAACTGAGCAAGATCTTCATAGATAATGAATCCAATTAAAGGCCTCACCAAATTTTCCCCGTTCTCTAAAACCCCCACTTATAGCTTATGAATGTCAGATTCAGCTTTTTTTCGAGGGGATTATTGTTGGTGAAGCTCTGGCAATCTGTCAGTCTAGAAATAAGTATCAGTACCTGATCCAATTTTACAGTGTATTGGAGAAAGTATAGAACTATCCACTGAAGAACTTTGTGCTTTGTGCACCTCCGACGGGGAGATGATCCCAATTCTTGAAGAAATACTATTCCACACCCTTGAATCATGCTTTTTACGGGATTTAGGATAGAAAAAAGAAGAGTTGGGAAAGTATTTTCCCTTCAAAACTCTATCCCACAAACTATTAGGTTCAATTATTAATCGCCAAGCCTGTTTAGCAAGCATACTGTAATTATGAATTTTAGCCTTTCTAAAACCAAGCCCTCCCTGAGAAGTTGGTATACAAGTCTTGTCCCAACAAATTAAAGAGTGATTAGATGATTTACCTGTATTACCATTCCAAAGTTTATTGACAATAGAGTCTAGTTTGTCACATACCTGCTTTAGTAGTTTAAAAATACCCATGTAATAAGAAGGTGTGAAGGATAATAGTGATTTTTCGCCCCAAACAAATAAGATCAAACCATCTCATCCAACCCTAGTTGAATCTACGGTTGCTCTACCACCATCACTCCTCCATGCGTGAAGGACTCTACTGGAAGCACATCTAAAGCCCTTGCCGAATTGATCTCTTCATGTTATCATTATCTTTCCAAGAATTTTACTTCATCTCAAATACCTCAAGGTCTACAAAAGGTTATATCATCTCAACAACTAGACTAGACTCAGAGTTGCACTCAAACACATAGGAAATCCAATCTATGTAAAACCATAATACCTACTCTGTGCAAAACCAAACTCTAGAACAAGAGTTTTAGACTACTCTTAAACAGTAATTCTTGTATCTATAGATATGTAAGTTGTACTCTAGTAAAATTTCAAAGAAGCTAATCACATTTCCATGAATGTAAGTTATCGAGATCAATTAAATCAAGTAAAATTGAGTCTCTCTCTTTCTCCCATATTTTCTCTCTCTTTCCATCACTCAAAAATGTCTCTCTCTGACCCTAATTCATGACATGTAGCAAAAGGTAATGCAACTAGTACTAATTTGGCGACAACTTTTTACCTGCAAAACTGAGAGAATGGACATGAGATGACAACCATCACAAAAGAAGATTGGAATAGACTGATTTCCATCAATCTATATTGTATAAAAAAGGGGTTTTTGTAGGCTTACATCAGCGCTTAACAATCCACGTGAACACATGTAATACTATTAATAAAATGACTTAGGGCCTGTTTGGTTACATGAGTCTAGAAATTTCAAATCTATTAATTTCAAATCTATGAAGTCATAATTTATAAAATTAACTGTTTGGTTAACCGAATATGTGGAATGAAAGCTGTTGATTCATCTGAGATTTTGTAAATGCGCAAATGTTTAATGTTTTTATAGTAAGTGTAAGGGTAATCTGGGTATTTCCTTGGGTTTTGGTTTCTATTGAACTGGTTTCGGTTCACTTCATTGTATATGTGTTTTTGAGCCGGTTTGATTCAATTGTATGCAAAACACGATTTTTGGAATTTGGGGAAAACAAATCGAGCTCTCTGGCGATGGCGATCTTCGTTTCTCTCTGTTCTTCGTCGATTGATCTGGTTCTTGGACGATCTTGAAGGAGCTCTGAGCAAGGAGTGTTCAGAGGAGGGAGAAGAAGGTTCGTTGGTATTTTGGGGAAATCAAGAGAGAGCTCGAGATGCAAAACACGATTGAGATTTGGGGTTTTTCTGAGTTTTCTCTCTAGCTCGTTCATGGCGACCTCTGTTCTTGATGCGATGCTTCAGTGGTGAAGTTGATCCTCAAATATGAAAGAGGGCTTTTGTTCGGCTTAATTTCAGCAACTGAGCAAGATCTTCATAGATAATGAATCCAATTAAAGGCCTCACCAAGTTTTCCCAGTTCTCTAAAACCCCCACTTATAGCTTATGAATGTCAGATTCAGCTTTTTTTCGAGGGGATTATTGTTGGTGAAGCTCTGGCAATCTGTCAGTCTAGAAATAAGTATCAGTACCTGATCCAATTTTACAGTGTATTGGAGAAAGTATAGAACTATCCACTGAAGAACTTTGTGCTTTGTGCTTCTCCGACGGGGAGATGATCCCAATTCTTGAAGAAATACTATTCCACACCCTTGAATCATGCTTTTTACGGGATTTAGGATAGAAAAAAGAAGAGTTGGGAAAGTATTTTCCCTTCAAAACTCTATCCCACAAACTATTAGGTTCAGTTATTAATCGCCAAGCCTGTTTAGCAAGCATACTGTAATTATGAATTTTAGCCTTTCTAAAACCAAGCCCTCCCTAAGAAGTTGGTATACAAGTTTTGTCCCAACAAATTAAAGAGTGATTAGATGATTTACCTGTATTACCATTCCAAAGTTTATTGACAATAGAGTCTAGTTTGTCACATACCTGCTTTGGTAGTTTAAAAATACCCATGTAATAAGAAGGTGTGAAGGATAATAATGATTTTTCGCCCCAAACAAATAAGATCAAACCATCTCATCCAACCCTAGTCGAATCTACGGTTGCTCTACCACCATCACTCCTCCATGCGTGAAGGACTCTACTGGAAGCACATCTAAAGCCCTTGCCGAATTGATCTCTTCATGTTATCATTATCTTTCCAAGAATTTTACTTCATCTCAAATACCTCAAGGTCTACAAAAGGTTATATCATCTCAACAACTAGACTAGACTCAGAGTTGCACTCAAACACACAGGAAATCCAATCTATGTAAAACCATAATACCTACTCTGTGCAAAACCAAACTCTAGAACAGGAGTTTTAGACTACTCTTAAACAGTAATTCTTGTATCTATAGATATGTAAGTTGTACTCTAGTAAAATTTCAAAGAAGCTAATCACATTTCCATGAATGTAAGTTATCGAGATCAATTAAATCAAGAAAAATTGAGTCTCTCTCTTTCTCCCATATTTTCTCTCTCTTTCCATCACTCAAAAATGTCTCTCTCTGACCCTAATTCATGACATGTAGCAAAAGGTAATGCAACTAGTACTAATTTGGCGACAACTTTTTACCTGCAAAACTGAGAGAATGGACATGAGATGACAAACCATCACAAAAGAAGATTGGAATAGAGTGATTTCCATCAATCTATATTGTATAAAAAAGGGGTTTTTGTAGGCTTTCATCAGCGCTTAACAATCCACGTGAACACATGTAATACTATTAATAAAATGACTTAGGGCCTGTTTGGTTACATGAGTCTAGAAATTTCAAATCTATTAATTTCAAATCTATGAAGTCATAATTTATAAAATTAACTGTTTGGTTAACCGAATATGTGGAATGAAAGCTGTTGATTCATCTGAGATTTTGTAAATGCGCAAATGTTTAATGTTTTTATAGTAAGTGAAAGGGTAATCTGGGTATTTCCTAGGGTTTTGGTTTCTATTGAACTGGTTTCGGTTCACTTCGGTTCACTTCATTGTATATGTGTTTCTGAGCCGGTTTGATTCAATTGTATGCAAAACACGATTTTTGGAATTTGGGGAAAACAGAAATCGAGCTCTGGCGATGGCGATCTTCGTTTCTCTTTGTTCTTTGTCGATTGATCTGGTTCTTGGACGATCTTGAAGGAGCTCTGAGCAAGGAGTGTTCAGAGGAGGGAGAAGAAGGTTCGTTGGTATTTTGGGGAAATTAGAGAGAGCTCTGAGATGCAAAACACGATTGAGATTTGGGGTTTTTCTGAGTTTTCTCTCTAGCTTGTTCATGGCGACCTTTGTTCTTGATGCGATGCTTTAGTGGTGAAGTTGATCCTCAAATATGAAAGAGAGCTTTTGTTCGGCTTTGTGAGAAGGACACTCGACGGTGGTTTGGTGCCATATGGTTGCCATGTTATGGTTATCTTGTACATATCAATCCCTGACATCTTGTAAGTCTTCATTTCTTCCATAGTAGATCGGACTCCATTCTTGAGTCCTGGAGACGTAGGCATCTGATGCCGAACTCCGTAATCAAATGTCCTGTGTCTCTTCTTCTTCTTGCTTCCAATTTCGTGGTAAATCACATGACCGAATGAATAGTCTAGGTTAGGGTTTATAGATTGTTTCTTTTCTTGTTTCAATCTGATAAATCGAATAAGTTAATCACCATTACCGATCATGAATTAAGAACTGGGAATATCAGTAAGGATGAAATCTCTGGATTTCTCCCCATACCCATAAATCTACAGATTCACGTTTTCAGTGTAAAAAGATGAATATTTAGATTTCATGAATGTAGAGGTTTTCACAACCAAACGGGTATAAATCTCGCATTCATAAGGGCGGGACGAGGAGACAAAAAGAGACAAACCGGACCAAACCAGAGACAGGCAAAAAACGGGTAGTTGAATTGAAGAAATCAATTTATCCAAAATTAATAGATTATGGTTTAAATGTTAACAAAAGGGGAAGTCACCTCACCAAACGTCGTGGAAGGCGTTTCGAATCTGGTCCACAACCAACGGTAATTCCCATTTGTGTCCGAGTTTGAAATCTCTCGGATTCATGACCACAGGCCCTAAATTAATCTCTGGAATCATGTAACCAAACATGCCCTAAAACTCAACCTCTTCTGGATTTAACTGTGAATGACTGAGAAATTTCATTTTTATTGTTTTTTTATAATGATCAAAATTCAATGAATGCGAACGGCTATTAATCTTAAGAATCAAGAATCTTACACCACATGTGAAGGTGGAAAAACGTACAAAAGAAGAGAAAAAAGAAAGAAAACTTAAGGGCATAAAACACCTTTACTTTTAGCTGGTGCTTTCTTGTAAAAATAAATAAATAAAGGGAGAAAAAAGGGAATCGGCGCCTTCTTTACTAAGGAAAAAATTGTTCCTTTCACTATTCAATATACTGTTGATCAATCATTGAATTATATGAAATGATTATAATTAAACAAAATATCAATCTTAGATTTGTATGAAAAAGCTTTGATATCGATTGTTGGAACCTAAAATTCTAAACGATGCTCATACTAAAGTTAGGATACTATGTAATATTCAAAGGAAGGAAAAAAAAAAAAAAAAAATCAATTCAAAACCTTTTCCATTCCTAAATCTTAAAATTAAAATGACAAAGTCTTCTTCAATCTCGTCGTCTTTCTTTTCGTTCCTCTTTCTGGTAGAGAGAAAAGAGAACAAAAGGCTTCAGAGTTTGAAGAGACTCATCGTAACTATTTGTAATAGTAATTCCAAACCCTAGTCTACTTCCATAATGAATTGATTTACCCCATCTCAAACTAAATGACAATGCATTTGCTCAATGTGTAGAGACCTCATTGATTATTAATCCCAGTAATTAATCTAAGTTCACATATTATCTAGGATAAACTTAACAATCACTTACTTTGGCTAAATTAATTACTTTGTTATGATGAATTGATGTAGTTATGAAATCTCAATCACAAAATTTTCCAATAATTCTTAATCCATTTAACAAATCTACTAATGTCGGATAATAGTATATATGCATAATCATATGGTATATGTTTTTCTATCAATTACAACAAAAGTTTATTTACTAACTAAACCGAAATGTGATAAATAAACAACGAATGTCCAACAACTTTGATCACATAAACAACATTATTCATTATAGGTCTTTTATGGGGCCCAAGGCAATACTCAATAGCCAGTCCATTAATTATAGCTAAAAACTATGTTTAGAAAGGTAAAATAATTATTTCCTAAACACCTTACAACAAAAGCACAATTAAATGCATGTATGTATTAAATCATCCATAAAACGAAAAATAATTTATTCATCAAATGTAAAATTTATTATCAACATCAATTTATTAGTTCCCATTTGAATTCACCCACTAAACAAGCATAAATTCAATTAAAAATAAATTATAATATCCAATCATGCTACCAAATAATAATAAAATGAGTAGATAAAGTTCAAATTTCAAAATAGATAGAGGTACTAAAAGAAACAAGTTCAACCAAGGGTTTATCTCTTAGATCACCCTTTATTTGCATCTTTTGCGTTTTTCTTCTCTAGGCAAGATTTACGTGCATTATAGTTTCTTTTAAAATATTCATTTTGATCACACCAATAATACATAATATCACTAGAGCTCTTCTTTTCTTTATTATTTAGATGATATTTGTTTTTCTTAAGGAACTTATATTTGTTATTGTATAACCCACTAGTAAATGCTTTGTTGTCTTTAATCAAATTTGCATTATTGATCTTTGTCCTTTTCTTATCATTTTATTCCTAAACACATATGAAAACGAGGTCTTTTAGAGTCTTTCTATTAATTTGTCTATGTATTGAGTGAAATTTAAAAGGTAGCATATGACTTTGGAAGCGATTTGATAGCAAGATGCACAAAAAATTCATCATCAATCATTGTCCCAAGATCCTTTAGTTTATTTTTTGTAGCAGGCATCTCTAGAAGTTACTCTCTAATACTTTCTGTACCATCAAATATCAAGGAAGTCAATTTAAACATCAGTTCATCTTTCACTTCGTTCTGTGATAACTCAAACACTGTTTTTATCTCTGTAAGATTTTCTTTGACAGTGTTCTTCATTCCACACTTTCACACATGGATTAACAGTGAATCTATTCATTATTATTAGACTTTTCTTGTTAGTTGTCATACGTTCTTTATACTCTATCTTCTCCTCATTTGTACTTGTAGCAGTAAGATCAACAGACTTTTGCTCTTTAAGAACCATATCATAGTCAAACAATCTTATGGTAACATTTAGTTAATTTATGCATACTTTATAGTTTTACTTAGAAAGAACAGGAATTAAGGTTAAAGCATTAGTCTGGGTAGGCATCTTAAGGGAGAAGCAAAAAAATCAACAATCAAACATAAGGAGCGCAACATAGGCATTCAAACAAGCTATATCATAATCATATGAAGAAAAAAATGATACAATTAGATATACAGGTATATGGACTCATATGGTCATACCATATCAAGCATGCCAAAGACATCAAACATTCCAACATTAGCTGACCAAGTAAACTTCTAACCTTCAGATTAAAATGTACAAAGCTTCACACATAATCTTGCAAATATCATCGAATAACAATCATTTTTGGAATTCCTTCCACCTTTGGGTGATAAGAAACCGTTAGATTATGCATCTCAAAATATCTTGTTGTATTACTCACTTTTTTTTATTGAAGACAACAACAATCTTTGAAATTTCATTACCTTTGGACATCTGAAACTCCTTAGATTATTATTTTCTCCGACTTGTGTTCATGTATTCCAAATTTAGATGACATTACCTTTAGGAAAATGTCAACAAACTTTTACTTCTCCGACAAACTACAAGAGAATGAGAAGATGCCATTTTGGTGCATGGATTATGAACCTCTTCTTATTATTCCTTCCAAAATTTACAGTCAATGTGCAAAATTACATATAATATAACAACAAGAGAATGAGGTGATGCTACTTTAGTAGATTACACCCTCTCCTTATTATTTTCTTCCAAAATTTTCAGTTTAAGGTGCAAAAGTACGCACAAATAATATCAAATAATTAAGGTATTAATACATATTAATGGAGAACAACTATTGTAGAGAAATTTAATTAAATCTAAACATAGAATTGGTCTCAAAACCCAAAGATTAACCATTAACCATTAAAATACGAAAGAATAGCAACCTGTTAAGATAAAAAAGTTAAATAAGCATCATAAAGTTCTAATTCAGTATCAATATTCACAATTGCTTCGAACCAGAATTGATCAATTTGTTAATGAACTCCAATCTTTTGGAATAGTGGTCTCCAATTCTCATTCTAGAATATTTGCATAAACCATAAATTAAATTTGATTAGTTTTTACAAGAAAGTCAAAGATAGTAGAGCCAAAAAAAGTGTTTCTGTTTTTGTTTTTGAGTAAGAATAAAAATTTCAAGAAGCGTGCACCATGAGACAATATCCGTCAGATAAGACGATTGGATCAGAAGGATCTCTGTCAACACACATGTGAGATCAAAAGGAAACTAGGTTTTCAAAGGCTTAGCAAACATTCAAAAATCCACTTTCACACATTTGTAACACGTTTAATAAAAGAGCTTGTACATAAAAAGTAAAGAACACTTGAACCCTCTTTTGGATTTAATGAGAATGACAAACAAAGTTCTATTTGATTCTTTTATATAGTAGCAAAAATTCAAAGAATGTGTACGGCTATTAATCTCATAATGGACAATGATCAAATAACAATCATAAGACTATTTCCATGTGAGAACCAAGAATCTTACACCCCACAGTTAACGGTGGGAAAAAAAAGAACATAGAAAGGGAAAAAAGACGAAGAATCAAAGGCATGCAATTATGGTACCGTATGTCAGTGATATACCATGTTGAAAGACTTGACACGAAAAAGGCCCCCAACATGAGAATTGCCAAATGTCAGTGATATATTGATAATTCACGATAATTTCAGCCAAAAAATTGGCATTATATGATAATTTCTTGCATTGTTACCTTGTTTTGCTCCAATCTTCAAACTTTACTTGTAGGAAGAGAATACTGTTAGGGATCATTAGCGTCGACTTGGGGGTTACCATGGATGTCATCTTCCATTTGTATCTTTAAATTCACACCATCAGCTCCTTTTTCCATTCTAACCATCCTCCAATCTATATAAGAGTTTCCTTGTAATGGTTGCACATTAGAATTTTGGCGGTCTCCTTGAATGTAAGATTGATTAGAATCATGCATGACTCCATGCACAGGAATATTGTCAGTATTATACATGTTAGCTTGTAAAATTTTGCCAATTATACCACTATACCTTCCATATAGCCTTCCGTCAACGCGGAGAATTTTAGATCTACCATTACTTCCACCAATAACTCTTTGTACCGAAGAAGGAAAGCTTATGTTGTCATTGATTGATCTCCTTCCTTGGGGAGTGAAATTTGTCGCTGACATTTCAAACCTCACATGAAACCCCTTTTAATATTTTATATGACAACATATCTCTTTCGGTCGGCACACATAGAGATTCATTTATTTTCTCCCAGATCATTGCTCCTATTGTTTGAACTTAAATTTATACTGCAAAACAATTCGTCTTCATTACAATGCATATTTTGATGGAGTTAGAGATGAAGAAGCAAAATCTCAAGAGGTAATTTATTCACAAACTTTCTTGATTGGGTCTTCATCACATTCTAAATAGTGACGATTGGTACTCTTTCAAATCCAAAATGATTTTAAAATATAAGATTTTAAGGATATAATTGGCATTCAATATAGTTTCTATAAATGAGGGTAATGTCATTTTTTTGACTTCTGAATTTTAATGAATGACAAAATAGACATTACATATTCAATATTAATAACCACTTAACACTGTTAGAAGTGAGGGAGGCAATAGTAATTTCATAAAGAAGAAGATTTGATTAGCAATAAAACCAAAGAATGGTGGAGGGGGGGGGCAATAGTATTTATCCCAAATAATAAATAAATTAGGCGCCTTCTTTTATAAGGAAAAAACTCAGGCTTTTCACTATTCAATATACTGATTGATCAATCATTGAATTATACAAATTGATTATAATTAAATGAAATATCTATCTTGGATTTGTATGATAAAGCTCTGAAACTAATTGTTAGAACAATCAAAGGATTTTCCAAAATCCTAATCAATACCCATACAAAAGTTAACAATGTAATATTTAGAACGAAAATTACATGTTGCAACAACGTATGTTGAAGAACATTAATCCAAAATCTAAATTCTTAGAGTGATGAAGCCTTCTCCAATCTCGTCACATTCCCTTCCATACTTTTTTCTTATGGAGAGAAAAGAAAATAAAAGACTAGAAATTGAGAGGACTCCATAATTCCTATTTATAACAGTAATCCCAAAACCTAGTTGGCTTTTCCAATAGACTGATCTAACCCATCTTAAACCAAATGACAGTTCATCATCAACCCAATGTGTTGTGACTTCCATCAATTATTAACCATATTAATTAATTTACGCCTACATATTCTCTAGAATACACTTAATACTAATTGCTTGGAGCTAGTGAACTACATAAATGATTTATCTAAGCCCCCTCCTATTACCCTTTTCTCAGCCTTTCAAGGCATTAGAGACTTCACTGCATGTTTTTCTTTATGTACGTTTGTTTTATTCCAGAGCTGTTTATGCTTTGGCGGATCGATCTCTAGCAAGGGAGGCCTTGTCTGTACGGTGCATAACTATTTGGCCACACTTCACTACTTGGCTGGTAGCAACTTGTAATGCTTCGACCTTTTGTCCCACACTTGGTTTGGAAAGAAAACCATTTATCAAAAAAAGGATTTTCCCCAACTTTTCAAGTTCTTTAGTTATCTTCAAGTTAGCAATCTTTCCAGGTTCTTTGAGGATTTGTTCCTATAAATCCATTTGATGCCTGTCCTTCAACTAGCTATCCGAGATAGCTAATTCTTACAATGTTCTCTGGCCATGATAAACTGTTAATATTTTTCTATCCATTTTAGCGATATTTTGCCCAGAGTTGCAATTAAGCTGGTTCTAAGTGACATGATCGCAAATATTCTATTTGAAATCAGAGGGAGCATTCAGGAGCATCAAGAAATCCAATATGCGTGATTCCAATTTTCATGTTCTACAATATTGTACGTTTTGCTAGTTTTGTGAAGGATATATCCCTTGTAGCTCGCTTTGATGATAAAATACAAATCTCAATACTGGATAGGGTGGGTATTGAGTGCTAGAAATCATTTTGCAGAACCAAACATCATCATTAAAAGTTACCAAAAAAAAAAAAACATCATCATTAAATTTCTTGGATTCTTCTGCTTGTTATTTTTTTTTTCCTGGGTGGGTGTGGCTCCATGTTGTGTGAAACTGTTTTAGACTATTAGGGTCATTTTCATCCATTCTCCTTTAGTTTGGTTAAGGTCACTTTCATTCTAAAATAACTTCTCTTTTGAGTTTGGCTTCAAAAAAGGACAACCAAGCACAAATCATATTTTATGACCAAAATTTACTTATTTGTGCAGCTGTTAAGATTGTACCATGTTTACTCGTTCCAATCCAACTGTTTGTATTAAAAATGTGTGCTATAATTGTAATTATAACATTTTTAGTCTTACATTTAAGGGTCTTAAATTTCAAATTTACAAAATTATGGCCTTAGTTGAAACTCAAAGAAAACTTCATTCCCATCCCAAAAGCCTAATTTGCTGAAAAAAAACTTATCTTCCGACAAAAAGAGAACCAACATTGCAGATTTTCTTATTTGATCAGGTTTGTTCAGTTTAAGATAATTAATTAGGGTTAAAGATCTAAGGTTGATTTGGGTTCAGTATTAATGGGTTACATTTCCGTTGGCATCAAGAATTGAAGGCTAAATTAAAATCAAATGATGAAAAAGAGTACAGTCCAATGATGAAACCAGTGGCAATTCCAATTTAAAATTAAATGACGTTAGAGGAAGACGTAGTAACAACAAGAACAAATCTCTGTTTGTTAAGTCTGTATCTACAAGCTTGCTAACAAGATTCTACTTCATCCTTGGCAGTTCAAGTAGGTGCATGGGTTTCTACCTGCAACAGGTTTCCCCTAATTCCGCGGTGGGTTCGGTCACTAGGTCTACAAATTCCTCATCTCACTGGATTTTCTACCTCCCCCTCAACTTCATTCTCTACTTTGTGATGGGTTCGGTCATTGGTCTAAGGCATAACAAAGAGGCAATGCATTTTTTTGGAAAATCTGATTTTTGATATTCTCCAAAGTAGGGTTTTCTTGCAAGATGGAAATGGGGTTTTCATTAGCACTTTAATTAAGGGCATAATTTTATAAATTTGAAATTTTAAGACCCTTAAATATATAATAAAAATATTATAATTACAACTATAGTTCACCTTTTTAATTTAAACCGTTTGGTTAGAATGAAAATGTATAGTACAATCTTGACCGCTGCACAAATAAGAGTATGTTGATCAGAAATAAGAAATAATTTTTAGAAACCACACGAGAGTCAGATTCAAAAAAGAATTTATTTTGGTAAAAGTGATAGGACGAAACCTCCGCCTCCATTGCAAATTACCCAGATTATTTTCATCAAACCCAATTAATTGTTTTCGTACAAGAATCCATATTTATTGAAATCTGTGCCTTAATCCGAGCCTATCTCTATAGTAACTGGTTTCAACATCCCTGATGAAGGATCAATTTATGGTATTAGAAGGAAAGAACGAGTCGTAAACTGATGACAAGTAGCTAGAGTAGTCATTAATCTGAGAACTGTTTGGTTCATGTATCATGAAATCCTCATCCAATAGTTGGGTGTGTTGCAGCAGTGTTGGTTGTGGAGCTTCAGCTTCCATCTCCTTACCCATCAATGAGTTGTTATGACATGAGAAGTTCTCTAGTATATGTCTTTCTGTATTGAGAAGAAGTTGAGCTTCTGCAGTAGCCAACTGCATCTGCAGCTGTCTCACAAGCTTCTGCAATCGGCAAACTTCACCTGCACATCCATGAACTGGATCTTTAATCCTTGCTGCTGCTTCATAAACCAAGCAATCCACTGCATCAGCTCTTTGGCTTTCTGGTAGTTCCTGCATTCATCACACAAAGACTTCCAATTGTTATATTGATGCATATAGATGATAGCCAAATCCAAAGACCCAACTCGCAAGAACTCTTTCAAATTGAAAATTGAAAATCCAGACTGTTTGAATTGACATGTAGGTTGAGATTCATCTTCAAATATCAACAGACGACTTGCCTATTGGGTAAGCACAACTGTAGTTTGCTCACCGCATAAGAGCCAGATTTTTTCGAAATGATTTTGAGTTTCACAACCCAGTTATTTCTCAGAATATTTTTACAAAGAAGTAGTACCTGCAAGAATTTGACAATATTACTGGATCCAAATATTTTATGAACAACCAAGAACTTGATGGGCTGATCTGCGGGAAAGTATGGTGCCAGAACACAACGTGGGACACATCGTCGACGGAGACTCTTACAAGCGCCACAAGGTCTGATAACATTCGAGGGAGAAAGGTGAGACTGATCACCAGGAGGAAGAGGAGAAGCTGAAAATGATTGAGGAGCAAACGAAGTAGTTGAGGAATCACTTGAAAGGTTAAATGAAGGAGATGATGAAGTCATAGCACCAGCAGTCATAGCTTCGTTTGAGTGCAAATTGAGAAGATCAAGAAGAGAGACTATTAAGAAACGGATTAACAATGAAGAGAGCGATGTAGGCCAGGCTATGGAGATGAAGAAGATCCAGTAGAGGGAAGGAACTGGATTGAAGACGTTATGCAGGAAGAGTTTGAGTAGCCAACTTAAGTAGTAACAACGGGACATGATGGATCAAGATCCGGGAAAAAGACATCAAAATCACACCGAAAACCATGTGTAAGTTGACCTCATTCAAAGTCTAAGAATTCCTTTTTGTGTTGTCTTTTATTTATGATCCACACATGTAATTACCATGTGATATGTATTCCAGGTGTCAATGAAGTGAATTCTAATTAAATCAGATGAACGGACCACCATTCTTCTGTTTTAATATTTTTAATAAACTGGAAATTTTAGTTATCATTCTGAAAGTAATAATATGGGAAATGAACATTATCTTGTTTCTATGAAAAAAACAAAAATTCCTCCAAAGCCTTTGTCTTATTCTTTTCAACATCTTTTATTAATAGAGCAAATTGCACTGGCATTCTGAAATGGAGGTCTTAAAACATTGACACCCCACTTTATGTTTAAAAAGCACAGAGACCCCAAACTGAATTTTTATTTGATATATTTGTCAAATTTATCACTGAAAATGGTTAAATTACTATTTATCACTGGTTATATCCCTATAATAAACAGTATCTGAAAGTTTTTCAGTGAAAATTTTGAAAAATTTATTTAAGGAAAATTCAATTTTGAGGTCTCTGTGCTTTTTAAACATAAAGTGGGTATTAGTGCTTTAAGGTTTCCATTTTGGGGTGCCAGTATAATTTGATCTTATTAATAACCAAAGGTTCAATGGATTCAATAATAAAGTTCCTCGAAATATGAAGATATAATTCTTTGAATTCATGATTTTATGTAATGTGAGTACGACATAATATGATAGATAGAATCTCATTTTGAAAAACCAAACATGCACCATCATAATATTTGTTGAACTCTTCTTCTGGCTACTTTCTCGTTTCAGATTATTATCATAAGACCAAGGAACTGTTCTAGTTCAAGAATAAGAATACACTAAAATTTTTAGCCTTTCTCAAAGATCATAACCCATAATCAGAGAACTTACGTATCAACGAGTTGTGATCACATGAGAAGCTTTGTTTTTGATACGGTGATGCATGTATTGAGAAGTTGGGCTTCTGCAGTAGCCAACTCCATCTGAAGCTGTTCCACAAGCTTCTGTAACCTGTAAGCTTCACCTGCAGATCCATGCACTGGACCTTTAATCTTCGCCACTGCGTCATAAACAAAGGTTTCCACTGCATCAGCTTTTTGGAACTGAGGTAGTTCCTGTATTAATCACACGAGGACCCCCTATTTTATGAATAACCCCAGTAGTAAATGAAACTGGGAACAAGATTAGGTGGCAAGTAGTACCTGGCTCCAAAGATTCGTGAACACCCAAGAACATGGATTTTTATTTGCAGCAGCCGCTGCTGGCTGCTGCTGACAGTACTGATGGTGCCACGCCATCACAATATGATCTAACGGTTGACAATCAAACAGTGAAGATGTATTTGTAAATAAAATATTTTATTTTATATTCAAAATTTAAATTTTTATAAATTTACAAAACAAGTCCTTCAATTTACCAATCCTAAACCCCCATTTCTCAATGATCACGATCTAGGGTTTCATTGAGCTCGATCAAACGGGAATTGGATGGACTAGACTTGCAATAGAAAAGATGGTTATCACTACATAGATCACAACCAAGACCAATTGTAGAAACCGCTCTCAAAGCTGCAGATTTGGGAGTTAAGATACTCCCATCCATGGCCATTTTTTCACTCCCTCGATTAGAAAGACAAGCTTTCTATTCTATAAATGAAACCGTGAGAATTTAAGAGGAATTGGAGTTTCAAAGTGTGAGGTGATGAGCTGTTCAACCGAAACTAAAGAAGAGTTGAAGAAGAAGAAGAAGAAGGCAGCCATGGAAAGAGGGAAGGGTGCGGTCCCGTGCGGGGATTGAAAGAGGGAAAGATATCAGAAATGCCCCTCTTGCTCAGGGGCGCAAGGTTGCTGCACAACCACTGCATCAGGGTGGTCGGTGATGAAGTGCTGCTCTTGCAGCCGAGTGGTAGAGGAGCGACAGACAGCCCCACGATCTCTTCCTTCTGCGAGTCCAAGATTCTCCTCTCTGGCCTTGTCACTTCGACCTTGCTCTCGTTGTCGTCGGCGACATAAATGGTGATGATGAAGACCCTTTCCAACCCACTGGCTTCATTACTGCTTTCTCCACATGGTCTCTTGAATCCAGCCCTCTCTTTGCTCTCTCCTCTCTCCTTTTCCAGTCACCTTACTGAACCAAAGCGAGCCTCGACTCGTCTTCCTCCTCGAGTTCTTCTGAATAGGGTCATGTTGTCGTTGTTGACTTTGTGCTTATCTTGAGATCATTGAGAAATGGGGGTTTAGGATTGGTAAATCGAATGACTTGTTTTGTAAATTTATAAAAATTTAAATCTTGAATGTAAAAATAAAAAAATTTATTTATAAATACACCCTCACTATTTAATTCTCAACCGTTAGATCATATTGCTATGACGTGGCACCATGCTACAAATAAAAATCCCAAACTCACAAGAGAGAGAAATTAATCATTATAAATTTTCACTAATATAAACCTCAGTAGTAAAAAATGTGACCGCGATATATCATCGACATGGGGCGATATATCGCCCTATTGCTAGGGGGCGACATGATTCCCCCTAACGATACAACACTTTCAAAGTGTCTACAATATAATGAAATTTGGTCGAATTTTCGACCGAATTTCTCTCTCCTCTCCAAACTTCTCGAGAGCCTCTCTCTCTTATTTCTTGTATTTTTCACCATATTTTGGTTTGATCTTCAACATCTAAGAGTACATCTTGCTTCGTTATTGCTGAATATCACGTTGTTTTTGTCGATCAAGAGGGATTTTGCATAGATCTGCGAGTTTTTTCATCTCACAAGTAACCATTCTTCTCCAACTAATTTTTGACAAAATGCATGCCATAATGTTGTTGGATGGTTATGAAATTAAAATATCTTGAATACCGTGAGTCAATCTACTAGCTCACGGAGTCATAATTTTTTTCGCAAAGTAATTTTCTTTTTAAACAATATATCTATTGTATGATGATAGAAAATACATTTGTGGAACTCCATGAGCCGATTCATAGACTCATAGAGTATAAATATTTTCCACCCAATAAATAATTATTTTAATTTTCAAAACTTATTAAAATATTAATTAAATTATCAATAATTAAGAAATATGGAGAAAATAGGGGAAAATGGGGAAAATTGTTTTGAAAATTATGGAATAATTATGTAAGTATTTCTCAACTATTGGATGTGTTGCCCATGTGGCTTCATCGTCGGTTTTGATATGGGCAATCTATTTTGTTTGCCAAAAAAATTGTAAAAGTTCATTTTATATTCAAAAATAAAATGAAGAATTGCTAGTTAGCAGTTATACTTTGGTACATGATTACATATTTATATCATACATTTAATATTCATACATGATTGTTTATTTGTGTAGAAACAATTATTTTGGTGTTTGCACCATCAGGGTGCGGGATATGGCCGAGCTAGAGCTTTAGGAGTTGGTTTCTCTAGGGCTGTAGGGGCTAGACCATTTGAATTTTTTTTTTGGGGGGGGGGGGGGAAGGGTGGTGTATTTGACATGTTTGGCAAATCATAGAGTCTAAGGGCCCCTTGTACATTAGGTCCAGCACCATCTTATTCATGCCATTGGGACCCGATTATGGAGCAAGATTTTGAATTTTTCAGGAAGAAGGGGGCCAAACAGACCTAGATTTCTAGTATATGGAAAGGTATGGCCAAGAAGGTAAAAAAGGCAATATCAAAGTGGATGTATTATAGTTCCATTCCAGCAAACATGGCGTAGGGTCCATACTACAAGCACATGATTGATATTGTAGCAGATGCAGCAGGCCCTGGATATGAGGTCCCACCCCTATAGATTTGATGACCACCCTCCTTCAGGAGGAGAAAGAAGAGCTGCAGCAGTATATTGACAGTATGAAACCCTTCTGGGATATATATGGATGAACCATCATGTTTGGTGGATGGACTGGCTCGACGAGAAAGTCCATCATCAACTAGTTGTAGAGCTTAGATTGAAAATGATAATGGAGGGAAATGAATTAGAGACCTCAATTGTGCGTGAACCTATAGTTTATATAGGATTTACCTTCCTTCCTTAACCGTTGGATTCGTTCGTGCTTCTTCTTGGTGGTCATTCGATCTTAGGATTTTTATCCTTCCTTACCCTTCTCTCTCTCTCACCCTCTCTCTCTCTCTCTCTCTCTCCATCACCCAAAAACGTGTCTTTCTAACCCTAACTCATGGCATCTAACACAACTGGATCAAGTTCAACCGATGTGGGCTAGGGTTGGGCTGAATCTGACAGAGTTGGAACTGAATTGAGGTTTCTAAAACCCTAAATTAGGGTTAGGGTTTCAGGGGCCTATGCTAAGCTAAAGGGTGACTCAAAATTTTTTGTCAAAATGTCATTCTTTTATAGATATTTGACACCCCCTACCAGGATTGTGGCCAATCGGATCTTCTTCTTCTTTTTTGTTTTTTAAAGTTGGCCTAGACATATGCTTAGAGTGCTGGGGAATATAATCATGAAATTAAATCCACTATAGGAAATATAATCTAAAATGGAATCCCCTAACCTTCTGGTAGATCATTTTTTTGGGTCTTCTTTTCTATGATCCTAGAGAAAGAAAACACAGCCCTAGTGTAAATATGATATCATTAGGGGAAAGTCTTGGTATGCCAGTGTTGCGCCCTGCTTGAGTTTCTCTTTCTATCCCTATAACATTGACTCCCCCAACCCTTAAAAATTCTGTTTTTCCATAACAAAGGTACTGGCTCCATGAAAAGGCACAGCATACCCAACCCTCTCCTATTCTACCATAATCAATTCCAATGTTAATTAATCTACTTCTTTCAGTTACACACAAAAACCTGCACCACATCCCTATTCCTAGGTCCCTAGACCAATTACAGGGTTCTTGAAGGTTGACTTAGATCCAATCTTCATTGTCCATTTTCATGTTTTACAAACAGTATGTTTTTCTACAAACCAGATTTCTATTTAAGTTATAAAAAAACCCTATTATACAATACTTGTGCATGTACTTTTAGCATAATGGTGGCATCCTCTTATGTAAGAGGTAAGACCAAGGAGGTATTGGATTTGAACCTCCTTCTTTCCACATTCCCTTTTCCCCCAATTCCTTGGGCATGTAAGACCAACACTTGAAGTGTTCTTCTTTTTCCTCTCTTTTTTTTTTTAATGAAAATAAATTAGTTGTCTTTTAGTTAGGCTCCACTTAGGAAATATTGTCTCATAATATTTGAAAATGATTACGTAATTAAAAGGAAGAATCCAAAATGTTGACCATGCATGTGAATATGCATCAAATTGAAAGTTGATCTAACAATGCTAACATGGACTTAACATGTGACACTTTATAGACCACATGAGAAAATGCAAGTGAGGCGCCCCCTTGGCCCTAGCCATCATATTTATCTAGGTATGGGGCATCTTCTTGATGGTGACAAGTATAACCAGGTTGAAGGGTCAAATACAGACTCTAGTATAGTTACATAGAAAAATTGCTCTCTCGAACTATGTTCAAGAACCTTTGACACTAGGTTCATCCTTTTTTAACATACTTTTATTGATGATTAAAATCTAATGGATTGAATAATAAGGGTTTTTAAAGAAATGAAGATGCAACAATATTCTTTTTAGTTCACGGTTTTATATGATAGTAATATGGATCCACATCCTCTGTAATTCCTTTTCCTACAATTCCTTGCAATTCCCTTGTAGGATTGTGCCATGTGGCATTTAAGTAATCCAAAGGTTACCCAACAAACTAGAGGTTAAATAAAATTCAAATTTATGGGTGGGTTTAAATAAAATTCAAATTTAGTTTAAATTGGATAACCATTGGATTACTTGAATGCCACATGACACAATCCTATGACAGAATTACAAGGAATTGTAGAAAACGGAATTACAGAGGATGTGAATCCATCAATATGATATGATACGTAGAGTCTCATTATGAAAAACCAAACATGCAGATGAATCATTATTTTTGTTTCAGTTATTATCATAAGACAACGAACTGTTCTAGTACAAGAATCAAAATCCCTTAAAATTTTTGTCACTCTCAATGATCATAACCCGATAATCCGAGAGAGATATACAACAGGTTTCAACATCTCTCATGAACTAAAATGTTGCATTGGTAGGAAAGAAAGAGTTGTCACATGAGATGCACTCATAAATCTGGAAGCTGCTTGGTGTGCCTAATGTTATATCCTCATTCAGTAGTAGGTTTTGTTGCAGCAGCATTGGTTCTTGAGCTTCAGCTTCCATCTCCTTGCGTATCAATGAGTTGTGATCACATGAGAAACTGTGTTCATGGTAGGGTGCTGTATTGAGAAATTGAGCTTCTACAGTGGCCAGCTGCATCTGAAGCTGTTCCACAAGCTTCTGCAATCGGTAAACTTCACCTGCACATCCATGCACTCGATCTTTAATCCTCGCAACCGCTTCATAAACAAAACTTTCCGCTGCATCAGCTCGTTGGTTTTCAGGTAGTTCCTGTATTAATCACACAAGGATGAAGGATCCCATTTCATAAACAACCCAAGGAGTATATGAAACAGGAAACAAGATTGCCTAGCTAGCAATTAAGTAGTACCTGCAAGAATTTGGAGATATTGCTGGCTCCAAAGACTCTGTGAACAGCCAAGAACTTGAGGGGTTGGTCTGGGGGAAAATACGGTGCTAGAACACATCTTGAAATGCAACGTCGACGGAGAGTCTTGCAGGCGCCACAAGGTCTGAGGGGCTGCGGCGGAGGAAGGTCACCTTGTTCATGAGGACGACTAGTAGAAGCCAGACATGATTGAGATGATAAATTCATTGCACCAAGGGATGAGAGCTGCATTTCAGATTGGCCACATTTTATATAAACTCTTGCATTGAAGAGCAACGTAGATTAATTGCACATTATTTCTCTTTTTTTGTGTTTGATAGTCCGAGCTATTTTCTCATATGTCATGTAATTAGTGGAGAAAATTATTACTTAGTAGATTTTAAGATTACACTTGGATTTTGTTGTTCCAAAAGAAGTCTTCCAAACCATCATGAAATCAAATGAATCCAGTTGCATATGATCCATCATGTGTTTCATACCCTTTCATTAAAAAAAAAAAAAACCATGTGTTTCATACCTTGTGGTGGACCACCTTGACAAAAGTGTTCATTCAATAATTAAAATCAAATTTCAAAGTCAAAATCAAATTTCAGAAAAGTTCAATTCGTTCTTCTTTTCTTGGATAATCCATGCATGCAAATAATTCTCTTTTCTTTTTAACTTTTCTTGGCCATCAAACACGCACAGAGCTTGTCATCCATTCAACCAGATATGAGACTTGAGCCCAAAAGAAATTACAGCAAAACACAACTGGACAAAGGGTGGGGGTTATCATGCATGGAGAATAATAGAAATGAAAGCAACATTCAACTCACCAAGTAAAGAAAAACAAGATGAGCATGCATAACAAAAATTCACATGGGTGTATTTGTACCGTACAGTTTGATCATACAAAGTCAAAACTAAATCCAACTCAATCACCAACTGAAGCCCCAATTAAGTATCTCCAGTTTCCCATATCAATTCAATTTCTGCTTTAGTGTGAATCCAATGCTAGCTCAGGTGGTCTTTTTCAAGATGAACGTGCATATGCATTTTGGCAATTTTTTGTCAGAGACAAATTTTTAAGCAGAAATCAAAGCAATGACATGAGGCCTCGAAATTGGAAGGGAATGAATGTAATATCTGGCCGACATCAGTATTGATCCACCCCCCTTGACAGCTGCTATCGTACTTGAAGATGTATTGTCTTTGAAACACAGTTTTACTTCTTGGAGGTTCCTTTTTATTTCGAGAGATGAAAATGAATGTGCTCATTCTCTTGCTCGGAAGGCTTTGGCCGTTTCTAGGCAGAGCTTTTGGCCTATTTCCTCTCTAGAAGCTTGGGTATTTCTTGTCTAGCCTTCTGAGTCATTTCCTAATTTTTTGAAATGAAAGGATTTTCACCAAAAAAAAAAAAAAAAAAAAAAAAAAAAAAAGAAAGAAAAGAAAAGAAAAGAAAAGAAATTGAAAAGGAATTTGCTTTTGAGAAAATCTGGGTGGAGACTGATTCAGTGGCTGTAGCTTATCTGTTGTGTAAGAGGAAACTTCATGGTTCCAGCTTTGGTGAAATAACTCATTTTTAGAAACTCGATGGTTGATTTTTTTTTGATGAAATTAGCCGCAAAGGAATAAACGTCTACTCCAATTTGGTCCTAGCCTTCTGGGATTGTTCAAGAATTAAAGAAAGATGCAATGTGTCAACCTAGATTTAGATTCTCTGACCATGTCATAGATCACTGCTTGTGGGTCATATGGTTTGGTACTTGTATGTTGTATCTCTATTGTACAATTTTTTTTTTTTGTGGGTAATTTTCATTTGTGGGTAATTTTCATCTGAACCCTTGAACTTTTAATACAAATCATTTTTAACCCTAAAAAATTGATAACTCTTGCATTACCTCTCTGTGGTATCCAAAAAGCCTAAGTAAGGACAAAAAGTTATTTTTATGATCAAAATATTATTTTTTTCTTTTAATAGAAAATTAAATAGATTTTTTTTACGCGTGAGTCCTTTTAGTAGAACATAATCTAATGTTGGGTCCCCTTAGTGTAATAAATTATGTCTAGGATACCTTAGCAACTAACACCATCTCCCACAATTAAGTTTCTCAAATTTCAAAACTGGGTGGACCAAAATAACCCTCATGTTGTTTGATATATATGACATTACTAAAATACTCTATGCTCTGTTATTACTAAGCCTGAAGGTAATACCCCCTCCTTTCCCAACACGACTTTCTCAATCAAAAAAACTTGAAGAGGAAAAAGAAATTCTTGAGACATTTCGCAAAGTTGAGGTAAATATTCCTTTAAATAATGCTATTAAACAAATTCCTCGCTATGTAAAATTTCTTAAAGAATTATGTACTAATAAAAGAAAGTTGCAAAGCAATGAGAAAATAAGTTTGGAGGAGAAGAAATTTTATTAGAAATCTTTGAATGTTGGACCTTTGAAAAATATTTGGCATAATAATTCAATTGGCTAATAGATTAAATATTTATCCTGAATGGGTGTTAGAAGATGTTTTAGTTCAAATAAATGGATTAGTTTTTCCCGCAAATTTTTATATACTTGATATGGAGGAAGACTATTCTCTTAACTCAATGATTTTATTGGGGAGACATTTCTTGAAAACCGCTGGAACTAAAATTGATGTGCATGATGGTACATTAACAATGGAGTTTGATGGCGAGATCATTAAGTTTAATATCTATGCTTTCATGAAATATCCTAATGATGTATATTTTGTTTATGCCTTTGATGCTATTGACACTTTGGCTCAAAAAATATTTAATTTTTGTAATGAAGATAAGTTGAAAATTGCACTATATAATGGTTTAACTCTTAATGAAGTGCAGATTGTAAAATAATACACTACAAAAAAAAAAAAAAAAAATCGCTGTTAGTGACGGTTTTTTCTGCCACAAATCTGCCACCAAAGACACCGCAACCATTTAATGGTGGTGGTTTTCGCTACCATGCGTGTAATGTGCAAATAGTGGAGGTATAACAAACCACCACTAATAATATGAATATACACTGGCGGAAATCACACCGCCACTAATAGTAGGAACAATAACTGGCGGATAATACCGCCACTAATCGTCTTTGCCCAGGTGGGTAAGGGAAATAACTAAACCTATTTAGTGGCGGTAAAAACAAAAATGGTGTCCTATTTAGTGGCGGAAAGTACAAAACCGCCACTAATTGTACCCTTTTTTGTGGTGGTATATCTTAAACCGCCGCTAATTGTGTCATATTTAGTGGTGGAACCAATTAAACCGTCACTAATTGTGTACCGCTTATAATTTACTCTCAATTAGTGGCGGTTTTTTGTTTACCGCCACCAATTAGGTTAAATTTTTTAAAAAAGAATTCCCCTGTATTTGTTGTTATTACATTTATTCTTAAAAAACAGTTCAAATACATGAATACAAAGAAAATTCAAGAAACCTAAAAGTATTCAAAGAACAAAATTTAAGAACAATAATACAAAATACATATTAATCAAGTCAACTTGTGTACAAATATACAAAAGCTACATATAGCATTCAACTTGATGTTACATTGTTAATCTAAACACCAATAAGAGAAGAAGAAAAAAAAATGACACAAATTTGGCACTTGGGCGATCTAACTGTTGTTCTCCTTTCTTCCTAACCGGCAAATAACAAGGAAGACATAGAATCATCTCTGCCCAAAAACCTGCTAAGATCTTCCACCTCAGTTCTTGATCTCCTATGTTCATCAGTTGCTTCCCAAGCTTAAGCACCACATAGCCTGGGAACCTCAGTTTGAGTTCTTTGTTTTCAGCAGTCAAATCCAGTGGTGTCTCTCTGCATTAAATGAATGGAAGATCAGATCTCTCCCCACTGATAATCCATGAACCCAAAGTTTCACTAAAACAAATATCATCAAGGAAACAGCACATTTATAAAGACAAACACAGTGCATGAGGCTCTTCCTACTACAGGTCTGGGAAGATTCATAATATATTTAGCCTTACCTCTGCTTGGCAGTCATAAAATATAAAGCCTATTTTACATTACATTTCCAGAAAATAAATAATAAAATAACAAGAAGAAACGGGCCTGGACAGAAAGTTAAAGAAGATAGTCTTTAGACTAACAACCTAATCAGGCTGCTCAAAATGTCTATTATGTCGATAGTCTTTAGACTAACAACCTAATCAGGCTGCTCAAAATGTCTATTATGTCAAATGATTGGTCCATTCTATTTTTATAACTGGATAATTTGATTTCCTAGATGTGATCCACAGTAAAAAAAATGCAGAAGTACTGGTGATGGCAATGTCATGCATCAGCCATTAGAATATTTATATGCATACACACTGTCAAAGGTAAATGTGTACCTCTTAGATAAATGCCCGGATTAGCATTGCCAAAAGGTGTAACCATGGAAAGTTATTCGTTTCACAATTTGTGGTTGCCGATTTTTCGGCGATATCTTGCCGAACTAGCGAAATCCGGGGAAATCCGGTGATATCTCGCTGGAAAATCAACACTGATCGCCTCTTTCAGTCTTTCTCTTCTTTCTCTCCATCAATCCGAGGGAACCCGGTCTTCATCGGCGCCTTTGGTGTTGGTGGTGGTAGTATGTCTTTTACCGGCGCCCAAAGGCACCACCGGCAGCAGCAGCAATAGCGATAGCCGTGGGAGAAGCGGGGAGAAGAATGGAGGCGACGAAACCTAGGGTGCCTACCGAGCCTCGCTTATCATCTAGATGTAGATGCGGTGACTTCTAGGCTCTAGCGATCGAGAGTTCGTCCGACCGCCCGCCCATGGGAAGATGAAGATGAGAAGATGAAGATGAGATCGGATGAGATTATGAAGCAAGGGAGAAATAGAAAGTATAAACATTGGAAATCATACCCTTACCTTTTGGCATTTGAGCCTCATGTCACGGGCTCTAAAACCAAAAATTGTTTAAAAAGCACAAAAACAAAAACCCATAAAGCAAACATAAATCCGATTTGATAATCGACTTTCACATAATATTATTTTATGTAAAAAAACCAAAACGCATGTGGGTTTGAATTTTTAATAACAATTTGGGGCGAAATATCGCCGAAATCTCGGCCAGCGAACCGAGCGATTTGAATGAACTATCGTTCCTTGGGTGTAACATTGTTTCACAATTTGTGGTTGGTAAGCAGGGGACAACAACTAGCTTATTGATTCTCAAGTTTGACAAAATAATCTGGTTAATTGATTCTTATTAGGGATATTTCTGGAAAATCAACCAACATTCTAGCCGCCACTTCATCTCAAGCATATGTGGCTAGTATTGCTTTCAAAAGTTCCATTGATATTAGAAGTTCCACAACTGATCAAACTTCCAAGAGTTCCATTGCTATTAGAAGTCTAACGGCTGATCAAACACCAGTTACTACATACAAGAAGTATTCTACAATTGGTACTCACAATGACTCTAGTCAACCCAAAGAAGAGTTTGATATTGATTGGTACAAAACACTGGTCAATATTTTATGTAAACTCACACTGTAACTCTAAAGTCTTAGAACACTAAGAAGAAGGAGTCCTAGAACACTAAGAAGAAGGACTGGCTTTCTATATAAAGCATTGTACTAAAATCTTGTAAATTAATGTGAATCAAATTATAGTGCTATCTCACATGCACTCTCTCTCTCTCTCTCTCTCTCTCTCTCTCTCTCTCTCTTCAACTATTATTGTCTTAACATGGCATCAGAGCACCAGGTTTTTTCTTCCCCCTTGCTTCGCTTCCCTCCCTCAACAATCTGCTGACCGTCAAGCTCACGGACAACAATTACTTACTGTGGAGGTCACAACTTTTTCCTCTCTTGAAGACTTATGACTTATTTTCTCTTGTGGATGGCTCCTCCATCTGTCCTCCTGCCACTACAATCATTGAAGAAGACTCCATTCCTATATGCAAACCGAATCCTGCCTACAATTCATGGATTCGTCAGGACCAACTTCTCATGTGTTGGCTCATTGCCTCCCTCACAAAATCCGTTCATGCATAAATTGTTGGATGTTCTACTGCCAGAGCAGTCTGGCTTCATCTTGAATTTACCTATGCCACACCCTCTACAACAAAGATTATGTAACCTCGCCTTCAATTACAAAACATGAAACGAGGTAATAGTACGATTCATGATTATCTTCTTCGTATTAAGCATACTACCAATCAACTTGAGGCTGCCAGTAAGACTGTTTCAGATGATGATATTTGTCTTTATGTCTCAATGGATTGTGCCCTAATTATTCGGCCTTTGTTACTTCTATTACAACTCGTGGCATCCCTATCACCTTTGCTGAGTTAAAAGGAATGTTACTCACTCAAGAAATTCGTCTTAAGGATGACTTAGCCTATGACTCCTCTTTTCCTTTGGCTAATCTCGCTCAGAGTGGCAGTACTCACAATTATTGTCCTCCCTTTCAAGGTCGATCGCACAACCGTGGCAGAGTTTTTCATGGACGTTCTTCAAATTATCGTCCTCCACTTCTTGCCACTCCACCCTCTACTGGTGGTTACAAACAACACCAGTCCTCTCTTTACTTGCCAACTTTGTGATTGTCACGGTCATAAAGCTCACGATTGTTATCAACGCTACAATCATGCTATTCAAGGTAAAACCAATGCTCCCCCCTCTGTGCATCTATCCAAATTCTCTAGAGGACTTTATACCGACAACACTTGGTCTCCTGACTCTGGGGCTACACATCATATCACCAATGCCCTTGACAATCTTCAACTTGCTCAACCTTACACTAGTACGAATCAAGTTTTGGTAACGATATAGGCTTGCCAATCACTCACACTGGTACTTTTTCTCTCCCTACACAGCATTCTCCTTTTTTTGTCAATAACGTTCTTCATGTCCCATCCATTCAAAAGAACCTTTTATTCGTTTCCAAGTTTACTCGTGACAATAATCTATCTTTGAGTTTCACCCTGACACGTTTTTTGTGAAGGATCAAGCAACAGGGAATTGTCTTCTCCAAGGAACCGTTAGGAATGGGCTTTACCAGATGCCCTTGGGCAACTTTTCTCCCCAAGCTTTCATTAGTGAACAAGATTTTGTCTCCCAGTGGCACTCCAGACTTGGTCATCTTGCCTTTAAATTAGTCCATCATCTTGTTTATCAATTTAGATTTCCTGTTACTTTTGAGAAAATTTAGTTTTTGTGTGACGCTTGTCAAAAAGGAAAGAGTCATAAACTCCCCTTCTCCTCTTCTACTTCAGTCTCTAAAGCTCATTTGGATTAATTTATTCGGATGTATGGGGACCCTCTCCTATTGCTTCTATTGATGGTTTTCGGTACTATGTTATTTTTGTGGATGCATTTAATAAGTACACTTGGTTGTATCCTATGCATTTGAAATCTGAGGTTGTTGGGATTCTTCAACGGTTTAAATTACTTGTTGAAAATTTATTTCCAGCTGGATTAAACGCTTTCAGAGTGACTGGGGTGATGAATATCGCCTTGTGTCCAACTCTCTCACTTCTTGTGGGATTGATCATTGCCTCCCTTGTCCTCACACTCATGAGCAAAATGGGGCTATCGAGCGCCGTCATCGCCATATTGTTGAAACTAGCCTTACCTTGTTAGCTTATTCTTCTTGCCCAAGAAAATTTTGGAACTATACCTTTGAAACTGCAGTATTTCTTATAAATATGACTCTTACCCCTGTTTTGGGGCAATGTTTCACCCCACTACAAACTTTTCACAGTCCATCCAGACTATGCCTCCTTAAGAGTTTTTTGTTGTCCATGCTACCCTTACCTTCGCCATTATAACAAATACAAGCTAGAGTTCGCTCTAGCATGCATGTTTTTCTTAGTTACTGTCCTCGTCTTCATGGGTATCGTTGCTTCAATCCTCGAACAAATAAACTCCTAATTTCCGCCATGTTGTTTTTTATGAAAACCAGCTTCCCTTTCACCATCCACTGTGATTACCCATCTCAACCACCTTAACCTTCTCTTCTTGGCCCCCATCCTGTGTTTTCTTCCCTACTCCATCTCCTCCTCCTCCGCTCCCCCCAACCCCACCCACACCCTTGGCCAAATGACCTCCCCTAGAAGACCACGACTCCCCTCCCCAACTAACCCCTGTTTCTTCCCCTGGCCCCACATCTCCGCCTCCTCCTTATCCTCTTCTCCCTCTTTGGATATCTTCATTGACCTTCCTTATGACTCTCAACCTCCTTCTCCTTCCCAACCTCATTCAAACTCTCATCTTAACACTCATCACATGGTAATTCGCTCCAAATCCCACCATCCACCTAAAGCCCTACTAACATCCATCTTTGATGATACCTAAATTGAACTTACCTCTTTCATTACTGCCAACAAATACCCTCATTGGCGAATGGATATGGATGATGAATTTAATGCCCTAATAAAGAATGACACTTGGTCTCTTGTCCCTCATCCTCCTCAGACAAATGTTATAGGTTGCAAGTGGGTGTTTAGAATTAAAAGGCTGATGGTTCTATACAAAGCTCGCTTAGTGGCCAAAGAGTTCAATCAACAAGAGGGTCTTGACTACAATGAAACCTTAAGCCCTGTTGTCAAACCCACTACTATCCGCCTGGTTCTATCTTTAGTTGTCTCCTACTCTTGGCCTATTCGTCAACTAGACATCCAAAATGCATTTCTCCATGGCTTTCTAAATGAAACGGTCTACATGAAACAACCATCAGGGTTTGCTGACACTCTTCACCCTCACTATGTTTGTCACCTTCATAGATCCCTTTATGGTTTCAAACAGGCTCCTTGTGCTTGGTTTGATCGTCTTAGTTCCTTATTACTAGAATTTGGTTTTGTTGGACCTAAAACTAACACTTCTCTTTTCATTTATTATGGTATCTCTAATACACTTTTTATTTTAATCTGTGGAGATGGCATCATTGTTACTGGCAGTTCTGAAGTGTTTTTATCAAAATTTATGACCGCTATCTCCTCTATCTTTATTGTCAAAGATCTTGGTCCCTTACATTATTTTCTTGGAATGTCTATATCTTTATTTCCTAATGGTCTTCACCTATGTCAACAACAATATATTATTGACCTTCTTTACAAGGCCAACATGAGTGATTGCAAGCCTGTTACCAATCCTCTTTCTCCCTCTACACAGTTGAGCAAATTTTCGGGGGAACTCATGACTGATCCTACATTGTACAGAAGTATTGTGGGGGCCCTACAGTACACTACTATGACTCGTCCAGTTAACAAAGTCTGTCAATTTATGCAAAGTCTAACTCTTGATCATTGGTTTGCTGTCAAAGGATTTTGCGGTACTTAAAGGGTACACTCTCTCATGAAATCTTCATCAACAAATCCTCTAGTATGACTTTAACAGTCTTCTCCGATGCTAATTGGGCTAGATGCCCTAATGATCGTAAGTCTACCAGTGGTTATGTTGTCTTCCTAGGGCCCAACATCATCTCATGGAGTTCTCAAAAACAATCCACTATTGCTCGCTCCAGTACAGAGTCCGAATGTTGAGCTATTGCTAATGCTGCTGTTGAGCTCACTTGGCTACAATCTCTACTTCACAAGTTTCATATATTCCTAAGTGTTGCTCCTGTACTTTGGTGTGATTATATTGGTGCCACCTATCTCACTGCAAATCCTGTCTTTCATGCTCGTACCAAACATGTGGAGATTGACTTCCACTTTGTTCTTGATAAGGTTGCCAAAGAAGATCTTCATCTTTGTTTCCTATCTACTAATGATCAACTGGCTGACATCTTCACCAAGCCGCTATCTACTCCACGTTTCATTTAATTTAAATTTTAAAATAGAATTGGAACTACATGAGAGTGAAAAGCTTGATTTGGTTTTCAAAAAGTAATAAAAGAGGTTAAAATTAAATGTTGAAATTTGATACTGACAGGTTGACAGCAACATATGAGTGCATTTAAATTTTAAAAACAACACACTATATCATGAGAATTTGTGAATATATCGTCAATTTTGGCGATATATAGTAAGAAAAGCGATTTATGACAATATATCCACAAAATTTTGCCGATATTTTGTATTTCTCGGTTTCGGTTCAAAATAAACTTCACTACTTGTCAAAACGACCGAAATTTAGTGAACTTCGGCTGAATTTTGGCAATATGTTTTATTATGACCATGAATCATTCTAACAGAATTGAAGCCATATATACATATATGTATTAATGTATGCATACTTTTTCTTCAACAGCCTCTCTTTTGGGGTGCCGGAGCAATTGCCCTTTATTTTAACATCCCAAACATGACCAATGCCAATAAAAGTCAGTACTAATGCGCAAGGCTCTTTCATTTAGCATAGCTGGGAGTGTCAAAATATATGCAACCTTATCACCCTTTCTGGGACTTGAACCTGGTTACGATTGAGCATTCAACAACTGAGCTAGATCTTCATAGATTATGAATCCAATTAATGGCCTCGCCAAATTTCATGGTAGCTAGATATATTTTCCACAGCCTTTCAAGTTCTTTAATTAGGCTCTCAAGGATTTCTTCTTATAAATCCATTTCATGCCTGCAACTAGCTATCCAAGATGGGTAATTCTTACAATGTTCTAGCCATGAAAAACTGTTAAGATTTTTCTATCCATTCTGGCGATATTTTGCCCAGAGTAGCAATTAAACTGATCCTGACTTACATGATCAGCAAAGATTCTAATTGAAATTAGAGGGATATGTTGCATTCAAGAGCAACAACAAATCCAATATGCATGATTCCAGTTTTCATGTTCTATACTCCAGCTTTTCCATTTTCTGAAGGACAAATCCCTTGTAGCTCCACTCTAATGATAAAATACAAATCTTAATCATTAGTGGATTGGGTAGGTACTGGGTACTAGAAATAATTTTGTGGAACCAGATACCATCATTATATTTCTTGAATTCCTCTTCTTTTTACTCATTTTTTCCTTGATGGGTGTGGGGTTGTTTCAGATTGTGACCATAAAACCCAATTAATCGTTCTCTTACGATTAATCTGCGGGTGTATACATAGTAACTGGTTTCAATGTCCCTGAAGGATCAATTTATGGTATCAGAAGGAAAGAATGAGTTGTAATCTGATGAGAAGTAGCTAGTAGTCATAAATCTGAAAGCTGTTTGGTGCATCATCTATCACGAAGTCCTCATCCAGTAGTAGGGGTTGTTGCAGCAGTGTTGGTTGTTGAGATTCAGTTTCCATCTCCATACCCATCATTGAGTTGTGATCACAGGAGAAGTTCTGCAGTTGATATGGCGCGGTATTGAGAAGAAGTTGAGCTTCTGCATTAGCCAACTGCATCTGAAGCTGTCTCACAATCTTCTGCAAGCTGCAAACTTCACCTGCACATCCATGAACTGGATCTTTAATTCTTGCTTCCGCTTCATAAACCAAGCAATCCACTGCATCAGCTCTTTGGCTTTCTGGTAGTTCCTGCATTTATAACAAAAGGACTTCCAATTGTTACATTGATGCATTCATAAATGATAGCCAAATCAAGGACCCAACTCACAAGGACTCTTTCAAATTTAAAATTCAAAATTCAAACTGTTTTGAATTACCCAAGTTATCTCAATAAAGAGTCTGTCACATGTAGGTTTAGATTCATCTTTAAATATCAATAGAAGTCTTACCTATTAGGTAAGCACAACAGTAACACTAAATCTGTTGTCTGCTAATGGTACCAGAGCTAGATTTTTTGACAATTTTTTGGGTTCCTACAAGTCTACAACCCAGTTGTTTCTCACATATCTCTCAGATTATTTGAACAAAGAAGTAGTACCTGCAAGAATTTGACAATATTACTGGCTCCAAATATTCTGTGAACAACCAAGAACTTGATGGGCTGATCTGCAGGGAAGTATGGTGCCAGAACACATCCTGGGACACATCGTCGCCGAAGACTCTTACAAGCACCGCAAGGTCTGCTGACAGTTGGGTGACGAAGGTCAGACTGATCAGGAGGAGGAGAAGGAGAAGCTGAAAATGGTTGAGGAGCAAACAGAGTGGTAGAGGAATCACTTGAAAGGGTAAATGAAGAACATGATGAAGTCACAGTAGCAGCAGCAGTTAAAGCTTCCTTTGAGTGCATATCTGGGAGAATGCTAAGAAACAGATTAACAAATGAAGAGAGAGTGAGAGTGAGGGCTATGGAGATCAAGAAGATCCAGTAGCTTAAGTAGTCACAGTACAGTGGAACATGGATCAAAATCCAAGAAATTGAAATAAATTAATCACACCAAAAACCATGTGTAAGTTGTCTTCACGTTGGGTATTCCAATTCAAAGTTTCAGAATTCCCACGATTGGCGTGAACTCGGGGATACGGGTCTTACTTCCTCATCTTTTTTTCCTCAGTTTTCTTCTAAAATCCGAATTTTATAATTACATGCGTTAAATTTCAAGTGTCAGTGAACTATTCCTCTTTTTAATATTTTTAATTTGATAATTATATTAATATTAATATTAAAACTAAAAAGAAAATTCTAGTTATCCTTTTGATAGTATTAGTATGAGTTTGTTTGCTTGCAAGAGAAGTAAAAAAAAAAACACAATCTATCAAACGAAGAAAAATTCCTCCCAACTTTATCGAGTTCACTTTCAAGTGAGTTAGCATGCACATGATTGATGATTATTTGTTCAATGAACTGGTCGTGTATGGTTTTCTTTCTACGAATTTGTTCACACTTTAAACATTTATCAATAAGTTTTATGGATTTTTATTCACGCCTGTGTGTATATTGTCATGTGGGAACAGTTTCACCGGCACTTTTCACGGTTTAATCTAATGGTTCAAATGAATTACATTATATTTTGAAAGTTAGTTTTTTTTTTGTTTTAGAATTTACAACTGTACATCCTTGATTTATTATAATTTATAAAAAAATGCCAAACTTTGGATGATTAAGAAAACTATTCAGATTCAAGAAAACCCTAGCCCCATCCAATGCAAAATCTCACTAGCTTTGCCTCATCAAATCTCGTAATTTTTATCACCTTCTATATTTAGAAACGGAGTTACAGTTACAATCTGAATTGTGTGCAAGTGAGACGAAAGTTTCACCAGACGAATTTGATCATGAGGAAACAATTAGTTGGTAGAAACCTTGGAAGCAGTTGAAGCCAACATGCTGTTTACAATTTTCTTCCTAAGTACCTTGAAAGAAACCTTGTGAAGGTGGCGATGAGGTCCAAATGGATAACTAAACTTGCATAGAAGAAGGTCTTTTTTTTCTTTTGTCTGATAGGATCAACTTTTGAGCGATGGAGGAGATGAAGAGGGATTGAGTCCACTATTACCAAAAAGAAAATAAAGAGGGAATGACATTAGTTTTAATGCATTTTAAGTTTATAAAAACCATGAACTTTCTTCAAATATTCCGCAATAAAATTAAAAAATAAAAACAAAAAAAAAAAAAAAATTTTAAAATTGTGATGTTTATTAAATCAATGTCATTTCTAGATCTTCTTTGAACAGCCTACTCCAAATCTAGGCAAGCAGCCATCTTTTTCAAGTAAAGACAATCTTTACAGTTTTTTTTTTCGCTAAAAAAAAACAATCTTTACATGCATGAACGTAAAAGTCAAGCCCAAGAGAAATCATTTGGGAACATAACATCCACATGAGTCATGCACGAATGGTGGATTTCATTTGAATACTTTACACACATTTACTTATGCTCAAGCACATGAGAAATTATTGAATCCATTCTAGACTAGAACAACAATGCAAGATCAAACTCATTATGAGTTGTAGTTTTTGTAAACTTATGATTACAAGAACCTTTTTCTTTTATACCAATTTCATTCATATTCCTTCATTCTTTCCAAGGGATTATGGGGAGTCATCAAAGATATTGAAATGGTGCTTTTCCACTTGAAAGCAAATAAACCCTAAAAATTTGATTAAAACAAATATTAAAGAGATCAGCACATGCCAGCCTTCCATAAACTGAAATCATTCTTAAGACTATAGCTTAGGAAAAAATTTTGTTCCACCGAAGAAACGATAATGAAAAAAATTCGACAGCACAAATTGATGTCATACCCTTTCTTTAGGAGTTGTCCAAGACTTATGATGTTGCTTTGTAGTCCTGGAACACAGTAAACATCAATGATAAACTTGTGATCTCCATTCTTTGCCTTGATCATTATCTTGCCTTTTCCTTTCACTGGAATCTTTGATGAGTCACCAAACATGACTTCTCCTTGGACTGTCTAGTTCAATTTTGTAAATTACTCATTGATGCCACACATGTGATTACTAGCGCCAGTATTAAGGAACCTCAGATGTATTCATTCTAAGAGTTTCGAATTCTCCTCTTAGAGCTTGAAGGCGTATTTTTTCTTCTTCTTTATAAACGCCTTGATAGGATTTCTGCAGAGTATCCCATGCTTGCTTTACTGATTGGGCATTTGAAATCTTGTTGAACATTGATTCGTCAGCACCTTGATAGATGAGGAAGAGAGCCTTCTTGCATATCTTTCTTTCTTGAGTCCTTTAATGCACTTTTTCTATGCATTAGTCAGGGCCACTTCTGCAGCTGGTTTTGTATATCCTTCATCAACAATCTCCTAGAAATCTTGAGATCCAAGCAAATTAGACTTTGTCAATTTCAGAATCTGTGGCTGGATCATATTCGTCAACTAGAATCGAACAGAGCTCTTATACCACGTGTTGGCACAATTAGGTGGTGGTATCACACACAAACTCACAAGAGAGAGAAATTATTCACTATAATTTTTCAAATTTTCTTTCTACAGACTTCTACTTTCTTCTTCAAACTTCTTCAACTTTCTCTTTAGATTTTCTGCTTTTTCTAAATTTATCAACCTTCATAAGTCCGTTTGATCTTTAACAGAGATGAGGGCTTCATTTCACTGCACATTTGGAATAGAGACATAATATTTATATAGAGAGAATAAGAAAGAGAAACAAATGAAGAGAGAGAGATATATGCATTCATAGATTATTTGGCCTATTCAGCAGCAAGGCAGCAGAGTTCAATTCGGTTAAGAGAATGGCCAGCAATGTAGAATGGAAAAAGAAAAGGATGTGATAAAACAACAAAGATACAGAATTGCTTAATTCTAAGCTAGATAGAGTTTCAGGTATCACAGCTAAAGGAATCAAGCTGGCATGAACCGTTGAAGAAATCGAATTGACATGAACTAAATTAGCATAATTCCTGGTTTTCCACATTGGAAGGCCAACACAACTCACACAAAACCGCATGAAAAAGCCATATCTTTAGCACTACCATGGGTAGATGAAAATCCATCAAGTGGAGAGTGAGTCAGTGTCTAGCATTGGATCCCCAATATGAATCTCCGGCATGCAAAAGCGTTAGTATAAATCTGGAATTACAATAATTCGACTAACTCAACAAATATTTGAGTAAATTCGATGGTTGCCTTAATACAAATCCATCATTTTATATATAAACAAAGTGTAGGTACAGAATAGACTAGCTCCATGGATAACTACAATAAAATTCTCTATTCCTTAATACCCTCCCTCAAAGTCAAGGGCCCTTCAAGGACCTAGAGTTTGGAATGAAGCAAAGAGAACCGAGGAGAGGAGAGACTCTTTGTCAATATATTGGCTAGTTGATTAGATGTCAAAATATACTGAACCAATAACTCCTTCTTGGCCACACGATCACGAACAAAATGAAAATCAATCTCTATATGCTTCATTATAGCATGAAAAACTGGATTCATAGAGAGATAGGTCGCCCCAATATTAGCACACTAGAGAACAGGTGAAGAGGGTAATAAGATGCCCAACTCAGATAAAAGTGATTGAACCCAAGTTAACTCAGTGGTGGCAAGGGCAAGAGTACGATATTCACTCTCAGTACTAGATCGAGCAACAATAGTCTACTTTTGAGATTGCCAAGATACCAAACTAGATCCCAAAAAAATAAGATAATCACCATGAGACTTACGATCATCAGGACAGCTTGCCCAATCTATATCAGAGTAAGCCTCTAGAGATAAGGTGGAAGATGGAGTAATATGCAAGCCAAAAAGAATAGTACCCTTGAGATAACAAAGCAACCTCTTCAAAGCAACCCAATGATCCTCGGTGGGAGAGGAGAGGAACTGACATAATTTATTAATAGAAAATGCGATATCAGGCCTTGTAAGTGTTATATATTGGAGCCCACCAACAAGACTTCGATAAAGAGTGGCATCCAAAAGGGTTTGCCACTTGAACATGAAAAATGTTGAGCAGGCGTCATTGGGGTGGAGATCGGTTTGACATCAGTCAATTCAGCTTTAGCCAAGAGACTAAAGATATATTTCTGTTGAGAGAGAAGAATGCTAGTTGGCATAAGAATCATCTCAACACCAAAGAAAAACCGTGCAGGGCTGAAATCCTTGAGAGCGAACTCCGAAGAGAGAGTGTAATAAGGAGTCAATGACCGGTGAAGAGGGTGTCCGGTGACCTAAATATCATCAACATATATCAACACATAAAGATGCTCAAATGAGTGATGATGAATGAAAAGAGATGAGTCAGTCTTAGATCCCGTAAACCCAAGAGTGACAAGATAAGAACTAAGACGATGAAACCATGCTCTAGATGCTTGCTTGAGCCCATAGAGGGATCTCTATAGTTTGCATACATAAGAGGGATACCGAGTATCAACATAACCAGGTGGTTGGTTCATATAAACATCCTCTGGCACACCCCACCCAGCCGGCGGCCACCCGAAAACCCGTGGGGGTGATAACACACGAGGATCCGGCGAGTTCCAATCCATAACAAAAAACAACAAGCAGATTAAGAGCAAGAGTGACAAAAGAGTACTCAAGAGTATTACAGTCTTCCACAAAAACACACGCAGGCGTGTTAGGAGAAAAGGTACACATGAGTTATACACGGAAGTTATGTTATTCGATGTTTCACGCAAAAAGAAACAAAGTCTTCCAATCCCAAACAAAACCCCAAGTATCAAAGATACAGCCTCCGCGCGATAGACAACGCACAATGCGCAGTACATCGATATTCTCCACGCCGGTCCACGATGACTCCGGCGGTGACTCTCCAAGTAATATGAATCGCACCACCGCCGAGTCTAAGAAAAGGAAAAACACAGAGGATGAGTCCACGAACCGGGAGTCTAACATACATACGCAGCACATCATGTCACACACACATATCGATATACAGCGATGAATAAAAGAATAAACAGAAGATATGATTATAACCACCAGAGTCTCTACGACACGCTTAAGATAACACACCAGCCTCCTCGAGTAGTCTCATCACCACCCTCACGGCACAAGCCGGGGCACCACGAGTGGGCGCACACAACCAGGCGGGGAAGGTCAACACCCCCCACACCAGGCCGAGACGGCGCAGTCAAGGAACCAGCCCAAGCAAAGCACAGCCGGCACAGGACCGGATACCCCTCAGCCAAGCGCCCGGCCGACGCACCAGAATGGAACCTCAACGGGAGGCACAGGACCCACCAACCGACACAAGCAGGGGGAGCCGCAGCCCCCACGCGCCAACGCGGGGCGACACGAGGTCCGCAACACAGCACAACCACACAGAACCGGGGCGGAGCACACGAACCCACCACCGAACACGGGCACCGCCAAACCCCGCCGAAAGGGAGAGCACCACGGGACAACCACAGCACAAGACAACCACACCGACAGAAAAGGCCGGACAGAGGAAGGCCCAACCACACCGGAAACCCAAGCAGGACACCAGAAGGTAAACCCCACACCACAACACAAGCACAATCAAGGAAGTAACAAACACGAACACAACGAACCAACACAACAAAACGAGAGAACGCAGGAAGAGAAAGAAGGAACAGAAAACAGCAAACCACAACAAGCCAAAACACAAGAAACAAAAAGGAGACCACAACGCACAAAAAAGAGCCCAAGACGAACCAGCAAAAAACAGGAAAAAAGACCCAACGGGACAAGAACACAGACAAAAGGAGAAGGAAACGCACGGAGGCAACCAGCCCAAGACGAGGGGGAGCAGAGAAGAAAGGGGGCAAGGGAAAAGAGGCACAAAGCAGACACGGAGGGAAAGCACCCAACCAGGCCCCAAACACAAAAAAAAACCCACAAAAACAAGAAACACCAAAGGGAGGGAAGGCACACACAAACCAAACGAAAAGAAACACCCAAACCCCAACGCCCCCCCCCCCAAAGCCCAAAGAGCCACAAAACGGGAGGAGACAAAAAGCAACAAAGGAAAAGACCAGGAGGGAAGGAAAAAGGGCCACGACGCCCCAAAAAAGGGACGAAGGCCGAGGAACCAAAAACAAAGGAATACGAGTTAACCGCAACAGGACACAAAATAACCCAGAATTTCCCCCGGGAAGCAAAAAGGGGGGTTATCACGAATCAACCAGGTGTCCCGAACCGGGCAATAGGTCGTGATTCTCGGCGCGGACTGGTTGGGTTAGAATTGGGTCTCACATCCTCGGTGAGATTGCCATGTAGAAAGGCATTATTGACATCAACTTGTCTAACAAGCTAGCGTTTGGAGACAGCCCAAGTGAGTATGATACGGATAGTTGTGGGTTTGATAACGGGACTAAATGTCTCATCATAATCTAACTCATGTTACTGTGTATAGCCTTGGGCAACTAAACGAGCTTTGTGATGCACAATGGTCCCATTTGACTTCCTTTTGATGCGAAATAACCACTTGCAACCAATAACCGGTCTATCCAAGTGTGAGGGTGTGAGAATCCAAGTTATGTTTGCAAAGAGAGCATTAAATTCATTGTCCATTGCATGTCGCCATATGGGAAATTTAGAAGCTTAACTATAGCAAGTAGGCTCCGGAAGATCCAACAGCTGATAGAGCCAAAGGAAGTGGGTATCTAGTGGAATAGAAGCTCTTAGGAAGTTTAGGGATACGAGTCCCATCTTAAGATCGAGTCACCATTGGATGAGGTCTAAGCAAAACAATCTGAGTAGATTGACTTATTGAGTTAAGTGGCAACTCGTTGGAGCGAGAGAGTGACATATGACTATCAATTGGATCATGTGTAGGAGGTAAATTTAACTAAGTGAAATGCTGCCCATGTGTAGGCTGCCCATGTAAATGAGTTTGGCAAAAAATGTTATCATTGAACTCCCCATGTGTAGGATCATCAAGCCCATTTAAAACACTAGTAGCAGGCCCCTTTAAAACATTAGTAGTAGCAGGCCCATGTAAAACACTAGGAGCAGCATGCCCATTTAGAACATTAGTAGCAGGCCCATTAGAGTTACTCAAATTCATAGAAACTAATGGCCCATTTAAACTTCTTAAACACCCATCTGAAACAAACAATCCATAGTCCTTATTAGTTACAATACCAAAATGAGTCAAATTTTATGTTGTAAAAGTAACATTCTCATTCTGAACAGGAACACCAACAGTTACAGCATTAGGAAAAGCAGTAGTTGGACCCAAATGAATGCTTTGATCGATGCTTCGAGAACCAACAGGAAGAGCAATAGCTGAATCAAGAGGAACAACACTAGGTGCATCAATACTAACACCCGAACAACCATCCAATACCTCCATGGAACCACTGGAACCTGTCTTTGGAACACCATAATTGGTAGACAATGTAGTTGATAATAACAAAGGAAAATTAGGAGAATATGGAGAGGGAGAAGCTGGAACTAAAGTGGCAGACCGGAAGGGAAACAAAATCTCGTCAAAGACTACATGACGAGATACAAATATCTTCCTAATAGATAGTTGCAAACACCTATACCCATGATGGCGTGTACTATATCCAATAAACACACAAGCATCTGAACGAAAATCTAATTTATGTTTATGGAACGGCCTCAACAGTGGGAAACAACAGCAACCAAATGTCTTAAGAAAAGTATAGTCAGGATGGCGTTTAAACAAATACGAAAAATGAGAGACAAATTCAAAGCGGCAATTGGTAGCCTATTTAGAATAAAAACAACAATAGAGAATGCATCCACCCAAAAACGCATAGGCATACTCGAGTGAGCAAGCAAAGATAAACCCATTTCAACAATTTGACGATGTTTTCGCTCAATCCTCCCATTCTATTCAGATGTATGTGGACAAGACATACGAAAAATCCCACAACCAAAAAAACAACCCACCCCAACAACAAAAAAAATCCACAAAAAACAAAAACAACAAACAAAAATACAACCAAAACACACACAAAAACAAAACCACAAAAACCCAGAACCCCACACAAAAAGGCAGATCCAAAAAATAACCCCAACACCAACACACAAAAATAACAAAACCCAAGTATCCCTAAACACCCAACAAACACAAAACAAAAAAAAAACAATCCCGGGCCCATAGGCCCCGAGCCGCACCGATAGAACACGAAACAAAAAATGGATACAGGATACCCGACATGACAAAGGCACAAATGTCGGATAAAGAGGAGTGGAAATGAAATTTGAATCCACAGTAAGGCAAACGTTCCATGCGATCTTACTTGTTCATTTCCCTGTACTGTTAGAGCTTATGACATCCAAGTGTGGAGTAATGTGATGTGAAGCACCCGAGTTAGGTAGCCAGTGAGAAGTAGTAGTTGGTGCATTGGCAAAATGAGCCTGAGGCATCCTATAATGACCAATAGAAGATGAAGGTGCATCCAACCTCTGATTAGCCCCAACAAACCTTGAAAGTTGATAATAATTTTTAGCAGTGTGACCTGGTTATTCACAAATCTGACGAGAGAGAGAGAGAGAATCGGCCATCACCACGACCTCCTCTACCAGCAAATCAGCCTAAGTGATGACTAGCAGAGCGAGATGGAACAAAATTCCGAGTAAAATTTGGCCAAGAGAATTGAGATTGAGAAACGTAAATATTTGCTACCTGTGCTGTGATGTTAGTGAGATCTTGCAATGCAAAAGCCGGTCAGATTTCCTCACAAAACAACAAACCTTGAAGTAACAAACGACTGGTACTCAGGCCCTAGGCCTCCAAGAATAAACAGTACCAGTTCAGACTCAGAAATTGGAGCAGATGCAAGAGCCAAAGCATCAGAAATTTTCTTAACCTTCAGAAGATATTCATTCATAGAATCAGCTCCCTTTTTTACATTAGGCAATTGAAGCTGAAGCTGCATCACTCTTGCTTGAGATGAAGATGCATAGGCAGCAATCAATGCATTCCATACCTCAAAAGAAGTCTTTAAGCCAACCACTTGGGAATGAATAGAGTCAGTGAGGGCGGAAAGAAACCAACTCCACAATAGTTGATCTTGTTTATGCCAAGTAAAGAAAGCTGGATTCGGTCTTGGAGATGCAAAGTCATAGTCAAGAAATGGATTAGGATGAAGATTTGTTCCATCAACAAGAGACATGAAACTAGTGGTATTTAACAATGCCAAGAACTGAGAACGCCATATCAAATAATTCTCTTCAAAAAACTTGACAAACAAATAATGGTGAGCATTTGAAAATGAGAGAGAAGAAGACAAATCCGGAAGTTGCACATCAGATGTAGATGAATCAGAAGCCATGAATCACAATTCTTGTGAAATCTTGACAAATGAAAAAGAGAAATCACAAATCCTGGATCTCACACACTGAAAAGTCACAAATCTTGCTTTCGTGAATCTCAGTTTTGGAACACAGAAACAGAGCTTGAAACATAGAGCTCGAAGACCCAAACACCTCCATTATTTTGACCAAATCTGTAATCAAGTAAATGCTGAAAGCAGATCTTGAAACACAAACCACAAACCAGAAAGTGTAGAAAACCAGAAAATCACTGATCTTGAAGCCACAAACCAGAAACTAGAAAACGCTGATCTAAGAAGAAGAGGAAAGTTGATCTGAGAAGTAGACCTAGAAGAAACAACTATTGTTACTGCTACAATTGTTCGCCTCCATTTCCAAAGCTCTGTTGTTGATCCGTGTGTTGAAATCTATCAAGAGAAACAAACTAGTTTCAAGAGAAAAAGGAACACAGATCTCGAATATGTGACTCATAGATCTTGCGGAACTACTTTCATAGATCAAGAAGAGTCGGTTCTTTGAAGTAGAGTATGGGGGGGGGGGAAATGAACCAGGGTCAAACCCAAGCTCTTGATACCATATTTGAGTAAATTCGATGGTTGCCTTAATACATCATAATATATATATATATATATATATATATATATATATATATATATACACAAAGTGTAGGTACATAATAGAATAGCTCCATGCTACCTACAATAATATTCTCTATTCCTTAATAACAAAGAAGCCAACAAAAATTTAAAGTAAGATTGGTTTGACAAAAACTCTTGATTGGGCATTTGTGGGGTGTTGGTGTGCTGGGAGTAGATGCTCTTGCCCATACTTCCGGAGGGATTTTTGGTGTTATATATGTAGTTGTGAGTAGTCAAAAAGATGCCAATGTAGTGGCATCAGTAGCTCTTTTAAGTAGTGAGATCTTGGGGAATCATAGTGGAGGTGTCTTTTGTTTAAATCTTGGTTTGTAACTTGTAATACCTCTGCATTCTTATTTGGCGCGTAATTTGGGAGGGCATTGGTATGAGAGGGGTGGGAAGTTTCAACGGTGGGGTACTAAGGGGTACTTTGTTTTGTAAGAGTGTATCCTGTGGCGAGAGGCTATTTTGCTTTGGGGAAAAGAAGGTTATTTTGTATGGGTTCTTGATGCTTTGTTCATAAGGGCAGTGTTCCATGGCCTCCAGGGGAAGGGGGGGGGGGGGGTGAGTATGTTGCTTTGTGGAATGGTATTTTGGTCCAATGAATCCATCACACTGATTTGAAGTTTTACATTAATATAGTAATATGATAGTATGAGATAATCAGAGAGAGAGAGAGGGAGAAGAGAGAATGTGAGTCATAGAGATCAAGAAGATTCAATCAAATGGTTGTGCTTTGGTGAGTTGGGATCCTCTACCTAGACTTGTGTTCCCCATATATCTCTCCACCACATGTTTAGGAGAGGGTCCCACTTCTGTCCACATATATTGGTCTACTTTATCAATGCTTAGAGGTTGATTTCCTTCTTAAACATGTGGTAATGGGTTGTAAGGGGAGCACAATCTATTGCACGTCAAGGTAAAGGATCTTGATCACTCCCTCATTATTATTCTACTGATTTTGGTGATTGTGGGAAAGGTCTCACATCAATGCCACAACCTTTCCTTCTATCCCCATGATTGTTAGGTTAATTTCCTCTTTCCCCATCCTTGGCAAGCAAAAGTAAGGGTTATTTTGTGAGAATTGACTTTGGGGTAACTCTCATGAGAGGTAACCATATCAAGAAACCCTAATCATTTATTAATTGGTAGATCATTTCCAAAGCCATTCTTGTTTTTGAAATATTAATGAGATATTTCCCTTATCTATCTTGGGTGATTTGTGAGAGTCCAAATTGGGTACTCTCATGAGCAGTAATCAATTAGGGAAAAACCTAATCCTCCTCTAAATTATTGGATCCTCCCCAAGAATTTGAAGATAAAACTTGGATGAATGAAGCTTTGAATCAATATCCTAAAAGAAGACTTGCCAAATTAGTAAGAAATAAATTAAAGAAAAATCTAGGATCGAACGAGTTCATTGATCTATTTTCTCAGTTTTATAGTCAACAAGTCTTCATACTTTATGGGTGCACCACCTCAACATATATGTGCATTCAACTTTTTACAATAAATTTCAAAGTCAAAATTGGAATTTCAACACTAACAAATGTGGGTAGGCAAGATTAATATATTTGTTGTGTTGAAGTAGGCAAGCTTGATTCGAAAACTTAAGGTAAAATGTAATTTTCAGTCATATTTACTAAGCTCTCATTTCAATTATAACTTTTAGGGATCATTAGTGTTGTCCCCTATACTATAGCTTCATTATTATTTTATCATCTATACTTTTTGAAATTACTAATCCAAACTTAAACTTCACCTGCAAAATTCGTCCTGCTATCATTAAACTCCATTATTAACTGATGATGTGACAATTTTTATTTATTTAAAAATCTCAAAATAACCTTAAAATTTTATTCTACTTATTTATAATTTATACTAAATTATATTATTACCTTAGTAATTAGAAAAAAATTAACTCTAATTAGGTAGCTCTTTATTTTTTAGCTTTTTTATATTTACTTTTCAGTGTTGTTTTTAAGTTTTTGTTATTCACTTTCCAATTTGATGTTATTAATCTTAAGATCCTCCTCTTTTCTTTTTTTTTTTTTTTTTCTCCCCCTTTTTTCTTCCCTTCCTTATTTTGTTCTTTTTTTTTTTTTAAACACCCCCCCCCCCCCCCCCCCCCCCCCCCCCCCCCCCCCCGGGGGAGGGTTGGTGCGCGGGTCGGCGCGGCCGGAAAAATCAGCCAAACCTTTCATGGATTGACCTATATGATAAAAGCAGCGGGCGCCGACAAAAGAAGCGCGCACACAGGCCCGGGGTAGTGATAAGTGGGCAAGGGTAGCAGGCGCGCGCGCGGCGCCCGGAGCGGGAAGGGCAGGGCCCGGGGACGGGCGGGGAAGCTGCCAAAGCATAGGATAGAGGCACGGAACAGGACTCACGGTAGAGCAGAGAAGATGTGAGGAGAAGAAGGAAATGTAGCGCATCAAGAGACGATGGAGGGGTAAAAAGCCAAGAGTGGAGACTTTAAACGGTACGGGGATAAACAAAAAAAATGGAGGGGTAATAGTGGATAAAGATTTAAAAATGATGTGGTGGATGTTAAAGAGTGGGGAAGGATTATTGCACAAGCTTGTAATGGAGAAAGAGTCGAAAATAATTGGCAATGCACCCAAGTAGGACTAGATGAAAGTCTAAAGCGAATTTGGGAAAATATGGGTGGATTCGCAGAAATTCGCAGGAGAAAAGATTATCATAGGAGGTGATTTAAATGGACATATTGGAAAAGATCAAAGAGGATATGAGAGTGTTCATGGAGGTTATGGTTTGGAGAAAGGAATGACGAGGGGATTTCAATTTTGGATTTTGCTACGCTTTTGATCTATCTATTATAAATACTTACTTCAAAAGAGAGATGAGCATTTAATTACTTTCAAAAGTGGACGCATGAAGCCAAAAGATTTCTTCCTAACTAGAAGGACGATAGATTGTTGTGCAAGGATTGCAAGGTGATCCGGGGAAAGCAACGCACAACATAGACTTGTGGTCTTGGATATGTGCTTAGTCCCAAGAACACATAAAGGTCTAAGGTAAACATCCCGAATAAGATGGTGGAATTTGAAAGGAGAGTACCTAAATCCTTCGTTAATGAAGTAGTCAAACAGGAAAAGGGATTTTAAGGGGATACCAAGCAATGTGGAATGAGATGGCTATGTGTATTAAGAAGGTGGCTAAGGATGTTCTAGGTGAATCAAAAGGAAAGATCCATTCTTATAGAGAGCGTGGTGGTGGGATAGTGAGGTTCAAGCGCCATTAGGAATAAAAAGGCTAGTTTTAAGACATGGCAAAGAACTAAGGATGTTGAGGATCTTCAAAGGTATAGGTTAGATAGAAATGAAGCTAAGAAAATTGCGGGAAAAGCAAGGGAAAGAAAGTATGAAGAGTTATACAATAAGTTGGGCACAAAGGAAGGGGAAAATCTATTTATAAGATAGCTAAGATGAGGGATAGGAAGAGTAGAGATCGACCATGTTAGATGTATTAAAAATGGAGATGGTAAAGATTAGTTGTGAGGAGGAATTAAGAAAAGATGGGAAACTATTTCTCTAGTTTACTAAATGAGCAATCTTCAAGCACTTATGTTTCGGAGATTGCACTTTTCACCAAGGCGGGTCCGAACTTATATACGTAGAATTTGACGTCGAGGAAAAGAAGCAAGGAGGAGAAACCGCAAGACACAAGGCGAGAAACCCAAGAAGAAAGAGCAGGAACCCAGGACAGGGGACAAGGAAAAGAAGAGCACGGGAAAAGCGGAGAGGAGGAGAAGGGGGCCAAACAAAAAAAAGGAGATACAAAGGAAAACAAGAGGCAAAAGAGAGCCACGAGAAAAGGGAGAGAAAAGAAACGGAGAAAAAGACGGAGAACCAAGGACGGGAAGAAAAAGGCTAAAAAGAGACATGAAAGGAAGAAAAGAGGAAAGACATATGGATAGACCAGAAAAAGCAGAAGAGCCCAGAGGAAGGCAAGACAAGAAAAGAAGGCAAGAAAAGAGAAAGAAGGAAGAGAGGGGGACAGGAGAAAGGGGGGACAAAGAAGGAACGAAAGGAACAAGAATAAGCCATATCAATTTTAGGTAAGGAGAAAACCAAAGAACAAGAGAGGCCCGGGAGCGGGAGAAGGGAGAAGACCCAAGGGGGAAAACAAAAGAATCAGGAGAGAGCGAACAAAGGAAAAGAGACAAGGAAACAGAAAGCAACGGGAGAGAAGGAACGAGAAAAGAGAGAGGAGAGGACAAAAAAAAAGAGGAAGAAGAAGGCAAAAAAAAAAGGGGAAAGAGAGGAGCAAACAAAAAAAAAAAAAAAGAAGGAGAAAAGAAAAAGAAAAAAAAAAACAAGAGAGGAAACAAAAAAAAAAACAAAGACGGGACAAGAAACAGAAAGGGGGAACAAAGAAAAACAAAGAAAAAAAAGACAAAGAGCAGGAACCAAGAACCAGGAGAAGGGGGAAAGGAAGAAGAGGAGAGGGAGGGGAGGGGAATGTGGCATTTAGTTGGGAAAAGGTTATGGGGGGTTGTCTTTTTTTTAGTAGAAAAAAATAACTTAGGTAATCTTTTTTTTTTTTTTTAAGTGAAAATAATATTTTATTTTGACTTTAATTTTAGAAAGACAAAATAGACATTAGACATTCAACTATAACGGTCTCTTGACACTGTTAAAACTGAGGGTGGCAATAGTAATTTCATAAAAAGCAAGGTCTTTTTAATAATTAAAGTATAATACATGGGATAACAATAATTATTCCTAACTTTTATTATTACCCTTAACTTCAGTCTAAAAGCTATCGAAGGAAACTTGACCAAAGTCGATCTTTGAGAAATTGTTTTTTCTTTTCTTCATATAATATATGCAACTCAACAAGATTCTTTTTATTTTTCTTTCTTTTCTTGAAAATCAAACACAGCCTTATGGATGGAGAACTTGTCTAGGTAACTAGGTACAAACTTGAATCCAAAACATAATTGACAACACAACACAACCGGACGAGGGGTGGGGTTGATAATGCGTGGAGAATAATTAATAACAATAATGATAACTATGGATTGATCATGCATGGAGAATAATAACAATAATGATAACTATGGGAAGAAAGAACTACTAATGGATCTTTGAAATAGAAATGAAAGCAACATGCAAGCATGGATGTTGTTGTACATTACAGCTTGACCGCACAAAATGAATGCAAAATCCAACTCGATTTGTAAATTCTCGGCGGCCCAGACAAACCGGACCAAAGGGAGACGGGGGGAACATCGAAACAGAATCCTCCAACGGACGGGGGCTCACCCACCAAGCGAGTTGACCATCAAAATGATAACGAATCTCCAAAATCAACAACCACAATTCCGACCGTTGAACGTTAACAAAAATCCCGCCCCCTTATTGAAAAGGCGGCGTATGGCAGCACCGGGGTGCCAGTATGGCAGCCACCTTTCAGGATAACTGTAATAGAACAATCTCTAGTATTTGTAAGTGCTATCAGTTTTAATATTAATGCTATTTCCTTTTTCTATCAAAATATATATATATATGCAACCTTATCACCCTTTCTGGGACTTGAACCTGGTTACGATTGAGCATTCAACAACTGAGCTAGATCTTCATAGATTATGAATACAATTAATGGCCTCGCCAAATTTCATGGTAGCTAGATATATTTTTCCAGCCTTTCAAGTTCTTTAATTAGGCTCTCAAGGATTTCTTTTTATAAATCCATTTCATGCCTGCAACTAGCTATCCAAGATGGGTAATTCTTACAATGTTCTAGCCATGAAAAAATGTTAAGATTTTTCTATCCATTCTGGCAATATTTTGCCCAAAGTAGCAATTAAAGTGATCCTGGCTTACATGATCAGCAAAGATTCTAATTGAAATTAGAGGTATATGTTGCATTCAAGAGCAACAACAAATCCAATATGCATGATTCCAGTTTTCATGTTCTATACTCCAACTTTTCCATTTTCTGAAGGACAAATCCCTTGTAGCTCCACTCTAATGATAAAATGCAAATCTTAATCATCAGTGGATTGGGTAGGTACTGGGTACTGGAAATCATTTTGTGGAACCAGATACCATCATTATATTTCTTGAATTCTTCTTCTTTTTACTTATTTTTTTCCTAGATTGGTGTGGGGTTGTTTCCGATTGTGACCATAAAACCCAATTAATTGTTCTCTTACGATTAATCTGTGGGTGTATACATAGTAACTGGTTTCAATGTCCCTGAAGGATCAATTTATGGTATTAGAAGGAAAGAATGAGTTGTAATTGTAGAATACAAAATAAAATCCAAGGAACCGAATAATTAAACAAATCACCCAAATGTACAAAATAAACCAAGGATCTTGTGCAAATAAGTTGAAAGACAATCACAAAGTAAATAAACAATAAACCACCACAAGAATGAAAAAAAAATACAAACAATACATAAGAATTTTATTTGGTTCACTAATCCGAAATAATCAAGATTAGCTACATCTACGGGGAGGGATTTCACTATTTTAATCTTCAAGATAGTACAAGATTTGAGGGCGATACAATGTTACCTCAATCGGTTACACCACATCTCAAACCTCCTTGAAAAAACCCTTCCACCTCAAGCTCTTGAAGAAAACCCTTCAATCCAAGCTTAAGCTTCAATAGAGTTCCAATGGAGAAGAACACAAGAGAGAAAAAACATTTTCTTGCAAAACCACAAGAAGAAGAAGATTACAAAAGTGCAATCCTGTTTTTGCTCAAAAACCACTTTAGAACTCCCTAGAAACTCTATTTTTCTCACCCCATTTACCTTTTCCAATGCCCTTTTAATGATACCAAACATGTAACCCATGTTTAACACCAAATGGGACCCACCAAATTCAAATTTGAACTCAAACAAAGATAAAGTGATTTGCATCACTAAACCCTACAATCTCCACCTTGATGGAAATCACTTACTTGTCAAATCATATTTCTTGAAACCAAAAGAAAATAGACACCAATTCAACTTCTCTCCTTTGACAACTTTGGTAAGCATATCCACAATATTCTCATTGGTTCCAACTTTTAACAATTGGATCCTTCCGTCTTCAATGACTTCTCGAAAGTAATGATATTGTATCAATATATGTTTTGTCCTATTGTGATGTACTTGGTTCTTGGCCAAGTAAATTGCACTCATAGTATCACAAAACAAATGACTCAAAATTTGTATTTCCATCAAATGGCTCCACCCTAAACATATGAGCACTCATTGTCTCCAAAATAAATGTATAAAACCTATGCTCTGATACCAATTGTAAAATACAAGACCCAATCTAAGGAATCGGATAATTAAACAAATCACCCAAATATACAAAATAAATCAAGGATCTTATGCAAATAAGTTGAAAGACAATCACAAAGCAAATAAACAACAAACCACCACAAGAATGAAAAAGAAATGCAAACAACACACAAGAATTTTACGTGGTTCACTAATCCAAAATAATCACGATTAACTACATCCACGGGGAGGGATTTCACTATTTTAATCTTCAAAATAGTACAAAATTTGAGTGTGATACAATGCTACCTCAACTAGTTACACCACCTCTCAAACCTCCTTGAAAAAACCATTCCACCTCAAGCTCTTGAAGAAAACCCTTCAATCCAAGCTCAAGCTTCACTAGAGTTCCAATAGAGAAGAAACTTTTTTCTTGCAAAACCACAAGAAGAAGACTACAAAAGTGCAATCCCGTTTTTGCTCAAGACCCACTTTAGAACTCCCTAAAAACTCTATTTTTCTCACCCCATTTACCTCTCCCAAGACCCTTTTAATGATACCAAACACCTAACCCATGTTTAACACTAACCCACCAAATTCAAATTTGAACTCAAACAAAGATAAAGTGATTTTCATCACTAAACCCAACAGTAATCTGATGAGAAGTAGCTAGTAGTCATAAATCTGAAAGCTGTTTGGGGCATCATCTAACATGAAATCCTCATCCAGTAGTAGGGGTTGTTGCAGCAGTGTTGGTTGTTGAGATTCAGTTTCCATCTCCATTCCCATCAATGAGTTGTGATCGCATGAGAAGTTTAGTAGTTGATATGGAGGCGTATTGAGAAGAAGTTGAGCTTCTGCATTAGCCAACTGCATCTGAAGCTGTCTCACAAGGTTCTGCAAGCTGCAAACCTCACCTGCACATCCATGAACTGGATCTTTAATTCTTGCTCCTGCTTCATAAACCAAGCAATCCACTGCATCAGCTCTTTGGCTTTCTGGTAGTTCCTGCATTTATAACAAAAGGACTTCCAATTGTTACATTGATGCATTCATAAATGATAGCCAAGTCAAGGACCCAACTCACAAGGACTCTTTCAAATTTAAAATTCAAAAATTCAAACTGTTTTGAATTACCCAAGTTATCTCAATAAAGAGTCTGTCACATGTAGGTTGAGATTCATCTTTAAATATCAATAGAAGTCTTACCTATTAGGTAAGCACAACAATCACACTAAAACTGTTGTTTGCTCATGGTACCAGAGCTAGATTTTTTCACATCTTTTTGGGTTCCTACAACCCAGTTGTTCTCACACCTCTCTCAGATTATTTATACTAAGTAGTACCTGCAAAAATTTGACAATATTACTGGCTCCAAATATTCTGTGAACAACCAAGAACTTGATGGGCTGATCAGGAGGGAAGTGTGGTGCCAGAACACATCCAGGGACACATCGTCGCCGAAGACTCTTACAAGCACCGCAAGGTCTGCTGACAGTTGGGTGATGAAGGTCAGACTGATCAGGAGGAGGAGGAGGAGCATCTGAAAAAGGTTGAGGAGCAAACAGAGTGGTAGAGGAATCACTTGGAAGCGGAAATGAAGGAGATGATGAAGTCATAGTAGCAGCAGCAGTTAAAGCTTCCTTTGAGTGCATATCTGGGAGAATACTAAGAAACAGATTAACAAAACAAATGAAGAGAGAGTGTGGGCAATGGAGATCAAGAAGATTCAGTAGCTTAAGTAGTCACGGTGGGACATGATGGATCAAAATCCAACAAATTGAGATAAATTTATCACACCAAAACCATGTGTAAGTTGACTTCACGTTGGGTATTCCAATTCAAAGTTTCAGAATTCCCATGATAGCTTGAGGACCTTGACAAGACTTAAACTTACTAAAACGGGTAAAGCGTTTTCTTTCTATTTTCTGTTTTTTCGGTCAACAGTTTTCTTTCTATTTTCGGAACTCTGGGATAAGGTTCTTACTTCTTACTACCTCAGCTTTCCTCTCAAATTCGAATTTAACACATGTAATTATCTGTTAGTGTTAAATATTTCAAGTGTCAGTGAACTATTTCTCTTTTAATATTTTTAATTTGATTATAATATCAATATTAATATTAACATTAAAACTAAAATGAAAATTCTAGTTATCATTTTGATATAATTAGCAAGGTTTAAAGTATCCGTATCAGTATCGTATCGGTCATGTGATTTTAAGATACGTATCATCCTATATCGAGTATTGTATCGCTCTTGTTAAGGTATTTTAATGTAATTTAATAAAGAGACGTATCGAGATGTATCGTATCGGTTGGGTCAAATATGGATACGTATTGGCTAGTATCGTATGGTATCGTGGAATACTTTAAACCTTGAGCATTAGTATGGGGTTTGTTTGGTTGCAAGAGAAGTAAAGAAAACGAAAGGAAATAAAAGGAAAAGGAGATAAATTCCTCCCAACTTTATCGAGTTCACTTTCAAATCAACTAGCATGCACTTATTTGTTGTGAAGGTGTATAGTTTCCTTTCTACGAATTTGTTCGTGCTTTTTAACGTTTATAAATAAGTTTTATGGATTTTTATTTGCGTCTGTACGTATACTGTCATGTAGGCACAGTTTCACCGACACTTGTCACGATTTAATCTAATGGTTCAAATGAATTATATATATTTTAAAAGTGTTTTTTTATATATATAATTTACAACTATACATTCTTGATTTATTACAATTTATTAGGGATGTCAACGGTGCTGTTTGGAGCAGTTTCGGGTTGGGCTTAACAGTTTTCGGACTCAAATACACCCAGCCCAAATACAACCCATTAACAAAATAACGGTTTCGGGCCAGTTTCTGTTTGGTGTAGTTTGGGTTCGGGTTAACTAATGGTTTAGGCTAATGGTCTATACTCAGGTTGACTAACAGTTTGGACTAATAATTTATGATATGCAAGAAAAATAAAAAATAAAAATAATGAGCATCTTGCAACAAGAGCTAAAATTCTATGGAAAGCAAAATTATTATTGATCAATTTCCATTAAAAAATGAAAAGTCATTCCACATATATTTAATTTAACTTGATATGCAAAGCAAAAATGAAAAGTCATTCCACATATATTTAATTTAACTTGATATGCAAAGACATACCTCTAGATTGGATAAATATTTACTTAATTTAAACAAACTTGGTACATTCAATTGGGATGTGGTCGGTGAGTCTCCCAACGGGGATTTTTTGCATCTACAAGGATTCGATATCGAAACCTTGCTTAAGCAAACCAAGCTGCTTACCACTTGGACCAACCCCCGTTGGTGTCATTAAGCATTACTATACGGTTAAAAAAAATATATTTAATAATATAATATATTTAATAATCTCAGGTGCATTTTGGTCCTCAACTTTTGAAATTTGAATATACTTACTCGCAACTAACGGTATTAATCTGATTAGAAGCCACACGTAATATATTATAGGGTAATTTTCATTCAGACCCCCAGGGTTTGGTCCATGTCACTTTTGGTCCCAAAAAAAAGTTCCCTTTTGCATATGGCTCCCCTAAAGTTTCTAAAAACGACTAATTAAGGACAAATCATATTTTGATGACCAAAATACCCTTATGGTGCATGGTCAAGATTGAACCGAGTATACTATTTCTATCTAACGGTTTATATTAAAAAAATAAATTTTAATTACAATTTTAATCTTTTTATTTTTATATTCAAGCTTTTAAAGATTTTTAATTTACAAAAGACAACCCAATAGCAGCAAAATTTACGGAATCAAACCCAAAAAACTTAGTAAACTAAGAAACCAAATTTTCTGGATCTGAAAAACCCTAGCAACCCTAGTCTCCGGTGAGTCAATCGATTTTCTGAAAAGAAAGTCTATATAAGCTAGCAGATGTAGATCTTGGTGCAAAGTGGGAGCTTTATTAGGGGAATCCATGCTAACCTTCTTGGAGTTCTTGCAAGGCAATCGACTATTTGTAGATGGTGATTGACAATCAAGGTGTTTCAATTGGGTGAACGAGTCTAGTACTCCAGTTGGCCAATTACAATCGATCAAAGGAAACACCTGAAATTACAAGATGAAGGTCATTTTGTCAGATTGAGATTCAAGTTACGATGGAAAAATTGTCTCTGTTCTGTTATACCTGTGGAGTTCTTGGGCACAATGAAACTCAATTTCCTGATCTTTTCCTTGAACTGGGAAGTCACTGAAAAAATAAGCGACTCGTTCCACACCCGTGCGGAGCAATCCCTAATCAGAGCTGTGTCAGCGTCCTTCTTAAGCGTCTGTACTGTCGAAGGAGATCCTTGATGAACAACTTTGGAAGGAGAGGCTTTAGCTTTGATATCGGGTCTCCTTTATGCTCTGTCCGAAGGGGATATGAGTCTATGGAAATCGATTCTGATTATTTGAGGTTGACTTTGTAAATTAAGAAACTTTAAATCTTTAAATGTAAAAATAAAAAATAGTTTTTACAAGTGAACTCACACTATGTGATTTGTTCTTTTCAAAGAACTAAGTTTCGTTCATAGTGAACCAGCCGATATAGTGAAATCTTGCCAATTTTTAGGCGAGATTTTGCTGTCTTGAGAAGCTTAATTCAAAAACATTTGAAATGTCTGCAGTTTGAAAAGACATTTATAAATGTCTTCAGTTTCAATTTCCACTTTAATGCAAAATTTCAATGCATCGGTGCGAGTATCTATGTAAGGTAAATGTAAAACTTAAAAATGTATTGGAGATAATATAAAATATTCTACAAAGGTACAAAACATAACATTAATCCTCCGTGTAAAAGCAATAATAAATAATATTCAAATCAAAATCTCTGCCTTTTTAACTCTCTCTCTCCCACCCACCCTTTGTCCTTCGTCCCTAACCTCTCACTCTACAACTGCTAAATATCTATTCTCAAGAACAGTAAGCATATTGCGAAAGGGAAGAGGATAAGGATAGATGAGATCTGAACTAATCATCATCAAATCACAAAGTTCTTACCAAGGCCGACAACAGAGAAGTGGTCTCTAGAGGAACTACCAACTTACCAAGGATAATGGAATTAGCTAAAACAACAAAATTTGTGAAATATGTTGACTTCCCTAACCCAATGCTCCTTTTGCATTTTGAAAACTATGTATATTTTGCAGCTACACAGCTGGATGGTTGTACTAATATATCACGTACAATATGTAGGTGCTATTAGCATTAACCTGCCTTTAATTAAAGTTTTTCTTTCACCCCAAAAAAAAAAAAGAACAGTAAGCTTTCGCTCTCTCCTTTTCTCTCTCTCTCTCTAGGAATATGCACAGATAGTTGCTGCGAGCCTGCGAGCATGGTGATACCGTCGGAGACTTGGCCGGCAGCGAAGTTCAGTATTTATCGTCAAAATCGGCGATATCTTGCCGATCTCGTTTCGCCCCCGGTTTCAGTTCGCCAGGGGGCGAAATTTGGCGAAAAATGGTTCCTTGGATTTTATATTCAAGGGATAATTACTATTGTCCCCCTGTATTTTAATTTTATTACTAATAAAACCCTGTTCTTTACGAAATTACTGTTGCTCCCCTTCCTTATAACGGTGTTAAGTAGTCTTTAAGTTTGAATATGTAATATCTAATTTGTCCTTCATTAAAATTAAGAAATCAAAAGACAATGCTACCCCATTTATAAAAACCAGATTAAATGTCAATTTTACCCTAAACTTCATTTATTTTGAATTATAAAAATGGGCAAAATCCAAATCCGATTTGGTTTCCCGCCTTCACTAAGCTTCATTTATTTTAAATTAAAGAAATTGGCAAAATCCAAATTCGATTTGGTTTCCCACCTTCACTAAGCTTCATTTATTTTGAATTAAAGAAATGAGCAAAATCCAAATCCAATTTGGTTTCAAACCTTCACCAAACTTTATTAATTCTGAAAATATTTTAGGTGATATTCAGTTTCCAATTTGAATTGAATTCGATTTTTCTTCTTCTTTGGTTTCTATTTGAGTTTTATTCCCATAATTCTTTCTTTATTTGGTGGTTTTTTTTTTTTTTTTTTTTTTTTTTTTTAGAATAAAACGGATTATAGTTACTTTTTTCTCCACGGTTAATTAAGGGTACTACTATAACTTGACAAAAAGGTAAATAAGTAAATAGATAAGTATAAGAGAATTTTGGGGCTTTTGGGGAAATATAAAGGTGTCACATCATCAGTAAACTAATGGAACTTAACGTAGGGGGGCATTAGTAATTGTAGACAAAGTTAAAGATTGGATTAGTAATTTTGAAAAATACAGGGGATACAGTAGTAATAAAATCAAGGTACAAGGGAGCAATAGTAATTATCTATATATTCAAATGTTTAATAATTCATAAATTTACAATATTCAAATACCCCCACTCTTTTTATTTTTACCGTTGGATTTAATTGTGAAGACATAATGCAAATCTTACGGTAGAATAGATGTGAGAGTACTTCTGGTCATAAAATTTTCAATTTGTCTTTAATTGATCTTATTGAATACCTCAGGAGATGTAGATGCGAAGTATCCATTTATCTGGACTAAAAATGACATAAATCAAACCTCAAAGGGTCCAAATGAAAATTACCTTAAAAGTAATGATACTTGAACTATATTGTGAAGTAGTGAATTAAAGTGAACACAAAGGAATTCTTAAAATTGTGATGTTTATTAAAATGCTAATCATTTATAGCATTTTAAAAGTACTTCATTTCTTTTATCTTTTTTTTTCTTTTCCGGTGAATTTGAATTACTTTGTTCATTAATATATTATGCATGATCAAGGGCAATAAATAACCATACAAAATCTGCATGGATAATCAAGATTGTCTTTGGCTATTGTCATTTTCTCTACTTAGTCCATGTATTTGTTTATAATTTACAACAATGATTTTTATTAGGTGGTTTTTGATGTGTTATTGTTGTAATGAATTACAATTTTGAACTACTATTACATTAAAATTCAACTAAAGTTACAAGTTTGCAATTGTTTTGAAATAAAGTTGTATTATAATTATTGTGGTATAACTCCACCAGTGTTTTGCTGCCGGTCCCGAGCCTGGGTAAAGGAGGAGGGTTGGTGTGTCAAGTCAACAACTGGCACCGGAAAAAATCTAGCCAAACCATTTTCATGGGCTCGACTTTATATGATAAACGCTATTCTAAGGCGTCCCCCAACAAAATAAACGATGTGCTACACTATGGCTTTGGTGTAATGATAAGTGGGCAATGGTTAGCTAGGGTATCCCATGTAAGTGACGCATCGCATCAACGCCTAGATCCAGTGATAAGTAAGCAAGGGTTCCTGCGCCGTGGATGAGCACAGGTAAAAATACTAGTCCAAAAACGTAGGATTATATTGGCATTTTAAAACATAGGATATTTAACAATAAGAGCTTAGAATTGATAGATATTATGAGGAAAAGAAGGATTAATATAGCATGCATTCAAAAGACCATATGGAAGGGTAAAAAAGCTAAACATTTGGATGACTTTAAACTTTGGTATACTAGAGATTAAACTAATAAAAATGGAGTAAGCATGATAGTAGATAAAGATTTAAAAAATGATGTCGTGAATGTTAACAGAGTGGGTGATAGGATTATTGCTATTGATACGGGAAAAATATTGTTGAACCGGGTTCATTCTTGGTTCAACCCTTGACCCTAGTCGGGGACGAACCAACTGACTTAGGTTCGTACGAACCGGGTTTGGAGATAGCATGCGAAGGAAGAAACCTTGCATGCTCAACAGTGAAGCACACGTCCGGGATTCTCAAGATGGATAACCCATCGGGAGACCGTTATCAGTACTCGCGGAGGCTAACGATCGTGCAAACTCGGATAACTACCACACTTACCGCAAATGATCATGTGATCAAGGGAAGTTGTTCATCACCCCACTAACGGGTCTAACTGTCAAGATCTGACGGTCACCAGAAGAAGGCTCGAACGAGTTCAACGAACAGGATTAGAAGGTACACTATATAAGTCATAACTTACGTACGAAGAAGGTAACTGAATCGTATTCATACTTTAGCTCTGCAATTAGCTAGAGCCTTTGTAATCAGTTCATCAACTAACTTAGCCTTTGGAGGTGGACTCTCGACCCCCACGGTCGGGCCACATCTGACGATTGTTTTGCAGGTCATTCATCAGTGATCTAAGGGCTGAGCAGATTTTGGATGCATCAGCTATCAAACTTATAATGGAGAAAGAGTTCATAAATATAAATTGTGTATATGCACCTTAAGTAGAATTGGATGAAAGTCTAAAGCTAGAATTTTCAAAAAATATGGATGGATTAATGCAAGGAATTCGTTAAGGAGAAAAGATTATCATAGGAAGTGATCTAAATGGACATATTGGAAAATATCAAAGAGACTATGAGAGTACACATGGAGGATATAGTTTTGGAGAGAGGAATGAGAAAGAGATCTCAATTTTAGATTTTTTTATTGCTTTTGATCTATCTATTGCAAATACTTACTTCAAAAAGAGATATTAGAATTTAATTACCTTCAAAAGTGGACATCATAGCTGCAAAATAGATTTTTTCTTAACTAGAGGACGGATAAATTGTTGTGCAAGGATTGCAAGATGATACCAAGGGGAAGCTTAACTGCAATATAAATTTGTGGCCTTGGATATATGCCTAACTCCAAAAACTCATAAAAGGTCCAAGGTTAACTATTTCAGGATAAGATGGTTGAACTTGAAAGGAGAGTGCTCAAAATCATTCGCTAATGAAGTAGACAAACAAGAAAAGTGGGATTTTAAGGGGGATATTATTGTGATGTGGAATGAGATGGTTATGTGTATCAAGAAGGTGACTAAAGATGTCCTAGGTAAATCAAAAGGAAATTTCCATTTTTATAGAGATATTTGGTGGTGAGATAGTGCGGTTCAAGCTGCTATTAGGAATAAAAAAAAGCTAGTTTTAAGACATAGCAAATAACTAAGGATATTGAGGATCTTCAAAGGTATAGGTTGGATAGAAATGAAGCTAAGAAAATTGCGAGAAAAGTAAGGGAAAAGAAGTATGAAGAGTTATACAATAAGTTGGGCACGAAGGAAGGGGAAAATCTATTTATAAGATAACTAAGATGAGAGATAGGAAGAGTAGGGATCTTAACCATGTTAGATGTATTAAAAATGGAGATAGCAAAGTACTAATATGTGATGAGGACATTAAGAAAATATGGGAAATCTATTTCTCTAGTCTATTAAATGAGCACATTTCAAGCACATATAATTCGGACGATTACATCATTCACCAAGGCACCACCAATATTTGAACTTATATAAGGAGAATTTAGATGTTCGAAGTAAAAGAGGTCTAAGGAGGATGAAACTCGACAAGACACAAAGTCCTGATGAAATCTCAATAAAAGTATGGAAGAGCTTAGGAACCCATGGACTAGTTTGGTTGACTAAGTTGTTTAATAAGATTATGAGCATAGGGAAAATGCCAGATGAATGAAGGAGAAGCATCGTGGTTCCAATTTACAAAAATAAATGAGATATTCAAAGCTATAATAACTATAGGGGCATTAAATTGATGAGTCATACTATGAAATGATAGAAGAGAGTAATTGAAATCTGTTTAAGACACTTAACTACAATTATGGAAAACCAGTTTGAGTTTATGCTAGGAAGTCTATAACGGAGACTATTTACCTAATTAGGAGATTTATGGAAGGATATCGAGAATATAAGAAAGACCTCCATATGGTATTTATTGACCTAGAAAAAGTTTATGATAGATTTCCTACAATGTTAATTTGGCAAGTACTAGAGAAAATAAGTGTTGTAAGTAAATATGTAGACAATGTTAAGGATATGTATGATGGTTCAGTGATAAGTGTAAGTACAATGAGGGGATAAAGTAATGAATTCCCAATTACAATTGGGCTACATCAAGGATCAACTTTAAACCCATACCTATTTGTACTTGTAAATGATGAATTAACCAAAGACATTCAAGATGAGGTCCTCTGGTGTATGCTTTTTAGTGATGATATTGTGTTGATAGATGAGACTCAAGTGGAGATTAATACCAAATTAGAATCATGGAGAGCAGTTTTGGAATCAAGAGGCTTTAAACTAAGTAGAACGAATACAAAATATCTAGTTTGTAATTTTAGTCATGACTCGGCAAAGGATAAGGTGGTGATACTTGATGATAAGGGGATTCCTTAGAGTGATTGTTTTAGGTATCTAGGTCGAATCATAAATAAAAGAGGTAATATAGAGGATGATGCTTCCTAAAGAATTAAAATAGGGTGGATGAAGTGGAGAGGTGTGTTCGGGGTCTTGTGTGATCGACATATTCCATTAAAGTTTAAAGGAAAATTTCATAAGACCATTGTTCATCTAGCTATGATATACGGTGTAGAGTGTTGGGTTGTTAAAAAAACTCATATAGATAAACTTAGTGTAGCAAAAATGAAGATACTAAGATGGATGAGTGGCAAAACTAGTAGAGTTGGTTTGAGAGTTGCTCCCATAAGTGATAAGCTTGAGAAAGTCGCAACCATGTTCAACGAAGATCTATAAATGCCCATGTACAAAGAAGTGATATAATCCAGATTGAAGGGACTAAAAGAGTTAAGGGTAGAATTAAGACAACCTTAAGAGAAGTGGTGAGAAATGATATGTAAAGCTTAGGCCTTGTATCTAGTATGACCCCAAACATAACTGATTTGAATGCATGAATCCATGTAGCCAACCCCATTTAATTGGGATAAGACTTAATGTTATTGTTGTATTAGAATTATTGTGGTATCTAATTGTGTAGTTGATAATCTAGCCAAGAGGGCCGAGTTTTTTATGAGTAAGACTATCTGATCCATGTTTACTCTTTGGCTTCTTGAGCTTTGTAATCAAGATGACTTAGGCGGATATTGTCCCCTGTAATTTGAATATTTTTTCGCGAAAAAAAAAATTTATTATGGTATTAGGTTACTTTGATAAGAAGACTTTAATAAAGTTGTTATCTACTTTCGGCATGACACATGCCAGTGTTACCAAAAAAAACACTTGAGTATCTTGGGAGATTAAATCAACGGTTTTTTTTTTTTTCTTCTTGAAAAATTTACATGTGGGAATATTGTTGAGTCTCCTGTATGCAAAAAATTACGTCCGAGACTCAACACAGAGTTGTTCTAGTGGTTGAAACCAACACCTCTTAGTGAAGAGGTCGTGGATTCGACTTTCGCTGAGGCATATTAATAATATCCCCATCCCCCGGTTTAATAAAGTCCCTTTATAAAAAATAAAAAAAATTTAAGCAACAGTCATTTTTTTCCTGGTACAGAAGAATTTTACATACATGAATGTAAAATCAATGCCCAAGGGAGATCAATGGCAGACATTAAATCAATGTCATTTCTTGATATTTTTTTTGAACAGCATATTCCAAATCTAGTCAAGCAGCCATTTTTTGTGGTACATAAAATTTTTACATACATGAACCTAAAAATCAATGCCTAAGGGAGATCATTGGTGGACATTAAATCAATGTCATTTCTTGATCTTCTTTGAAAAGCATATTTCGAAATATTAACAAGCAGCCGTCTTTTCAAAGTAAAGAAAATCTTTACATACATGAACGTAAAAATCAAAGCCCAAGAGAAATCATTTGAGGACATCACATCCAAATGAATCACGCGTGGTGGATTTATTTGAATACCTTAAACGCATTTACTTATGCTCAAGCACATGAAAAATGATTTATACCATTCAATAATCCAAGATCAAACTCATTATGAGTTGTAGTTTTTGTAAACTCATGATTACAAAAACTTTTTTTTTTAAAGCAATTTCATTCTTCCTAGGGATTATTAGGAGTCATCAAAGATATTGAAATGTTGCATTTTCACTTGAAAGCAAATAAACCCTAAAAATTTGACTAAAGAAATATTGAAGAGATCAGGACATGCCAGCCTTCCATAACATGAAATGATTCTTAAGACTTAGCACATGAAAAAAAAAATGTTCCAAAAAAAAAAAATTGAGAAAATTTTGACTGCACAAATTTGATAAGTGGTGGGACCCATCCTTTATGAATGGAGAATATAACTCTTAGGGACAATATAACTAGACCTATCACGGCTAGACAAAATAGCTTTTATCTCAGTCACATGGGTGTCTTAGCATTAAATGGTGTTTTCTTTATGTTACAAAACAAAAGCTACTTTTGGTGTGGAGCCAAAGCTGATACTGACTTTTCAAGTGCTATTATCAAAAGCTTGGCAAACGGATTAAAACTAGCTCAACAGAATGCCATTCTGTTTTTGGTAAGAGAAACTTTATTAAAAAACAAAGCCACGGTTACATCCAAGTTCCATAACATCAAAAAATAAAAGCCAACGAATATGAGGAAGAGGAATATGGGTGAATAAGAAAGCCTCCTGGGTGGTAGCGCTTTCCTTAGCCAGCGCTTTCCTTAGCCAGCGCATCAGCCACCATATTGGCTTCCCTGTGTACGTGAGAGAATGAGACAAATTCAAAAGCTGATGCCATTCGGATTGACTCAATCTAGACTAATTGGGAACATATTGGGGAATTTGTACAGATCCCTCACAAACCTTGGCTAATAGCATTAGTTCCTGACCTAGTATTTTTGGCGTCTCATGATGCTGTTCTTCTCATTGTCAAATGCGCACCAAAATATTTAATGGATACCGCTAATACGTTGGCATTAAAAGTAGTTCGAACTATAAGACCGATGGTTTGATGTTGTGCCCTTCCCATGGTTCAGCGAGATTTATGAACTCTTGGTTATTAGTTGTGACAATCTCTATACCCTCTATATTTGGTGCTAAAAACATTAAGTCCTGAACAGCTTCCAAAGGTCAAGGTTGTTGTGGTTTTGATATGTACTCTTTGAGTTGCTCCCAGTCTGTTATAATGCCTTCTAGTCGTAGATTGTTTCTTATCGCCAATCTCACTCCCAAAACTAATCCTCTAGCAATTGTAGCTATAAACTTGTATCCTCGGTATTTTCTGCTCCAACAATAGATGATCTTCCCACATTGCATTATGCCCCAACAACTGTTACGGTCTTATACATACTGTTTTGATTTTCTTTCATCAATATAATGATTTTTTTTTCCAAGATAACAGTTTTGGATACTGTTTCTCTATTATATTATGTAATTCTTGTCCTTATTGCAAAAAAAAAAAAGTTTTGAAGACTTAGGGCCCACAGCCCATTGAAATGAGATTTTCATTTTTATTCAAGCATTAAATGATTTGATGTTACAAAACGAAAGGTACATTCATTCATTCTCTCTCTCATACATACTGTTTTGAATCTTTTGATTTTCTTTCGTCAATGTAGTGGCATTTTTTTTCTTCCGCCAAGTTTTGATGACAGTCACGGAGTTTGGGGGCCCACATGCCCCCTGGGAATGAGATATTTCTTTTGGGGAGAGGGATGTGGAGAAAGTAGAGGATTGAACTAAGGACTTCTTGAGTTCGGATCAACTCTCCCGACAAGGAGCACTCTGTACTCTCCGACGGCTTCCCGACCACAAAAATAGTGGGGTCTACGGTAAAAAATACTTTTTAAAAAAATTAAAATTAAAAATAAAAATTATTTTTTCACCCATGGGCCCCACTGTGTTTTTGTGCTTGGGAAGCCGTCGTTGACGGGGAGATGATCTGGATTCGGACTTCCTAAGACTTTATGTCTCTAATAGAGGCTGCCTTCCCAATACTTTAGAAAATAAGGATTTTTATTATTTTTGAATAAACCAAAATTTATTCGAAAACAAGAAATTTGATTTACACAACTCAAAGATCAGGTCAGAACTAGACCAATCTCTCCTTCCTGACAGAGGGACGGTAGTTTAAAAAGGCCAAATTTCTTGCTACCAATAAAGAGGGCTAAATTTCTCATGACATCATTGACAACTCAATACCAATGCATGGGCCACAATTGAGTTAAAGCCGAATCCCAAAAAGGGTTTTCTAATAGAAAGAGTAAATTGCACTGGCACTCAAAAATGGAGGCCTTAAAGCACTGACACCCCACTTTGTGTTTAAAAGCACAAAGACCCTAAAATTGGATTTTTATTGGATATATTTATCAAATTTATCACTAAAAGCAGTTAAATTACTGTTATTTTTT